>NW_028318083.1:34685000-35320000 GCF_062004578.1 Staurois parvus | reverse complement strand
TCTTACTAGTCCACCCATCCCCCAACTCACATATACTCTCCTTTCCTGCACTGCTCCAGCACTATGCTACTCCATTGGTGCCGTGACAAAAATGGAAAAGAGACATGAAGTTCAATTCACAAAGTTAATACATGGATAAGTATCCTTATTATCAAAAAAGTGACCAATGAAATTTGAAAATTACAGTCACATGGTTGAAATTAGGCTGCCTAATCTGGCCATAGATGGGTAGAATTTCAACCAAAAATTCTTAGGAAAAGAATGTTCTAAGAAAGTTTTCTAATTTTCTAATCATTAGAGGGTCAAATTTATGTAGTACAATATTACTATGGTAACTAGTCAGATGAAAGTGCTTTTAAAAAAAACAGTGTTAAAAAATATTGAATAAACAAATATTTTTAAATAATTTTTAGATTTGATTTTTTTTTTTAACATGCTGTCACCAGTCAGTGTCCTTGATCACTGCCACACCAGTTGTATCATGACACTGTAATGTGCTGGCGATGGTATGTAAAAAAAAAAAAAAAAAAATCAAAGAAAAATATTTTATATAATTTCTTCATTCTCCAAACAATTGTGACAAAAAATTACAACTTCAAAACAACTTGTCGTGCCCCTTACTAAATGCCTCAGATTGTCTGCTTTCCATAAAGAGGTAATTTGGGGGGCATTTGTACTGTCCTGGCATTTTAAGGGTCTCAAAAAATTAGATCAGATTCATCAGATCAGAACCATCAGGATTGATAAATTTTCTATTATATTCCATAGTTTGCAGATGTTATACTGTAACTTTCCTACAGACTAAATAATATACACTTATTAGGATTTTTTTCCAAAGACATATAGCAAAATACATTTTGGCTTAAATTTATAAAGAAATTTGATTGTTTGATTTTTTTTTTATTAGATATGTTTTGTAACAGAAAATATATATTTTTTCAAAATTTTAAGTCTTTTTTCATTAATATAATAGAAAAGCTCAGTGGTGATCAAATACCACCAAAAGAAAGCTCTATTTGTGTGAAAAAAATGATATAAATTTCATTTGTATACAATGTTGCATGACTGTGCAATTGCCAGTTAAAGTAGTGCAGTGCCGAATAGCAAAAAATGGCCTGGTCATGAAGAGAGTAAAATCTTCCAGAGCTGAAGTGGTTAAAAAAAGTATCTAATTAGGATAAAGCATCGATAGACTTTGAGGAACACTGCTAGAACTATTGACTGGCTGCATAAAAAAAGAAAAATATTTTACTGATAGGAAACAGCCATATAATTTCAAGAAAAAGTGTTCTTTTTTATTAAATTTCCTTTTAAATTATTACAATCCTAAAACAAAAAAAATTCAATAAGTGAAAATAAACAACAACAACAAAAAATTCTATACTAGTATAGCAGATGTGCCACTATATGTAGAGAAGGGCCAGCAAAAACAACAAAGCAATCCTAACGCTATATACATTTGAAGACACAGGGAAGCAAAAAATAAGATCATTACTGCCAAAGACAATAAGAAAGTCACACTTATATCATGTCCAGAATACAATACTTTACTATGACAACAGTTCCCTAAATTATTAATTGGTAATGTTATAAATATGAATAGAATTCAAGTAAGACCACAAATAACTGAAATGATAGTACTTTGGTCAAAATTACACCATCACTTCACTGATCCAATTTATGCTACAAAAGCGTTTTTGTATCAAAATAACTGCAGTGTAATCATGAAATGTATGTGCTATGTGCAATGCTGATAGATGTAGTTAAGCTGAAGACATTATTTTCTATAAAGGAGCAATTTATGTTTCCACTGGTGGATTAAATGTAAAATAAAAGTCCTCAATCATATTATCATTTATGCATATTTCTGTGAATAATCTGAATTTTCACAGAGAATCTCCATTTTAACATATTACAGTCTCATAATATAAATAGGTTTTGGTCGAATAATTTGGAAAAACAATGAAGGATCCAGGCATTCCATTCTCCAGGTTCGGCTGTGATTTCAAAACATAACAATGCATTTCTCTTATTTGCTCCCCTTTGGTCTGTTTAAAATATACAATATAAAGTGTTTATACTGTAAGAACTTGTTGATCAGAATTCATCAGAATTGGATTTATTGAATATATATATTTTGAAGTTATGAAATCTAAAGATTTCAGATGGGGAGTGTTGTGTTACACTATTTGGTTTATTATTATTTCTCTGTTACCATCACTTGTTTATTATTGCTCTGTGTCTTTAAGCTGTCTCCTCTTGTCTAAGCTGAGCTCTTTTTCTCACCGCACTTGTGTATACCCCTACTCCCTGCCTCTCTATGTAGTCATTCCACTGTATCCTGTCTACCTGAATGCATCTTTCCATGAGGCTTACAACATTAACGTTTTTCTACCTATGATTATCCTCCATTAAAAGGAAAACCCGAATGGTTTTCCTCATCTGACTTCCTCAACATGTGAGTTTATTCATTGAGTTAAACTGTCTGACCCGATGCAAGAGATAGATTCAACACCACATTGTATAGCTGTATACATCACTGGAAATAAAGGTTATGGACTTGTAGTTCAGTCAGAACAGTAGAAAAACAGAGTTACAGCCTAGTTAAAAGATTCCTGAAAGACAGTACTAATACAGGCAAGATTCATTGCTCTCATTGCAAAGGAAGAAAACAACAGGAGCATGTGTAAGCCTCCATAACTAAGCCCAGGCCCTCTGATTTCATATTACAGCACACAGGAACACTACAGAACTTTCCTGCTTACTTAACTCTGTCATTATGTGCTTGTGTCAACATGAGTTACAAGGGCTCTGTCTGTGAAGAGATGTCACACACAGCAGAACAAGCACAAGACTCTGATCCAGCTGTGTTACCCAAATGCACAGTTAAACCAGCTTGCAAAATGATGGAAAACTTTAAGAACTGAATTAACAACTAGCCTGAAGTTATTATGGGAAAAGGTTGTTACTCAGTCTAACACACTGTCTGTTGAACAGGAAGTATGGCCACTAGAGGGCGCCATCCAACAACTTTCTGCCTCATATGAGCATTGTCAGTTTAACAGCAACAAGTTCAATAATGTTTAACAAAGTATGAACATGGAAGATTCATTAAAGGAATTAAACAGTTTACAGGTTCTTAATCTACACTCAGTGAGCAACTTATTAGTGCCTGTGCTGATGTGGAAACCAACAAGATGCGGGCTTTATATGCAAAAAAGACAGTTAGTAACTCAGACAGCAGAGTTGGAAACTCAGTCAGCACACCAAAGAGCTGCAAGAGAAATCTTAAAAGAACAGTGTAAACATGACACAGCTGTGGCAGAACTAAGGGTCCTAGAACACGCTATCAGTGCAGATGGAGGTGCAAATGAGAAAGATAGCATTAACTTAAACATAGTGGATATGGAAGATCCCCTCAAATGCACTGCAGACTATGTTATAAGCCACTGCAGTGTACACTCTATTGTCTCCAATGCTCCTGACAACATAGAGACTTCTTTTCAGCATCAAGTTAAAGAGGTACCAGCAACTTCCTGCATGCAAAATCACTCCAACTCTTTTCCTGCCTATCTACCTAACCTTCCTTCATATGTCATAGAGCATCAGAGCAAGCTGCAAGCAAGTCATCAATCTCCTGTCATCAGTACAGCCTCAAATAAAAGTACAATTGGAGCAACTGACTTCAAGCAAGATACTCACTTGAATGCATCTGCTGCACCACATTTCCCGGGGTCTTATAACTGTGATGTCAAAGATAGCGCTATCGGCACCATTTATCCAACAACATCTTGCATAAAGTCGGAAACAACTGAGACAGCAGAGTTTGTGAGGTACATACTGTACTTCGCAGAGAGCTCACAAAAACTGGTCTTACAAGTTTTGATGACCAACCTGAAAACTACAAAAGTTGGAAATGTGCTTTCAAAATTGCAATCAATGATCTTGGTATTTCAGCTGCTGAAGAATTGGATCTGCTGATCAGATGGCTTGGTCCTCTATCTGCTGCACATGTTAAGCAATTAAGATCAGTTTTCATGGACAATCCAACAGCAAGCCTCACAGCTGCATGGGATCGATTAGAGCAAAGTTATGGTAGTCCAGAAGCTATAGAAAATGCTCTGTTCATACATCTGGAAACTTTCCCAAAGATATCTGGTAAGGACAAGGAGTTCCAGAGACTGAGTGACCTTCTTCATGAGCTTGAGCTAGCCAAGGCAGACCCAAAACCACCTGGACTCAGTTATCTGGACACTGCCAGAGGGGTAAACCTGATTGTCTCCAAGCTATTGTATGGTTTGCAAGAAAAATGGTCCTTACTAGGGTCATAATACAAAAAACAGAACAATGTTTCCTTCCCTTCTTTCTCTTTCTTCTGTAAATTCATCAGGAACATTGCAGAGAACCAAAAAAAAAGTTTTTCCTACAGTGAGTACAGTCTCTTTTCATCCTTTTCTAAGAGTAACAGTCTTCAGGCCAACTATAGGAACTGTAGAGGCCCAGTATCCGTGAAAAAGACTGACATCCTCCCCACTCCCACCACAGTTGTGACTGCAAATAAACAGAGTAGGAAGATTGAAAACCCTAACCAAGAGTCTCCCATTCACAAGAAGCCACATCCACTCAAAAAATGCATCAGCTTTAGGAAAAGGCCTCTTGGAGAGCGTAAGGAGCTTCTTAGGACATTTGGGGTATGTTTCAAGTGTTGTGGTTCTACCAAACATTTTGCTAAGAACTGTAATATGTCCATCAAGTGCATAGAGTGAGGCTCAGAAGAACATGTGCAAGACCCCCATCCACTTGAGCCCAGCTCTGCACAACCTGTTAACTCTCCTCCCAGGTCAAGGCAAGGCTGGGAGAATACAGAACGATAGCCTGAATCATTTCTTCATTCTGCACTGAAGTTTGTGTGAAAGACCGCTGTGATAAGTCATGTGCTAAGATATGCCTGGTGAACATATACCACGAAGATCAACCAGGAAAGACTCTAAAGGTGTATGCGATCTTAGATGATCATGATCAGAGCAATAGATCACTTGGAAGATCCAAACTGTTTGATCTATTTGAAATAAAGAGTGAAGCTCGTCCTAGTACACCTTGGGTACTTGTAGTGGAACTACAGAGGTTTTTGGAAGAACGGCTCATGGACTCATGGGCCTTGATTCACTGAGATGTGAGTGTATTAGCAGAGACTGACCATTCAGGCAGACTCCGGTCAATCAATCAGTGGTCTGACCAGCGTCTAGCAAGCTCATTAACGAGCGTCTACTGACTACTTTGCCATTAGTGAATGTGGTATCCCGTCTGGCACATTTTTAGGTGCAATACCTTATATATTCGCTAGATGGCGCACAAGCGCGGGCTTTATTAACATTGGCGTTTTTCTGATAGAAAATTCTAATACAGCTGTACTATTACATTCTGAAAATTCTCTTTTGCTATTTTTTTTTTTTGGCTGTTTCTCCAAAATGATCAGGAAAGTATTGCATTTACTAATGAATGTCATACATTTTATTTTCAAATTTTTCACACTTATATCTCAAATAATTTA
This sequence comes from Staurois parvus, assembly GCF_062004578.1. Classification (NCBI taxonomy): domain Eukaryota; kingdom Metazoa; phylum Chordata; class Amphibia; order Anura; family Ranidae; genus Staurois; species Staurois parvus. The sequence continues at coordinate 35,314,449 of NW_028318083.1, read as the reverse complement.
TATACTTCTAATTTCCCAATATAGTTATATATCTTCATTCTCTTTAATCACATAACTATTCTATGTTAAAGACAAGTGCAGCGCTATAAATGCATGTGATCAATAATGAACGCATGTAAAAACCAAAAAGTGCAAAGAATTGCAATAATGATGTAAACTGGTAAATTGTGCTAAAATAAGTTCATAGAATCATTCCTGAATAATGGAATGTCCTTCGTGTGAGAGTACCAACTCAGAGAGTGCCTATGAATGGCACGTGTGGTCTCTCCGTGACGGACAGTAGTACATGAACTCGTGAAAGGTAAACCACCCTTGGGACTGGTCTACACTCACCAGAAAAAAAGTATTAATGTGCATGGGTTATACACATCGCACATCTGGGGGTGCAGCGGTATGCTGGCAGCTATGGGTTAGTCATCCAGCTCCATCCATCCATCCATCAGGGTGGGTGCCCAAATGGTCCTGGGGAGGAATTAGCTCAGCCACAGGAGCCAGAAAGGTGCTCAATAGTGTAGTACACTGTCACAGGGGTGGATGACCTTTCACGAGTTCATGCACTACTGTTCGTGGTTATATTTATCTTGTGTAATACCATTTTACTAGTCTATATCATTTGACCAGCGCTCGCTTTATCATTTTTAAACAATGTAACTATTCTACATTATAGCTCAAACTGTGTTTCCCACAGTGGTTTAGTGGTTAGAGCTCAGAACTTACAGCACTTGGGTCATGGGTTCTAATCCCAGTCTTGGCAACATCCCAAAAAAATGGAGATCAATTTTCTGGGTTGTGGCAGGAATATTGATCAATCAATTATGATTTTGCCTAGTGACTAGAAAGTGGATGAATGTTACTTGCGTACTGTTCTTCTGCCAATTAGGTCATGTGCAAGTTTCATGCCGTGTATATTTCATTGTAACTTTTTTCTCTTTTAAATCTGTCTCCTTATACAACTTGACCCCCTCCCCCACCCCATCATCACCTGTCCCATATGCAAATCTATGGATCACCGCCCCACTCTTTAACTATCTATTTACTGATCAAGTGAATGTGTCTCATTTTCTATCAGCTACAGCTCAGATCTCACATTATTATACAATTGCTGATTGTATCTCACCACTAGTCTGATTGAATTCACAATTCCTGGTCAGTCCTGTTCCCTGACCTCTAATAACCTTTAGGGCCAGTTCACACTACATGTGTTTCAGTTGCTTTTTCAGCATCACAAACGCACAGAAAGAAGGTTATATGGTTGTCAATGTCATAGTTCACATCAGCGCTGCATTGTTTCTGCACAGAACTGTACTGGAACACATTGAAACGTCCTTGAATGTACTAAAACGCACATGTCCCTAACTACATTGAATGCAAAGAAAATAGAAAAAAATAAGTGGAAGGGATACAAAAATGCAATGTAAACATGTCCAAAACGCATCCAAAATGTACTGGAACACACTAAACATGCATGCCAAAAGGGCATGAAAAAAACCCATCAGGAACACATCTAGACTGTTTCTATAGTGTGAACCAGCCCTTAGGACTTGTTCACACCTTTGGTGGTGCAGAAACGCATGCAAGAACACACATTTTCCAGCACAGCAAAGAAATGCAATGCCCTATGTAGATGTGCGCAGGTACCATGATGAAAACGTTGTTGCACCTACACACGTCTATTAAAAACAGCCCCATTCACAGCCACAAATACGCATGGCACCACACTACTGTGCGGTTAGGTGCGACACACTTGGAAAATAACATAAAAATAAGCCAACATGGCTAAAACATATCTTGAAAATATGGGGACTCTGATATCCGGCGACAGTCCGTTCACGAACGAGAAGCAATTCTGCACCCTAAAACCAACATAGAGGAAAGGGATGGTCAAATTGCTGTGCTGCTTCCAAACCACCTCTGGCATGCCAGGGTCATTATGCAGGTCCTCGATGCCAGTTCTTGCCTGCGGCCACAAAATATCCACTGGCCACAAGTGAAGGTGAGTGGAGGACGTGAAGGTGGATTTCTACCAGCTTCAAGCGCAAGCAGTACCACTCCTGAAAAATGAGAGCAAATAATCATTGACACGTCATCATGACAGTCAATTCTCAGTGTAGGCTATCTAGAGTGTCTTTCCTTTTTAACCATTTCAAGAGTTCAAGGAAACATTCTTGGAGCATCTACTGTGTTTGGAAAGGCCAAAGGTCCCCCCCTCCCCCAGGCACACTAATGCTTATGCAGGCCATAGACGGGTAGAAAAACAGCCGATTTTTCTTTTAAAAAATGAAAAATCGGTTGTTCAAGCGGCCGACGTTACCAGCAATGGTAAAAAAAAAATCGGCCGATTTTCATCCCGTCTACAGCCGGCAAAAAGTGTCCCTGCAGAGAGCTCCGCTATTTCTTTGACAGTTCTTTGACATTTATAGCGGTTGCAACAATGTATTTGTATCCATTTCGGATACAGATGTTTTTATTCGGAAACAAATAGATACAATGTTGCAACCGCTGTAAATGTCAAGGAACTGTCAAAGAAATAGCGGAGCTCTCTGCAGGGACACTTTTTGCCATACTGGAATTCCTCTCATTTTTCATCCTTCTTCTTCCTCTTCTTCTTCATCATCATCCTCTTCTTCTTCCTCTTCATCATCTTCTTCTTCTTCTTCATCATCATCATCCTCTTCTTCATCATCTTCATCATCATCATCCTCTTCTTCTTTTTCTTCTTTTTGTCTTCCTCTTGCAGGTCACTGCTCATGTGCAGATTTTTTATCAGTAAAAAAATCGGCCGATTTGCCCATCATTGCCGCGAAAATTGGCCGATCGGCAAATTCGGCCGTTTTTTTCCAACTTTACCGAAAAAAAAATCTGCCAAAATACCGAAAAACGGCCGAACAAATAGCCCACTAACGATCCGAAAATCGGCCGAAAAATCGGCCAATTTTCGACCCATCTATGGCCTGCATAAGATATGGTGTGGCCCTAGGGTCAATGTGTGTTTAGAATACTTCAAAAATGCACATACAAAAACACTACATCCAAATGCATGTTGCATTTCTATAGCATGTTAAACAGAAGAATAACGCACTTCCATAATGTTAACATGCGCAAGTAAAAATAGACAAAATCCACATCCTTTTATTCTGGCTTCACATACATGCATTGTGGTCTAACACCGCACTCCTGGGCAAATCACATGCAATTTGTGTGCGTTGCAATTAGAGACAAACATTTTGCACACCTCAAATTGCACCCCATCCGGGCCAAAAATGTGCAGGACCCTTTTTCAGGGTATGCACATGGGTGTGAATAGGCATGCCATCCAATTTGGCAAATTGCAATACGCTTTGTGTACCAATATTGGTGTGTTGGTAACTTCACCTAGAAAGCCGCAGCAGGTGGCATGAAGGGGTTGCGGTTGTGATGCGGTGCAGCGCTTGCACAGAAAACACTGCAAATTTCACATCGCATCTGTGTGACACCAGAATGTGCCAATATGTGGCTTGACAAAGCACAGTGGTCAGTGCAGATTATTTTCAATCCATGTTTTTTTACACTTTTCATTCACTGGTTTAACTCAGGTGATCGTTAATCACAATTATCTCCGGAGATCACATGCAGCCCCTCAACCATCTACACATATCTCTGGAAATCTATACAGATCTCCTTGAAAAAAAGTCTCCTCTCCTCTTCGGAAAACAATTGTCCTCCACCTCATAAACAGGGGGACAGAGAAGACTTCTCCTTGATAACTAAAATCAGATGAATTATCTGTGCTTAATAAACATACACCAATACTGCAAATGCATTGTACTGTCCAAGGCATTGCACACGAACGCATTGCACACTAGAAATGTCAAATGCGTTAGTGTGTACAGTGCATGAGTGTAAAATGCTTTAGTGCACACTGCAGTGTACAACGCATTGCACACTGTAATACTCTGTACAAAGTAATACCGTGTACACCCACACATTGTAGACTGTAATGCACTGTACTCTGTCATGCAGGATGGAGCAACGCATTGCACACTGTGATACCGTGTACACCCACACATTGTAGACTGTAATGCACTGTACACTGTCATGCAGGCTGGAGCTACGCATTGCACACTGTGATACGCTGTCCACTGTCATGCAGAATCCAGCAACGCATTGCACACTGTTATACCATGTACACCAACACATTGTAGAATGTAATGCATTATACGCAGTATACATGTCCAGATATTCAAAGATTAGCCATGAAGGCCTAGCTGGTTACCTATTTGGCGACCGCAGATAGCCGAATAACGCTACACTGCATCCAGGCAGCTCTGGGAGGGTGTCATATGACATCCTGGCAGAACGCGCTCTCCGTGATTGCTGTGTCCTAAGGACACAGCTGATCACGTGATGTGGTAAAGACCAATCACAGCGGCTTTTTACCATGTGATCAGCCATGTCCAATGACACGCTGATCACCGGGAAATGCATTTGCCGGGTCTTGGCTGCACTTTCATCACGCTGTCAGAATGTGTGGAAAGTACTGCCGAGAACCAGCAGTTATCAAAGCAGGGGTCGGCCCCGATGATCAGTGCCCACCAGTGCCACCCAACAGTTCCGCCCACCTGTGGCCAGCAGTGCCGCCTCATCAACGCACATCAGTGTTGCTAAATTACCAGTTTACCAAATGTTATAATATAAACAGACTTTTATTCATTATGAGCTATTTTGTGGTTTATCGAGCAAAAAGTAAAACTCACAGCAGCAAGTCAATACCACCCAAAGAAAGCTCTATTTGTCTGAAAAAACTGATACAAATTTAAGATGGGTACAATGTGGCATGACCGCACAATTGTCATTCAAAGGGTAACAGTGCAGAAAGATGAAAATTGGCCAGGACAGGAAGGGGGTATGAGTACCCAGTAGGCAAGTGGTTAATATAATTGACCCATCAATACCCAGGAGCTAATGTACAGATAAGTAGCATGTGCACCAAGTGAGATTCTGCTAGGCCCCACCCACAAAATTACAATTACTTGTCCCTCACATGTTCTAAACATATTTGCAATGGCCACAGTTACTTTACATATAAGGATCATCTCCTCAGTTGAGAACTGTGCTCTCGCCATGTCCAAATGCCAATAAAGTTATCAAAATTTTCAACCAACACAAAACCTCCAACCACTTGTCTTCCACTTACACTCCCCACAACCACTTCCGGGTGTGCGCGCACCAGATGACGGACTTCCAGGAGGATAGCTGCTCGTGCGCCATGGGGGACACCTGTTTGGCGTTTATTTGTGCACGATCGCGCATATCTATGCACGATCGCTCATTTCTATGCACGGCTATGATAGCTTTCGCGAATGTGTGTTTTAGTGATTTTTTTCTTTTTAAACCTTGGCTAATATATATTTGTTGCCAAAGGCCAAAAATCAACATACAGTGGGGACTATTTTATTACTGTAAATCAAATTGTAGAAAACCTGTAGCTGGCTGCACAGTGAATGTGACATATTCATTAGTACATAATATTGTGGTGCAAGCAGGTTTTTTATTTTTTTGTTTGGTTTTGAAAAAGCCAGTTTGCACCCACTTGCATATTCACGCTCTTACAAGCTACATTTGAGCAGATTATATAAGTATACAAAGTAACTATTAAGGTTGTTCATATATTGAACATAAAATAAACACAAAAACATCGGTGAAACATTTGTTGATCAAATATATCTTCATTTATTTGGTCAGCAGGAACAAGTAGGTACAGTCAATATCTTGGTGAGTCACAAAAATAGGATTGATGTGGCAAAAATAAAACACTCCTGCTCATAAGAGCTTACAATCTAAAGATACTTCTAATGAACTGTGTGTGCTCAGGTTATAGCAGGAAACAAAGGGGAAGATGAATCAAGTAACATTTTCGTGCACATAAGGTTTACTTACACAATCATTTAGTATAAAGATCCATTCACAAAAAAAGTCTACACATCAAAATATAAAGAAAACAAGACATATGTGAAAATCCCCTCCCACCTCTACAAATCCCCTACACATACATTTGTCAGCAGGTTTGTAAGAAAAATGCATTTGAGTCTAAATAAGCAAGCAAAATTAAAACAAGAGCAGATTTTAAACAAAACGATTGACATGTGTGAGGCTTTCAATGCAAAGAGAAAAAAACACAATCATTGTGCAATAACACACAAACACACTTTACAAGGCCAAAATATGCAAACATTTCCAGCCCACTTCCAAACACAGCCTGAGTGGTGTCTGGGGCAATTCAGCACAAAATCTCTTCCTCCCCCAAACCACTACAAGCAAGGACTTAGTCACAAACCACCCGGCCTAGTAACAGGCCAAATCACTCCCTACTGCACATCTTTATATAAGCTAGGTTGTATTTGGAGCGTGCCAAACAAGGCCCCACACCCAATGAAGCCACACCCACCACTGACCTTAGTTTGGTCAGTGAAAGTGTTTTCACCTGATGAATCCGCTTCCTACCTGCATTAACCCTTGGTATACAGGCCCCACAAATCAGAAAGATATATACAGTGAAATGTACGTGTGCAGCATACAACAGAACATTGAGCAGGGATGTGAAAGGGAACCCCAATTGGAACCTTTATTGCTGCTATGGTCACAATTCCCTCCAGATTCTCGCATGAGTTAAGACAGTCACATGACCACATCTTGTATGCAATACTGAAAATGACAAATCGATTTGACTAGTATGGTGAATTTCCCATCAATTGGTAAAACACTCCAGAAATCAAACATCACCAAACATTACACTCTGGGCAAAGCTGATTTACAAATCCTGCAACTTACAGTAAAGTTGACCATTTCAATGCAATTTTCAAGACATCTGACACAGATCTCTATGCAAATTGCCACTAAAGTAGTACATGTACTACTATAGAAATCAGTGTTGAAACGCACACTCATTTGAAACGCACCCATGTGGTCACTCTAATAGCAGACAATAGGGTGCGACTTTGCAGACGATTTACAGCTTGCATGTTGTGCAAATCACATGCCAAGTCCCACTCAATGAGCACGCTATTGGAGCGTTCATATTGTTGTGGTTCAAACTTGGTAGGAGCCACAAGTAATAATAGAGTAATGAATACACTACTTTTCATGCAATTTGCTGAGAGATCGATGTCGAATGTCTTGCAAATTGCACTTGAAATCACCATGTACCCCGACTTTGAAATCATGCAACTTCTATGCAAGTCACATGATGTGACTGTGGTGTCAATAACACCACTTAGAAATCTGCTTTAATGTGACCGGGTAGCCCCCAGTAGCATTGTTTGCGATTGCCATGCAATTGGCATGACAGGCGACTTGCAAATCGTAGACCAAGTCGCACCCTATTGGCCACTGTAGGCTCTGTTCACATCCAATTGGATTGTGAACTCGTGCAACTTCACTGTAAGTTGGACAATTGCCGCATCGGATTAGATGTGACAGTGGTGTTGGCCCCCAGTAACATTGGGTGCAATTTGCCATGCAAAGAGCAAGCTGCTGGCCATGCCAATCACATGACAAGTCACATCCAGGGTGTGCATTTTCAGGTGCGATTTGTGCATTGACATCGTACCTGATATTGGATATAATGAATGTGAGTGTATTAACATACACCATTTGTTGCAGCGAGAGTTCAAAGGTATTTGAGAATTGTGGCCATTTATTAGCAATTTAACATCTAGACTCAAATAGAAATCGCAATGCTACACACAATTGAAAACACAACTAGTTAGTAATTCTCTAGAAAACACAGTAAAATTGGCAACTTAAAGAGTAATTTTCAATTGCATATAGTGTGAGCGAAGCAGGAAAATCAACAAAGGAAATAAATCTTTGAAGGCGTGCGGTACCTGCCTGCTGGGATAAGGGTCTGCTATGCATTTGGGGGAAAAATGCACGCCAGGATTTGTGACAAGTTTGATGTGTGGATTCACCAACCGAGTCTTTTCTCTCTCGCTCACTCTTCTGAATGTCTCTCTTTATCACTCCTCAGTATGTATCTCTCGCTCACTCTTCTTCGTCTCACTGGCTCGCTCTTCTCTCTCGCTCACTCTTCTTCGTCTCACTGGCTCGCTGTTCTCTCTCGCTCACTCTTCTGAATGTCTCTCTTTATCACTCTTCATATGTATCTCTCGCTCACTCTTCTTCGTCTCACTCTTCTCTCTCTCTGTCAGCTCTTTGCTTGCCAAATCCTTCACAAAAGTGGGTGAGGTGTAAACCATCATTATCAAATCTATTAGTGATTCAGGCCCTTATCTTATACCATTGTATGACATTCACATAAGGTGCAGCTTTGAAGGTGTTTCAACAGACAAGGCCTCATTCTAATTCACATTTTAGGGATCATTTAGACAGAATGCAAAGATGTTGCCAGAACATGTATGTGAAGACAGCCACACACGGAGATCATGCTACTACCTCGCCGGGGTTGGGATTCGAACCGACAACCCTAGAGTTGTGAGGCAGCAGTGCTAACCACTAACCCACGGAGCTACATTGCTAACCCAGCCTGTATTTCTGTGCTGTGAATCAATCCTAGGTCCCTGGGCATGGTCAGTTTAACTAGCCAGATATCTCCAATGTGACACAAATGTTGTGCTATGTTGCCAATTCAGATGTATGTTGGTTCTATGTATCCCAATACAAAGGATTGCAATACTAATACAGGCGTACCTCGGTTTACCAACGCCTCAGGGAACGTCATATTTGGGGTACAAATGCCAAACCATTTCAGTTAATTGGTCTGTTTACAAATGTTTGAATAATTTGGTATGGGCATGTGGCCTGGTATGGTTCAGGAGGGGGGGGGGGCGCTCGCTCGTCCCCCCCCCCTTTCCTGACCTGCCGGGCTGCATGCTCGGATAAGTATGTGTTATGGATTTTGGGGGGTACCCCATGCTGTTTTTTATTTAATTTCAGCGTGGAGGTACCCCTTAACATCCATACGAGACCCGAAGGGCTTAGTATGGATGGGAGGGGGGACCCCACGCCAGTTATTTAAAGAACTGTTTCTAAATCCCTGCAATACTTTGACATTCAACTGTCAGTGGGGAAATCCGCCGACAGCTGAAACATGAGCGCTGCATTGGTTTTCACTACTAAAACGCCGCATGAGTTGATAACATAACTTATGCGGGATTGTAGGAGCGACAGCCATGAGTTAATGTTTCATCTGTCAGCGGGGTTCCCCACTGACAGCTGAATGTAAAATAATTCCCTTTATTGCATAAATAATAGAAAAAAAGCGTGGGTCCCCCCTCCCATCTGTACCAAGCCCTTCGGATCTAGTATGGATATTAAGGGGGAACTCCACGTCGAAATGTAAAAAAAAAAACAGCGTGGGTCCCCTCAATATCCATACCAGACCCTTATCCAAGCATGCAGCCCGGCAGGTCAGGGAAGGGGGGGGGGACGAGCGAGCACCCCCCCCTCCTGAACCATACCAGGCCACATGCCCTCAACATGGGGGGGGTGCTTTGGGGCAGGGGGGCTCCCCCCCCCCAAAGCACCTTGTCCCCATGTTGATGAGGACAAGGGCCTCTTCCCCACAACCCTGGCCGGTGGTTGTGGGGGTCTGCGGGCGGGGGGCTTATCAGAATCTGGAAGCCCCCTTTAACAAGGGGGCCCCCAGATCCCGCCCCCCCCCCCTACGTGAATGATTCTGCGGTACACGGTCCGCAGACTCATTCACAAAAAAACTAAGTGTGGTGTAAAAAAAACACAGTACAGGGTCTTTGACAAGTCCTTTATTAAAACAATGTCCCCCGAAGTAGATCCAACGTCAATCGTGGCGGCGGCAGGGACCCGAAAAAAAAAATAAAAGTTCCGCTCCCGTCGGAGGCTTCCAGCCTAGTGAAGAAGAGGCTAGCTGACAGTTCTTATATAGGTATGGGGCGGGGCCAGCCGGGGACATCATCTGAGTGACCCGCCCCATGTCACATGCTTGCTGTTCCCGGCTGGCCCCGCCCCATACCTATATAAGAAATGTCAGACTGTCTCCTGCATTCAGCTAGTTAGCCTCAGTGGAGAGACAGGGTGACATTTCTCAAATAGGTAAGGGGCGGGGATGATGTGCCCGGCTGGCCCCGCCCATACCTATATAAGAACTGTCAGCTAGCCTCTTCTTCACTAGGCTGGAAGCCTCGGACTGGAGCGGAACCTTTTTTTTTTTTTCTTTTTTCGGGTCCCTGCCGCCGCCGCCGTGATTGACGTTGGATCTACTTCGGGGGACATTGTTTTAATAAAGGACTTGTCAAAGACCCTGTACTGTGTTTTTTTTACACCACACTTAGTTTTTTTGTGAATGAGTCTGCGGACCGTGTACCGCAGAATCATTCACGTAGGGGGGGGGGGCGGGATCTGGGGGCCCCCTTGTTAAAGGGGGCTTCCAGATTCTGATAAGCCCCCCGCCCGCAGACCCCCACAACCACCGGCCAGGGTTGTGGGGAAGAGGCCCTTGTCCTCATCAACATGGGGACAAGGTGCTTTGGGGGGGGAGCCCCCCTGCCCCAAAGCACCCCCCCCATGTTGAGGGCATGTGGCCTGGTATGGTTCAGGAGGGGGGGGCGCTCGCTCGTCCCCCCCCCCCTTTCCTGACCTGCCGGGCTGCATGCTCGGATAAAGGTCTGGTATGGATATTGAGGGGGACCCACGCTGTTTTTTTTTTAAATTTCAGCATGGAGTTCCCCCTTGATATCCATACCAGACCCGAAGGGCTTGGTATGGATGAGAGGGGGGACCCACGCTGTTTTTTTTTTTTTTTTTTTTATTGCGGACCTTTATTTTTACATTCAGCTTTCAAAATAAATTTTATCTAGACCTTCAAAATAAGTAAAATCATAACAGAAATAATTATAAAGGATAAGAAACAAAAATATAATCACTAAAACGAAGGAAATCTAATTAGATTACATGAAGATATGCTTAATGCTGTTTATTAAACACAGTAGTCGCGACCGAGTGTCGGCTGTCAGAGGAATCCACAATCAGATTCACTATTAGTCAGTGGCTAAAAAGCAAACGCCCATGGCAGAGGACTAAAATGTGTTCTGCACCTGCTCAGTTCTATCTGCCAAAGACACTGCACGGGCATCTAGATTTTTACTGTGTCGATTTCCTTGAGAAAAACGATTTTTAACACATTCTTAATTTTTTTGGAAATAGCAGATATTGTTTAAAGTGAAGTCCTGATATTTGGCAAAGCAAATTTCTAAGTGAACATGTCTCTACAGTGATTTTTCATGGTGTTAGACGTGCTTCTTAGCAAGTCTGCTTTTGTGAGTCTGATTCCGGGCGTGTGTCTTTTTGTGAATTAGATTGGGCGTCTGCTTATGGGCTCTGCTCACTAGTGAATTAGGTTGCAGGGTCAAAAATGGACGGACGCCCATGAAAATTGGGCTTAAGCCCATAAATATGCGCCCACGCCCAATAGTGAATCAGGGCCATGGTGTCTCCTTTCAAAGGTAACCTGCAATTATTCCTATCTACACTTGTTGAGTGCAACCAGATATCTGCTAACAGGGAAGAAATCCCTACACCAACTGTTGCTTTCAATCACCCTCACCTGAGGGTAATATCAAGTGAGATACCACTGCTTCACAAAGATGCTCAGATCCTTCTTCTGTTAGGAAGAGACATTCTAAGGGTTCACAAGGTACACAGACAAGTCAGTGGAACCCCAGTTGCCCCATTTGCCCAGTGCACAGATTTAGGTTGGGTCATCATAGGCAACGTCTGTATAGGCAAAATGAAGAGACCTACCAACGTTTCATCATTAAAGACAAATATTCTGCCAAATGGTGAAACACTTACTTTGAGCCATGCCCATATCACTACTGGGTGAAAGAGAAGATAGCCAGCTGCAAATGGCGACATAGTGTCTCAGTTAACACAAGCCCTTTCTCTCCCCATGACTCCAACCTCAGCTCTATAGTGTTTAATACAACCTGTGAAGATGATATTCTGGCTCCTTCAATGGAAGACAAAGAATTTATCAGAGTAATGGACAATGAGTTCTTTCAAGATGACTCCAATAACTAGGTAGCACCCCTACCTTTTCATCTCCAAAGAGAGAGATTGCTCAACAACTTGCAGCAGGCCATCAGTAGATTCTCCTCCTTAAATCGCAACTTAAGCAGGAAACCAGAGATGCAAAGGCACTTTGTGGACAAAATATATTTGACAGAGATCATTCAGAGCCCGCACCCCCACTAAAGGAGGGAGAAGAATGTTGGTACCTTCCATCCTTTGGCGTGTATCACCCAAGCAAACCAGACCAAATCAGAGTTGTCTTTGATTCCAGCACTCAGCATGCAGGTGTTTCTCTTAACAACATGCTCCTTTGTGGACCCAATTTTAACAACAGTCTAATAGGAGTCCTGATCCGCTTCAGACAAGAGAGCCCATAGCAGTAATGGCTGAATTCAACACGTTTCACTACTTCGTTGTTAAAGAAGACAACAGAGACTACTTCAGGTTTCTATGGCACAAAGACAATGACATCAACAAAGAAGTGATAGAATATCAAATGAAGGTACATGTCTTGGGTAACAGTCCTTCCCCTGCAGTGAAAGATTGAAAGAAACTTCTATGTTGATAAAGCACTCAAATCCTTTCAGTCTGCTAAAGAAGCAATCGATCTTCTCACCAGAACAAAGGAAATGCTGTCTGTTGCAAACCTTAGACTTCACAAGATTATATCTAACAGCCAAGAACTTATGAATGCCTTTTCCTCTGAGGACTATGCCACTAGTCTAATAAACCTTGATTTAGGCACAGATGTGCCTCCCATACAACAAAGTTTGGGTTTGCTGTGGAACATCAATCAAGACACATTCACCTTCACAACTTGTGACAAACCCTTCACTAAGAGAGGAGTCTTGTCGGTGGTGAACAGCATCTATGATCCATTGGGTTTCTTTGCTCCAGTTACCAGTCAAGGTAAGATCCTGCTATGACAGTTAAATACTGAGAACATAGATTGGGATACTCCTTTACCTAGTGAGAAACAGCAGTAGTGGTAAAGGTGGAGATGTTTTTTGAGGTCATTAGAAAAACTTCAGCTTTCACGTTGCTATGTTCCAATTTCTATTTCAACTGCTGACCATGGAGAGATTAATATTTTCTCTGAAGAATCAGTTGAAGCTATTGCTGCAGTCACCTATTTAAAGACCTCTGGAATTAATGGAGAATCACACCATAGTTTTGTTCTGGGAAAGGCAAAACTCACTCCCAAACCTGCACATACCATACCAAGACTTGAACTCTGTGTGGCTGTGCTAGCAATAGAAATTGCTGAAGTCATACAAAGTGATATGGACACTAGAATTGATTCTTTCACCTTTTATACAGACAGTAAGGTAGTACTTGGTTATATATACAACCAAACAAAACAGTTTTACATGTACGTCAGCAACAAGGTAGAACATGTAAATAGGTTCTCTCTACCAAGTCAATGGCATTACGTTCCCAGTGAACTCAACCCAGCTGACTGTGGGACCAGAGCCTTGTCATCAGCAGCTCTTCAGAACAGCTTATGGCTTTCGCCTCCAAAATGGTGTAAGAACTCCTACTCACTCCTTACTGATGACACCTAAGGACTAGTAAGTCCTGAAGATGATAAGGCAATAAGAACTGTGAACATCTCACTACACACTTCTATGAGTACGAAACAGAAATTGCGGTCACACTGTTTTGAGCATTTTTCTACCTGGTCATCTGCTGTAAGAGCTATTGTTCACCTAATTCACATTGCTCGTTGCTTTGCAAAGAACTCTACCTCAGAGTGTCATGGTTGGCACATTTGTTCTGGATGCCCCACAGCAGCAGATATATTTGAGAGAATCAGAAATGGAACTGAATTATCCAAAAACAGTTCACTCTTCAATCCAAAGCCTGTAGTTGACGTCAATCAGCTACTGAGAGTTGGTGGTCGTATACGGAAATCTGACCTATGCAGCAAAGAACAGAATCCTATAATCATACCATGTCAACATCATTTTGCTACTCTTCTGGTTCGTCACCACCATGAACGGGTGCAACACCAAGGCTGTCAGTTTACAGAAGGGGCTATCAGATAAGCGGGCTTGTGGGTTGTTGGTATGAAAAGGTGTGTCTCCTCCCTGCTCTTCAGGTGTGTCAAGTGTCACAAGTTAAGAGGAAGACATCAATAGCAGCAAATGGTGAGTCTCTCAGCTGATCGCCTAAGTACAGATCCACCCTTCACCTATGTTAGAGTAGACATTTTTGGTCCATGATCTGTCATCATTCGGAGAACTCGTGGTCGAGCTGCAAATAGTAAAAGGTGGGCTGTATTGTTTACCTGTCTTAGCATCCGAGTGATACATATAGAAGTGAATGAGTCTATGGATTCTTCTTCCTTCATTTGTGCCCTTCGAAGATTCTTCTCTGTTAGAGGACCAGTCAAGCAACTGAGCTCTGACTGTGGTACCAACTTTGTTGGAGCATTTTCCTGGCCAACAGTGGATGTACTTGGTTGTTTAACCCTCCACATTATTCACACATGGGAGGATCCTGGGAATGAATGATTGGAGTAGCACAAAAAATTCTTGATTCCATGTTGCAGAATCATAAGTTACCCCTCACCCATGAGACTTTGTCTACCATTCTTGCTGAAGTGTCTGCTATAGTGAACGCAAGATCTTCAAGTTTTGGATTTTCTCTCACCTTCAGTTGATATCTGAGAACAGAACAAACATAAAGGGTGAGACTCCCTAACAGGGACACAGACAGCTTTAGAAACCTGAGAGGGGTTTTAACCCTTCCCTACTCTATGGAACTTTTACTTACTTTTTACCTACTTTTAGTTAAAAAGATTCAGGAAGGGAGTGGAATTCTTTAGTCCTAAAGTGAACCTGTGCCTAAATCATGAACATTAAATTATTTGCATATTCTGAACAAACAATAAATTCACTCTAAAACAAACTCTGTATCTACAAGTATTGTGAAAAAATTAGTTTTCAATGTTTACAACACAGGCACAGTGTTTTTCTATGTAAAGAGAACTTCACAGATTGCCAGTCCTCTAATGTAAACAACCAGCAGATGTTTCTGAGCTGTTAGAAACCAACTGAATGCCAACATTATAGACTTTCATGTGATCTTTGAGGGTGAATATCTTCACATTGAAAGCAGCTAAGCACTTTTATTACTTGTTAAGAATATACAAATAGTTGAATGTCCACAGTCTGGGTATAAGTGTACTTCAGGAATTCTTTGCAACCTAGGCACCTAGGTGAACTGCAGGATTTACAACATATGTTCTCAGTGCAAAGAGCTCCGCAAGAAAAACTAACCTCACCTAAAGCAAACATACAATGTCACAGTGATCTACAGTGACACCTAATTCTGGTGGCCTAATTCTGATGAGTATTAACAGATAAGCTGTTATATAGCATGATGACATTTTTATACTTTAAACTGTTATATCTTAAAATTGTTATACTGTATCTTATATGTTACAAAACCATTTTAAATTTACCTCCCTCTTGTTTTCTAACATTTATGAAATAAAGGTTACCTTAATATAGTTATATAATATAGTAATAACTGTATCACTACCCCCGCAGGAGCCACTTGGTATATTGGATTCTCTGTTCTTTGGCCTCAACACTGGGAACAACTTCATGTCCTTTGACACACCTGGTTGAGTGAAAATTATCATAAGAAAAACTGATAGTAGTACAAATATTGACACCCTACATATGACTAAACTATAACACCTGGGGAAAACCACCAGACTGGTCAACTGGAAGTAAAATAAATATATTATCACAGAATAAAGAATACAGTATGTAAATCCAACATTACATATTTCTGATATGTGCCTGCTGTACCATGTACTTGTATAAAAAAGTATCCTCTTCTCTTTGTATTGCTTCCTTTGTGTGAAATCTCTGGTGTTCCTGCCAGTCCCTCTGCTTGCCTTCTAAAATCTGACCACAATAGGTGGGAGAACACAACGTGGTTAGGTCTCCACCTATCTTACACAGCCTTTCACTGGGAAGATCAGTGTTTTGCTGTTTCTCCTCCTTGAGCTCCTTATGCAGCTGAGAACAGAGAATATATGAACACTTATAAATAAGGGAAAAAGGTATTTATATTGTTTTTTATATCTACACACAAATGTTTTGCCTTGCTTTTCTATTTTAAACTGCGTGGGATGCTTTACAAGGTGAGGGTTTACAATTACTTTAATCCCTTAGTGACTAAGGATAAAACAAATGTTAATGCTTGAACACAATTTTGCAACTTTGACACGTGTTAGTAAAACTGTACATATCATCGCAATTACTTTGTGTATCCAGGTGGCTCATACTGTCAGCAGCTGTGGTAGTGAGCACTTGTAGATAGTTAACTTGGGGTTCCCCAGGGCATGGAGTCTAAGCCCCAGCCTGCTTCTTCACCAGAGCCCCTGATGGTGGTCGGGATGGACTTGCAGGCTCGCGGCCCCCGGGTACGTCTAGCTGAGGATGAGGAGACCACTCACAGGAGCAGAGTACAATGGGAGGAGACAAACGTAATACGATAGACTAGCCGAGGTCAGGACAGGCTGAAAACAAGCACAGTCAGAGAGTGAAGCCGGGATCGGTACACGAGTATTTAATGCAGGATACAGGAGATAGCAACACACAGGAGCTCAGGCAACTAGGAAGTTGCTCAGGCAAAGTGGCCTAGACTGAGCATGTCTTATATTGGCAGGCAAACAAGGAGGCGGGCCAGGAAGTGATGGAAGGGAAGGAAATAAAACCCAGAGAACAGCAGACGAGGCCCATAGGTGAGCACAGACAAATACACATGTGAAGGGATCAGAAACAGCATTGCAGCAAGGAGGTAAGAATACACAAACAAGAAACTGCAGGCTAACTTGTGACACATACCTTGTTTTTCAGGACTGATTGGACTTGTTTTTGGTGGTAAATGGTAATGGATATCTCCTGATTTGTTTTTATTTTCAAAGGAAATCTGTCCCAAAATAGTAAAAAATATATATATTTTAAATTGAACTGCATATTTCTTGCTACTACCATAACCTACCACCAAAGAACAACTCAAATAAAATTCTCCTGCTAATTGTAAAGATACCACATATGTGCCGGTTTGCTTTTTTTTTACTACCTAAAACACACTGACACTAATTAACACTATTTTAATTTTTTTAAATCCTGCTCAAAATATATTGACCATGACCTCTGACCCTTACTTGACCCAAACACTAACCCTGGCACTGACCTAGAGCAAACATTGATCTAGCTATTTTTTCATACATTTTTCTTAAATTTGTATTATTTTTTTATACACTTTTGTTTAATAACATCTTTAATTTGGTCTGTTAAATAAACAAAGTGTTTTGTTATAGGTTTCTGTATTATAAGTTACATTGCTCCCAGCTAGCTCTAAGGACTGCAGAACCCCTCCTCCTATTTTATTGAGCTAAAAAAGGGTGATAACACTTCATCGTGATAATGCAGTGAGTCAGCATTGTAACCCTAGGATGGAAATTGTGTTACTGGCAGGGTCACCAGGTAAAGGGAAAAAATGCTGGAAAAAAGAAAATGAATGTAACCACCACATATTTTTGTATTTTTTTCCAGACTAAAATTCTGCTTTAAACCTATACTCAAAAGCAAATAATAAAACACAATATAACTTGCTGAGATATTCACTAAAATTAATAAATGTAGCTTTAAAGACAACTACTGTAATTACCTATACATTTATCTTTATATCAGCCTCTTTTAATCCCTTGTACAGTAGAACTCAGAGTGAGAGAGGAAGAGTTTGAGGCAGCCAACAGTGAACTGTATGCATTGACCAGGTACAACTAATGTCATGTCCAAAAGAAGTACTGCTAGACTTTTATTTTACTAGTCTAGTTATTTTACGTATACATGTTGGTATTTGCATGTGCGAAGGAATACAAAAAGTTTAGTCTTAGTTTCCTTTGATAGGGGTACCCCTTTTTTGGAGGGATCCCTCTCAAAGCACACCTCTTCAAGGTGAAGGACATCCAGCCTTGTATAGGCAAAGTAAGAGTAAGTATAGTATGTTCCCTTGGTGTCTAAACATGGGGTGCTATTTTTTCAGCTCAGTAGGTTTGCTGTTTTCTTTGGAGTGGGACCCTGCCATTTTTATTTGCTTATTTTGTTAAAAATTGTATTGCCATTGACAATGAAACAAAGGATCATCAATGGAAAGCTCATAGATACCAATTATTAAATAAATAAATAATAAAGCTATCTATTGAATAAATGTATTTTTACAGACCTCAAGTAACATTACGCAAATACGTATTCAAATTAACTTCCTCTTATCCTTTATAGAGTGCAACTCAGACAGGTCAAAGGAGGGTTAGAAATCTGAGTCAATTAGACCTCCACGGAATTGCAAAAAATGTTTTCAGTCTAACAATAGGACCTGACAGAAGGAGAGAGTAGACTGGCACAGTTGTCACCTCATTAGCGTAGTGATGCTTCTTCACTGTCCAGTCATCAGACCAAGGGTGGGTCTTTGACTTTTCTATATGAGAAAAGGTAGATCAAGTACCTGGCTGTGCAGTATGATAGGACTTCCTGGATCACAAGACTGGCTCAATCCAATTACACTTTTTAGGGCAGGTAAAACAGTTTATATAGAATACAGTATATGTGCTTCACCTGTCTATCTAGGTGATTGCTTATACAGTAGGTAAACTTTGATCCTTACAATTAAATAAAGATAAACAGTAAAATGAAATTAACTTTATTTTATTTTTACTTTGAGTTTGAAAGTAAAAATTAAATATATGAGCACAAAAAATGTAAGAAATTATCACATATGTTTTCTTAGTAAGCTTAGCAAACTTTAGAGCAATTCCACGGTGCTGTAATACAATATATTTATATGCTAAATTTTAATGACAGGCCCCCAAAAATGTAAAGACAACTTCTAAAGCTAACTTCCCCAGACTTATTAATGTTTCACACATTCCAAGTGCCCTACTTTATTTTCTCTCTAATCTTACACCTTTTCAGATAAGGTAGTCTCTGTGAAAGAAGCAAGGCAGCAATTAGTGACATGAGATAAGCAATAATGGCATTCTGGAAAAATATACTCACCATAAACAGTGTCAACAACAAAAATGCTGTTTTACAATATAAACATTGCTTAGTTGTTTAATGTCAGAACAAAATATAATTTCAATCAAATTATTCATGTTTAATTCACAAAAAGCTTGCAAATAGTATATTTAATACGGCAGAATTAATTTGCACATTTAAAATATGTTAAACATGGCGAACCAGCTGGTGGAATTTTGTCTTTTTTTTGTTTTCTTAAGTAATATGAGTAATAAGCGTTTGTTGTTCTCTGATTCAGTGACTTTAACAGTTTCACACAGTGTGAGTATGAATCACACATTAGTCATAACACGTATATTTGTTTTCCCCATTAAATGTAATTACTGTTAACTAATGGATGCTTATTTTTCACTTTTACCTGTAGGAATTAATGAAGCAAATGTTTAGATGCAACTGTGCAGTCAAAGTAATTAAATGAAAACATTTCTGCAGTTTGGGTCTATTACATAAGAGCTGTAAATGTGGTGTTCCTACATTTTAAAAACCACTCTAACCCAAACCCTACATAGGGGGTACTTGACAGGTAGGTTGTTCCAAACATATTGAAGAACTAACCACATATCTTCTGTGGCTTTAGGCTGCCTCAAATCCTTCTGTCTCTTCATGTAATCCCAGACAGACTCCATGATATTGAGATCAGGGCTCTGTGGGGGCCAAACTATCACTTTCAGGACTCCTTGTTATTCTTTACGCTGAAGATAGTTCCTAATGGCATTGGTTGTATGTTTGGGGTTGTTGTCCTGCTGCCATTTCTACTGTGTAAAAAAAATAAAACTTTCTCCAGCAAGGACATCTTTTTACAGCTACTGCAACTTTTAAGCAGCTATATCGCCTTGCAAGAGTAGAAAAAAAAATCATAGAAGAGTACAAGACAGAAGCTTTATGTAAGGGTGATAGGTAGGACACAGGGGTTTTCATCTACTACTTCTTCCCATTACTGTGGGTGAGACAGTCCCTTATTTGGCCACGAGGGCTGATTTGTCCTCTCCTCTCGGCTTCAGTGGCCATCTTAGGGGAGCCAGCGTTGCATGTTAGCACCTAAATCTCACATGATTTGGGTGGTCATTTTGGCATGGCCATAATATATATATATCATGTGTCATGCCAAATGAATCCAGTCCTGCATGGGAGAGAGAAGGGGTGATATCAATTGTAGCCTGCAATTTTGAGAAAGCCTTGGGTGGGATCCTGTTCAATGGGAGTTGGTCATTGTCCTGCTGCAGGTTTTCCCCCTGAAGGTTTACCTGCTATAGGCTAGAAACTGCAATGCGATCCTTGGTCGCAGTAATGGACCATAGCCAGGGACCAGGCTTATGACCATATAAGAAGCAAGACCCTATGTAGTGGCACCTGTCCTGGTCTAAGAATGGAAGAATAAGGCCCTTCTCTTGTACAAGGAGAACTGGTAGGATGGATTAAGACTCCAATATAGCCCTCTTATAATGCATAGAGTCGAGTGCACATAAGTTGAGTTTAGAAATTCAGCCCTGATGTCACCGGTGTACCCCTTTGAGTCCATCCCTGATATAGGCCCTGTAGCTATGGGTTTTGACCACAATGCCCTTTAGCTATTAGTGAACACTTAAACATAGCAGTAGAGAGACTCTCTAATGTATGATACACAAGCACAGATAGCAAATCTGTAAGCCAACAGTTATGTAACATACCCATTTTCTAATAGGTACATTTGTCTTATGTTCTTAAGATGTTAACTATGCAGTTCTAAGATGCAATCAAGTGGAGGTGGGAAGTAAGGAAGTTCATTTTCCAGCAATTCCCTTCAAAAGAATTTGATCAAAGGATCAACTTCTGTCAAGCAGGGATGGACACACACTGATCAAAATTTGACCGGTCAGGGCAAAGGCTTTTTCTGCCAAGTTACAATGCTCATGGCTAGCATTTAGTGACCCAAACACTGAGCACTGCATGTGAGGAAGCATCAGACCACAACAAGGGCATTTAAGTGACCCTATTACTATGTCCAGCAATGGCAAGCCGCAAGCATAGAATCACTTAAGAAATAAGCATAGACAGATGTATTGTATAATGTTTGTTAAATAAGGCCAAAAGTAAAATATTGTCAATAAAGTAAATTAAAATAGCCATAGACAAAAATAAACTACGAGAAGAGAACTGATTAAAACAAATTAGAGTCAATAAAAATGCATTACTGTGGCTGTTGGATACTTTTCAATGTCAATAGTGGACATACACCTTTATAGTTACAGCTAATAGAAACAAAATAGACTAAATAAGTAAATAAAGGGCATACAGGAGGACATCTATTATCTCATTTATTATTTATTTCTCATTTAATGATTTACAGCTTATTTATATAAGCTGTAATTGATTGAATGGGTATCCAATGAACTGTGTAGGTATCCCATTTAAATCTGACTTTTATGATTCAAGTTAGATACCTGCACCCTGCATGGGGAAATGACCTTGAATCAAGAAATATGCTGTATTGGCTTTCTTAATTAATAAAAACATCGTTGATTCAGCTGTTTTTAAGGATTGAGTTTCCTTGCATTATCCTCCACTCTGCTGAATGTTATATTCTATAATGAATCTACTGCAGTGAACTAGGCCATGCAGTAAACTAAGCAGAATAAAAGTAATAGTTACCAACTAGTGCAATATCGTTTAGTGTTCTGTTTAAGATGTACACGACAAGGCACATATTTTAAATGCAATATTATATTTTATGACACCAGGATCAGGATGCCTTTAAAAGTCATTTCAGCAATATCAACTCATGGACTATCATGAACAGCTTTCTTTAAAGCATATCTAAACCCAAGAACAAAAATATAGGTATTGCAGCTTACCAATCCTTAGATGTGGTGGTTACATTCATTTTCTTTTTTCCAGCATTTTTTCCCTTCACCTTGTGACCCTGCCAGTAACACAATTTCCATCCTAGGGTTACAATGCTGACTCACTGCATTATCACGATGAAGTGTTATCACCCTTTTTTAGCTCAGTAAAATAGGAGGAGGGGTTCTGCAGTCCTTAGAGCTAGCTGGGAGCAATGTAACTTATAATACAGAAACCTATAACAAAACACTTTGTTTATTTAACAGACCAAATTAAAGATGTTCCTTAGGGTTTACATACCCTTTAACCCTTTCGCTGCTAGAACCTTTTGGGTTTTTTTTCTTTAGCGTTTTAAGGTTACTTTAAAAACCCCAAAATGTGAAAGCAGAGACCCTATAGAATAAAATGGTGAAAGTTGCAATGTTTACACAATGTTTGTGCTGGCTTTTTTCAGAAATTTTTTTTTTTAAATGAATTCTAGTATGCACAAATTCAATATAATACTAGTTTTTGATCAATTATAAAGCTGAGGTTGCAACGAGTAAATAGATATCAAATATTGCACACATCTGTGAAATGGCAAAAAACTACAGTACCCCAAATTGTCCATAGGTAGCACTTTACAAGTGTTTACAGGCCATCCATTTATAGTTAACTATGAATGATGGCTCTGGAATTATTGCTCTCACTCCGGCATACACAGTGAAAACTAATATGCGTGGCTCAGTTGTCTTCACATGCAATATGCATTTCTTCATATGTGTAAGCACTTCAGGGCATGGGCTTTTAACAATTTTTTTTTTTTTTCCATTTTTCCAATTAGTTTTATTGCTTTTACAGTGGGGCTGGTAAGCCGCTTTTGTGATAGCCTACTGCAAGTGACAGGTTCTGTTTAAGGAGATGCCAGGTGTCTATTAGACACACTCTTTTGAAGATGATTGGGCACAGACTGTGCTTGATCAGCTTCTTACCTGGCCAGAGAAGGCTCTGAGGAAAGATCAGCAAACATACTGATATCAACCAAGATGAATCTGGCACTCAAGAAAGAAAGGAAAGCCCAGAACACACAGGGATGGGGTGGGCATGTTTCTTATAATAGTGTATAGAAATTTGGAGATAGGAGTAAAAAAATGTGCTTCCAGGACTTGTCTACATGCCAGTGCTGATGATGAAACTCTTATGTCAGTGGCAGTGGAAGGGTTGTGAGAGGGAAGTAGAGCGCTCAAATAAACCCATTGAGACTCCCAAACAGCTAACATCCCTGGTGGTTATTGAATACAGAATACCAGTAATGTCATGCAACTGGTGTAACCTAAAACATAAAAGTAAAAAAAAATCTGTGCAGCCCCCTGATGACCTCATCTCTCTGATGAAACACATTGGGAGTGGCTACAACATTACATCATCACGCACTGGAGCCTGGGATGGTCACTCAGCCTGCTGCTTTGGAAGCTATTGTTTACTCGGGTATGCGCTTTTGTTTATCTGATGCCAATGCACATATTTTATTGTATTTAGCCATTAGCAATTTTGTTGTGGGAATTTAAGTGCAATTTTTAAGTAAATGAGATTGTTTTATATACTACACTATGGGCATGCACTGTTTCTCTTCCATTAGCGATTTCGTTGTGGTGATTTTAAGTGCAATTCTTAAATAAATTAGATTTTTTACATACTAAACTATGGGCATGCACCATTTCTCTTTTTCTGGTTGAGCCTTGATATTGGAGGTGAGATCCTGATGGTGGACGGTCTATATGCCTGGAGAATCATTGGCTATAGGATATATCTAAGTGCTTAAGACCAGTTAATGGTTCACATCATCTGGTAAGGGGCTCCCAATGGTGTCACTTGGTGGTGAATGAACACTTTGTCAAACAGGAAGTTGAAGTGTGGGGACACTCTTCATATAATTTGGATTGCGAAAGGACTTTGCTTTACATTTTTTATTTTTAACTTTTTGATATATGTGTTATATGGATTAATTTAACTTCTTGGTGCATGTGTTGTTATATTCACACATAGGATGATAGATAAGTACACTTGATATTAACTGGTGTTACCACCAGAGTGTCCTTACATTAGAAGCAGCATAAATGTCAGTTATTAGTAACATTAATATAGGTAATCATAGAATGTGAATAAAAACAAGAGACAACAAAGATGGTAAACTTTTATCACAACAGTGCATATTTTTGGAAAAAATGTTTTTTTACTTATGTTATAACATAAAAGACCAAAAAGTGTTTTAATTCAAACTATTGGAAAAAGGATGGACCGGTAGTTAAAAGTCTGTGAGTGTAGATTCATTACCTGGTCATAGGGTTAAGTACTGTATTAGAAGTTATATTGTCTGCTCCATTTCCTAACACACCTTTTATGCCATTTCATGTCTTTGTAAATGTCCTGTGAGATCCCATCTGTTCAATACAACAGCTGGAGAGTTTCTGTAATAGGGCATTAAAACTGAGCTATACGATGAAGTGTGCTCCTATTGTCCCATTACCTTGGATAAATGAGAAACTACAGCCATCTTTCTCAAACTGACCTTAAACACTAGAAGATGATCAGAAATGCCTATATATATTCTGTCTACCATCATATTTTTTGTTTAAAATATAGGTAATAGATGTGCAAAGCTGGTGATATAACAGGGATACAGTAACTGGTGATTGGGAAAATCCAAGCTGACCAGCAAGCCTTTCAACTTTGAACAGTCAAGAACTGTGTCTGGTGTACTCCATAAAAAGTAGTACACATAAAATCAACAGTTAACTCCAGTCTAAGCTAGAACCCCTCCCCATCCAGGTGCCTACTTTTACCTCCATGGCCTCAGTAACCTTCTCTGACGTTTTCACTGGTGCTGGCCACACCTGCCCAAGTAACCCCTTAGAGACTCGAATGGGGCTACACTACTACACATACTGCTACTACACCAGATGCTAGGCCCTATATAGCTCTAGGGAGATTTACAGTGCATGTGTGGCCAACTCTGAAGAAGATTTTGGGATCAAAGATGTAAACACTTGGGTGGAGGAATCCAATTTTAAAGTAGATTTTTTTTTTGTTAAGTGAACTAGTAGTACTTTAAGTTGCCTTTGAAACACAGCAAAACACATCCATTTAACGATTTCCCAAAAAAGTTCCATTCAAGGCATGCCGTGAATGATAACTTTCACAGTTGCTGTGCTGTCAAGTCATCAAATGGCTGGTGTCATAACTGATCACATTTGCAGCACCATGGTAATGGTAGATCAAACAGAGGCTAAGATGGCAGCTTTCTTGGTTGTAAGAGATAGGGGGTTTTAGTTCAGTTTTAAGCCAACATTGCATACCACAATCTGTTTGTGTAATCCTCCCAAAATTTTACAAGAAGTACGTAGGGACAGGACCTACCTAACGGGTTATATATTGAATTAATTGTTCAGTAGATTATGAAACTACATTGTTGGTTACTGAATTAAGGTAGATTTACTGAGGCTGAGCAATGAGATTGCAATGTGTGCGGCCAACAAATAGCAGGAATGCTGTCAGTAAGACTATGTTCGCACAGGCAATTAACCCCGATGGGAATGACAGCTGTGATTCCCACAGTTATTTCTTCCATCTTTGAGTGGCTAGCTGCAGCTGATGAACCCTGTACATTTTAATGACAGGTCAACAGCGGCTGAAGCTATCCGTGACTACCAAACAGCAAGTGAATATCTGCAGTGATTGCTGAAGGATGCAAAAAAGCAATAAACACACAGATTTTAGGTGTACTTTAAAGCTGTATTAAACCCAAATAATAAAATGCACTATGGTGTAGCTTACCAATTCTTTGATGTGGTGGCTGCATTGGTTTTCTTTTTTAACTTTTTTTTTCTTTATTTTCACCTGGGGATTCTGCCAATAAGTCTGTTATTTTTCAACTACAATTAAAGTGCTACTAAACCCACAACGGTAAAATCAGCCTGTATATGCAGTAAAGCATGCTTGTTATACTCACTGTGGAACCTAAGGGGTTCCTCCTCTGCCTTGTGTAAACAGGCTGTTTGATCCTTTCTTCTCTGTTCCTCCCCTTTTTCAAGCGACCACCACTTATCTCCAGACTGAACCGTAGGCATGCACATGCTCAGTTTGGTGTATATAGCTGGAGAGGCTTATTATCTACACAATCCTCATTCACTAAACCATTTAACAAAATCCTCTTTGATCCCAATGCCATTGGAGCCGTTTCATACCATTTCAAAAGATTTAGATATTGATGGATGAGATGTTATATTGCTTTGTTGTCTCTCACCCCCTCTCCTGAACATCTTCTTTCGACCTCCTTTTCCACAAACACCATACCTATACTATAGACCTACTAAACACAATGACAACATGCCACCCTTGCTCTGTTTGTTTCTGTAACTGCTTTAAAAGTGTTTGCTGGAGTTCACCTTTAAAGTGATATTAAACCCAAAACCAAACTTTTTTATATATTGCATCTTACTAATCCTTAGAGGTGGTGGCTGCATTTGCTTACTGTTTTCAAGGCTTTTTCTTCCTGTTTACACATGGTGATCTGGCTAGCAACACGCCTCCTGTATTAGAGTGCCTACAGAAAGTACATACACTAACAAATTAAACCCAAACTCCAGCGAACACTTTTTAAGCAGTTACAGCAAACTATTTTTTTCTTTTTGGAAAACAGTTTTACATAAATAAATAAAAGCTGATCATTGTAAGCACCCCTGTCAGCATTAAATGGTTTTTCTCAACTCTCTAAATGCTACATCTGCTAAACAGCTTGTTCGGTTGAAAAACAACAGACTTACTGGTCGAATCTACAGGCAAAAATAAAAGAAGCAAAGCCTTAAGAGAAAATAAATGCAGAATTGGTAAGCTGCAATACAATAAATATTTGCTTTGGTATTTAATAACACTTCAGTTTGTTAGACAATTCCATGTAAATCTACCTCTCCCCAGACTGATAATGCTGCTGTCCAGAGTGGAGACATCCATGCAGTAGGTTTACATCTTTGCAGACTGTGGATTGCACGATTTCAGTGTGTTTTCCGTTTTTGAACATACGTTTTTGATGTGTTTTGCATTTTTTTGCCAATAAGAAAGTATTGACTTTGATGCGACTTTAGATGGGTGCGACTTGGATGAGACTTTGATGTGACTTTGGATGGGTGTGACTTTGATACAACTTTTGATGGATGCAACTTGGATGTGATTTGGATGTGACTTGGATACTACGTTGGATTGGTACGACTTTGTTTTTACTTTTTGCTAATAGGAAAATATCACAGTTCTGTTCATGTAGTGCAACTTTGATGCAACTTGAGTGCCCGAGAGTGTAAAGTTGCAGCAAAGTTGCACTACATGAAAAGAACTGTTATACTTTCCAATTAGCAACAAAAAAGTTGCATCAAAATCACACCCGCTCAAAGTCGCCTCTAAGTTGCATCAAAATTAATACTTTATCAGCAAAAAAAAGTGCAAAATGCATGTTTAGGAGAGGAGGTTTTAGAAGCCAATAGAAAGTGTGTAATCAAAGAGTACGATGGAGATGAGGATGGCTTATAAACAGTGTTAGGTGAGTTGGGTGTCATAGAAGGCATTTGTTATCCACCAGCGACCTCGCGAAGAGGAGTGATTAAAGAAAAAGTGTCTGTGGACTCGGAATCTGAGATTAGGTAATGTGGAAGAAGAGAAAGAAAGCAAAAGGCTCAAAGGGCAAGAGAGGTAAAGAGGGCGAAATAATGGTAGAAAGAGTGATCAAATGAAAATAGAGGAAAGAAAAGGTATCACCCGGAGATCCAGTTAGTTTAGATTGGAGAGAAAGAGAGGAGATGGCAGATAAAAGAAAAAGGAGAGGAGGGGGAGAAGGAAGTCAGTGTGTACGGGTTCCACCGTAAGAAATGTAGCAAGGGTGGCATGTTGTCATTGTGTTTAGTAGGTCTATAGTATAGGTATGGTGTTTGTGGAAAAGGAGGTCGAAAGAAGATGTTCAGGAGAGGGGGTGAGAGACAACAAAGCAATATAACATCTCATCCATCAATATCTAAATCTATTGAAATGGTATGAAACAGCTCCAATGGCATTGGGATCGAAGAGGATTTTGTTAAATGGTTTAGTGAATGAGGATTGTGTAGATAATAAGCCTGTTCCTGTGTGGATAAGGATCCCTTGATGTAAGATTCCCATTTGCGGAAGGAAGAAGACTCTTTTGAGGAGGTCGGGGAAATGATGAGGTTGAGCCTGTCAAGGCGTAGAAGTGAATGAAGTTCCTGTTTGACATCAGATAATGTTGGGGGGCAGTTGGAGACCCATTTCAGAAGAATGGCACGTCTGGCTATTAGAAGTGTTGAGGATATCCACAGCTTGTTATTTCTGAATCTGAACGATGAGGTTTGGGAAGAGAAGAGTCCAATGGCTGGCTGGTCCAAAAGGCCGAAAATGAGCGGTAGTGGATTCATGGGTAGCTGGATGGTGGAGATTAAGGTTATGAAGTTGGCCACTTGTTTCCAGAATGAAGAAATTGGTGGGCATAGCCAGAATCTGTGTTGCAAGGTTGGTTTTTCACATCCACAAAGAGGGCAAGTAGATAGAGCCAGATCAGTTTTTGAAAAGAGACAGGGCATGTAGGCACGGTGGAGAATCTTAAGTTGTTGTTCCCGCCAGAACTCATTATGGTTGAAGACACATGTGGAGTTGTAACCGGATAGTAGATGGTCAGCCATAAATGCATTTCCGAAATCCTTGACCCAGGACTTCACAGCATTGAAAGTCTTGAAAGGTTTGGCGTACAATAGATTCAGGGGTCTGTATATATTCGATATTTTGTATTTTCGAGAGTTCGCTAAGACCTCGATGAATGTAGATTGAAATCTTGTAGACTTCATAGGCACCACAGACTTGACGAAGTTTCTTACTTGAAGCATGTAGAAAACGTGTGCTGGTAGGCCGTAGGTGAATAGGATAGTATTAAAAGGTTTTGGGGAACCAGTAGAGGTGTCTTACAAGTGTTGTACCAAAGTTAAGTCTTGAGTCTTCCAAAGATCATAAGCTTCATACAATTGCGGGGGAGTAAAAGAAGGGTGATGGTGGATAAGTAGGAAGCGAGAGAGCCACGGAGATACCCCCAGTTTACGCATTACTTCCCTCCATGTAATAAGGGAAGTAAATTATGTTTCAGATAGTGTGGAAGAGAATTAACGTTAGAGAGTAGCAAGGCCGATAAATCGTAGGGATGTGCTAACACAGATTCAATGTGGTAGTTGGAGTAGGTAGAGGAGTGTGTGAGCCAGTCCAGGCATATACGGAGTAGACAGGAGAGATTATAAACTTGGACATTTGGGAGGCTGAAACCGCCTTCGCCCCGGGGCAAAAATAATTTGGCGAGAGCTATGCTGGGACGTTTACCTTTCCATAGAAAATTTGTGATTCCACGATTTAGCCTCGTTATGTCACTGTGTTTAAGTAAAAGAGGCATGGTCTGGAGTGGGTAGAGGAGTTTCGAAAAACTCACCATCTTAAAGAGATGTGATCTGCCCAGGAGTGATAGTGGCAGATCTTTCCACATTTCCAGTTCCCCAATAATTTTGGTAATTGTGGGTGTATAATTTAGTTCATAGAGAGATGAAGCTAGTTTCCCAATCTTTAAACCTAGATAAGTGATATATTTGGTGGCAATTTTAAAATTCGAGTTCTGCGTCCATACCGGAAGGCGAGAGTGAAATAATGGTAGCAGTTCACTTTTAGAGAAGTTTATGCGAAGCCCAGAACAAAGGCGAAAAGATGAAAACATTTGTTGGATATATGGGAGATCAAGAGATGGGCGCGAGGTAAAAACTAGTATGTCGTCTGCAAAAAAGGCAAGTCTCAACTCTTGTTGACCTATTGTAATACCATGGAGATTAGAGTGTAATAGTAGGAAACTTGCTAAAGGTTCAAGAGCCAAATTGAAAAGTAGAGGGGATAGAGGGCAACCCTGTCTGGTGCCGTTGTGTAGTTTAAAGGGGTTGGATATGTGACTTGCAACTATGATCTGGGCTGTAGGGGATGAATACATGGTTTGAATCAGGTGTAGGAAAGGGCCCTCAAAGCCAAACCGCCGTAGTGCTAGGAAAAGCCATTCAAAGTTGACATTGTCAAATGCCTTTTCGGCATCTAGTGAAATGATTGCTGCGTCTAGGTTTGTGTCATTAGAGGCTTGACTCAGGGCCAAGATCACCTTTACGAATGTTTGAAGCCGCTGAACGGCCCTGTATAAACCCTGCTTGTGAAGGATGGATAAGGGTAGGTAGGATAATTGCTAGGCGAGATGCAAAGATTTTTGATAAGAGTTTTGCGTCGAGGTTCAGGAGAGTAATTGGTCGATATGATCCTGGTTCCGTCGCATCTTTATCTTTTTTGGCAATCAATTTAATGTGGGTTTGAAAACCAGAGGGAAGGTAATCCCCTCCCTCATGGATAGTTTGGAATACTGATTGTAGGGTAGGAGAAAGGGTTTCTGCCATTAGCTGGTAGAATTCAGCTGTATAGCCATCAGGGTCCGGAGCTTGACAGTTGCGAGTGATTTAATGGCTATAGATATATCCGCCTGAGTGATGAGAGCGTTTAAAGCTTGCAATGTGGTTGGGTCTAACTGTGGCAAAGGAATACCATCTAGAAAGGAAATGGCCTTGGTTGTGTCTATAGGGTCCGAACCATACAAAGATTGGTAGTAATTTTCTAAGATGGATATAATGTCAGACGGGTCGCTTTTTAGTGATCCCTGCTGGTCCTTCAGAGATGTAAAAAGGGTAGGTGTAAAAGGTTTTCTACATAACCTCGCTAACAGTTTACCCGGCTTGTTGCCGAATATATAGAATAGTAGGTCACTGTATGATTGGTGTGTGGCTTTTTGAGCCGCCACCCATGTATCGAAGTATTTTTTGGCCTCTGACCATGTTTTCCTATTTTCATGAGAGTTGAGACTTGCCAAGTTTTTCTGCGCCCGTCTTAAGCGGAGACTGGCTTCTTTAAAATTTTGGAGAAGATTTTTTTTTGTATGTAGATGTAAATGCAATGATTCTACCTCGTAGTACTGCTTTTCTGTCTCCCAAAAAAGATTAGGGTTAGATTGGTGTTCCGAGTTCGTGCTACAGAATTCACTCCAGGCAGCATTTAGTACCCATAGTAAATCTTGATTTTTTTGCAAGAAAAGAAGGGAAACGCCATGCACGTGAGTGTTGATTGTTCTGTGGATGTTGGAGATCGGGGTATGGTTGGAAATCGCTATGTCATATATTTCAGAATCTGTGATATGTTTTAAAAAGATGTTGTTGGCAAAAAAGTAGTCTATTCTGGATAGCGTGTGGTGGACAGGGGAAAAGAAGGTAAATTCTCTTCCTTCTGGATGTGGTAGGCGCCATATGTCCGTGAGTTGTAGTGCTTCTGTGAAGTTATTCAGTAGTGTGTGTGGTGTTGATGGGGGGGTGGAAGGAAGGAATTGATAGTTTGGATTAGAGGGTTTCGATTTGTCTTCTAGCGCATTCATAAATTGGTTGAAATCCCCTCCCAACACCAGTGGAAGGTGAAGAAAGTTCGATAAATTCGAGGACAGATGTTGGAAGAAAGGCTTAGGTGAGGAGTTTAGGGCATATATATTGACCAGTACCAGTGGGGAAGAGTCTAATTCGATGTGAACAGCAATGTAGCGTCCCTCCACATCTGTAGCTATGCGTATTATGTTCGGGGTTAGGCGTTTATGTATGAGGATGATAACTTCTGCTTTGCCACTTGGCGAAGGCGATCCCAATACCTGTTCCACCCACAATTTTTTCATGCTGTAAAATCGATTTGTTTCAGGTGAGTTTCTTGGAGAAACGCAATATCTGTTTTCAAACGTTTAAGATGACAAAGGATGGCCATACGCTTATGGGGTGAACGCAATCCCCTAACGTTCCATGATACTACGCTAGGCATGGGTGTGTGAATAAGGTGTGTAACCCTGAAGTAGAGTCTCCTCCATGGGGCTGCGTAATCACAGCCTCATCTCTATGGTCCCTCTTTTCTTGTTGTCTTGTAAGAGAGTAAGGGGTAAAGTGGCCTCCGGGTAAATGTGGAAAGAAGAGTAGAAAGAAAGGAACAGAAGAAGAGGGAGGAGGAAGAACACATAACAGGGAGACTCAACAGGGGTCTAATATTTGAGGGTGCGCCCAAGCAGTGAGCCCTTTCAACTTGGCAGGGTGCCATGATTCCTAAGGTCGCGGGAATGCATTTGGAGCAGATATCAGATAAGATACCCGAATTGTAGGATCCAATATATTCTGCTGCTCACGTTTGGAATGTGTTGCGCTGGCCTGCATAGCTTGAACCTCGTCCTCCAAATCATACAGGCGTTGTTCCACTTCTCTAATGCGCTTGGCGTTGTCCCCCGGGTCACTTCTAAGTTGTTCTATGCCCTGCGTCATGGCTCTATCCACTGCCTGAGTAATGGTAGATAGCAACAGAGAGGTCACAGCCTGTGGAATCTTTTCATATTGGTCTGTGGGACTATTGGGATCAGCATGCCCTGTTGAAGGAGTGTGGGGCGGCTGTGCCTCTCTCCTACCTGTTCCTGGGTCTGGCTCCATATCCATGCTGTCCATTCTGGGAGCGGGGCTGTTGCCTTTGTGGATGGAGCTGCTGCCTTGAGTGCTGTCCTCGCCTCTGCTGACAGCGTGGTTGGCGGCCATCTTGGCTTCAGCAGGGGGAGACCTGTCCCTCAGGGCTCGGGGAGCGGGAGCGGAGTCGAGTGTCACCAGCTTAAAGTATCGATCCATGCTGAGGTAGATAGGGGGAGTGACAGGAGTGCTCTCGTGCCAGGTAACGCTGTCCTTCGGTGCAGGAGGCAGTAGTTATATGCAGTGAGGTCCTGAGCCGTGGGTATTCCCTTCTACGTCAAGCGGCGCTGGAACCGGAAGTCTTTTATTATTCTTTAAATCAGGTGTGTATTTATCACAAGGCATTTGCCTAGGGCAGCAATTTTCAGGGGGGCAGCAGCTTTTTTTTTATTGGGACAGTACCATCCCCTGAAAGAAGGAAAGGAAGAAGGGACAGACACAGCACGGGGATCTGAGAGAGGCTGCGGGCTGTTAATGGTGTTTGTAGAGCCTGACTCTTGTTCCTGGGGATGTCCGAAGCTGTGAA
The DNA here is from genome assembly GCF_062004578.1 of Staurois parvus. Taxonomy (NCBI): domain Eukaryota; kingdom Metazoa; phylum Chordata; class Amphibia; order Anura; family Ranidae; genus Staurois; species Staurois parvus. The sequence goes on along the minus strand of NW_028318083.1, from coordinate 35,281,330 downwards.
GGTGAGTGTCTTATCTCTTGCCAGAGTGGGGGGGCATTTGCCAGTGTATGGGGGGCGGTGGTAGTAAAAGGCTCTCTCGGGTGTGTGTGAGGGCCTGGGGTGTTGTTGGTCAATGTCAGGCTTTCTTCTTGAGGGAGAGGGGGTGTTGGTCGTTGCCAGGGTCTCTCTGTGGAGGAGGGGGGTAGAGCCAATTTTTGTGTTGCCTAGGGCAGCATGAAACCTAAATATACCACTGCTTTAAATACAATGACAAAGGCCTTTCAAACTATTTTACAATTAAGAACCAAGGAACCAAGAATTATTGTCATACAGGATTTATATAGCGCCAACAGTTTGCGCAACGCTTTACAAAATGAATAATATGAAGCAGTGGACCGTTCACAGTTAGGGAACAGAAACACATGTGTAGGCATAGATTTGCAAAAGGCAAAATAAACCAGAATAATATCTTACCCATTTGTTAGCTGAACATTAGTGCAGACCAAATTAAAATGAAGTATGACGTTTCCATATTTTCTCCAGAAAATGTATACCAAAACATTACATGATTGTATTCCTACCTATAACACAAATACAAACATCTTCATTTACCAGAAACTATAGACTCTTAATTATATAGTGCATTTGGGAATAATATTTACTTTTTTGAGGGTAATTAAGCTGCATTTAGGGCATAAGCGGCTATTATTTAAATTAAAAATCACAGCAGGTTTTTCCCATGCTGAGTGGATAGAGGTGACTTTTGAGCATGATATTTGCAGCATTTGCTGAGAACGATTTCTTTTCCCCCTTGCTCATGTGACAGAGAGGGAGAGCGTATCCCATTCAGACCTCTGCTGAGCTGATGCAAAATGGATAAACACAATAAGAGAAAAGACCGTAATCTTTAGTTTAATAAAAAGAGCCACCCGACATCATCCTATGAATTGTAATGTTTCAGTAAATGAAACATTTACATCTGGAAGCGTATTAAACCTATGACATTTTGCTACTTCAATGGGTATTTTCTGCATGTATTGACAGTGAATAATTCTTGGAATTCCCTTTCTACTCTGGGAAATAGGAAAATAATCTTTCATTATCAGCTCATCAATCAAAAAGTCCTACAGAGGAACAACTAATGAAGAATTAATGGCTTTGAATTATCAGTCAGTAGCGTGGCCATTTCCTACTAAATTTTTTAAATTAGTTCATTTACATTTCATGCAACCAAGAAGATGAAAAGCAAAAATGGTACAATAAATGTGATATAATCAAATTCCTATAAAATGGTGATAAAACACAAATACGTGTAAATTTAAACATCAAAGTGCAATCAGTGAAACAAAAGACCAATGAAAAGTAATCCTAACTGTTTCACCATGTGTTTAATGTATCTACAACAACTTGGAGGCTTGCCGGAATCTATTGAGCACTTCATTTTAAATAAGTCTAAAGCACTTTTTACCCCAAAGAGGTAAGTATGTCCAATGTCCAATGTGATGTATACCTCCCAAAAGGATCCTATACCTGTGTATCACTCCACTCTCCTTCTCCTTAATCCTTTGGCTCAGAGAGTACATGTTAAAAAGAGGAAAATATGTCCACAAGTTGTTGTGGACACATTGAACACGTGGTGGAATAGTTAGGACTTTATTTTATTGGAGTTTTGTTTCACTGACTGCACTTTTATATTTTTATTTACAAGTATTTGTTTATTATCAGCATTTTATAAGAATCTATTTACATAACATTTATTGTAAAAAATCTTTACAGGAGCTAGCGCTGATATTTCTTTGCATCACTGAGGAGCACCGGGCAGTGTGATTTCTGGCAGCAGCTGGCTTTATTGGTTATTGGGGAATTGAGGGTATTTACAGCATAGTTTGTTATAATAATTTGTTTAAAATTGGTACAACACTGAAGTGTTTAATTAGATATATATCCAGTTAATGATGAACTAATGTTGATTTAGGCTCCATTCACATCTGGGTGTTTTGTATCGCGGACAGAATCGGCGCATATTTTCCCATGATACAAAACGCTGTGCAAAAACAAAAAAATCGCACCACGTGTGATTTATTTTCCATGGCACCAAAAACACGGTGCAACTCTACCACAATTGTTGTGCGATAAATTGCTCTGCAATCGTGCTGAGCAAGTTGGCCTCACTCAAAGCTATGCTTTAAATACTTTTTGCAATATTTGTTATACCAGCAGGGTTCTTCTTTAACCACTTGCCCTCCAGAGGATTTACCTCCCTTCCTGACCAGGTCATTTTTTGCATAAGGGCACTGTGTTACTTTAACTGACAATTGCGTGGTCATGCAACGCTGCACCCAAATGAAATTTACGTCCTTTTTTTCCCACAAATTGTGCTTTCTTTCCTTGGTATTTGATTGCCTGTGCATTTTTTATTTTTTTCGCTATAAAAAAAGACCTACAATTTTGAGAAGAAAAACTATATTTTTTCCTTTTTGCTATTATACATGTCCAGTAAAAAAATTTAAATACCAGAATGAATTCTGTTACATGTCTTTGCTAAATAAAAAAATCCCTATATGTGTAAATAATTGGTTTGCGTGAAAGTTATAGCGTTTAAAAATGGTGGTATATATACTGGGATTTTTTTTCTCATTTTTACTAATGGCGGTGATCAGCAACTTATAGCGGGACAACAGGACTGCGGCGGACATTTTGATACTGGGGGGGAACTGAGTTGGTGTCACTGGCATCCCCAGTGAAACGAATACAGTGATCAGTGCTAAAAAAAGCACTGACACTGTACTAATGGCACTGGGCAGGAAGGGGTTAACATGAGGGACGATCAAAGGGTTAACTATGTGCTGGGAGTGTTTTACTAGGGGTCGGTGTTTGTGTGATTCACTGTAATCACACTGCTGTGGATGGCTGTGCTGTGCACAGCCATCCACAGAATTGGGCCCGAGCTGACAGGGAGGAGGACTGTTAGTAAACAAAACAGTCCTCCTCCCCGTCAGAGATCCTCGGAAATCACCGGGCACTGGTGAGTAATTACCGTCCGGCTCCTGGTGATTGACAGCCATGGCCGAGAATGGCGGAGCAGGTAGGGCACGCGCGCACCCTACCCAGAAATGAAAAATCACGTATTTATACGTGATTTTGCACACCGCTGCCGCCCTGTAGCAGTATTTCTGCTATAGGTTGGTCAGCAAGTGGTTAAAGATTATTTTCTTCAGCTGCGTTCTCATAAGAAAAACTGAGATAACATTATACCTAGGTGCATAGCTAGCTGTGACCTTGAGTGACTACTAAGACATAGAAGTGTATTATCCAGCCAGCTGACACGTGATCTAAGTCCTCTAAGCTGTATTAAAGCCATTGTAACATTCTCAATAGATGAGAGATCTTTCTCCCAACCATTCTGTGTGCGGTTTCTCTCCATGTGCACAGTAAGGGGTTATTATATTTTTCACAGTATATACAGATTGCTTTGAACTTTAACATCAAGAACTACATCGTACAAAGCTTATTGCCACAACAGAAGCTCCTGCTCCTTTTTGGGCGACAACCTTTACGTGATGCAGTTTGCCTGGATTTATCGCAAGGCAATCATGGCAGAACCGCACTGCGTTTTAGGTCCCATTGAAAATGAATAGCATTTGAACATGTGTGGTGCGATTTGTAATTTTTCCACAGCGTTTTGGGATTGCAGGCAGAATCGCTGCAATTCTACCCACAATACAAAGTGCCCAGATGTGAAAGGAGCCTTACTAAGAGGAATCAAGCTAGCTAACGAGGGCCCCTTCCATCATCAGGAGAGTTGGGATGCAAGGAGCATTGTTAAGTGTGGACACAAATGCAAGGAACATGTGTTTAGGCCTGAGAGACAGTAGATTGTGAATGGACCCTCTGCACACTGCTATATGCCCTTTCTAGTAAAATTTGAACAAAAACAGGGATTTTGTTTATTCAAATACACTGGAAAACATGTAACATGTTCCCATTTATACAGCTGCCGCCTGCTGTCCTGGCACCACCCACATAGCTGTCTCATTCATTCACAGAGTTCTGTGAATGAATGAACTACAAGTCCCGACAGCCTTAGTGTGGCTGTTGGCTTGTAGTTCTTAATGAAATGTTCATTGAATCTTCCTGTCAGTATATCTGCTTGCCTGTATATCCCATACATCTGCTGATCACTGGAGCAATGCTTTACATGTTCATGCAACAAAAAATAATAAATGAACATTTTTTTTACCTGCCAAGAAAATGTGCATTTATTATTTTTGTGCAAACGGCGAACTTATCCTTTAAGCTCGCCAACTGCATCAAAATAACCCCTCATTGACCAGTCCCTGCTCTGCTCTACAAAGTGCAAATGCTACAGTGGATATAGGGCCAATATAAGGCAGATAGGCAAAAGTAGTAGAAAAGCTACAGATCCAGTTGTGGTCACTGACTTGCACTACAATACTAATAAGATATACTTCTGCTCAAATCCAAACAGACATACAGCCCTCATAATTTCTACTCGCCAGCTCGCATTGGATGAGTAGAAATAAGGTGGGGGTGAGCAGCAACGGGAATAGGAGTATGTGGGAGGTGCGGCGGTGAAGGCAGTGACGAGCAGCGATCTCTTGTATGTTTTTCAATTAAGCAGCTGGAAGCCCTGGGAGAGAGAGAAGAATAGGCTTCCAGCTGCTTCATTGAAAGACATACAGGAGATCACTGTTTGTCACTGCCCCCATCGCTGCAACGATCATGCTCATTCATTGTTTCTTTCCTGCACCCCCCCTGCTTTGTGCTTCTCAGTGTCCAGCCCCTCCCCCCATCCTCCACACCAATAAGAGAATGGGGGAGAGAGGATGGATCTGCACTGCCTCTGCCTGCCCCTCTTCTGAGAAACTACACAGACTGGAGTGTGGGTGGCAAATTGTGCACAGAGCAGCCCCTCTCCCTTCCTTTCTTCCACCCACCCCCTCCCTTCCTTCCTCCACCTACCCCTCCCTTCCTTCCACCCACCCCTCCCTTCCTTCCACCCACCCAGCCCTCCCTTCCTTCTACCCAGGGGCAGGCTGACCATTCGAGCACTGCCCGAGGGCCCAGGGTCAGTAGGGGGCCCCATTAAATGTCCCTGGTACTTTTTATAGGCTTTTTTGGGTGTGCTTTCAGTGTGGACAAGGACACAGGAGCCCCATGATCCCCTATTGCCTGGGGGCCCCATGAGTTGTCAGTCCGCCCCTGCTTCTACCCATTCCTCCCTCTCTTCCTTCCTCCCACCCCTCCCTCCCTTCCTTCTACCCCTCCCTCCCTTCCTTCCTCTTGCTTTTTCTTGAGTGAGTTTGGGGTGGAGGAACTTGACTGGCCTGCACGGCCCTGACCTCAACCCGATAGAACACCTTGGGAAGAATTAGAGAGGAGACTGCAAGCCAGGCCTTCTCATCCGACATCAGTGCCGGACCTATCAAATGCGCTTCTGGAAGAATGGTCAAATTGTCCCAAAGACACATTCCTAAACCTTGTGAACAACATTTCCAGAAAAGCTGCAGCTGTTATAGCTGCAAAGGGTGGGCCAACTCAATTTTAAACCCTACGGACTAAGACTGGAATGCCATTAAAGTTCATGTGCGTGTAAAGGCAGGCGTCACAATACTTTTGGCAATATAGTGTGTGTGTGTGTATATATATATATATATACACACACACATATACATATATATATATATACACACACACACAGTGTTCAGCATAAATGAGTACACCCCAACAGATTTGTCCGAGAACCTTTACTTTCCTTTCAGAATCAACATTTTCCATGGGACATTATACTACAAAATACTTCCACAAATGCAGGCCATTGATAGCAAACAAGATTGCTTAATTTGCACATACAAAAAAGTATTTTTCCTAACAAATTAATTCAAGACCATGTTGCAAAAATGAATACACCCCAATGTCTTAGGAGCAAAGCTAAATTTTAGACAACAAAATCCTAATTAACAGGAATTCAACTACAGGTGAGTTTAATTATTCATTAAACAGGTGTCCAGCAGACAATTGATCATGAAAGAGCGTTACTTAAAGAAAACTCCTTCCCCTTTCATGCTGTCGGCAATGGCACCACATGGAAGAGAAATGTCACAAGGTCTGAGAAAGAAAATAATTTCTTTACACAAGAAAGGTGAAGGCTACAGGAAGATCAGAAAAGCTTTACTTATCAGTCAGAATACTGTAGCAAAAGTAATACAAATATTTAACAAAGATGGAACTGCAACCATCTAACAGTGATGTCCAGGTCATCCACAGAAGTTAACACCTCAACAGGAGCGTCTTCTGATGAGAAGGGTTGAAAAAAAACACCATGCAAGTTCACTGTAGTCAGCTAAAGAAGTAGATAGCCAAAGTGGGCTGATTGTTTCCCATGACACAAATACGGTGTACACTGCAAAAGAATGGCATGCATGGGTGTTGTCCATGAAGGAAGCCTCTCCTAAAGCCCATGCACAAAAATGCCCACCTAGAATTTGCCAGGGCCCATGCTGAAACATAAAAAGACTACTGGGACTTTGTACTCTGGAGTGATGAGACCAAGATAAATGTTTTTGGAACTGATGGCTTCAAAACTCTATGGCATCGCAAAGGTGAGCAGTACAAAGAAAAATGCTTGGTGCCTACAGTGAAACATGGTGGTGGCAGTGCCCTTCTGTGGGGCTGCATGAGTGCTGCTGGTGTCGGGGAGCTGCATTTCATTGATGGTATCACAAATTCACAGATGTACTGTTCTAAATTGAAAGAGAAGATGCTACCACCACTCCACCACTTTTCCAACATGACAATGATCCAAAACACACATCTAAGGCCACTGTTGCATTTCTGAGGAAGAACAGGATGAAAGTGATTCAGTGGCCAAGTATGTCTCCTGATCTGAACCCAATCAAACACCTATGGGGAATTCTGAAGAGATAAGTTGAGTATCACTCGCCATCCATTATCCAGGCTCTAAAAGAGGTCATTCTTGAAGAATGGAAAAAGATAGATGTTGCAATATGTCGCAAACTTGTTCATTCCATGCCTAGAAGACTTGGTGCTGTCCTTACAAATCATGGAGGTCATGCAAAATACTAGATGTAGTTTTTGTTGTGAGGTGTATTCATTTTTGCATCAACTAATTTGAGTAAAACCGAGTATTTTGTAATCTAAGTTATATTATTAACCTTACTTTCGTATAATGAGCTAAACAAATATTCTATAGAACTCATTTTTGTCAACATTTTGGAAATTGTTCTTGTGTGCACTGAGGTATTGAATAAAACCTTACTTTTCACAAGGGGTATACTCATTAATGCTCTGTGAACTGTGTGTATATATATATATATATATATATATATATATTTATTACACACACTGTGTAACACAAACAATGACCTGACATCATAGAAACCATAAGCATGAGAAACAAAAATAATCACTGTAAATGTTTAAACAAGAGTATAGCATATGGGCATATATAAAAAATCATGTTGCTTGGTACACTGTAAGCAAGATGCTAAACGCTAATCCTTAAAAGCAGGTATGGAAGAATGTCAATCTATTTATGCTATACAACCCCTTGCAGGTGGAACATCTATGTTTCTTTCTAGAAATACCTCGGTTGACACCCTGGGACTGGACACTAATCAACCTGGACCAGATCCCACATCCCAAGCCATGCTCTGCTCTCTGCCACAAAATACATTCTAGAAGAAGGAGATCCTTATTCTTGAATGTCAAAGACCAGTGATCCAGTACAAAGTTTACATACCCTGTACAGGGAGCCGATCATGCCATCATCCCCCACATCTTGACTAATCTTTTTCTACTAAACTCTCAAAAGAGAAAAGCTGACAGCTCATCCATCTTAACCTAACTTTCCAAGCCAGCAGCAGACCAAGATAATATCTAGGTGCACAATGTCAGCAAGCTATTCAGCCTTAGCATTCTACCAATTGCTACTTACTATATTTGAAGTCGTGCAGGGGGATGAATCTGAAACTAGGCAAACAGTATGTCTAGCTTCACATTCTTCCCCCTCTTTAGTAGAGCTTTCTGGTGGAGTATTAAGAGAGACTACCTTAAGTCTACAGATGTGCATGAAGTAATGTTCTTGTTCATCTTTAAATCCATCCCTAATTTCTCCTCCACCTATCTCTCTACTCCACATCTGCCCCCTTCCCCACACACCATGACCATCGCCTGGGACATCTCCATGGTCCAGAGACGGATCCCCAATCAGCATTATCTCTTGGAATGTCCAAGGCCTGAATATTCTAGAGAAAAATCTATAGTCCTGAGAGATTTGTGGGGGTGGGGAGCCCATGTGGGTCTCCTACATGAAAAAACATTTCCAACAAGGGAAAATCCCTAAACTTCTCAATTATAGATATACTACTTTGTATTATAGTTCTACATTAAATTCCAAATCAAAAGGAAGTGAGTTATTGTTATATCTAAATATACCAATAGAGAATTATTGGATCCGATTTCACATGAGCAGGGTAGATACCTGTTCTTGGAAGGCATCATTAGGTTCCAGATACTTGAAACCTGACGACCAGACTGAAAGAACTTGTGTAGGGAACAGTAATCTTGAGAGGCGACCTCATTGTTGTCCTAAGCCCCAGATATAGTAGATGTATCCAAAGGGGAATTTCACCTGCTCTATTCCTTCCTTAAAAGCTTTTAATGAGCTCCCATTATTCTGCCCCTCACAAAAAATATGCTCATTTGGAGTATCCTTTTATCCATCAGAGGGATCTCCAGAAGGTCAGATCTGTGGACATCATAATTATTTCCCTGTTGGATCACACATTAATTTCCATTTGCTTAGCACTGGGTGAAATCCTTCCAAGGCATGGTCTTAGAGTCTAAATGAATCCTGTCTTCAGGAACCAGATATACATATACTTCTAGGGACAGAACTTGAATAAGTTCTTGTGGAAATTAATTCTCCTTTCCTTTCATCCCTGAATTACCTGAGAAGCCCACAAGTGTGTAATATGGGGCCTATCGATTCAGCAGGGCACCAGATTGAAGAATGAGAAATCCTTGCATATCTGCTCAATTTTAGACCAAATATTATCCACTAAGCCATACTTAGACAATTTTTAGTACAAACAATAGCTACAGCACTTCAACCACTTTGCGTAAATGTCTAAATGATATCCTCACACATAAACTTAAAGCTCAACATATGCCCCCTCTTTCTACCCAATGCCCTCCATTCCTGGCCTACCCCCTCTCTATTCTTAAGATGTTTAAGACCCCTTACCCCCCCCAGGACACAGGCAGGATCCTGATCACTCTACCCTTTGCCCTATAAATAGGGGAAATCCACTTTTTCATTGGCGTCTGTACATTTTCTTTGAACTATTAATGTGGAAGTAAACTGCATCTAAGCACCACAAATCAAAATGCTTTTTAAATCATTTTTAATATTCATAGCAAACTTTCCCATCTATCCATGTCCCCATGCTTTATTTTGGTGAGGAATCACTTTGAAAAACAACCCCTAGCATTTCTGCCCATGACCATCTTGAGTAAGGAAAAGTAGTAAAGATAGTTTCTGGCGCACAGAGGTTGAATTCCCTCACAACCACGTAACTTGCAACAACAGTACTGGGACTGGACAGGTTTTCAAAAGTCTGTAGAGTCCATAAGTCCATAAGCAAATGAATGTATAGTTGTTACCCTGGCAGCTGCTATCCTCAGAGAGTGGCCAGCTCTGCATGGAAAACAGAAGAAAAGGGGGGGAAGCGCCACCCAAGTGTAATAATAAAAGATATATATTTTTCCATGTATTTTATAATTTATTATTTAATATATTTTATTTGGTATATTTTATGCTCATACTATTCTCAGGTTAGTCATCTATTTTTAGTATATCGCTGTTTTTTTCCTTTGCCCCAGTATGGGAAATATCTGCAGAATTGCTAGAGGCTCTGAGTGCATAGCCTGCTGTTGCTTTCGACCCTCCTCGACTTCCGGTGACATCACTTTGGGCTCAAAGCTGGTTGGTATGGACTGTCTGGGTTCCTCAGCCATCCTTTCACCATCTACAGCTGCTGGAATTCACTTGACGGTATCTGTGGGATGGAGAGGAGCGGTGGATATTGCATATATGATGAGCCTATACATAACCTTCATCCTGTGAGTGTTTTTAACCGCTTGTAAATAAACCAATCTTTTTTAATATTACACTTAGGTGGCATTTCCCCCCCCCCACCTCTTTTCTTTCATCTTGTGTAAGGGCAGATGATTTATATAGCATTTATGTCCTGGAATCCATCTGCCCTTAGCTCATGCATACAGGCAGGAAGGTGTGCACAGCTGAGAAAACAAATGTCCTATAACACTGAACATACTATCTGTATATGGTTAATAAACATTTAAGTTATTAATCTATGTACCTATCTATGAATACATGAAACTATGTTATATATCTTTATAACAAATGTGAAATATATTATTGTACCATTCTGACTTCCTCTTTAACAAAATAAAAAGAAATTATACAAAAATCATGAATTAAAATCCTAATAGACAGCTACTGTGCTCCTTAAACTAGTGGTCCTTGAGGACGCCCTTCACACTTATAGGCTAAAATAACATCTTAGATTTTGCATAATTGATTCCTCTATTTTTCCATGACTCCAAAGAGTTTTGAACATAACTGAAGGTCTCTTTAAATGTCTAAACCATTTTAGTTCATTCATTTTCACAATCAGTAAAAAAATTTTTACTGAAATAATGTGCAAAGTGCAGTGACTGACACTTTTCATCATTTTATAGCTGTCAAAACCGGTTTTCCTAAAGGATGAAGGGATGCAGTGATGTAACGCATAGGGAGGAGGCGATGATGTCGTGCCGCACAACCTGGAAGTGAGTGGGCTGCCGTTCTGTGAGCCTTAAGGGGGTAATGTATGTGATTATTCTGTAGTGCACCAGTACAGTGCACTTAACCATATTAACAGTATTTTTTTAGGAAATAAATTTTAATAAAATTGTGGTATTGAGACAGAGAGTGCTATGATTATTTACTTTTTGTAAGCTTCTGGCATTCACTTACCTGTGGATAAACCTGGATGGAGATGGATTGAGAGAGAAGGAAACCTATAAAGGGAAAACCAGTCGTGGCAACAGTCACCCAGATTAAAGGGGAATATACGGTACATGAGGCCCATTATTTTTAGGTCAAGTAATAACGTGAGAATATTGGATTAAAAGTGGTGGGATTGCGTCGTGTATGGTGAAATTAGTTTTGAAATAGTATCTAGTGGAGATTGGACACAGTGTGTGCCATAAAAAGAAGATGAATATGTCATATTGATAAAGAAGGGACATCGACACATATTTATGGTGGACACATAGAATTTATTTTCACTGTTTTTCAATTTTATCTTATTTTCACTGAATTTATTTCAACAAAGTATATACTGTACGTTATTTAATATATTATTTGCAGCATTGTATGAGTAGGATATAATACTGCACAGCACTGGTTTCAAATTTTGAATTTCACTGATTATATGTGGGTACACTTAGAGTGTGAGCAGCGGTAATAATAGTTGTGTAGAAAAGGTGGAAGAACTTTGAAGATTGGCTGTTTTTTTTGTTATGCGTTTCCTAAACAGTTGCTGTGATTTACTGCACATTGCTTTTTGCTTTGTAAATAATCCTGCATGTTTTATAATGTATACAAAGTAGGAATGTTTTTAATATATTAGGGCAGTTAAAATATCAGCAATATGTGTGTTCTATCTGTCCATATCCTTCAATATGAATTAATTGTAAAGTTCAAGGGAAGCACAATACCATTCCTCTTATACTCCATCTGTAGATGTACAGACCCACTGTGGTCCAGTGACAAGTCTGGGACATCTGCTACTCCTACTTATCAGCTGTTTTGATAGTTCATCAGCTTGTTTTGGACAGTAATTTCATATGTGCCCATTTGCTCATTTGCACAGAATCTTGGCCTAAAATTGGGCATGTTGAGCACTATAACTGTGTACTTTTTATTTAGAATAATGTTTTTTTTCTTCATGGTGTGCTTTCCAGAGATAGTGGGGTTGATTTACTAAAGTCAAATAATCTATTAACTTTGTTAGGGAACTTTCTCTTTAGCTAAGTACATGAGGTGAAGCTCTGCTGATTTCCATCATCCAATCATGTGCAAGCAAACATTTTTTTTCCTTGTATGTGATTAGGTATACTTTGCAAAAAGAGTTTTCCCCACATTCACTAAACTAAGGGAAAATTTGCTTACAAAATTAATAAATTTCCTTGCACATTTAACAGTCTCTTTGCCTTTGGTAAATCAACCCTAATATCTCACTGTCAGGTTGAACACAAATATGTTTTATATTTTTATCCATTTTTGTATGTTGAAAGAACTAGACAGTATGACTCTTTAAAAATATTGGAGTATTAATTATACACCAAAATGTACCTGAATGGCCTTTCTTGTCCTGAGCATGGCCACATGGGTAGCAGGATAGCCTGCCTGGCCCATTGCAAATACTAACTATTAGGGAGGCTTGAAGATCCCATATTCTTTAATATATACAGTCCCAGTCTCCTCTCTGACACAGAGAAGCAGGAACCAAAATTCTGGTATATGGTATACAGGGATGGTAAGCTAAATCCCATGGTAAGTCAGGGGCTTTTGCAAAAGAGGAGAATCAGATGAGCAATGTCCTACAGATGAGCAGTGGTCAATGCTGGCCAAAATGTTCAGCTAAAATTGTTGGATCACATCAGCTACATTGGAAATGAAGTCACAGTCACATGTAGACAGCTGCCATCAGGACACAAATACTACATAGCTGTTTAGTATTTTAACATCAGATGTACTGTCATTAGCATCATTATATTTTTAAAATGACCTCATTGGCCGTCATAATACCCCTTTGTACAAGCACTTAAAGAAAAATAGCATTGTCAGAAAAATTTACTGTAGTTTATCTGGTATGACATGTACAAGGCTGAGTATTTTATAGTGAATTACCTTACCCAAGCACTACAGAATGTCAGATACTTTGCCAAGAAACATCAACAAACGGAGGAACTGAAACTCCAGAACACTATTGAAATGCTAATCTATCTCATTCTCTGTTCTTGTGGATTATTTATAACCAGGGGAGAAAGATAGGGTTTCTGCAGAAATTTCAGATTGCTACATTGATATTTATATTTTAGCTATGTATGCTTATTAAAAAAATTCTTACCCTTTTATGTGCCAGGTAATTAAATTCTGAATGTCCTGGTTCTAAAATTAAGAAAAAGAAGATTGTCAGTGTTGATGGGGACTTGGCACAGCCATTAGATTTTAAATGACTTGACTATTCTCAAGTGGTTAAAATGACGAGACGCATATGGAACCTGCTGTGTTATCTGCCGATAATTCATCATCACCTGAAGCATTCTGTGGTCAACCACATCAAGACATCTCATTCACACTGCCTGGTAAAAAATAAATAAAAAAAAAAAAGATACACAGCCATTTCAATTCCATCAATTTGATATTTGGAATTGTGTTAACAATTTGCTCTAAAGCATATAACAAATGTTAAGCCTTACTGCAGATGGCATTTTAATGATGTTTATTGTAACTAATTGTGAATGTGTCAGGGTAAAAGGAAAAGCTGTTGTGTTTTACAGATACCAATACAATCTCATAAATTAAATTAAGCAAAAGCGGTGTCAGTCTCGTTACACTGTCAGACATGACAAGCTAGAATAACACCTGCAGACAAAACTCAGGCAACAAACCTCGGCAGGCACCAGTCTATAATCTTAGCAAATGGTAACTTAGAGTCAGTTTAAGCTTCTCAACAAGTACTCCTATGTTATTATGTTCTATCCCATGACTGTCATTATTCCTACAACTGGAAAATGACTGCTGCTAAATAGACTAGATAAAACTATAATGACTGAGAAAGAAATATGTGGCAGCAGCTTCCTCTGTGTGATATTTTATATTATCTCTCTACGCCGGACAGCTGTGTAGATATGGTTCATCTTGGGTATCTCTACTTTCTTGAAGGAATCATTTGATTGACAAACCATAATATTACAATTTAAAAATGAATAGACATCAAGGGATTTCCTCAGCTGAATCCTTAATCTTTTCCATTATGCTGTAAGTCAAGCTGTAACTACAATTCAAGTCCCAATATAAATGTACAATTGCATCACATAATAGAGTTGAAATATTTAAAAAAAAAGATGTCCTGACCTACCAAAGGATGACTTCCAGGCAATCTAGGAGGAATTTTTACAAGTGCTGCAACAAGAAATAAAAATGTGCAAAGGGCAGTGACCACTAGTTACCAGATATCAAGTCCACTAAGCACTGTTTGCAACAGAGTCTAGAATATGATCCAAATGCAGTTTCAGGAAAACAGCCCTTTATAAGAGAAGCATTGCAAGCAATGTGAAACAGGAAAATAACAGGCACCATAATAAATTAAAAAATGGGAGCTATCCTTAACGAGATGGCCATGGCCTCCTGGATCCCTGAATGGACACTTCCTGTCTCTTTTATTCCTCTTATCTTCTTTTATTTTCCTGCTTTTGCTCTTTGGAGACTTTCTTCCCAAATTGCCTTCAATAATAATGCCGGGACCTCTATCCCAACTTCTGGTCTCATCAGTTGTTTACCATATGTGTTACATCACAGTGCAGAAACTGTTATATTTTGGAATTTGCTTTGCTAATAATGTTACTGATGGGAATATTCAGGCTTTGTACCCCTGGGCTAGTCCCTTGCTCCTATATGACTTCTGGAACAGGGTCAAACATGCTGGATGGTGGGGTGGAAGGACAGAAGGCTAGCCTGTCTCTTCTGCATGGAGCCCGAGATGGTTCTCATTGTAATTCATTTGTTTGTTTTCCTTTTTATATACATGTCTTTTCATCCTTTTAAGAGTTAAGATTGGTTGATATTGCAACTGTGGACTGTTCCCAGATACCTCAATGGTTGTGAGTGTTACTAGATGGAGGTATGGGACAATGTTTTATCCTTTGATATTATTGTATGTCTTTATTATTCTTGATAGTCTCAATAATGTAAAATGCATACAATGCTATATTATCCTATTTTGTAAAACTAATAAAAATGATTAAAACAGAAAAAATGGGAGCTATGCTGGTTGACTTCCATCTAAAACCCTAAAGTATTAAATACTCGTTTTCCTCTTTTTATCCTTTCTTCCACCATGGTGCTGCTAAATTCCTGCCATCTCTAGGTCTAAATCAGTGGTTCTCAACCTTTCTAATGCCGCGACCCCTTAATACAGTTCCTCATGTTGTGGTGACCCCCAACCATAAAATTATTTTCGTTGCTACTTCATAACTGTAATTTTGCAGTGGGAGGAGTAGTGCCACATAATTGGTGTCAGTGGGAGGAATAGTGTCCCATCACTGATGTCAATGGGAGGAATAGTGCCCCATCATTGGTATCAGTGGTAGGAATAGTGCCCCATCATTGGTGTCAGTGGGAGGAATAGTGCCCCGTCATAGGTGTCAGTGGGGGGAATAGTGCCCCGTCATAGGTGTCAGTGGGAGGAATAGTGCCCCGTCATTGGTGTCAGTGGGAGGAATAGTGCCCCGTCATTGGTGTCAGTGGGAGGAATAGTGCCCCATCATTGGTGTCAGTGGGAGGAATAGTGCCACGTAATTGGTGTCAGTGGGGGGAATAGTGCCCCATCATTGGTGTCAGTGGGGGGAATAGTGTCCCATCATAGGTGTAAGTGGGGGGAATACTGCCCCATCATAGGTGTCAGTGGAAGGAATAGTGCCCCGTCATTGGTGTCAGTGGGAGGAATAGTGCCCCGTCATTGGTGTCAGTGGGAGGAATAGTGCCCCGTCATTGGTGTCAGTGGGAGGAATAGTGCCCCGTCATTGGTGTCAGTGGTAGGAATAGTGCCCCGTCATTGGTGTCAGTGGGAGGAATAGTGCCCCGTCATAGGTGTCAGTGGGGGGAATAGTGCCCCGTCATAGGTGTCAGTGGGGGGAATAGTGCCCCGTCATTGGTGTCAGTGGGAGGAATAGTGCCCCGTCATTGGTGTCAGTGGGAGGAATAGTGCCCCGTCATTGGTGTCAGTGGGAGGAATAGTGCCCCATCATTGGTGTCAGCGGGAGGAATAGTGCCCCATCATTGGTGTCAGCGGGGGGAATAGTGCCCCATCATTGGTGTCAGCGGGGGGAATAGTGCCCCATCACTGGTGTCAGCGGGGGGAATAGTGCCCCATCACTGGTGTCAGCGGGAGGAAAAGTGTCCCATCACTGGTGTCAGCGGGAGGAAAAGTGTCCCATCACTGGTGTCAGCGGGAGGAAAAGTGTCCCATCACTGGTGTCAGCGGGAGGAAAAGTGCCCCAACATTGGTATCAGCGGGAGGAAAAGTGCCCCAACATTGGTGTCAGTGGGAGGAATAGTGCCCCATCGTTGGTGTCAGTGGGAGGAATAGTGCCCCATCGTTGGTGTCAGTGGGAGGAATAGTGCCCCATCGTTGGTGTCAGTGGGGGGAGGAATAGTGCCCCATCGTTGGTGTCAGTGGGGGGAGGAATAGTGCCCCATCGTTGGTGTCAGTGGGGACAGGAATAGTGCCCCATCGTTGGTGTCAGTGGGGGGAGGAATCGTGCCTCATCGTTGGTGTCAGTGGGGGGAGGAATCGTGCCTCATCGTTAGTGTCAGTGGGAGGAATAGTGCCCCATCATTGGTATTAGTGAATCCAATGATGGGGCACTATTCCTCCCACTGACACCAATGATACTTACCTTGCTGACCCCTGCTCCAGCCTGGGCTCGCTCCCTCCCTCCCTCTCCCATGGTACAGACACTTACCTTTCAGCTGTCTTCCTTCTCCGGCTGCTCTCCTCCTCTTCACCCGCTCGATCTTCGCGGTGCCGCTCGGCTCCTCCTCTCCAAGCTCCACCTCCTCGCCGGTGATTGGCCGCCTGTGTGCCTCTCCTGAGCTACAGCTCCGGCGGCCAATCACCGGCGAGGATTGATCCCGAGGGTGTGTCCAGATGACAGGGGCGCCTTGTCATCCCGCCCACACCTGGAGACGGATAGAGCAGCGGTGTCTCGGTTCCTAACACCATCGGAAATATGTGTTTTCCGATGGTCTTAGGCGACCCCTGTGAAAGAGTCGTTCGACCCCCAAAGGGGTCGCGACCCCCAGGTTGAGAACCGCTGGTCTAAATGCATGCACTCCAGCAATGGCTACATGGCATTTCTCAGCACTGGTTTCCTGATGGAGACAACTGTGGTTCATGCCAAGAATGGATCATGTGTTGAGATAGCTTCTTGTGTCTCCATCTACCTTCACCAGGGGGGGACTGACCATTTGAGCACTCGGGCACTGCCCGAGGGCCCGGGGTCAGTAGGGGGCCCCATGTAATGCCCCTGGTACCTTTTATAGGCTTTTTTGGGTATGCTTTGAGTGTGGGCAAGGACACAGGGGCCCCATGATCCCCTATTGTCTGTCTTTGTTGTACTGTGCCATGTATTGTCCCCCCTATTGTACAGCGCTGAGCAAACCCTTTGGCGCTATATAAACTCGTAGTAATAATATTGCCCGGGGGCCCCATGAGTTGTCAGTCCACCCCTGACCTTCACATGTCTTCTTTATCTTCAAGAGTTCCTATCATGTGTTGTCATAGCTTGTATTATAATATCTCCTTATTTTGTTTTGTATAGAAAATCAACAAAAGCTTTACAACTCCGGCTTTATTTTTTTTTTAATAGAGTGACTAACAGTCTGAACATCTGGCAAGGTTTCATTGCTGTCCATATCCTTACTGAGAAGATCTCCTCTCACTTCCTGTCAGGGTGACTCCAGAACAAAAATGTGAGGGTAGGGGACAGGAAGACAGAGCAATAGAAACCTGACAGATAGATCAACCTTACCTCTGCCATTTTCTGTTCTTTATAAAATCATTTCCTATCTTGTGGTGTACGTTGTGTCTCCAAGATAGGAGATGAAGTTAAATCTTCACAATGATGACATAGACATCAATAAAATTCTGACACTGATAGCTTTTTTTTTTTAATCTACATGACACTAAAATCACATTTAGGCTACAGTTGGGCTTTAACAAATCTCAGGAATTGTGTGTGGATACCACTATATCAGCATGACATAGATTTCAGTGGAGGAAAAGGACACACATACCATGACTTTCATTGACTAACAATTGCTGCATGGACATAAATAACATGTTTATTGCTCTGGCCACATCTTCATCAGGTCTTTTTGAAGGTGCACCATTGGGTGAATTCACAATGGATTTACACAGTCTTGGCACTCAGCTCCATTCTCAGGCATCTTATGCATGTTTTAGATGCTGGGAATGAGATGGGAGTGCACACTGCACTGTTTGCATTCCAGGCATTATACAAAAAGAAGGCAAGGAGAAATACGAATAATTTTTGGAAGAAGAAACTTTGCATGTCTCTTCTACCAGAAAACTCAACCTTCTAGCATTTTTTAATTCATTACTTTAGTTTCACTTTAACTGGCATGACTACAGAAATGAAAAACTTTATTGCTCTAGATAGCTATGCCCAACACATCTTTATTGCCCTGCACTGCTTCAGAGCAACACAATTGTCATTTCAAATCTAGCATAGCAAGGTAACACGAATTATAATATGTATCTCTATTTTTACATCAGATCAAATGCTCTTTATGGAACAATGGTTTACATTTGTGTATGTAATCAACCTTGTGTGGGCTGTTTTAGCCTTCACTTTTCCAACTCTTGTATCTCCATTGCAAGACCACCTTGGGTTGCAGCTCCTCTGAGTCCCTGTAATACAATAGGCTCAAATCACAAAGCCCTAAAACTGCAGTTTTTTTGTAAATATCATTAAGTCTCATTGTAACTGCACATTAGGTCAGGGAAAGAGGAATAAGCTGAAATACTAAAGCTGGCCATAGATGGATTGAATATCTGCCAGTTCGGCAGAGACTGTCCGGGCTACAATATATGTATGGCCAGGCTGGTTGTACCTAAGTCAATCAATCGATTGACTTGGGTAAAACCATTTTTTTTTACATGTGATCACTGCTGGCGGCTATAGCCACTAGCAGTAATCATTATGTTCTGCTGGCCAGGAAGGCTCCCTGCTGATAGAACACAATAGCACTGTGTGAGGGATTCCCCTATCAATGCTGACTGTGATTATAAGGAAATCAGTGATTTTCTTTCCTTCCACCCCCAGTGTAAGGAAAAAGATTGAATAATCTACAGCCTGCCTTACACTATCGCTCACTCAGGTAGGCTTCCACCTTGCTGTCACTCGAAGCCCCTTCTCTTTGGCACTGCTGCTGGTGGCTGCACTTTGATTTCGTTATATACAACGCAGGACCAGTAGCATTGCATTGTACACGAGGATGGTTGGGCCTGACGCTTGACGGAGCCAAGAATAAGACAGGTATCGCAGCTTATTCCTCTATCTCTAGACTTAAGAAGCAGGTAATCCTTACAATGTGGAGAGCCCCACTGCAAGGACATTTAAAAAAAAAAAAAAAACTAGAGTTCCACTTTAACACAAGGATATGGATCTTTATTTTAGCCACATGACTGTAATTTTACAAGTCTCATTAGACTTGGATGAAAATAACTGTCACTTTTTTAAATTAAAGATCCTTATCCTGTTGTGTTAGCTTTGTGAATTAAGCCTAAAGTAATCTAGAGACTTGGATACCTTTGGAAGCATTACATGGGCAGAGTATGTGGAGAAGAAGGTGCAGAAGCTACTGGCTTAGCCTCTACACATATCGTGTTTACAAAATGTGCTGTCACTCTGAAGTGCAGCTGTTTACCTTGTCAGCTTATCAGCTGTCTTTCCCTTAGTGACAGGCAACTAATCTCACTTGCTGCTTAAAAAAAAAAAAAAAAAAAAAAAAGAGAGGCTTTATTTAAATGTTGCTGCAGCAGCTAAAAAACAAGATTCTGTTGAATAAAACAAAATTCATGTGCGACTAGCCCGGAACTTTTATCGTATGCTTAGATCTGCATGATAAATAAACCAGCAAGCATGTAATAACATACAAATGCATGCATAAACAAATACAGCACTATTAAAATTTGCTTTTCCACTTTTTTTCTTGTCCCTTTAAGACAAGGTCACAGAATACTGTATTGTGACAGAGGTTTTTTTTTAACTGAAAATTCTTCTCTGAGCTGATGATCACCGCAGCAGGAAACTCTGTGATCCTATCAGGCATGCAGTGTTCTGCGGGAGAAAATTCTATAGGCAGAGAGAATCGTAGGCATGGTTCTACACAAATGGAGGCCGTATGTATATGTGGTGGCAAACACAAACAAATGATATGTGTGATATTCATCAATTAACACATTCAAATACAGAAGATCCAATATTTTTTTTTTTTAATTTTTAAATGAAGGGCAGATATTACGACCTCAACATCCACAGTCATATTTTTCTCTGATTGCTTCAAAGACAGGTCTGCTGTGAAAAAAAAGATCTATTTGTTCAGTATTTCTTTTTCCAGAGCTGCAATGGTGCTTTATCATGACTTGACTGGGATAGCATGTCAAGGTGAAGCAAATGGCTAGAGTTCTGAAATCTAATTTATTTAAGCTTTGTAATCTCTACGGATAGCAAAGGTTGTAAATCAACAGTAAAGGCAAGGGAAAGGGGAAAAAATGTCTTTCCTGAATTTATCTTGGAAATGATTAACAAGGATTAGGCTGTATACAGTGCTTATTGTAAAAATATGTATGCATTATTGAATTACAGTTATTTGCTATAGTGTCAGACTATCTTACACTGTAATATGCAATTTATATCACTTTTCATTCTAATGTTTTATTGGTACAAATGCAACAATACACGCAGGTAGAATTGATCATTCCAAATTGTTAGGAACATTAAGCAACATTCTATAATGCTGGTGAAGTAGTATATTATCAATTTTAATCAAAATGCCGGAGGTATATCTTCTAATGCTTTGATCAATTTTCATTACAGGAACGGTTTATCACAGGTTTGTCATCTCTGAGTATACACAGCGTACATAAACATGTCTGAGAACCAAGCTTGCGTTTTTCCATTCCTCAGTCTCTTCCCTGCTTAATGACTAGCTAACATTTCCTCTTGGGTGTCTACTTTTTCCAACAAAAAAATAAGTGAAAAGGCTTATTTAATAGGGAAGTGCACAGTAAGGCAAATATGTTCAGTGACCAATTGCAATTAATCAAAAACATCATTTTATCAGTTGATACAGTCAGATCAGTGAAAGATTCCTTTCTGTGGGTTTTTATGTTTTATGAACATCACTGATTGCCTTACTAAAGGTAATGTAGAGTGCTTTTGTATTTTTTTTCATTATGATGGGACTAAAAAAAAATAAAATTTTAATACAGTATGTATGCATCCCTCCAGCTGGTTAAGCTTTAGGCTTCTGTTTTCCAATCTTTACTTCCTCCGGTAAAAAGCCCATTGGTTACAGAGCTCAATAGCGCAAGTGGAAATTTGACCAGTGCCTTCCGTACCTTTTCACTGAGTTTTGGGGGACAGCCTTCTCTAGGTGCTTGTTTTTTGTTTGCTGTTGTGCACATGATCTCAGTTTTTTAAATAATACATTGCTCTGAGGAAAGGGCAAATTCTCCAAAACACTTTAGCTGGCTCAGTAATCCATTTACCAGTTGGAGTTGGATAGTGGACATATTTATATTGTGTCTGTGTGTGTTTACATGCTTTCAGCCTAAAGGGCTTGTAAGTGTAATTTTATACATTTCACCTAATAAAGTGCTAAAGATAATGCATTAGGCATTTATGCCCTTTCTGTTTATGTTTTCTAGCATTGAATTTCCCCAACTCAAGGAGGGCTGCATCGCCTAACCTTCTAATCTGGTTTGCATGACTCTGGCACACTTTGAAGCATAAGATGGGGGCCTCCACCACTTTTGAGTGCTGAAGTGTCAAGTTCTTTGTACATTTATGTAACTGTGATCCAACAGATCTTCCCAGTTTGAAGTATTCTTTATATATTTCAGCTCTGATTAATACTTCTTCAGATGTTTTGGCCATTAATTAAATAGAAGGTGTTAAGCAAAGATACACATAATATATATATATATATATATATATATAAAGCACAACACCATTGCACGCTCTCATATTAGATATCATAGTTACATATCTATACATGTAAAAGTGTAGTGCTAAAAATAAACCAGTGATAATACAATCCTAGCTGTCAGTCCAAAAAGCTAGATATGCAAACGTCCCAATGCAATATTTAATTCATGAAAATAATAATAATGATAATATGCAAAATGATAAATTAGAAGTGAGTCCCAATGCCAAAAATTAAGTAAATCAAAAGTAAAAATGTGAATCTTCAGGTGCTGGATGACCAAACATTATCCGTGCAAACACGTGTCACCCCATTTCGTGCTCCATGAAGGCTTACCGGATGTATTTGACCATCATATTATACAGTGGTCAAAATCAGCTCAAGAAAGATAATGAAGCAGCCGCTCCAGCCTCCTCCATAGCATCCAAATGTGGCTCAAATGTTGTTCACCCACTCCGTATTGACCATCAATGTATGCGCTGTCAGGCATTAAAAGTGGCATGTGCATGAAATGAGAAAGCTTGTAATGATAGACTCTAATGTTATTGTGGCAGATTGTAGCAACATAGCTGATCGATGTCAATGTTTTGCTTCAGCTTGCTTGTCCCTTTACTACCAGCCAATGCTTCCAAAGATCCTTATCTGGTAATGTTGAGCTTCATAATGAAGGTATAGTCCATATTGGTTTCCTTTTTATTAAATCAGTACTTCATGCAGCAGGCCATGGCAAGTGTCTGAGAAATCAACGCAGACTTTTATGTTTTTTTCACATAGTTACATATCTATTCTGAAAAAGACATTGTTACATTGCCCATTCAGGTCAAAGTGAAAGTTCCTCCTTATAGCCACTCCCCTCCAAAGTATACTCACCTTTTCAGTGTTACATTGCTTCTTCCCTGCTCAAGTCCATACACATTGCACTTCACTTTTCAGGGTTGCAAATTTAACTCAGTGGTGCCACTAGCCTAATATGACCATTGTAATCAACGGGACTGCCACAGTCGCAGTGTGGTATTGCAATTCAAAATCCCCATTGGGATAAAAAAATAAAAACATTCAGGAGGCAGCAGTATCATTTGCTGAACATCTGCTTTTGAAAAGCAATCCTTTTTCCTTTGGGGCAATAAACTCCACTGCCAGTGTAAACAAGGTCTTATGGAAGAGCACTTCCTGGGAATGGTGAAGCGTTATGACAGTGCACTTGGACATCATCCAGCTCCTAAACTTACCCAGGGTTGACTCTTGCAGTGGGGTGGTGGCAAGTGAGCATGGATTTTTTTTTCCCCATGCAGTGCTGGCACAGCAACTGCTCGGTTTGTTCATGGGCACACAGAAAGGCTATACTCTCCTAATCCTTCACCCCCCCCCCCCCCCCATGTCCAGCTGTGGATTTTTCCTGCTGTACTCATGTCCAGAGCCGGTCTACAGGCATGATGACATCAGGAACAGTCCACCACACAATACTGCTAGAATGTAGGGGGGGGTGGAGCCTCAGGAACTAATCTTGCATTGGGAGGATCGGTGGATTAGGTAAGTATATCTCTGCTCTCCTCACTCCTAGACAAAAATGAGCAGTTAACCCATGCAATGCGGGCACAGCCCCACTGAATGGGATTTTTATTCCTGGAAGTCTTCTTTAAATACTCATTCCCTTATCTATAGAAAAAAGGTAACAATCATGTTTATGGCCATAAAACACTTTCAAATAACTTGTTGCCTATGTTACTTTTAAAGGAAGTGAAGTTCAGAGGTCAGAAACACTTGCTATCTTCTACTTAGCAGCTTGATCACCCAACCAACCTAAGGAATTGTATTTCTGTCAGCCTACTACTGTGATACACAGCCCTGTAAGGCAGAACACACAGCTAGGTTGGTGACCTGACTTTTCTCTATAGGAAACAACCTGGTCCCCTCCCTGCCCATAGCCTGCGACTGGACAGTGAAGAGTCAGATTTAACTGATGAAGTAATCTTTTTGCTCTCTTCCTGTAAGCATAATCAATATCAGCAAATGTGCCTGCAGCACACCTAATAATACATTCATGAATACCTAGATTTATTGGTGGTTTTATGTCTGTAGTTCAGATTTTAAAAATAAACAATACATGCATTGAGACATGTCTATTTTACTACCCAAATAGGATCTGAGTATTTACAATGTTACAGTTTACAACATTAGATACCTTGCAGCTCAAGAATAAAAAATGCTTCATTCACTGACTGGTCGTAAAACACAACAGCATCATAGCTACTAAGCAAGAAAATATTGGGGCACATTTTTATGTGATATTGCACCACAATAAATTGCTTCATATCATAGAGTCCAATTTCCTGGTCCATTAGCACAGATGCTTTGCTTGATTATCATTAAGCATGCTATTTTTGTTTGGGGATTGTCCCACTACCTGAAGGATCAATATACTGCAATATATTTGATAATAGACAACACTGAAAGTATCATTTTTGTATTGCAGGCATCAGCATAGTGTCTAGAGCCTATAATATTTTGATTTGTGTTGATTTTTTATAGTTTAACACAAACTGATGAGCACAGACCAAAGCAGTTTTTCAAATGCAACAATCTGTGTTGGGTCCTATTGTCCTGATTGTGCTTCTGATTGTGAGGTTACAAGCTTGGGCACTTGTATTCTAAATAGTACAACACAGCTTGCGCTTCAATTGATACAGAAATAATAGATACTACACCTCTGTTCCCCTGACAATGCCTGTTCAGGAAAAAACGCGTTGGGCAGGGTTTGATATGTGACATCATCACACACATCGATGTGGGATGTGGCTGTGCTGGTCTGTGATACAGTGACAGGAGAGAGATCGATGTGTGTAAGTGCAATTTTGAAATAAAATTAGTGATTGTTTTTACTGGTACACTATGGGATTTGCTCCTTCTGTTTTGTTTTTTTATCTCTGCTGAGCATGTCATCCAAAGATTACTGTGTAATTGTGATGTCAGGATTTGCTATAGCTGAAAGACAGCCAGGCACATATTGAACTCTTTTTAGATATCTGTACCTGGTAAGAAGTGTGTGGACAACGGTGGAGGTGTACTGAAACACAATCCGTTTGTTGCATGAATACTGTTGAGACATCTAACTGATTCGAATGGATTGATTTAAGAAGTATTCCTCACTTTGGGGACTTTCACGTGGATTGTTTTTGTTTTGTGTTGTGCATTGCATGTTTATTTCACAATTTATGCTATGTAATTCTGTTTCAATCGTTCTTATTGCAAATTTTTTCTTTACAAAAAAAAGGAGGAACAAGACATAACAAGTGTATAGATGCTTTGATTGTATCATCCACACACACCATAAGATTCATACATACTGTAGAAGGAAAGGCACATATGGATAGCCAGATACATGTGTCTATCCCCCTCAGGGGATGAACCCTGAGGTAGGCAGAGAATTTCAGCAATAATTGTCACTCCAAGAATACAAAATAAAGATTATTCAACTGTACATGTCTGGTCGGCAACTTACGTGCAGCCACTGTGCGGTGGCATTAGACAAAGTAGAGCGAATGGTTGAGCGAATCCCTCTGAATCGCTCAATACTGCTGGCCCACCAGGGTCCCTCTGGGTCAGAGCAGGACAATATAATCTTTTGGTCCTCCCCCCAGAGGGACCACAGGGGCCAAGACATCATCAACATCAGACATAGAAATAAACAAAGTACAATAACAATGTAACACAATGTCATAGTTGGCAATTGACAATAGATGTCCAGGTGTTGAGAAAGGGAGTGCCGATGCCCCCCAACTCAACTAAGACACATATGTTCAGATCGCAAAGCAAACAAAAAAAAACATTGGAAAGGGAGAAAAAGAAGCAAAAAGGGGAGGGAGGGAAGAGAATAAAAAGTTGGGTTAGAAAGAAAAGGAGACTGAGGGTAGAGGCAAAGGACCAGCATAAAGGGGGACAAAGAAAAGAGGGGAAAGAGCGATAGAATTAAATCAGAATCAAGAGAGGAAGAGAAGAACCAGTCCGTCCAAGAGTCCAGCCCACCCCAACCCAGGAGTCAGTTCCGACCTCCCAGGAGTTGTAAGTAAGTGAGCCATGGAGTCCATATTTTGTCAAATAGGGGTTGTTTGTCCTGCAGTACACTCACCAATTTTTCATTAAGCATAATTCAAGTGAAGTTATGCTTCATTAATGTGATATCAATGACTGGGCTTTTATAAGCTGTGGCGATGGCAATTTTTGCCGCCAAGAACATAAAGTAAATTAAGGTTTGAGTGTGTCTGGGGATATTGTCAACCGACTTATTTAACAAAGCGATACAAGCATTTTTGGTTATGTTGACCATGGTGACCAAGAATATGAGGGAATGTATTCTCATCCAATAGCAACGGACTTTGGGGCAGGTCCACTATATACGTAAGACAATACCTGTCTGGTCACAGCCCCTAAAATACAAGGCCGACGTTCCTGGGAGCATACTGGAGAGGTGGTCTGGAACCAGGTACCATCTTGCACCTACCTTATATGCGGCTTCTATCAGGGCAACATTTAATACGTCTCTGTGAACACGAGTGTTTCAGGACCGCCAATCCTCCTCATCAATAGACACATCCAGGTCTCTTTCCCAGGCGACTTTATAAGAAAGTTTGGCTGGCGGGGTGGTGAAATATTTGTACAGTATAGAGATGAAGCCCCTCAACTGAGTTTCCTTCATACATCTATTTTCTTTTACAAAGAGCTTTATTGAAGATTAAGCAAAGATAAACAAACATTCGTAACATAAATTCAATGACCAACAAATATAGATTATACTGGGTGAGGGGAAGCTAGTTCACGGCATGCATTCATAAAGGCATAAACTAAAAGGTTTACATAGGTGCCCTGTAGGAAAGGATGGGGGAAGGGGTTGGAAGGGAACGATTAGCACACCTTTGTGGGTCAATGGTAATGTATACTCTAAAGGGGAGTTTTGCTACATCAACATTATAGAAAACGGGAGAGGCACGAGGAGAGGCCTCTCTAAAGAATGATACATGTTCAAATCCTAGGGTTTATAAAGAAATCTAGAGTGCATAGATAGTATTGCAGATGTAGCGCATAAAACAGTAAGCACAATCCGTAAAATATGTTTAAGGACAGATTGGACAGGAGGTTAGGAGAAGACAAACAGTGGAGAGACACGGACAACATCAACAAAAAAAAAAAAAAAGGGGGGGGGGGCTCCAGGGCGAACACAGCAGAATCCATCTTCATATCGACAGAAGGGACTGGTCAAATCTGAGCTACATCAGAGCTATATCCAGCCAGGGATGCCATATCTGCAGAAATTTTGTATGGGTATCCAACAATATGGCCGTCAGTTTTTCATTAACCATTATGAAGTTCATCCGGTTTTTGACAGCCTCAAAACTAAGGAGAGGGGTTTTCCAAGTTCTCGCAATTGTCAGTTTAGTTGCCATAAATAAGTGTGATGCCAGCTGCCGTTCAGAATGGAGGAGGCCCTCCAGCGGTTTAAATAGAAGCGCTTCATACGGGTTACGCCTAATGTCTGTGTGAAGGATAGTGCGGAGGAGGGCATACACTCTAATCCATAATCTGCTTACTTTAGGGCAAGTCCACCAGATGTGGGCCATGGTACCCAATTGTTGGCATCCCCGAAAACAAACCGGGGAATAAGTAGGGATAAAACTAGCTAGACGAGCAGGCGTATAATACCATCGGTAAAGAATTTTGTAGGCATTCTCAAGGATAATGACATTCCTAAAACATTTAGATAATGCTTGGGTCATGGTCTGCCAGTCCTGTTGATCCAAAGTCCCCCCTAATTCAGACTGCCAATGCTGATGATAGGAGCGAACCGGAGGGGTTCTATAAGATACAATGGAAGAATAAATCAAGGAAATCAAACCCAGGGCATGAGGTCTATGTCTGCACTGGCTTTCAAAGGGGGACAAACGATAAGGTCCCGGATGCGTACGTATTAGTGTATTAATAAAGTGACGAAGTTGAAGGTAGCCAAAATGTTCTCGGAGAGGGATGTTATAAGAAGAGCGCAGAGTTTCAAAGGTAATTATTCTAGTGGGAAATAGGAGCGAGTGAACGTCATAAAAACCATGCGTCTGCCACCAGGCAAACTGTCTAGGATTATCCCTACCCGGAGGGAATAATGGGTTATGCAATAGACGTAACAGTGGCAGATGAGGAGAGATAAGGCCAGCGGAATATTTGATAGGATCCCAAAGACGTAGCGAAAGCGTCAGCGTCGGGCTAATGGTAGATGGACGTTGAGAGATAGGAAGCCATGGCAAGGAGGAGAGCAGTATCGGGTGAGAGTCCATCATATCTACAACAGCCCACAGGGGGGAAGTGGTGAGATGCATGGACATGAGCTGCATGGACATGAGCTAGGGGAGCAATGTTAGCTGCCAAATAGTAAGACTGGAGATTTGGAACAGATAACCCACCCACACTCCGACGCGCGAATAAAATATGTTTGCTAATTCTGGGTCGAGAAGAACTCCAAATAAAGGACAGAAGTTTGCGCTGATGGATACGCAATATATGCAAAGGTACTGGAACTGGCAAAACACGAAATAGGTATAGTAGTTTAGGAAGATAGGTCATACAGATTGCATTAATTCTGCCGAACCATGAAAGCGGGAAATGAGACCAAGAGCACAATAGCCCGGTCAACTCATGAAAGACAGTGGGAAAATTAGCCTGATACAGTCCGTCATATGTCGGGGTAAGCTTAATTCCTAGATATGGTAAGGCCGAAAGCCATTGAAAAGGAAACGTTTGCTTCAAAGTAGTCAAGAGTGATGGTGGGAGGGTAACTGACATAGCTCTTGATTTAGCTTGGTTGACATGTAGATCTGAAAGGGTTGCAAAGGAATCGAGAACCGCAAGCAAATTGGGCAAAGTAACCCCCGGGTTCGAGAGTGACAACAGTATGTCATCTGCAAACAAAGACAATTTATGTTGGGAGCCTGCCACGTCAATCCCCTTAATATCAGGATGTATACGAATGGCTTCTGCCAACGGTTCCAAGGCTAGGATAAAAATTAAAGGGGAAAGCAGGCAACCTTGCCTAGTGCCTTTGGCAACCAAGAACGTAGAGGACTCAAATCCATAGTATTTAAGCTTCGCTTGAGGGGAAGTGTATAGCGATGAGATCCATCGTAAGAACAAAGGGCCAAAGCCAAAGCGGTGAAGGACTGATAGGAGATACGGCCAAGATAAAGTGTCGAAAGCCTTGTTGATGTCTAAAGATAAGAGCATCATATCGAGTTTACGAGTATGGGCCAAATGTTGCAATTGTAAAATACGTCTGATAGCATCTCCAGCCTGCCTGTGGGGAACAAATCCCACCTGGTCCTTTTTGATCAGGCGAGAAAGGAAGGAATTCAATCGAGTAGCCAAGATTTTAGTAAGAATCTTCATGTCGATATTGATAAGAGAGATAGGCCTATAATTTGCGCAGGAAGAGTGATCTCGATCCGGTTTAGGGATCATAACCACATTAGCAGTTAAGGAATCCGGGGAAAAATTCGAACCTCCCTTCACTGCGTTAAACATAGCGGCAAGATGAGGAGCGAGCACATCAGCTAATTTCTTATAGTATAGTGCCGTATATCCATCAGGACCTGGGCGTTTGCCCGTTTTCAGATCTGCTATGCATTGCAAAACCTCAGATACTTGGATATTACGGTCCATCAAATCCTTATGGGCCGACGTTAAAGTAGGCAGGGGGAGACGAGATAAAAAGTCAGAAACGGACTGAGGGTCAGCCCGGGTAGGATCAGAGTAAAGTTTAGCTAGTTGATGCTGGAACTCTTCTAAAACCGCTACAGGATTGCTCGTAAGGGTATTGTGACGAGTACGTAAAGATATCGGTTTGGGATGCTGCACAAAAGAATGCAATCTACAGGCCAACATAGAGTCCGGTTTGTTTGCTTTACTATACCACTTCTGATGAGTCCAACGTAAGGAGCGCTCAGCCTCATCCGTTAAGCAAAGATCCAATTCTAAACGAGCCTGATCCAACAGTCTACGATTCGACGGGGAAGGTGACTGTTTAAATTGGGCCGACGCGGAAGCTAACTTTGATTACAACTGACACTGTTTAAGCTGTCTGTCCTTCTTTCGCCTTGAAGCTATTTGGATAATATGTCCCCTAAGAACTACCTTGTACGCTTCCCACAATGTTACTAAAGAAGAGACAGAACCCGAGTTTAATTGGAAATATTCCAGAAACTTACAATGTAGTTCCGCCTGAATCTCCTTCAATGAAAGCAAGGAGTCATTCATTATCCACGAAGAGAAGGCCTACATAGGAGAGATCGACAGACCACTGAAATAGGCTCATGATCTGACCATGGGACCGTTAGAATAGAAATAGAGCGAACTAAAGGGAGATGTTTATGTGAAACGAAGGCATGATCTATTCTGGAATGAGAATGATGAGGGTGCGAATAATAAGTGTAGTCTTTCCCCCGAGGATGAAATTCACGCCATATATCTACCAGGACATGGGTATTTAACGTACGAACAAAGGACTTCGCTGATGCGGAAGGGTCAGAGCGCTCCGCTGGATATTTATCTAATGCAGGATTTAGCACTAAGTTTGAATCCCCTGCCTTTAAGAGCGTACCCCGTTGATGTGTAGCCAGGAGAGAACATAGGTGTGACAGAAAAGGTCCAGGGTTAACGTTGGGAGCATAGTAGGACATTATGGTAACATCTATGCCATGGGTCGTGACCCTGGAGCAGAAGGTATCTGCCATTAGGATCAGCAATACGCCTCACACAGACGAATGGAGTTTTATTATGGAAGGCGACCAATACACCTCTCTGTTTAGTGGGTCCAGTAGCTTGAAATATCTGAGGGTAACGTGCATCAAAATATTTTGGGGGAGAAGTGAGTTTCTTGCAAACAAGCAATGTCAATTTGACGAGCCCGGAGAAACTTAAATATCTTTACCCGTTTCTGCGGAGAGTTCATCCCCTGGACATTCAGTGATAACCAGTTCAGCGACATGGTGATCTAAAAGAAGGAAGATTAAATCCACCACAATCCCCGGGAGCCCTGGAAAAAAATTTACAAAAACACAAAACACACATGACAAAAGACAAGGAGAAGGAGACGAAAAAGAAAGGAGAAGACAAAAAGACATCTGATATACAAGCAAGATATCTGTGAAGCATTGAGGTTGATTCAAACAATATAGCAGTCAGCTGTGGGTAAAACACCCACATAGAGGCTAGGTAGCGGGCGGGACAGAAGACCAGACCGCTAGCCAGCTCAGTGGGGGATACGACCATCCACCGGAACAACTCGGCATTAATATAAAATATAATAATATTATACAAATAATTAAGGCTAATACACCCATGAATAAGCAATCCGAAACTTGTAGGACAATGGAGATCTCAACCAATCAGTGCAGAGAAAAGAAACATCCACCCTAGATTGGAAGAGATAAAACACACAAAGGTATGAAATCCCTAAACAGATCTAGAGTCAAATCTAGAAAGTGGCAACAAAAATCCACACGTGGCGAAGCTATATACTGGCGATCAGCCTCTAAACATCAAGTCGCAGAGACTTCCTGAAAACGCTGGGCCTGTAGGGATCGGAGGGCCTGGGAACCACTTTGACTAGGAGGAGATTTACACGAAGACTGGGAATTTCGAAGACGCGTAGGAATTTAAGTCTCCTCACACTGGGATTGTGGCAGTTCCAAGTTAAGCTCCCGAAAGTGGCGCCGAAGATCCGCTGGCGAAGAGGCCTGGAATTGATGACCTTGAGAGGAGAATGAGAGCTTGAAAGGGAAGCCCCATCTATACTTGATATCAGCCAATTGTCCCCAGTTACAATTGGCAATCGTAACTGGGGACAAATCCGCAAACAGATGAACAGAGTGACCTTGAAATTCCAGGGCCGAACGGTTCCGAGCCGCCTGCAGTAGACGTTCTTTAGTGCGTTAAAAGTGGAATTTAATAATAAGGTCTCTGGGAGGACCCTCCGTGGGCTTGGGTGCTAGAGCTCTATGGATACGGTCAAACTCCAGACGTTCCATGGGAATCTCAGGGGCCAACTCCTGGAAAAGAGCAGTAGCAGTACCCTGCAAATCGGTGATTGCCTCGGGGATTCCACGGATGCGGAGATTATCCCTGCGTGCTCTATTCTCAGCATCCTCCAGCTTATCTTTTAAAGTGTCCAGCTCAGCATGTAGATCCTCCACTTCCTGTTCATGACCCTCCAAGACTGTAGTCGCCAGATCCATACGTTGCTCCAATTGGTGGGCGCGAAGGCCCAACTCCTTTAGGCCTCTCGCCAGATCAGAAGATAATTTACGTGAGGCAGCTGTAATCTCCTCTCGCACTTTAGTACGGAATTTGTGTAGCAAGGCTTCGGGATTATGTTCAAGAGAATCAGCCATCCCCGATGGCAATTGCCGCTGACTATCGCCGTCAGACTCAGGGTCACCTGGAAGCTGGGTGCTGTCATCAGGCTCAGGCGGGCTAGGTATCAACTTAGCGATGTGGCCCTGCGGAGGGGATTGCTGTCGGGCCCGATGTTTAAGTTTAGTGCGGGGAGTGTGGTGCATTGCCAGGAGTGATCCACAAGATTCCAAAGCACCTTCAGACTATTGGAGTAATACGTTAGGGTGTAAAAGCCCAGTGGCCGAGAGAAATGTCTCGGTGGCACGGCACAGGGAGGTCACTCTGGCATTTTCCTCCTGGCTCGTGCACGTGTCCCTCACCGGGGAGGTGTTCACAGGAGATTCATCATGACGCCGCAGCCATTGAAATGTAGATGATTATGGTAGTTAGGCTGGGTATGCAGGCTTTGTAGAGGCTGCCAAAATATACCCCAGACACCCCTGATTTATCCACTTGGGAAGGGGGTTAGTAGAAGGAACTCCTTCCCCCATTTAGCACTGCTCCTGCAACAAATCAGATCCCCGGTATCTCGCTGGGATTTTGCAGGGATATGGAGTAATCCACAGGGCCACCAGGAAGATCAGGGGGACCCACCCAGCCTGCCCCTATAGCTGACCTGTCTCCAGAGTCAGATGGGCAGGGTGGTGGTGTGGCGATCCGCCCCAGCCGCGGATCCAAGAAACACCACGGCTTCACACGCCGCTGTAGGCCGCAAATCGTCCCGCGCCCCAGATGCTCGGAGAAGGGGCAGAGTAGCTCGACACCCCTCCTCGGGTGTCAAGCAAGGTCCGGGCAGCAGTGGATCCGCAGTGGATGACTGCTGTTCCCTGGATGGCGGCGGATGGGAGTTTAGGGTGCCGGAGCTCAGAGAGGCACGTCTGTTCCCGGCGCCATCTTGGACACCCATACATCTATTTTCAAACATAGTGCATACAGTCAAATCAGGACTGTTTTTCTGTAAATTATGCAAGAAATGGTAGATTTGCTGTGAATGGAAATTCCCCGAAGAAGGTATCTTCAGACTGTGCAAGAAAAACGAGAGTGGGTGGATCCCCTTGTGGTCAAGGAAGTATCCTATTCTATAAAGTTCTTTACTGACCCACCAACTAAATTTAGTATAATTCAGTCCAGGTGGAAAAAGAGGATTATTAAGAATGGGGGGCTGCTGGCATGTGTGGAGAACACAAGGGCCATTGTTTGCAGTTCAGGTCCCACAGATTGAGGGAGTGGGAGAGAGTAAGGCATAAAACAGCTTTACAACAGTGCAATGGAAGCCATAACACCAGAAGGGAAGCAAGGAGCAGGCTTGGGCTTAGATGGAAACCCATTCAGGCTGGTATCCCTGATGGTTAAGTTGACATAACTGCAAGAGTTGTGCTGCAAAATAATATTTTTGAAAATCTGAAACGCCCAGACAGCCCGCCTCCTTTGGGGAGTACATTGTGGCTCAGGCCAGCCTGTTGCTCTTAGGGCCCCACATGTAATGGAAAATATTTGCTTGAAACTGCTGGATTGTCACCAATGGGACCGGGTTAGGTGGTATTCTAAAGTAGTATAACAGTCTGAGTGAAACCATCATCTTGACAGAGGAAATCCTCCCCATCCATGACAAGCTCTCATCTGACCAAGTTTCCACGTCCTCCAGTAATTTCCTGAACAGGGCTGGGTAGTTTGCCTTGTAGACTGAGAAGATGCTAGGAGTCAATTGTATACTTAAATATGAAAGTAACGATGGCTGCCATTGAAAGAGATACTGTGTATGAATGCTATGTAATATTGAGTCAGCTAAGTTTATGTTCAAAGCCTCAGACTTATCTTGATTGACCCCTAGGCCTGAAATATTCCCAAAATGATCTAGAAAGAAAATTTGGCAGTAATGTGTGCGGGGAGGTGATAAATAACAAGAGGTCGTTTGGAAATAATGCACATTTGTGGCTTCAGCCTCCGCTCTCTATCCCCAGGATATCACTATCCTGGCGAATGGCGATTGCCAGGGTTTCTATAGCAATTATAAATAAGAGGGGCAACAAGCGGCACCCCTTTCGAGTGCCAGAATGGATAAGAAATGGGTCAGATCTATGGCCCCACAATTTTATTTGTGCCGTAGACGTACTATAGAGCGAATGAAAGGAGGCCAGGAACTTAGGTCCAAAATTCTACCTTTCCCACACCCCAAAAGAGGTAAGACCAGAAAAGTGAATCAAATGCCTTGCGGATATCGAGTGACAATAGCATCCTTCATTTAGAGTTACCCCTATCCCATGTGAACTGTAGTAGAGTAATCAAATCTATTGGCCGTCGCACCTGATCTGCTGCCTGTCGATTGGGAAGAAATCCCACATCATGATGAATAACGAGCCAAGAAGGTCAGTAATCTATTTGCCAAAATTTTTGTGAGTAGTTTTAAATCAATGTTAATTAAAAAAATTGGCCGGTAATTAGCCACATCACTGAAGTCTCTATGAGGCTTTGGAATGAGAGTTATATGCACTCTATTGGAATCTAAATCTATAGCGTCTCCATGTTGTATGGCATTAAAGCATTTCTATAGGGGTATGACTAAGAGGGAAGCAAACTTTTTATAATATAGGGATGTGAACCCATCATGGCCTGGTGCTTTTCCCGATCAACAAGTCTAAGTCTAGGAATATGGGGGGGACGCCTGGGGGGGCCAGCTTAGTCGCTAAAAGTTTACCCGGTTCATCCGTTTGAGAATAACATTTCGCCTGAGTCCATTACAGCTGTTTTTCAGCTTTCGCAGTGAGGCACACATTCAGTTCTAACTGGGCCATCTCTATTAAAACACGCAGGTCTAAAGTGGGGTTTCGCTTATGCTCCTTGACCAGGGCTGCCAAGTTCTCCTTTTGCCTAAGCAAGGCTTCATAATGCCTCTTGTAACGGGCGGCTATCTGAATCAAGAGACCTTGAACTGTGGCTTTGTGAGCAGCCCAATTACACATAGGGAATGTGTGAGCAGGATCGTTCAGGGAAAAGTATTCTTTAAGGCCCAGTTCAATATCTAGGCAAGTTGCTGGATTACTAAGGTAGGACACATTTAGCCGCCAGGCACAGAAAGCAGCAGGACTTTGTAATTTGTACTTTGGGAGATATCAATGCAGTTACGGAGCGTGATCTGACCAAGGAACTTCTAGGATCATGAAGGAAGTACAGAGCGGCACATAAGTGGAGTACATGAATACATGGTCTATCCGCAAATATGACAAATGAACATGGGAATAAGAAGTGTAATCACGTGAATTGGAATTAAATTTGCGCCAAACATCTACCAGGTCATAATCTTTAACAGTTTTGCAAATTTAGCTCCCATCCTAGTGGGTTCCAAAGCTTGAAAGCCCGGAGGGCATGTCTTATCCAAGAAAGGAATCTAATGCTACATTAGAATCGCCACCTATCAGCAATTGGCCCTCAAATAGTGGAGACAATGTCACAAAGTATGAAAGAAGCTCAGTTGGTCTCTATTGGAGGCGTAGTAGGTAAGCATTGTCACTAGAGTGCCCTCTAGGTCCCCCTTGACCAGCAGGAAATTACCCTGTGGATCTGGCATTACAAGAGAAGGGGAGAACATCACCTGTTTGGAGAAACAAATTGCTCCCCCTCTATTTTTATCCCACGCGTTCACAAAAAAGAATACTGCGAAATGCTTGTGGGGAAATTTGGGGGTATAGACTGTAGGAAAGTGTGTTTTTTGGAGGAGAACTATGTCTGCCACCTATGGACTTATAATAATTGAAGGCTTTAAGGCGCTTCACCAGTGGGTTCAACCCATTGGTATTATGTGTCAGGAAAGTAACAGGTTTATGTGTACGTGTATTAGCCATGGTCACCAATCGGCTGACTATCACTTCCTACCTTACGAGGATCTTCATGTACAAGTCAATTCCTTTGGGGCAAACTCATGTGGACTCCCGGGTGGACCAGAGAAGAAAAGGAAAAAAGACAGGAAGAAGAGAATAGATTAGGTGCCCATACGGGTGCTTGAACCTGCATGTAGAACCAAAAACTCAGACCCAGCCAAACATGCACATGCAACGTGCAGACAAACCAGGAGTGTTCTGAACCTCACATCCAAAGGCACCGCCCTAAGCTTTTCGTCATCGACGTCCTCACGGAGTGGTTTGGCTGGGTCTGAGTCGCCTATATTCATTACACATGCTGTTTACACTGGTGTCAGTCTGGACACCTTGCTTGTAAGTGCATTTCTTTATTAAAGTTTGATGCTTTTTAAAACATACTGCACCATGATTGTTCGCTTTTTTCTTTTGAGTGACGGTCTGATCATCTCTCAGTTTGGATACTAAATCACCTTTGGAGTGGATTATCAACTTTGCAGCACATCATCTGTTGGAGTTCATCCCTCATTTCTTCAGTGTTTTTGTCACCATATTATTCATTTCTCCCAGAATAGTACTATATGCTGGTTTTTCAACAATCAGCATATTACTCTGGTGAGTTCTACTGAACCATTTTTGGTGGTGGATTTACTTGGTGATGAATTATTTTGGACATTATTATTTGAACTTTTGGACTTTTTCATTTTTGCTGGATTTGATTTTGATTTAAAATATTGTTTCTTATTGTTTTATTTATTTTCTTGTTATACATTTGTATGTATTTAAGCACAACCTATGTTTTGAACCTTTAGTATAATGTTGATATGATTTATTGACTTTTAAAGGGGCAATACGCTTTAATACCGCTCTTATTACATCTTGTATTCAGATTGTTTCTGTTGGTGCAGCAGCTTAATTTGAGTGTACTACGTGCAGAGTTTTCCTTTTTTTTTTTTTTTTTTTTTAATAAATACTATAGTCATGAAAACAAGTGCAGGAGAGAGGGCAGCTATATTAAAAATGTGGTAAGCAATAGTAACCAGAATTTCTCACTACAGATTAGATTCAACAATTAAAGATAATATGTAGTGAGCAATTATATATACTGTGTTTCCCCAAAAATAAGACACTGTCTTATATTTTTTTTGGCTCAAAAAAACACACTAGGTCTTATTTTCGGGGTAGGTATTATTTTTTAAATGTCCAGGTGTGGACAGGGGGTGCAGAGGTGAGCTGCAGGCAGTTGTGGATGAGGGTTACTCTGGAGAGGGCCGGCTGACGACAGTTGTGAGCTGCGGTCAGGTGTTGCAGGGGAGACTTGACAGGCGAGTTTCAGACAGGGTGCAGATATGAGCCACAGACAGGGTGCAGGGGTGAGTTGCAGACGGGGAATGCAGAGGTGAGCTGTGGCCAGGGGGTGCAGAGCTGAGCTATGGCTGGGGGGTGCAAAGGTGGGTTGCAACTCAGCTCACCTCTGCACCCCCCCCAGCTGCAGCTCACCTATGCACCCTGTCTGCAACTCACCTGACTCAATTAACCTCTGCAACACCTGACTGCAGCTCACCTTTGCACACACCCCACCTCCCCCTCCACTGCCCTCATATGGTTAGCTAGCTTTGCAAAACACAGCTCCCAGCAGCTGGCCCCTCTCAATTGTAACTCCCATTTCGGGTCCTATCTTCCCACACAGTGCATCAAGCGCACTTACTCACCGCTCTGCCTCTTCCCCACTGGCCGGTGATCACCCCTGGGGCATCGGCTTCCATGCTGTCAGGAATGGACCTGCCAATAGTGGTGGGACTCACCTGCCTTGTGGGCTGCAGTACCAGGGCTGGCCAGCGGGTGCTCTCAACAACCAGAGGTTCACTTCGGCAATTAGCCATCACCTGGGGCTGATTGCAGGTGGTGTATTTAAGGGATGGCCAGACCAGCAGTCTGTGCCTTGGTGTGTGTTTTTCCATGGGCCCCTGTATCTTGTAACCTGCATTCCTGTTCCTGTTTCTGCCTGACATGTTGCGACCCTGCCTGATCCTGCCCTCTTCTGACTTCTCCTGTTTGATCCCTGGCTTGTGAC
Source organism: Staurois parvus (assembly GCF_062004578.1). Classification (NCBI taxonomy): domain Eukaryota; kingdom Metazoa; phylum Chordata; class Amphibia; order Anura; family Ranidae; genus Staurois; species Staurois parvus. The sequence continues at coordinate 35,242,860 of NW_028318083.1, read as the reverse complement.
CCTGACCATTCTCTGCCTGACCCCCTGTACCTACCTGTCCGTTAGTTGCTGTACCCGGCTCGTGACCTGACTACTCTCCGCCTGCTCCTCCTGTACCTACCTGCCCGATAGTTTTCAACCCGGCCTGCCTGACTACGTTGTGCTCTATATGTGTATGTACCTGTGTATCTATATCAGTTTAGGTTTCGGTTTGTTTCACCTTGTCGTATGTATTTGTGTTAGCTTGGGGTTTGGTGCACTGCGTTTATATTTGTATTGTTAGTCCTAATAAATTGTCTTATTTATACCATATCTGAAGCCTGCGTTTCCCTGTCAGTCCACACACTTCTGGTCACACCCGCGTCCCTGACACATGCATTAGGCTGCAGGAGGAGATGCCCCACCCCTAAACACACTGCACCCGCAGATATCTGTTCCTTCCCTGTCCCAGAGTGAGTAGAGGTAGGGAGGTATTGTGGGAGCTGATGGTGCTGTCACTTCAGCTGCGCTTCTGTGTTTATAAGAGACAGTAGATATGGGTGTGCGCAGGGCCAGTGCCGGAGGTGGCGGAATGGCGTTCCGCCATGTTCCAGCTGAAAAAAAGCCCTTATCACAACTAGGTCTTATTTTCGGGGTAGGTCTTATACTTTAGCAATTCCCAAAAATAGCACTAGGTCTTATTTTCTGGGTAGATCTTATTTTAGGGGAAACAGGGTATTACTTTTTATGGAATCTTCAAGTACTGTACATGTGTTACTATAATTTCTTGTATTCTATGAAGTTTCTTGATTTCCTAGCTAGGCTGTACCCAGCGTATCGAATACAATACAAACTAATATTAAGCTCCAGCACTAAGCATCTCAAGTTCTCAATGGCAACTCTAGCATTTTACTGCTGTATGGCGGGAATGTGGCTTATTGATAAAAGGAATGGGGCTCTTAACCAGTGAGGACAGTACAGCGTGGGTCTCGACAGTAAGGCACCTTACTGCAACACACAGTGATACATAACACATAGTGCACTGCTATTATTTTTAAATGGTACCTAAGCAGTGCACCACTTTGCACCTGTGATTCAGTGCTCTGCGACACAGTTGTGAACCCTCTGTGTGCCATGATGTGCTACAATGAACAAAACAGTTGTCATCATTAAAATATGTGTTGTATTGTTTTGTCAGCCCATTCAAAATGAATGAACTGCCTAAAAGGCAATACACCTTAATGCGCTTGCAGTAAAGCACTTCAGCTCATCAGATCAGTGTGAAAGAGCCCAAAGTGTATTGATTGCAAAAAACTTAATTTACCTAAAGAAAATGCATGTTTTTATTCTCAACAAAATTTGGGTTTCACGTTAACGAAAACCTTTACTTTGCCCATAAACCCTGTCTTATGATCTACTGAATAAGGGGGCGTTTTATAAGTAAACTCAATGTCCCCTTTTCTCTTGCTGATCTCAAGCAGTTGATCTTAGCACCCTATTCACTGAACAGTTCTTCTGATTCCTTTTTCATACAATTTTTGCAGTTTATATATGTGTAGCACTACCCCCTTAAGAACGGCTGAGTATTTTGGTTTCCCGATCTGTTCTGAGCCTGATTTGGAAGCACAGACCCTACTGACACCACCATGAAACCTTGACCAGGAGAACCCCCTAGCTTTCAACCACAAAATAATCACACAGTTTAAAGTATAACTAAAGGCCGAACTTTTTTTTTAGTTTTGGATAGAGGGGAGATTACTTAAACCACATGCCGGTTTCCATAAATCAATAAATCTTCTCAATGGGACAAAGATGGCAAAAATAAACCTTACAGGGGTTATAACTGCCCCTCACTCTATCCAAAATTAAAAAAAAAAAAGTTTTGCTTATAGTTCTTTAAGGTACACAAATATTTTGATTGTATTGAGGTCAGGATATAGGATGTGCAAGCACAAAAGGGATGGCAATATGTGTGCACAAAAATGTAAACACTCTGAAAGGTTTAACAGAATAATCAAGTATAGTACCACTTTAGGAAAACCAAGTATCCTGCAGGACCAGAGTTTAAACATCAATTCCAGCACAGAGATATCTTTCCCCAAGTGAGCTGAGATAGGCTATCAAAATACTGGGCTAACTCACTTTTGGGTTCTCAGTAGCTCGGAACAGGGTTTAACTCTAGAGATTAATTTTTGCAAACAATAATGTCCCCTTTAGTATCTTATCAAGGAATAGCAACAAATCTTCAGTGTGCTTGATGGGGCCATAGTTGGTACACATCAAGGTTGAGATCTTTTTTGTGTAAGAGCAAGATTTCTTAAGGATGGTAAAGCAACAGAAAGATTCCCCTGGTGGTGTTGAAAATTGGGTAAGGTCTCTTTAACACAGAAGATAAAGGCAAGAATTTGCTAAAGTTGAAGAAAGGGGCAGAAGCAGACTTCAGCAGAGTTTAAACCTCTACAGGTGGTGATCTAGTCTGGTGAAGCAAGTTTCTTTACAGCTGGAAGATGCTTGAAATGAGCTACTAAGTGTAATCCTGTCTGCAGGGAACACATGCCGTAGCAAGAGCCCTGCGGTTTCTAAAGCAGTAGGCCGTAGTACTGAATGGGCTAGGCAAGCTGTGTCTCAGTGTGATAAACTGTGATGTAAGATGTATTAAACTGGAACAGTTGAAAATAACAGTCACTTGCAACTTATGATGATCTGAGTTATGGAACCCTCTCACCTGCTCTGTAGTATTTGCAGCACAAACAGTGGTCTCTCTGTTGGGGCGCCCCCGTGTTCTCTCGGTCCCTTTGCTGAAGAAGCGATGCCAATGACAGCACTACGATCCACCTGCCTTTTCAGCAATACCAGTAGTCCACAGTCCCTCTTTCCTTCTCCCCAATGTGACCCGATCCAGCCTGGGTCCTCTGAGTCCTGCACTGCCTTCTCCATATACGTCCTCAGCCTTTCACCATCTGCTTCCTTCCCCTCCCGGAATGTTACCAGGCTTTTGAATATTTAGGGTCTTGCTGCTTTGCCAGCTCTTCTGGGAAATATAGTCTGTTTACTCTTTATCTGAGTACAGACGTCCTGCTATCAGCATACAAGTTCAACAAGGCTTTGCTTCATTAATGTCTTAATAACTAAACCACAGAACTGCCATCTTGTGGTTAACATCCTCCAATCAGTATTAGTGCAGTGTGTTACATATAAGTCCCCATTTGTTGAAAGCATATATTAATACTATTTTTGATATATTTGGGATTCTTTTGAAGAACAGTATAAAAATTAATTATGGAGCAGAATTTATATTTAAAAAAAATCCCTACAAAATGTGAAACTATTCTTACATTTGACAGATAATGTCATGCATTTTTCATGAGATATCAAACACGTATCTCTTGAAACCCGGTTTAATACAATTTAACATTCCGGACTGGTATATTGGTCCATAAATTGTTCTTTGTGGCTTCAAACATAAAATGTAGAAGTACTTAATGTATGGTTTTAACATTTAGTTTATTTAAAATCAATACACATTAAATATACTAACAGATCATGGGCATTAGAACAGCTTCGCAGCATGTGAGTCCTTAGAAGTTGGTCATAATTAATAGTCTTAGTCCACTGGGTACTGTCCAGAAATTTAGTTACTGAAAGGTTGCCGTTTTCGCCAGCACTAAACAGTTCTAATATAAATTTAGAAGTCCAAATGAACATCTTACAGTTCTAAAAATGAACATAAAAATGTATTAAATTAATAAACACATGACTAACTCTTCTTTACCACTTATACAACTAATCATTGTCAGTAGAGATGAGCGAATTATTCAAAAATTCGGTTCGGCTGATTCGCCGAATTCGCCAAAAAAATTCGCTTTGAGCCGAATATATTCGCTGCGAATTTAACTTATAAAAAGGGTGTTTCTAGGCTTCAGAGAGCCTTTATATTAGTGCAGAACACTGTACCTTTAATTTAAATGCCCTTGGAGTCTGCTGGGGAAGAGAAATAATACTGTCAGTCAGTATGACATGCAGATGAGTGCCGTCGATCTTAGAATCACCGCACACTTCACTCATTTGGGCAGTCACGGGGCCAAAACCAGAGTGTGGAGCCACAGTGTGGCGGTGGAGGCAGCAGCAATGGGAGGCCATACAGCACCCTATGACAAAATGGAACCCACCAGCAGTGTGAGGAGACCTGAAAGTGGCACATGGCAGAGTGTGGCGATGGAGACAGCAGCAATGGGAGGCCGTACAGGGACCCATGACACACTCTGGACCTGGCAGCAGCATGAGGAGGCGGTACAGGGGCCCATGACAGATTACGGGCCTGGCAGCAGCATGAGGAGTCGGTACGGGGGCCCATGGCAGATTACGGGCCTGGCAGCAGCATGAGGAGGCGGTACAGGGGCCCATGGCAGAGTGGCGGAGCGTAAGCAGCTAAAATTGAAGGCCATACAGAGGCCTATGTTAAAAAGTCCCCCCAGCAGCAGCGTGGGGAGACGACTATCAAGAGTCCAATGGCAGAGTGGCGGAGCAGAAGCAGCTTCAATTGAAGGCCATACACAGGCCTAGGTTAAAAAGCGGAAGCCGTCAGCAGCGTGAGCAGACGACAGAGACACATGGCGCAGGGTGGCGGTGGATGCAGCAGTATTCGGAAGCCAAACACAGGCCTCGGTTAAAAAGCGGAAGCCGTCAGCAGCGTGAGCAGACGACAGAGGCACATGGCGCAGGGTGGTGGTGGAGGCAGCAGCAATGGAAGGCCATACAGCACCCTATCACAAAATGGAACCCACCAACAGTGTAAGGAGACCTGAAAGTGGCACATGGCGCAGGGTGGCGGTGGAGGCATCAGTATTCGGAAGACATACACAGGACTAGTTTAAAAAGCGGAAGCCGTCAGCAGCGTGAGCGGACGACAGAGGCACATGGCGCAGGGTGGCGGTGGAGGCAGCAGTATTCGGAAGCCATACACAGGCCTAGGTTAAAAAGCGGAAGCCGTCAGCAGCGTGAGCAGACGACAGAGACACATGGCGCAGGGTGGCGGTGGATGCAGCAGTATTCAGAAGCCAAACACAGGACTCGGTTAAAAAGCGGAAGCCGTCAGCAGCGTGAGCAGACGAGGCACATGGCGCAGGGTGGCGGTGGTGGCAGCAGCAATGGTGTTAGGATCCGCCAGGCGGAGCCCTCCGTCTGCCAGCTGGTAGACCTACCCAGAGCGTGGGGTCTAAGCCCGGGCTGTGCTTTCACCAGGGCCCCTGATGGTGGGGATGGACTTGAAACAGTCCCGGGCCAGGTCACGACCTCTGAGCGGGCCACCAGCGGCCGAGGAGGCCTCCGGGGATGTATGTAGGTACCAGGAGAGCCAGCTGTGAAGAGGATGGCGGCCCCAGCAGGGTGGTACGGATAGTGGCCCCGTGGGGTAAGTGGGGTACCGAATCGGCGGGCTAGGAGTAGTCGGGTCACACGCAGGGTCAGCCAGGTAAATCAATCCGTAGGAACAGCCGGGATAAGCCGAGTCAAAACGCAGGAGCAGGCAGAATAGTCAGAACAAAGCCGGGTCAATCACAGGAGCGGGTAGAATAGTCAGAACAAAGCCGGGTCAATCACAGGGGCAGGCAGCGTAGTCAGGGTCAAAAAACAGGGTCACAGCAGGAGCAGGTATTCAGGATCACATATAGACCTTGCGGCAATTTGTGACAGTGCAGGGCATCTTTAAATAGTGCGCCCTGCACTGTCATTGGCTGGCTAGGACGCGCCCCCGGCTGTCATTGGACGCCTCAGGTGCGCCCGCGGTTTCTACTGCGCATGCGCGGCGTCCTGTCAGCCGCGGCTCGCCGGGACCTAGTTCCTGTGTCCCGGCGTGATCTGCCGCCAATGCGCATGCGCGGGGGACAGAGCCGCGATTGCGGCAGACGGAGCCGGGATCCCTGACATTGCCCCCCCCCCAACGGGCACCCTCCGGGAGCCCCACTGATCTCTCCACCGCGGGTGAGCACGACAAAACTCCCGGATGAGCCTGGGCGCGTGAACGTCCTGGGCGGGTTCCCAGGAGTTCTCCTCAGGACCATAACCCTTCCATTTTATCAGGAACTGAGTCTGGCCCCCCCTCCTTCGGCAACTGAGGATAGTCTCCACCTCAAATTCCTCCTGGTCACCTATGGCGATTGCCTCGGGAGGTCTGGATTCTCGGTCTGGGAAGGGATCCGGTCTGGACGGCTTCAGGAGAGATACATGAAACACAGGATGTATTTTGAAAGTCTGCGGAAGCTCGAGTTCGTAGGCCACCTCGTTGACCATTCGTTTAACAGGAAATGGGCCAATGTACTTGGGTCCCAGCTTCTTTGAGGGGCACCGCATCTTCAAGTTGGCTGTTGCTAGCCAAACCAGATCTCCTGGTTGAAGCAGTAAATCTCCTCTTCTCTTTCTGTCGAAAGCCTTCTTACTGTCCTCCTGGGCCTTAGCGATGGCTTCCTGAATAGTCTTGTTGTTGACGGAAAAGAAGTTCAAGATGTCTTGCGACGCCGGTACCAGATTTTCAGGCATTAGATCAGGGAGGAATGTGGGGTGATACCCGTAATTAGAAAAGAATGGCGATTGACCCGTAGCTGAGTGACTTGAGTTGTTGTATGAGAACTCCGCAGAAGGCAACAACGTCAGCCAGTCATCCTGGAGATAGGAGGTGTAGCATCGTAAATACTGTTCCAGCGTTTGGTTGGTCCTCTCGGTTTGACCGTTGGTCTGCGGGTGGTAGGCGGATGAGAGCGACAGCTTGATTCCCAGCGCTTTACATAGGGCGTTCCAGAACCTGGAGGTGAATTGCACCCCCCGATCCGACACAATGTCTTCGGGGACTCCATGAAGCCTTACCACTTCCCGAATGAAGATCCGTGCCGTTTCCGGTGCCGATGGGGTCTTCTCCAGGGGCACGAAATGTGCCATCTTCGAGAAGCGGTCGACGATCACCATTATCGCTGTGTGGCCTTGGGATGGTGGGAGTTCGACCACAAAATCCATGGCTATCATTTGCCAGGCCCGCTTGGGTATAGGTAATGGACGTAACAATCCCCATGCCCTACTCCTGGAGGGTTTGTTCCTTTGACAGGTGGGACACGTCCGGACGTAACGCTCACAATCCTTGATCATGTCCGGCCACCAGAACGAGCGCCGTAGCAGTTCTAGAGTCTTCGTCACCCCGAAGTGACCTGCCATTGGATGGTCGTGGCAATGCCCTAGGACCAAGGTTCGCACCTCTTCTGGGACCATGATTCGGTCTTCCTTCCAAAACAGGCCACCGTGGCTCTGGAGGGGTGACCCAGACGGAACGGGTAGTCTTACCGAAGCATCAAGAAGCCGGGAGCGCAGTTCCGTTTGTAGCGCGAGGAAGCTTCCAGAAGGCAGGATGGTGTCTGGTACCGCAGCGTCGTCGGGATCCTCAAACATGCGGGACAGGGCGTCTGGTTTGGTATTCTTAGTACCGGGTCGGTACGTTATATGGAATGAGAATCGAGAAAAGAAAAGAGCCCATCTCGCTTGGCGTGGTCTCAGTCGTTTTGCCGTCCTTAGATATTCAAGGTTTTTGTGATCTGTAAATATTAGGATTGGGTGAGTGGCCCCTTCCAGTAAATACCTCCATTCTTCCAGAGCGGTTTTAATGGCCAGGAGCTCCCGATCTCCAATGTCATAGTTGCGCTCCGCTGGTGTCAGCTTCCTGGAGAAGAACGCCACAGGGTGCAGTAGTTCCTTGGTACCATTCCTTTGGGACAGAACCGCTCCTACCGCGTTTTCGGAGGCGTCTACTTCCAACACATATGGGAGCGAAGAATCCGGATGGCAGAGAATGGGAGCAGAGGTGAACAGTCTCTTGAGCTTATCGAAGGCCGACTGAGCTTCGGAGGTCCACTTAAAGCGGACCCCTTGTTTCGTCAGTTGCGTGATCGGGGAGACCAGGCCGGAGAAGTTCCTAACAAATTTTCTGTAAAAGTTAGCAAAGCCGATGAAACGCTGTACCCCCTTTTTGTCGGCGGGTATTGGCCAATCTAAGATCGCCGTGACCTTCTGGGGATCCATCGCGACCCCCGCGGAAGAGAGAACCAGTCCCAAGAATGTGATCTCGTGCTGTTCAAAACAGCACTTTTCAGCCTTAGCGTATAGCCCGTGTTGGCGCAACCGTTCTAAGACCCGTGACACGTGACCTCGATGAACCTCCAGTGAGGGGGAAAAAATTAGGATGTCATCCAAGTAAACTACCACGAAAATATCAAGAAAATCACGAAAAACATCATTGATAAAATGCTGAAAAGTCGCCGGGGCATTACAGAGCCCGAACGGCATCACCAAATATTCGTAGTGACCGAATCTTGTACGGAACGCCGTTTTCCACTCATCCCCCTCCCTGATACGAACAAGGTTATAGGCCCCCCGCAGGTCTAATTTAGTGAATATCGTTGCTGATCTCAGTCTCTGGAGGAGCTCGGGGACTAGGGGTAAGGGATAACGATTCTTTACCGTAATTTTATTTAGGTCACGATAGTCTATGCAGGGCCGTAACGATTTGTCCTTCTTCTCTACAAAGAACAACCCGGCCCCGGCTGGGGATGTGGAAGGACGAATAAAGCCCTTCCGAAGGTTTTCGTCGATATATTCCCTCAGCACCCCCGATTCCATTTCGGACAAGGGGAAGATACGGCCGAAAGAGATTTCCGACCCGGGTAGGAGGTCAATGGGGCAGTCGTAGGGACGGTGTGGAGGTAGAACGTCAGCTCCCCGCTTACTAAAGACGTCCAAGAAGTCATGATAGGCCGGAGGAATCACCTGGGATAGATTGGTGTCTCCGTCCAAGCACAGGAGGAACCGGGGAACCATGGGTCCTGTGACGTGGCAGTGACTCAAACAATAGGGTGACCGAAAATGAATCGTTCCCTTTTCCCAGTCAATCTGGGGGTTATGGGCCCTCAGCCAAGGGAGCCCCAGAATGACTGGAAAAAGGGGGGAGGCAATGGCGTCCAAACGGAGGAACTCCTGGTGATGGTCTGCCATAGTGGTGAAAATGGGTGGTGTCTCCTGGTCCACCACCCCAGATTTTATACTGGACCCATCTGCCAAGAAAATGTTGAACCCCCTTTCTTTGGTCTGGAGAGGGATTTTTTGCCGGTGGGCAAAAGTCAGATCAATAAAACAGCTACAGGCTCCTGAGTCAACGATCGCGGTCACCGACAATATTCCTCCGGGGAGCTGTAAAGACACAGGAATGGCCAGGTAACTAGACTGATCATCCCTGCCTGCAGGTAAGGAACAAGAAACGGGCGTGGACTTACTCGTTTTTGCAGGACAGGAGCGCACCTGGTGACCAGCTTCCCCGCAGTACAGACACAGGTTCAGTGAGCGCCTCCTCTGGCATTCCTCGACCGATAAGTGGGAACGGGCCAGTCCCAGTTGCATGGGTTCCGAGTTGTCTCCCATCTCCGTGTTTCGCGGATGGTTCCCTGGGGCTGGAGTTGTATCTCTTGATGGAATCCATGCCACCCTTTGACCCTGGCCGCTCCTTTCCTGTCGACGTTCCCTTAGTCTACGGTCAATTTGAATGGCCAATTCAATCAATCTTTCCAGGGAGTCAGGTAGGCCTACTCGTGCGAGTTCGTCCTTGAGAGGCTCAGACAGTCCAATGCGGAACTGGTGACATAAGGCCGCATCGTTCCATCTGGTGTCTCCCATGCTACGCCTAAAATCGGACGCGTATTCTTCCGCTGCCCGGCGGCCCTGTCGCAGAGAGTATAGGGTAGCCTCTGCGGAAGCAGCCCGCTGAGGGTCGTCATACAAAACGGCCATGGCCTGAAAGAACTCGGTCACGGAGTCAAGATGGGGGTCGCGCCTCTCCATCAGACGGTGGGCCCAATCCTGGGGCTCATCCTGAAGGAGAGAGACTAGAAACCCCACCTTGACGGTCTCGGAGGAGAATGTGCGAGGCTGCAAGTCAAAATATAGTGTGCAAGCGTTCCGAAAGGCTCGGAAGCGGCTCCGGTCCCCACGGAACCGCTCCGGCAGGGGAACGCGGGGCTCAGGAGTTAAGGGTGTGGCAACCGCTCCGGATACCGGGGTAGCGGGAGGTTCCACAGACGGGGAACTCTGAGCAGGGGGAGTCTGGGGGGCTAATGTCTCCATGCGGTCTTCCAGTCGGGCGCAGCGACTGTGGAAGTTCTGGAAAGCCTGGGTCAAAGTTGCCAGGTGCTGGCAAATATCCTCTAGGGACGCCGGTCCACTTCCTGGCTCTGTCATGGCCGCAAGGTACTGTTAGGATCCGCCAGGCGGAGCCCTCCGTCTGCCAGCTGGTAGACCTACCCAGAGCGTGGGGTCTAAGCCCGGGCTGTGCTTTCACCAGGGCCCCTGATGGTGGGGATGGACTTGAAACAGTCCCGGGCCAGGTCACGACCTCTGAGCGGGCCACCAGCGGCCGAGGAGGCCTCCGGGGATGTATGTAGGTACCAGGAGAGCCAGCTGTGAAGAGGATGGCGGCCCCAGCAGGGTGGTACGGATAGTGGCCCCGTGGGGTAAGCGGGGTACCGAATCGGCGGGCTAGGAGTAGTCGGGTCACACGCAGGGTCAGCCAGGTAAATCAATCCGTAGGAACAGTCGGGATAAGCCGAGTCAAAACGCAGGAGCAGGCAGAATAGTCAGAACAAAGCCGGGTCAATCACAGGAGCGGGTAGAATAGTCAGAACAAAGCCGGGTCAATCACAGGGGCAGGCAGCGTAGTCAGGGTCAAAAAACAGGGTCACAGCAGGAGCAGGTATTCAGGATCACATATAGACCTTGCGGCAATTTGTGACAGTGCAGGGCATCTTTAAATAGTGCGCCCTGCACTGTCATTGGCTGGCTAGGACGCGCCCCCGGCTGTCATTGGACGCCTCAGGCGCGCCCGCGGTTTCTACTGCGCATGCGCGGCGTCCTGTCAGCCGCGGCTCGCCGGGACCTAGTTCCTGTGTCCCGGCGTGATCTGCCGCCAATGCGCATGCGCGGGGGACAGAGCCGCGATTGCGGCAGACGGAGCCGGGATCCCTGACAAATGGAAGGCCATACAGCACCCTATCACAAAATGGAACCCACCAACAGTGTAAGGAGACCTGAAAGTGGCACATGGCGCAGGGTGGCGGTGGAGGCAGCAGTATTCGGAAGACATACACAGGACTAGTTTAAAAAGCGGAAGCCGTCAGCAGCGTGAGCAGACGACAGAGGCACATGGCGCAGGGTGGCGGTGGAGGCAGCAGTATTCGGAAGCCATACACAGGCCAAGGTTAAAAAGCGGAAGCCGCCAGCAGCGTGAGCAGATGACAGAGACACATGGCGCAGGGTGGCGGTGGATGTAGCAGTATTCGGAAGCCAAACACAGGCCTCGGTTAAAAAGCGGAAGCCGTCAGCAGCGTGAGCAGACGACAGAGGCACATGGCACAGGGTGGCGGTGGAGGCAGCAGCAATGGAAGGCCATACAGCACCCTATCACAAAATGGAACCCACCAACAGTGTAAGGAGACCTGAAAGTGGCACATGGCGCAGGGTGGCGGTGGAGGCAGCAGTATTCGGAAGACATACACAGGACTAGTTTAAAAAGCGGAAGCCGTCAGCAGCGTGAGCAGACGACAGAGGCACATGGCGCAGGGTGGCGGTGGAGGCAGCAGTATTCGGAAGCCATACACAGGCCTAGGTTAAAAAGCGGAAGCCGTCAGCAGCGTGAGCAGACGACAGAGGCACATGGCGCAGGGTGGCGGTGGATGCAGCAGTATTCGGAAGCCATACACAGGCCTAGGTTTAAAACTGGAACCCAGCAGCGTGAGCAGACGACAAAGACGCACATGGCAGAGGATGGATCTGGCAGCAGTATGAGAAGGCGGTACAGGGGCCCGTGGCACAGTGTGGTGATGGGGGCTACAGCAACTGGATGCCAGAAAGTGGCCGATAGGGCTATATACTGCATGACTACATAGGTGGTTTTTATAGTACTTTATTTTGGCCTCCCTCTCAGCAGGTGTGAAAAAGGCCACCATTTTTGAACGGTAGCGAGGGTCCAACAAGGTGGACAGCCAAAAGTCATCCCTCTGTCTGATGGTTATTATTCGGCTGTCGCTACACAAGCAACCGAGCATGCTATGGGCCATTTGTGCCAAGGAATGCGAGGGACTCCCTGCCTCCATCTCCACAGCATACTGCCACGGTGCGTCTGGGTCCTCTGTCTCCTCTACCAGATGCTCCTGCTCCTCCACTCCTGTCCGCTGAGTGGAAAAACCACCCATTTCACTCAATAATTCCTGAGCACCAATGTCCTCCTCTACCTCCTCCTCTTCTTCCTGTCCTGCCCCCACAGGGGTCATGTGGCGTTGAGATCTGTGCGCCACGTCTACCGCACCCTGACCAGCCATTGTTAACAGCATTTGTTCCAGGACGTGCAACAGAGGAATGACGTCGTTCATCCCATAGTCCTGCCGACTCACGAATAGCGTGGCCTCCTCAAAGGGCCTGAGCAAGCGGCAGGTGTCACGCATGAGCTGCCAATGGCTGACATCTAAGTTACACAGGGGAGTACCTTTATCCGCTTGTAACATCAGGAAATCGGTGATGGCCTTTCGCTGTTCGTAAAGGCGGTCTAACATATGTAGGGTTGAATTCCACCTTGTTGCAACGTCGCAGATCAGGCAATGCTGTGGAATTCCGTTCTGCCGCTGCAGCTCAAGGAGGGTGTGCTTTGCGGTGTAGGAATGGCTGAAATGCATGCAAAGTTTACGTGACATTTTAAGGATGTCTTGCAGTGGGATGGTGGATTTTAGGAACCGCTTGACAACCAGATTGAACACGTGAGCCATGCATGGCGCATGGCACAACCTTCCTTGACGCAGAGCAGACACCATGTTCTTTCCGTTGTCGGTCAACATGGTTCCGATTTTCAGTTTGCGCGGAGACAGCCATCTGTCGATTTCTCTGTTCATTACACTCAGAAGTTCCTCCCCTGTGTGACTACGTTCGCCAAGGCATACCAGGTGCAGCACAACGTGACACCGTTGCGCTCTGCACATGTGATATGCCGGTCGGGTAATGGGACTTGGCACGGGGGTGGCGGCTGAGGACACGGCTGAAGAAGAGGTGGTAGAGGCGGACATCTTTGCTGGACCAAGGACGTGCAAACGTGGAGGCAAAAGCGGCGTGACCTGTCCAAGTTGCTGGTGCGGCTGTGCCGGCACCACGTTCACCCAGTGGGCCGTAAATGACATGTACTGTCCCTGACCGTAGTTACAGCTCCACACGTCGGCGCTGCCGTGCACTTTGGCAGAGACCGACATGCTCAAAGACTGGCCCACCATCTCTTCTACATGTGAATGCAGGGCTGGCACTGCCTTTTTGGCGAAGAAATGCCGGCTTGGCACTCTCCACCGCGGCTCGGCACAAGCCATCATTTCTCGGAAAGGTGCTGAGTCCACCACTGGGAAAGGGAGGGACTGCAGCACCAGCAACTTGGACAGGAGGACGTTCAGCTTCTGCACCGTCGGGTGCGTGCTCGCAAACTGTTGTCTCTTGGAAACGGATTCCAAGAAAGACTGCTGACGGAATCGGTGAAGAGGAGTAGCAGGAGAAGGAGCATCTGAACGAGCGGAAGATGCCAACGAGCGACAACTCCCCTCAGCAGAGGTGTTGGAGCCTTGACTGGCTGATAGAGGGCGATTGACGTCGGGTGACGGAGCAAGTAACGGAGCGGGTGATGGAGCGGAGGCTGGGGCAGGCAGAACCGCTGTATCTTTATCACGGTTTTCCCAGGCCACCGAATGGCGACGCTGCATATGCTGACGCAACGCTGTAGTCCCAACATTGGCCCCCTTGCCACGCTTGACTTTCTGGCCACATAGTCGACATACGGCTACGTTTACTTCCTCGGGCGGCGTGACGAAAAATTGCCACACCACCGAGTAGGAAACTTTGCCCCCGCTACTACTCACTGGCTGACTGCTACTTCCTCCGTGCACACCGGCACCACTACTGGCCGTGGTGGTAGGCTGCAGTGGAGCTGGTGCTCTACTCCGTGGCTGTTTGGCTCCACTGACACTGCTGCGAACCTGCTGCCTCCTGGGCAACCCACCGACTGTTTTGCTCGCTGGCAAGCTGGCACCCTCTTCTCCTGATGATGCGGAAGCAATAGCCTGATGACGACGAGGCTGCCAAGTGCGATCAGCCTCATCATCATCAATGAGGGTCTCCACGTCACTACTAGCCCCCTCGGCTGCGTGTGGGTCAGGAGACAGACCTGTCTCTAGACCGGCTACCGAGCCACTCTCCTCGCCAGTACTTCTTCGCCTGGCTGCTGAAGAGGCGGATGTCTCCCCCCCGTTCCTGACCGCCCTCTGTTAGCTCTTCCTCACTGTACAGTGGGGCTGAGCCCACAGCATGCGATACTTCGCTTGGTGAGGGAACACCAAAGGACAGGGGCAGGTAGAGGACACGTGATTTCAGTGGGCTTGCTCCCGGGCCATGCCAACTAACGGTTGTGTCTGACGTACCCACCGACCGTTGGCTGTAGGTGTCAGAGGTGACCTGGGAAGAGGAAGACGACCGAGTCAACCAATCGATGACGGCAGGGTTGTCGGTGGAGACACGACCGCTGGATGATACCGGGAGCACTGGCCTCTGGCTGCGACTAGTGCTGCCTCGACCCCTTCCTCTGCTGCCACGTCTGCTCGCTCCTGAAACATTGCCTCCTCTGCCACTCCTCTGCGTGTTGTCTGACATACTCTTTAATTCAATAAGCACCCCAAAAATAAAACCGGATTTAACTCTTTGAACGTACAATAGTGGTTGTGAAGCAGAAAGTCAGTTTATTTAGCACAATCGGTCAATTGCAGCTTGCCGTTGGCTGGAAACTGTACGTTTAGGTCACTGGAATGCACTAATCACCCAAAAAATATTACCGCCACCCGGCGTGTATATGGATTTAACTCTTTGAACGTACAATAGTGGTTGTGAAGCAGAAAGTCAGTTTATTTAGCACAATCGGTCAATTGCAGCTTGCCGTTGGCTGGAAACTGTACGTTTATGTCACTGGAATGCACTAATCACCCAAAAAATATTACCGCCACCCGGCGTGTAAATGGATCTAACTCTTTGAACGTACAATAGTGGTTGTGAAGCAGAAAGTCAGTTTATTGTACACAATCGGTCAATTGCAGCTTGCCGTTGGCTGGAAACTGTACGTTTATGTCACTGGAATGCACTAATCACCCAAAAAATATTACCGCCAGCCGGCGTGTAAATGGATCTAACTCTTTGAACGTACAATAGTGGTTGTGAAGCAGAAAGTCAGTTTATTGTACACAATCGGTCAATTGCAGCTTGCCGTTGGCTGGAAACTGTACGTTTCTGTCACTGGAATGCACTAATCACCCAAAAAATATTACCGCCAGCCGGCGTGTAAATGGATTTAACTCTTTGAACGTACAATAGTGGTTGTGAAGCAGAAAGTCAGTTTATTTAGCACAATCGGTCAATTGCAGCTTGCCGTTGGCTGGAAACTGTACGTTTAGGTCACTGGAATGCACTAATCACCCAAAAAATATTACCGCCAGCCGGCGTGTAAATGGATTTAACTCTTTGAACGTACAATAGTGGTTGTGAAGCAGAAAGTCAGTTTATTTAGCACAATCGGTCAATTGCAGCTTGCCGTTGGCTGGAAACTGTACGTTTATGTCACTGGAATGCACTAATCACCCAAAAAATATTACCGCCACCCGGCGTGTAAATGGATCTAACTCTTTGAACGTACAATAGTGGTTGTGAAGCAGAAAGTCAGTTTATTGTACACAATCGGTCAATTGCAGCTTGCCGTTGGCTGGAAACTGTACGTTTCTGTCACTGGAATGCACTAATCACCCAAAAAATATTACCGCCAGCCGGCGTGTAAATGGATTTAACTCTTTGAACTTACAATAGTGGTTGTGAAGCAGAAAGTCAGTTTATTTAGCACAATCGGTCAATTGTAGCTTGCCGTTGGCTGGAAACTGTACGTTTATGTCACTGGAATGCACTAATCACCCAAAAAATATTACCGCCACCCGGCGTGTAAATGGATCTAACTCTTTGAACGTACAATAGTGGTTGTGAAGCAGAAAGTCAGTTTATTGTACACAATCGGTCAATTGCAGCTTGCCGTTGGCTGGAAACTGTACGTTTCTGTCACTGGAATGCACTAATCACCCAAAAAATATTACCGCCAGCCGGCGTGTAAATGGATTTAACTCTTTGAACGTACAATAGTGGTTGTGAAGCAGAAAGTCAGTTTATTTTGCACAATCGGCAAACTGCAGCACCAACTGTGCACGACAGCCACCAAAAAAAAAAAAGGGTGTATGTCACTTTAAATTTTCGATTCTTTGATAGCTGTGGCCCTAAGTAACGATTCTGTGTCCCTGAGTAACGATTCTGTGTCCCTGAGTAACGATTCTGTGTCCCTGAGTAACAATTCTGTGTCCCTGAGTAACGATTCTGTGGCCCTAAAGTCTCTGTGGCCCTAATTCTGTCCCTTAATACACACAGGTCTGTCTCTCTTGAATGACCGGAGGCTAATGGAGAATTCTAAGATGGCCGCGATTTATAGCTCCACCATTACACAGTGCTGGCTGGCTGCTGATTGGCTAATGCGATCACATGTCATGAATGCATTATGGGTCATGAATGCATTATGGGTCAGCGCGCCTTGTCTGCGCGCCTTCCCAGAGATCCCCGCCCCATCTTCTCTGTCGCCACACATGTCGCCGCCATTTTTGGGAAAATTCGATTCGTGCATCCGAAGTTTGCTAATCTTCGGATTTGTCGCGAATAGAATTTTTCCAAATCTTCGGAACGAATTCCACTTCGTCATGTTCGATTCGCTCATCTCTAATTGTCAGCAATAAATAAAAGCCTTTGAGTCACAAATGAATCCTTGCCCATGGAACTGCTATTATATTTAAAATATGAGCAAATTAATTTAAAGTACTCAATTTCCTGAGAATGAAGAACATTGATTCACCTTTCATGATTACAGAATATAAACCTTGTCTGCTAATAAACCCACAATATTTTAAGTAGTGCTGTATCACTACTTTTACTGAAGCTCACAATTATTCTGAATTATTTTTATTGTGTTCCAATTATTGAGCTACACCTGCATTATGCCACTGAACACATGACTTTGTTTCCATGTATATTTCCATTTTTGTCAGCAAGGATGACATCATTTAACACACCGAGTCAGCCTACATCAAAATTCCAAACCAACTGTGAATGAGTGAAGTTTGTTCACCTAGCTAGTTTTAATTACTATGTGTAGAGGGGGTGGGGGCATGAATATTGTTTATAGAGAGAAAAATTGAAAAATGTCTGTGTTGATTAACCTTTTCAAAGATGCCTATGAAGAAAGCTATTCCTACTTGAATTGTTGTTCTCCTGTTCCATGCTTGTTGGTCCTTTATCCTTAATAGATGGCAAGAAATATAAAAACTATGATGGTACAGATCAAACAAAATTCATAACATTTCAGCACAGTTACATCAACAACACACATTATAGCAAGCATGCAAGGGTGCCCGCCCCGTCTGCATTATTTCTTCTAGAGTACCACAGAAGCCCTAAAACCTATGGCTCTAATATGTAAATAGCAGCTTCATTTCACTAGCTGACATTTTGCTGTTCACCCTTGCTCACCTCACTATTACTCAATTAGCCCATCCTTATTTTCGACCAAATGTTTGTACAAATATTTGAATGAACATTTGTATGAACATTCTTTATACATTTGATGACTGGACAAATGTTGTTTAAAAGTACTTCAAAATGTTGTCTCTTTTTAACAATTGATTTTGGAATGACTATAATTTCCCAAACAAAAATCACATACACTGTTAAAAATGTATTTGTTTGAGAATTTTCCATCCTGCTTCTTTGAATTTCTCACCACTGTGGTCAAAAAGGAACATCAATTTGACCACAGTATGACTAAAAAAATTAAACAAATACTCTTAAAATGAAAAATGTTGTACAGAATTCTGCTAGTGTATAGCCAGCTTTAGAATCAAGGCCAAGACCAACCTTTGACCTGTACTAGACCATACCCACCTCATGAAGCTAGTATTTACATGTTAAATCATGCCCAGGAGCTATAGAAGATAATAAAATGTCTATAGGCATCACTAGTTTCCTGGTGGATGTAAAAGTCAATTTATAAGTCTTAAGGGCTCCTTCACACCTGGAGTGTTGTTTTGAGCTGATCAAAGCAAGGACACAGCAAATACTATTCATATTTATGTGCCCAGTTCACACCAAAGGGTGTAATGTACAAACACACATAACAATGCCTGCCAGTGCATCATAGTGCACCTCTGTGCATATAATTAAGTAATTAAATAGAGGGGGTCTTACCTACTCTTCCTGCATCCCAGGTTCAAGAGCTCGAATGACCCTTCATGCAAGAAGAAATGGTCTGCACCATTGCTGCTTTGAAAGCAAATAAGAGTCCAGGCCCTGACGGGATTACAGCTAGATTTTATAAATTCTTTTGTGACTCACTGACTCCGCGTCTACAGCAGACATTCAATTCTGTCTCCCCTATGGCTTCATTGCCACCCCAGATGTTGAAGGCTCATGTTACAGTCCTGCCCAAACCCATCACTGTGCGGTAGCTTTTGCCCTATTTCCCTTACAACATTAACATACACCTGTACTCTAAACCTATAGCTAACAGTCTTTCCCCATTGATCCCTACCTGATCCATCTTGATCAGGAGGACTTCACTTTGGGGAGGGAAGCTAGAGATCATACTCTTAAAATGGTCCTGCTAATGGAATATGCCCAAAAGCACCAAATACCAGCTTGCTTGATCTCAGTGGACGCTGAGAAAGCTTTTGACCATTGGGACTTCCATTATCTTAACTTCAACAAATAGGTTTAGGGTTCAACCTTCTACAAAAAAAATTGGCCCATTATAGCTGCACATTTGCATGGATCCGCTCCAATGGCCTTCTCTCTGATCCTATATGGATCCACAATGGTACCTGTTGAAGTTGTCCTCTTTCTCGTTTATTATATTTTATTATATATATATATACGTATCTCGTTTATTATATAATCTTACCATGGGACACGGTCCTATAGCCCTCGGACATAACCCTGATTTTCAAGTTATCAAGGTCGGCGCTCGCCACCATAAATTATCCCTCTATGCTGACAACCTTTTATTATATGTAGCGAATCCGCAACTTTCTCTTCCCTTTATTATCAAAGAATTTGAGAACTTTAGCTAAACGAGTAATTTTAAAGTTAGCTATGACAAAACAGAAGCCTTAAACATCTCTTTCGACCTCAGTCTACCTTGGCACAGATACAGTCCAATTTTTCCTTTAAATGGCAATAGCAGGCTTTAAATATCTGGGTGTCCGCATACCAACCTCCTTGTCCTCTTTGGGGGGATATTAACAGCCTTTACTCCAGTTATTGCTAGCCTTAAATCGTATGAAAAACCGCCTATCTCCTGCTTTGGAAACATGAATGTCATTAAAATGGATATCTTACCAAAATTGCAATATTTATATTTCAGGCAATCCCTCTGCCCCTCCCCAGTGAGTTTCTTCTCGTCTATCAACAAAGCCATTCACACCTATGTTTGGACCTGATAGAAACCTAGGATCAAATCAGCGGTTCTTTCTTTCTTTCTGAAGGATGGGGTTGCATTTCCCCAGCTTTCTTTTTATTTTCAGGCGGCCTCCTTGATAAGGATAATCGACGGGTTCCACGAGACAACTAATAAGCTGTGTACCTTGTTAGAAAATGACCTAGTAGAGCCAGGCCTTACCTCCCTCCCATGGACAGATCCTCAGTATAGACGATCCATGTTTTGCCTTCCACTATTGACCTCAGTTACTTTACAGATATGGGATACATACATACGGTGAAGGAAATAAATATTTGATCCCCTGCTGATTTTGAATGTTTGCCCACTCACAAAGAAATGATCAGTCTAATAATCGAATGGTAGGTGTATTGTAAAACTGAGAGACAGAATAGCAACAAAAAATTAAAAAGAAATGCATGTCTAACAAATTATGCACTGATTTGCATGTTCATGAGGGAAATAAGTATTTGATCCCCTTCACAAAACATGACTTAGTACTTGGTGGCAAGTCCCTTGTTGGCAATCACAGAGGTCAGACATTTCCTGTAGTTGGCCACCAGGTTGGCACACATCTCAGGAGGGATTTTGGCCCACTCTTCTTGGCAGATCCTCTCCAAGTCTTTAAGGTTGGCGGCTGACGTTTGGCAAATCGAACTTTCAGCTCCCTCCACAAATTTTCAGTTGGATTAAGGTCTGGAGACTGGCTAGGCTACTCCAGGACCTTAATGTGATTCTTCTTGAGCCACTCCTTTGTTGCCTTGGCCATGTGTTTTGGGTCATTGTCATGCTGGAACACCCATCCACGACCCATTTTCAATGCCCTGGCTGAGAGAAGAAGGTTCTCACCCAAGATTTGACGGTACATTGCCCGTCCATCGTCCCTTTGATGCGGTGCAGTTGTCCTGTCCCCTTAGCAGAAAAACACCCCCAAAGCAGAATGTTTCCAACACCATGTTTGACAGTTGGGATGGTGTTCTTGGGGTTATAAGCAGCATTCCTCCTCCTCCAAACATGGCAAGTTGAGTTGATGCCAAAGAGCTTGATTTAGGTCTCATCTGGCCACAACACTTTCAACCAGTCCTCCTCTGCGTTATTCAGATTTTCAGTGGCAAACTTCAGACGGGCTTGGACATGTGCTTTCTTGAGCAGAGGGACCTTGTGGGCACTACCTCACGTGTAGTTCTGGGATGATTCCTCACTGTTCTCATGATCATTGACACTCCACGAGGTGAGATCTTGCATGGTGCACCAGACCTAGGGAGACTGACAGTTGTTTTGTGTTTCTTCCATTTGCGATTGATTGCACCAACAGTTGTCACCTTCTCACCAAGCTGTATGGGGATAGCTTGGTAGCCCAGTCCAGCCTTGTGTAGGTCTACAATCTTGTCCCTGACATCCTTGGACAGCTCTTTGGTCTTTGCCATGGTGGAGAGTTTGGAATCTGATTGTTTGATTGCTCCTGTGGACAGGTGTCTTTTATACAGGTAACAAAATGAAATTAGCAACACTCCCTTTAAGAGACTGCTTCTAATCTCAGATTGTTACCTGTATGAAAGACACCTGGTAGCCAGAAATCCTGCTGAATGATAGGGGATCAAATACTTATTTCCCTCATGAACATGCAAATCAGTGCAGAATTTGTTAGACATGCATGTCTTTCGAATTTTTTGTTGCTATTCTGGTTCTCAGTGTTACAATACACTTACCATTCCATTTTTAGACTGATCATTTCTTTGTGAGTGGGCATTCAAAATCAGCAGGGGATCAAATACTTATTTCTTTCACTGTACCATAGGTTTCCTCTCCTCTTCTCTCGAACCAAGTCCTATGAACCCTCTGTTTGGATGCTCTGCCTTCCCCCCAGCACTTCATCATTCACAATACCTCTAATGGCAGAGAAGTACCAAGCCTTGGTTAGGTCACACTCTGTACGGAGGTAAATTACCCTCCCTATCTCACATAATGCCGAATTGCCAAACCCCTTCAAGAGCATGGTTAGAATATACTCAACTTCACCACTACCTCGAATTCCTATTACCCTTGGACTCTTTGTCCAGATCCCACATAAACATTAAATCGCTGCTCTCCCAGTCCACTAGGATCAAATTTTGATAACAGAATCTTATCCAGACCTTTCCTGCCTTTATAGCTAAGTGGGAGAGGGAGTTAGATGTGTCCCTTGAACATTTGGATTGTGACAAGACACTGGAGCTGGCATACAAAATATCGCTCTCTTCTTTAGCCCAAGAGCCTAACTACAAGATAGTGTCCAGATGGAACTGTTGCCCTGTGCTCCTGCATGCGTAGAACCCATCTATCCCAGACACGTGTCTGAGATGCCTACAGACAACGGGCACTATGACCCATATATGGGGTGCGTGTCTTAAGATCACTCCCTTTTGGGATGAAATATTAAAGCTTTATGAAAAGTTGGTAGGAGACAAATTTCCAAATATGCATAAAATTACTGTCCTCTGTATGCTCCCTGGTACTTACAAACAAATCAAGAAAAGCTTGATAAGACACTTCCTGACAGCTCTCAGTCTGAACCCCCTTCCCTGGCTGAATGGGCATGTGAAGTGGACAAAATTGACCACATGCAACATACACTATTGCCAAAAGTTGTGGGACACCCCTCCAAATCATTGGATTTGGGTGTTCCAATCACCTTCATGGCCACAGGTGTATAAAATCAAGCACCTAGGTATGCAGACTGCTTCTACAAATATTTGTGAAAGAATGGGTTGCTCTCTGGAGCTCAGTGAATTTAAGCGTGGAGGTTGCCACCTCTGCAATAAATCCATCCATGAAATTTCCTTGCTACCAAATATTCCACGGTCAACTGTTAGTGGTATTATAACAAAGTGGAAGCAACTGGGCAAAACAGCAACTCAGACACAAAGTGGTAGGCCACCTAAAATGACAGAGCGGGGTTAGCGCATGCTGAAGTGCGCAGAAGTCACCAACTGTCTGCAAAGTCAATAGCTAAAGACCAAGCTTCGTGTGGCCTTCAGATTAGCACAACAACAGTGCATAGAGAGCTTCATGGAATGGGTTTCCATGGCTGAGCAGCTGCATCCAAGCCTTACATCACCAAGTGCAATGAAAAGCATTGGATGCAGTGGTGTAAAGCAAGTGGAGATATGTGATCTGGAGTGACGAACCACGCTTCTATGTCTGGCAATCTGATGGACGTGTCTGGGTTTGACCATTGCCAGGAGAGCAGTACTTGGCTGACTGCATTGTGCCAAGTTTGGTGCAAAGGGGATTACGGCTGTTTTTCAGGGGTTGGGCTTGGCCCCTTAGTTCCAGTGAAGGGAACTCTGAGCGAGTTTGGGGTGGAGGAACACGATTGGCCTGCACAGAGTCCTGACAGAAGACTGCGAGCCAGGCCTTCTCGTCCAACATCAGTGCCAAACATTCCTATATACACACTCCTAAACCTTCCAAGAAGAAGAGTTGAAGCTGTTATAACTGCAAAGGGTGGGTGAATATTGAACCCTAAAGACTAAGACTGGGATTCCATTAAAGTTCATGTGCATGTAAAGGCAAGCGTCCCAATACTTTTGGCAATATAGTGTAAAATTGCTATTGAAATCGATAAGTTGGAGTCATATAAGCTCATATGGACGGTAAGGTCTTACTTCAGTTATTCATCTGGCATTGGCTTCTTTGTGTCTTGAGCATAGGCTAGGGTAGCCTACAGAGACAATCTTTGAGCGCAGGAGAATAGGTAGCTGAACACCCCCATCCCCCATCTTCCTCTGTTTGCCCACCCCTCCTTTTTTTTCCTCATCCCTCATTATTTCGTTTATTGAATTTATAACTAGTGTAATGGTTTATGTTTTAGTTTCACTGCCTACACCATTCACCGAGCAAACCTCTTGCTTTCTAGTATATGATTTAGGATTGTTAGTGTTCCTCAAATGCTACTAGATATGGCTGCTTTTTAGACATCGGATTGTCATTAACTGCCACACCACACTATGCCTATCTCATCAAGCCCTGCTTCTCCTTTGTATGAGGATTTTGTACTTGCATTCAGTCTGATTTCTGATACCTGTTCATTTTTGTGAGCCTTGTATCGGGTTTGTTCTCTATGTATGCCTACTTTTGCCTTACATTTGTAGGGCTTTGTACCTGTTTGATGTACACTTTTGTAAACTTTAGTAAAAAGATTAAACATACAATTACAGTTAAACAGAGGGTGAAAAAGACAAAAAAGCAAATATAGCATGTTCACATTTGCTAAAGTAAGAGAAACTGAAACTTTAATTTGCAAAGTGGGCATTTGTCAACTGCACACAAAAGCAGACTGTTAGATTAGAAAATGCATCCCAACTGCCATTGTTTATATACAATTCAATACATATACACAGGTTACTTCATTAAAAAAAAAAAAAAAAAAAAGAATGGTTCGTAATTAGGTACTGTCAAGGAAAAGTCTGTAAAAAATGTTTGTTTTTTTTGCAACTGATTTTGTGAATTAGATATAAAATAATTTTAATATAAATTGGAAGTCATAGGTAGCATGTTATTATGATCTGTCATAAAACTCTATTAAATATCTTTCTTGGCATATACTGCATGTGCAGAACATCACCAAAACAAATCATTTAGTCCCAAAAATACCACAGGTATTCAAAAGCCGGAAAAAACACTGTGAGAAGCCAGTATAGAGGGACATGTAACATAAAAACAAATCAGTTACGCCTGTCATTCTAACACAGTAATTCTAGCTGTCTTCCAGACAAGAAGGGATATTCAATCATTTTCGGAGTCTGGAAAAACAAATTGGAAGTTAGATCACTGACCCATAAAGCAAGTATGATTATATTCATCATTCAGGCCTATAGCATGTGAGGTGCTCAATGTCCAAATCTACCAAGCTTTGCTTCTTCCGCAATTTCCAAATAATTCCTAGGATCAAATCTTACTTTTCTCAAGTTTTTGTCAATGAGGTTCTGTTTGTTTATATTGTATACAGGCAGATATTCAGATACCATGAAAAAACTCCTTAATTTTTCCATTTGATTTTACGAATAATACAATAATTCTAATCTTCAAATTGTAACATTTATTATACAGTACAATGTAAAGCATTAAAGGACATCTAAACCCAACCAATGCTAAGAATATTTTCAGCAAGTATAGAAAATACCTGTCAGAAAAGCATTGTCCTTCAATTCCTGTGAGCTGAACTGAAAGCACAAGCAATTATATCATCCTTCTGTAATCTACTAATTCTCCTAACCCCCATGTAATGGAGATGTAGAGAGGAAGACACATTTGAAGTCCAGAATGGTTGACAATAATGGGACCCTCCATACAGTAGAGTATGCTTACCCACCCAGAAAGAAAGCAGGATATATTACCAAGTGAAAATAAATGGAAACAAGCCTGAGGAAAAAAATATCAACCTCATCTTAGGACTCAAACTGCAGGACACAGGCTTCTATTCAATCAAGACTATGGGTTATATGTTACCACTTTCAGGTGAGATCACAGACAAACAATGTTGTTAGGACAGGCCATATAACCTCTCCTACACCAGCAATCCACATATTTTAGTAAGCAATAACAGAAAAATACCAGGATAGAGAGGAGGGTGGCCTGTGTGCTGTACGCTACACCAAGAAAAGGAAAGTCAAAAATTCTTGTTTCTTAATCATAAATTACAGGACACAAGTTTAATTAGGGCCATGGGAGGTCTCAAAGCAATACAACTGAGGGTTGTACAACAAAACAAATAATGCCAACAGGTCCAAAACATAGGGAATCAGGTTCCCAACTTAAAGACCAGATGAAGCACCTTACAGCTGAAGCTGGTGTCACCAGACCTCCTGACAAGAACAGAAGACCAGGTAGCAGTCGTGCAAGTCTGAGAAACAGAAGCCTGGTGTTGAAAAGCCCAAGGGGTACCAACTGAATGAGCTGAGTGAGCCCTAACAGGGATTTAAGATTTCCTATCCTTGAAGACATAAGCTTTAGTGATAACCTGTTTAATTCAACTAGAAAGAGTGGAAATAAAGGTAGGACTGCCCTTGTGAGAGCTTGCAGGCAAGATAAACAGATAAAGAGAGGACCCAAGGTTTGCACAGAAGCAGTGACTAAGACGTAAATTTCCACTGTGTGTACTACTGTGTAGAAAAAACTCTTTGGGATACTTTGGAGATGCACAAAGAGATTGCAGGCTGATGTCATGATTAGGAGATTCTCAAAAATAGAGTTAGGACCAGAGTATACAGAGGAGCCTTGACATAGGCAATGCAGCTTTCACATATATTACGCAAATAAACCCTCTGTTTATAACGTGAATTGTTTGAATTGTTAGGCGGGGTCAATTTTTTTTTGTCTATTTGTAATGTGCATCGCCCTTCCATGTGCCCTTTACTGCAAAGGCTAATTATAAATTGGGGTAGTTGTCATCTTTTTGCTTGTTTGCTGAATTTGGCATGGGGACACACTGGATGCCTCCATTGTGCATTTCTCTCTAGCTGCATGTACAAAATGTTACTGTGCCTTTAAGGAGTAAGCTCCCTCTAGGCAAACATTCCCTTAATTTATATACTGCTATATATGCTCCAACTGCACCGTGGCTTCCACATGTACTTGCTAGTGATGGGCTTCATGTTCGAGTGGAAGATAAGTTCGACTCGAACATAGGCCATTTGTGCGTTCGCTGAACACATGAACGATAAGGCCGTTCAGTGGGCTGTTCGCCCGCAGTGCCCCACAATACACAGTGCCCTGACAGTGCATTTTGATTGGCCAAAGCAATGCACCTGACCACAGATCAAGTGCAATGCTTTGGATAACCACAGCACATGATGATGTCACAAGGGGGCAGGGGTAACCCAGCTCCCTTGTGACATCATCGCAGTATTTAAGAACGGTCATCTCGGCGCAGCTGTCAGACGGCGGGAGCCAGCATCGAGAGCGGAGCGTTTTTTTTTTTAATCTAATTTGGGGGACATTTTAAAAAATTTTTGTTTTTAATAAAGGACTTGTCAAAGACGATTTCCTGTAATTTTTTACTACACTTTTTTTTTTGAGAATAGGTACCGCATAGGGGGGCTGGGATCTGGGAGCCCCCTTATTAAACGTGGCTTCCAGATTTCGATAAGCCCCCCACCCGCAGACAACCACAACCACTGGCCAGGGTTGTGGAGAAGACCCTTTTGTCCCCATTCACATGGGGACAAGTTGCTTTGGGGGGAGCCCCCCATCCCAAAGCACCCCCCCATGTTGAGGGTATGCGGCCTGGTATGGTTCAGAAGGGGGGGCGCTCTCTTGTCCCCCCCCTTTCCCTGACCTGCCAGGCTACATGCTTGGATAAAGGTCTGGTATGGATTTTGGAGGAAACCCGATGCCATTTTTTTTTTGTATTTTGGCATGGGGGTTCCCCTGTTTGGAAAAAAAAAATTAACTGTCAAGCAATGGCAACAATTTTTTTGGCATGCAGCTGTCAGCTGAAACATTAAAGAATGTTTCACTACTAAAATACTGCATGACTTAATAATATAAGTCATGCGGTATTTTAGTAGCTGAGAGGTATCTTACCACATGATGAACTCCGTAAATTGTCCCGGGGGGTGTTCGACTCATCACTAATATTTGCTTTTTTTTTTTTTTTTTTGTTAACTCCCTGTTTTTAACAAATTGTTAGGCAAGGTCAATTTGGTTTTTTTTTTTTTGGTTTGGTTTTCTTGCAGGCTTTTGGTCTTTTTGTGTTGTTCTGTAGTGCTCTTAATCAGTATGGCTGTTGCATCACCTACAACCCCCCGCCATCCAATGATGAGCAGTTTTTTACAGGTGCTTGTGCAGAGCTGTAAGACTATCACTTGCTGCAACAGTTGAAACTATGCATGAAGAAGGAAACAAACTATTTTTGAAAGCTTGCACAAGACTATACAATTTACTAGCGATACAAAAGGTATTGCTTACATGTTTACTGTGTTATTGCTGCAGCACAGAAACCATCACTATTGTTGGAAAAACCATGTTTTCCGGCCCCTAGAAAATTGGGTTTCCAGCAGTTGGCTATGAGTGGAAGTGAACAAGCAGTACAGCAGCAAGTCTATAGTAGATGAATTGTCCGCTATGTATTTTTTAACCCTGCTTTGAAAAGGTGTGTTGATGTTATTCATAATCATGATCAATATTCAGTTGACTGATGTTTCTGTTATCTTAGAGCCTTCTGGGGTGCTTCTTGGACAAAACAAGTGTCAGCTGGCAAAGCCTGACAATCCAGACAATTCTGTCTGGCTGCTTTTTATTCCTGCACAATAACTTATACAGCAAGGTGTTAGTTATTAGTATACAATTGATTGTTAGAGTTGCCTAAGGTTTACTAATGGGTTTACCAATAAGTAAGAGCTTGGGAGTAGTGTATGAATATTTTATATTAGGGTCTTGTGGCATATATCTATGCTTCTGGATTCACAGAGAATTCTGGGTGCTTATTTGAGTGCATTGGTCATATTTAACATTAGAGTCACCTACCCTTTTTTTGTTATTTGCATATGTTACTAGTGGATCAGTTTGTATTTAAAGCATTTAAAGCTGGGACACATTTATTACCTTAGAAAGAACAAGTAGGTGCACATTATACTTAGATTATGTGAAGACAAATAACTAGAGCAGAACACAATAAATAGTGTACTTTGGCAGATAGATAAGCTAGAAATGTAGGACAGATTTAATGTCAGAGCACCTGAACATAAATGTAAAATGCTGTCAAGTCTGAACTACATGGTGCTTATAATGACATACCATAATCTCCTTCATTCTTCAGAAGTAGATGGAAATATTGGATTGAAGGCAGCTTCTTGTAACCTGGATAAATAAAACAGTCAAGAAACTAGAACACATGATCTCAAAGACTTTCCTGTTAGCTTTTTGGCTCTGTAAGAGTCATTCGTTCTCAGACTGTAAACAAACATAAAAACAAAAATGCTGAAAATATTTAGATTGAAACTGTTGCAATCAATTAATAAGTTAAGGTGCTAAAGGCTTCCTAGAAGAGATTTATAATGGGTATTTTATTAAAATGAATAACTAAAAGAAACACTATCACTTTCCCCATTTCGGGTGTGCCCGAAAATATAAGCACCTTCACAGCTCTCCCCTGATGTTCCTTCATCTGTCACAGCTGCCACAAAATACCCAATGTAAGCTCTGTGTCAGGTGGTGTTGGAGCATACACAGGGATGACTATGTCTTTCCCTTAATCATGTAGCAATGTTCAGGTCTGTGTATTGGTCAGTCAGACTCAAGCACATAATTAGTCCTATATAGCCAGAAGCAAAGGGTTTTTGTGGTGGATGCAACACATAGGAACACTGCATACTAGAGATGAGCGAAGTATTCAAAAATTCGATTCGGCTGATTCGGCGAATTCGCGGAATAAATTTGATTCGAGGCGAATATATTCGCTGCAAATTTAACTTATAAAAAGGGTGTTTCTAGGCTTCAGAGAGCCTTTATATTAGTGCAGAACACTGTACCTTTAATTTAAATGCCCTTGGAGTCTGCTGGGGAAGAGAAATAATACTGTCAGTCAGTATGACATGCAGATGAGTGCCGTCGATCTTAGAATCACCGCACACTTCACTCATTTGGGCAGTCACGGGGCCAAAACCAGAGTGTGGAGCCACAGTGTGGCGGTGTAGGCAGCAGCAATGGGAGGCCATACAGCACCCTATGACAAAATGGAACCCACCAGCAGTGTGAGGAGACCTGAAAGTGGCACATGGCAGAGTGTGGCGATGGAGACAGCAGCAATGGGAGGCCGTACAGGGACCCATGACACACTCTGGACCTGGCAGCAGCATGCGGAGGCGGTACAGGGGCCCATGACAGATTACAGGCCTGGCAGCAGCATGAGGAGTCGGTACGGGGGCCCATGGCAGATTACGGGCCTGGCAGCAGCAATGGGAGGCCCGTAATCTGCCAGCACCCTATGACAAAATGGAACCCACCAGCAGTGTGAGGAGACCTGAAAGTGGCACATGGCAGAGTGTGGCGATGGAGACAGCAGCAATGGGAGGCCGTACAGGGACCCATGACACACTCTGGACCTGGCAGCAGCATGAGGAGGCGGTACAGGGGCCCATGACAGATTACGGGCCTGGCAGCAGCATGAGGAGTCGGAACGGGGGCCCATGGCAGATTACGGGCCTGGCAGCAGCAATGGGAGGCCCGTAATCTGCCAGCACCCTATGACAAAATGGAACCCACCAGCAGTGTGAGGAGACCTGAAAGTGGCACATGGCAGAGTGTGGCGATGGAGACAGCAGCAATGGGAGGCCGTACAGGGACCCATGACACACTCTGGACCTGGCAGCAGCATGAGGAGGCGGTACAGGGGCCCATGACAGATTACGGGCCTGGCAGCAGCATGAGGAGTCGGAACGGGGGCCCATGGCAGATTACGGGCCTGGCAGCAGCAATGGGAGGCCCGTAATCTGCCAGCACCCTATGACAAAATGGAACCCACCAGCAGTGTGAGGAGACCTGAAAGTGGCACATGGCAGAGTGTGGCGATGGAGACAGCAGCAATGGGAGGCCGTACAGGGACCCATGACACACTCTGGACCTGGCAGCAGCATGAGGAGGCGGTACAGGGGCCCATGACAGATTACGGGCCTGGCAGCAGAATGAGGAGTCGGTACGGGGGCCCATGGCAGATTACGGGCCTGGCAGCAGCAATGGGAGGCCGTACAGGGACCCATGACACACTCTGGACCTGGCAGCAGCAAGAGGAGGCGGTACAGGGGCCCATGGCAGAGTGGCGAAGCGTAAGCAGCTTAAATTGAAGGCCATACAGAGGCCTATGTTAAAAATAATAACATGTTTGGGGCATGATTCATGGCGGATTTAGTCAGTTGTGTCAGGAACTGGTGGTTTGAAATCCAGACTAATCCACGCCTGATTCATTTTCACAAACGTGAGTCTCTCCACACTTTGGGTGGACAGTCGTGTCCTCCGCGGAGTTACAATACCTCCTGCCGCACTAAACACGCACTCCGATGCCACGCTACTGGCCGGGCATGACAGCCTTTCAAGGGCAAATTCAGCTAGTTGGGGCCAAAGGTCAAGTTTCGTTGCCCAGTAGTCAAGGGGATTGTCTACCTTGGTTGGCAGGGTGCTGTCCAAGTAGGCCCAAGCCTGTTGTTTGAGGTCCTGCTCCAGGTCCACCTGATGCTGCTGCTGCTGCGGCTGGTTAGTAGTTTCCTCACTGCGCTGGTGAAGAAAGCTACTCATCATCGACTGCAGACTGAGGCAGCCGCTGCTGGTGGAGCTGCCACTGCTCCTACCACCCCACCCCTCCCCTGCTGCCATGGCAGCGGAACGCGAGCGCACAGGGCCCACAGTGTCTGAGGATGGACGTTGGCGCAGAAAGGCAGAGACCAACTGGCTACATAGGTGGTTTTTATAGTACTTTATTTTGGCCTCCCTCTCAGCAGGTGTGAAAAAGGCCACCATTTTTGAACGGTAGCGAGGGTCCAACAAGGTGGACAGCCAAAAGTCATCCCTCTGTCTGATGGTTATTATTCGGCTGTCGCTACGCAAGCAACCGAGCATGCTATGGGCCATTTGTGCCAAGGAATGCGAGGGACTCCCTGCCTCCATCTCCACAGCATACTGCCACGGTGCGTCTGGGTCCTCTGTCTCCTCCTCTACCAAATACTCCTGCTCTTCCACTCCTGTCCGCTGAGTGGAAAAACCACCCATTTCACTCAACAATTCCTGAGCACCAATGTCCTCCTCTACCTCCTCCTCTTCTTCCTGTCCTGCCCCCACAGGGGTCATGTGGCGTTGAGATCTGTGCGCCACGTCTACCGCACCCTGACCAGCCATTGTTAACAGCATTTGTTCCAGGACGTGCAACAGAGGAATGACGTCGTTCATCCCATAGTCCTGCCGACTCACGAATAGCGTGGCCTCCTCAAAGGGCCTGAGCAAGCGGCAGGTGTCACGCATGAGCTGCCAATGGCTGACATCTAAGTTACACAGGGGAGTACCTTTATCCGCTTGTAACATCAGGAAATCGGTGATGGCCTTTCGCTGTTCGTAAAGGCGGTCTAACATATGTAGGGTTGAATTCCACCTTGTTGCAACGTCGCAGATCAGGCGATGCTGTGGAATTCCGTTCTGCCGCTGCAGCTCAAGGAGGGTGTGCTTTGCGGTGTAGGAATGGCTGAAATGCATGCAAAGTTTACGTGACATTTTAAGGATGTCTTGCAGTGGGATGGTGGATTTTAGGAACCGCTTGACAACCAGATTGAACACGTGAGCCATGCATGGCGCATGGCACAACCTTCCTTGATGCAGAGCAGACACCATGTTCTTTCCGTTGTCGGTCAACATGGTTCCGATTTTCAGTTTGCGCGGAGACAGCCATCTGTCGATTTCTCTGTTCATTACACTGAGAAGTTCCTCCCCTGTGTGACTACGTTCGCCAAGGCATACCAGGTGCAGCACAGCGTGACACCGTTGCGCCCTGCACATGTGATATGCCGGTCAGGTAATGGGACTTGGCACGGGGGTGGCGGCTGAGGACACGGCGGAAGAAGAGGTGGTAGAGGCGGACATCTTTGCTGGACCAAGGACGTGCAAACGTGGAGGCAAAAGCGGCGTGACCTGTCCAAGTTGCTGGTGCGGCTGTGCCGGCACCACGTTCACCCAGTGGGCCGTAAATGACATGTACTGTCCCTGACCGTAGTTACAGCTCCACACGTCGGCGCTGCCGTGCACTTTGGCAGAGACCGACATGCTCAAAGACTGGCCCACCATCTCTTCTACATGTGAATGCAGGGCTGGCACTGCCTTTTTGGCGAAGAAATGCCGGCTTGGCACTCTCCACCGCGGCTCGGCACAAGCCATCATTTCTCGGAAAGGTGCTGAGTCCACCACTTGGAAAGGGAGGGACTGCAGCACCAGCAACTTGGACAGGAGGACGTTCAGCTTCTGCACCGTCGGGTGCGTGCTCGCAAACTGTTGTCTCTTGGAAACGGATTCCAAGAAAGACTGCTGACGGAATCCGTGAAGAGGAGTAGCAGGAGAAGGAGCATCTGAACGAGCGGAAGATGCCAACGAGCGACAACTCCCCTCAGCAGAGGTGTTGGAGCCTTGTCTGGCTGATAGAGGGCGATTGACGCCGGGTGACGGAGCAAGTAACGGAGCGGGTGATGGAGCGGGGGCTGGGGCAGGCAGAACCGCCGTATCTTTATCACGGTTTTTCCAGGCCACCGAATGGCGACGCTGCATATGCTGACGCAACGCTGTAGTCCCAACATTGGCCCCCTGGCCACGCTTGACTTTCTGGCCACATAGTCGACATACGGCTACGTTTACTTCCTCGGGCGGCTTGACGAAAAATTGCCACACCGCCGAGTAGGAAACTTTGCCCCCGCTACTCCTCACTGGCTGACTGCTACTTCCTCCGTGCACACCGGCACCACTACTGGCCGTGGTGGTAGGCTGCAGTGGAGCTGGTGCTCTACTCCGTGGCCGTTTGCCTCCACTGACACTGCTGCGACCCTGCTGCCTCCTGGGCAACCCACCGACTGTTTTGCTCGCTGGCAAGCTGGCACCCTCTTCTCCTGATGATGCGGAAGCAATAGCCTGATGACGACGAGGCTGCCAAGTGCGATCAGCCTCATCATCATCAATTAGGGTCTCCGCGTCACTACTAGCCCCCTCGGCTGCGTGTGGGTCAGGAGACAGACCTGTCTCTAGACCGGCTACCGAGCCACTCTCCTCGCCAGTACTTCTTCACCTGGCTGCTGAAGAGGCGGATGTCTCCCCCCGTTCCTGACCGCCCTCTGTTAGCTCTTCCTCACTGTACAGTGGGGCTGAGCCCACAGCATGCGATACTTCGCTTGGTGAGGGAACACCAAAGGACAGGGGCAGGTCGAGGACACGTGATTTCAGTGGGCTTGCTCCCGGGCCTTGCCAACTAACGGTTGTGTCTGACGTACCCACCGACCGTTGGCTGTAGGTGTCAGAGGTGACCTGGGAAGAGGAAGACGACCGAGTCAACCAATCGATGACGGCAGGGTTGTCGGTGGAGACACAACCGCTGGATGACACCGGGAGCACTGGCCTCTGGCTGCGACTAGTGCTGCCTCGACCCCTTCCTCTGCTGCCACGTCTGCTCGCTCCTGAAACATTGCCTCCTCTGCCACTCCTCTGCGTGTTGTCTGACATACTCTTTAATTCAATAAGCACCCCAAAAATAAAACCGGATTTAACTCTTTGAACGTACAATAGTGCTTGTGAAGCAGAAAGTCAGTTTATTTAGCACAATCGGTCAATTGCAGCTTGCCGTTGGCTGTAAACTGTACGTTTATGTCACTGGAATGCACTAATCACCCAAAAAATATTACCGCCACCCGGCGTGTATATGGATTTAACTCTTTGAACGTACAATAGTGGTTCTGAAGCAGAAAGTCAGTTTATTGTACACAATCGGTCAATTGCAGCTTGCCGTTGGCTGTAAACTGTACGTTTATATCACTGGAATGCACTAATCACCCAAAAAATATTACCGCCACCCGGCGTGTATATGGATTTAACTCTTTGAACGTACAATAGTGGTTGTGAAGCAGAAAGTCAGTTTATTTAGCACAATCGGTCAATTGCAGCTTGCCGTTGGCTGGAAACTGTACGTTTCTGTCACTGGAATGCACTAATCACCCAAAAAATATTACCGCCAGCCGGCGTGTAAATGGATTTAACTCTTTGAACGTACAACAGTGGTTGTGAAGCAGAAAGTCAGTTTATTTAGCACAATCGGTCAATTGCAGCTTGCCGTTGGCTGGAAACTGTACGTTTATGTCACTGGAATGCACTAATCACCCAAAAAATATTACCACCACCCGGCGTGTAAATGGATCTAACTCTTTGAACGTACAATAGTGGTTGTGAAGCAGAAAGTCAGTTTATTGTACACAATCGGTCAATTGCAGCTTGCCGTTGGCTGGAAACTGTACGTTTATGTCACTGGAATGCACTAATCACCCAAAAAATATTACCGCCAGCCGGCGTGTAAATGGATCTAACTCTTTGAATGTACAATAGTGGTTGTGAAGCAGAAAGTCAGTTTATTTAGCACAATCGGTCAATTGCAGCTTGCCGTTGGCTGGAAACTGTACGTTTATGTCACTGGAATGCACTAATCACCCAAAAAATATTACCGCCACCCGGCGTGTATATGGATTTAACTCTTTGAACGTACAATAGTGGTTGTGAAGCAGAAAGTCAGTTTATTTAGCACAATCGGTCAATTGCAGCTTGCCGTTGGCTGGAAACTGTACGTTTATGTCACTGGAATGCACTAATCACCCAAAAAATATTACCGCCACCCGGCGTGTAAATGGATCTAACTCTTTGAACGTACAATAGTGGTTGTGAAGCAGAAAGTCAGTTTATTGTACACAATCGGTCAATTGCAGCTTGCCGTTGGCTGGAAACTGTACGTTTCTGTCACTGGAATGCACTAATCACCCAAAAAATATTACCGCCAGCCGGCGTGTAAATGGATTTAACTCTTTGAACGTACAATAGTGGTTGTGAAGCAGAAAGTCAGTTTATTGTACACAATCGGTCAATTGCAGCTTGCCGTTGGCTGGAAACTGTACGTTTATGTCACTGAAATGCACTAATCACCCAAAAAATATTACCGCCAGCCGGCGTGTAAATGGATTTAACTCTTTGAACGTACAATAGTGGTTGTGAAGCAGAAAGTCAGTTTATTTTGCACAATCGGCAAACTGCAGCACCAACTGTGCACGACAGCCACCAAAAAAAAAAAAGGGTGTATGTCACTTTAAATTTTCGATTCTTTGATAGCTGTGGCCCTAAGTAACGATTCTGTGTCCCTGAGTAACGATTCTGTGTCCCTGAGTAATGATTCTGTGTCCCTGAGTAACGATTCTGTGTCCCTGAGTAACGATTCTGTGTCCCTGAGTAACGATTCTGTGTCCCTGAGTAATGATTCTGTGGCCCTAAAGTCTCTGTGGCCCTAACTCTGTCCCTTAATACACACAGGTCTGTCTCTCTTGAATGACCGGAGGCTAATGGAGAATTCTAAGATGGCCGCGATTTATAGCTCCACCATTACACAGTGCTGGCTGGCTGCTGATTGGCTAATGCGATCACGTCATGAATGCATTATGGGTCAGCACGCCTTGTCTGCGCGCCTTCCCAGAGATCCCCGCCCCATCTTCTCTGTCGCCACACATGTCGCCGCCATTTTTGGGAAAATTCGATTCGTGCATCTGAAGTTTGCTAATCT
The DNA here is from genome assembly GCF_062004578.1 of Staurois parvus. Classification (NCBI taxonomy): domain Eukaryota; kingdom Metazoa; phylum Chordata; class Amphibia; order Anura; family Ranidae; genus Staurois; species Staurois parvus. Next base: position 35,206,933 of record NW_028318083.1, on the reverse strand, counting down.
TCGGATTCGTCGCGAATAGAATTTTTCCAAATCTTCGGAACGAATTCCACTTCGTCATGTTCGATTCGCTCATCTCTAGTTATAACATTATGAAGCTATCAGAAATATGTTTTAAATAGGAAATGAAAGCTTGACAAGCAAAAAGTGATTTTTTCCTAAAAGTTAAACAGTAATTTACGCATGGTTTCTTGGGATTCTTCCACTTATAATAAAGCAAGAAAATACTGTACATTTACAGGTTATATTAGAATAACCAATATAGAGTTATCTAATGCTTGAAGATAAAAACTACCTAACATTAACAAAAAACAAAACAAGAAACAAAGCATTAAAGAAACATGGCAGTAAAATATTATATAACTTAAAGTATGTGAACCATTACCTTGTAAAACAACCCATTCAGGTTAAAATAGAAATGAAAGGCAAAACACCTGTGTATATACTGTATATAAAAAAGCATTATAAATACCTTATTTTCCTTTTTAAGTGATCACATAATCTCTGTTCTCAGCTGATAAGGAGCTCAGAGAGCTGGGTGGAGAAACAGCAGTACACCGATCTTAAAATAACAATAGATAAGTGAAGTGAACTTCTGTGCCTACTATACAATATAAATAAACAGATGAGTATGTGCTGCTACTGACATCAATTGTGTTCCCACAAAATCAACTAAATAAATAAATTAATTAAAGGTGATGTAGCATTGTTAATGAACATCAATCAGTACTAATAAACAATACAGGTGAATAAACTGTGCTCATAATCATAAGGTGAATAAATGACCAAGAACATAGACCATAAATATAAATGAATGAATAATGTAAATAAAGATACTAAAGTGCTTTCAATAAATGCTTTCATAAGTTTACAAATATCACATGATCCGACACCGTAACTACAATTCTATGGTGAATGTGAATTTTTATGCTAATAACAGTGCCACTCCGTGGTCACAGAACTCTCACCTCCAACGCACATAAAAACTGCGTTATTAATATGACATCTCCACACATCCAGACCTCGCAATATCTCCTCTCTTATAATGGATACTTTTAAGATGGTAATAAAATCCTCCATCTCAGCGGATACCAGTCAGCTCCAACGCACATAACACTTGCTGAGACGGAGGATTTTATTACCATCTTAAAAGTATCCATTATATGGCAGGAGGAACGGATTAAGGTGATATCATGAGGTCTGGATGTGTGGAGATGTCATATTATTAACACGCAGTTTTTACGTGCATTGGAGGTGAGAGTTCTGTGAGCACGGAGTGGCACTGTTATTAGCATGAAAATTCACATTCACCATGGAATTGTAGTTACGGTGTTGGATCATGTGATATTTGTAAACTTATGAACCCATTTATTTAAAGAACTTTAGTATCTTTATTCACATTACTTATTAATTTATATTTATGGTCTATGTTCTTGGTCATTTATTCACATTATTATTATGAGAACAATTTATCCACCTGTATTGTTTATTAGTACTGATTAATGTTCATTAGCAGCGCTATGTCACCTTTAATTAATTAATTTATTTAGTACACCGATCTTCCCACTGAATGGCTGTATGGGGTGGGGGGTGTTAGCACTAGTCTGACTTTTGTAGGGCAGGCAGGCTGTTCTCCCAGCATAGCCAGAAAACTGGCCACGCCGATATGGATGTGCTTTCATGCTTAGTGTGGTCAGTTTGAAATAGGAAAGCAGGGGGGCTGGAAGGGTCACCAGGTATTTCACAAAAAGGAAGCAATACAAATAGAACAGGACACTTTAACACAAATATATGGTACAACACAGGGATATGAAAAGTTGCGGTAACATATTCTTTAATTGGTTCTGGCCTATTGTACAATGAAGGCCGTGCAGGACTGTACTTGTTCTGGGAAGGCTTTCCTGTGACAGGGACATTTACATTGATATTCAGGGCACTGGTTATCAGTGCAGCATATCAGTGCCCATCAGTGCAGCATATCATTGACCATTAGTGCAGCCTCATCAGTGCAGCTTACCAGTGCAGCCTCAGAAGAAGAATTATTTGCAAAATTTTATAACAAACGAACAAATAGGTTTTTTTCTGGAATTTTTTGTGTGTTTAGCAAAAAATAAAAAACCCGGTGGTGATTAAATACCACCAAAAGAAAGCTTGATCTGTCTCAAAAAAATTATAAAAATTTAATTTGGGTACAGTGTTGCATAACGACGCAATTGTCATTCAAAGTGTGACAGCACTGAAAGCTGAAAATTGGCTTACTTTTTTTTTTTATCAAAGTCAATTTTCAGCTTTCAGTGCTGTCACACTTGAATGACTATTGTGCAACACTGTCCACATACGACATTTTTATAATTTTTTTCTTTGAGACATGTAGAGCTTTATTTTGGTGGTATTCAATCACCACTGGGTTTTTTATTATTTTGCTAAACAAACAAAAAAATATTTTTTTTTCTTAGTTTCTGTTATAAACTTTTGCAAACAGGTAATTTTCCCCTTCACCGATTTGTGCGGATGAGGCTGCATTGATGGGCACTGATAGGCTGCACTGATGGGTAATGATGAGGCGGCATTAATGAGACTGCACTGAAGGTCACTGATAGGCAGCACTGATGGACACTGTTGGGGCAGGGGGCTGCACTGGACTGCCTCTAATTTTTTGAAATACACTTGCAGATTACCGGCTCTCCTCTTTCCTCATGCTGTGACAATACAAGGAAAGCGCAACCAATGGACACAGCTGATCACATGGTAAAAGGGTGCTGTGATTGCCTTTTTACATATCATGTGATCAGCTGTGTCTGACGAGTTCACCAGGTGCGCGCCCCAGGGGGCACGTGGGAGGCGCAGTTCTCGAAGATGTCATATGACGCCCTCCCAGAACTAGACGACAGTGCTTTAGCTGTCATTTGGCTATAGCCCGGTTGTCAAGTGGTTAAGTAGACTGGCCTAAAGTAAACCTATGTAACAATGGTGTGCTTAGTCTGGAGCTCTTTTCAAACATGGTAATAAGAGATTGAAAAATAAAAACATTTTGTATTGGGACCCTTTCCCAATGCAGAAAGCATTATATTATACTGGACACGTCTGGGATGGCTCTCATAAAGCATTAGGGGCACAGTACACAGACATGTTTCCTGTTAAGATGTTGTAGTTTAACACTTGATGTTTCCACTACAATAATCAAGGTTTATTTATGTATTCACATTCTTACAGCACCATCTTTTGGCAATTGCACTGTTGAATCACAATTTCACATTCCTGGGCTGAATTTTGCCAACATTTTCTACTGAATGTGAAGATATATTTAAATATATACATGCAATGGTTTGCCACCATGACAACCCTGATTACATTATCTTTCATACATGCCCTTTACAGAGTCATGGGATGTGACACATTAGTTCAAATTATTACAGGAAGGCTTTAAAAAGTATTTTACCAAATCAATAGCCCCCCAAAACACACTGAAGTCTATTTATAAAGATTCATGATCCTTTTCTCAGTTCTAGCCCCCAGTTTTCCTTATTTAATAATTTGGCTAATTCCTTTTTCACTTTGAGCAAATCTATTAGTTTAACACTTTCAGATTCAGTTTTTTGCTCCTTTTTATATTTTATTCAAATTTGCCACTTTTAATAATGCTGTGACATATAAGAGAAAAAAGTTGAGATAAAAATTGCACAGGATAAGTACAGCACTAGAACATTGGTACACCTAATTACCTGTATTACTAGCCCTTTTCTCTTACTTAATGTAAATGTTCCAGTTTTTTGCCAGTTCACCAGTTTTGTCTGTTTCACCAGAACACAAAACATGAACAAATTGTAAAGGCTAATTCACTGTTCACCTAGTTTTCCAACTTTTATACTGCCTTTTTATACAGCAAATACCTAGAAACAAATGTAATTAAAACTTAAAAACCAGAAAACCAAAGAAGTTGAAAACCTGATTCATTTTCTAATTTCATTATAAACAGGCCCAATAATTTTCAGGTCACAGTGCAGATTGCATTAACTGGTCCTAATTAAAATTCAGGTATAATGATTTGGCTTACGCAATATACACATTATCCAGTGTTCAAATCTTCCCTCTTGTTTGAAGGCTTGTGTTTTGACAAGTCTGCTTTATATTTATGCAGATCCTTAATTCTAGGAAAATAACATATGCTGTGCTGGAAACAGCATCCCTGTATTGATCACCAGTCACTATTTTACATAGAACATAAATCATTCTCTTTTGGCACTCTGTAAATCAGCAGTGCATTCTCACTAGTACACGGTTGTAAGTATACAGTTGAAGATGCCTTGCTTTTGTTGTGCCTTAACCCTTAGAGGTGCTCTTTTACTTGCTGAGAAGCATAAGGTCTCAACTACATGTGAGATCCTTGATTGGCCAGTACAAGAGCTTCCCAATAAGTTCTTGATCTCACTATAAAGTAGTGCTCCTGTAAATACTGTATATAGTAGGGCTATTTTTGCACACAGTCCCTTTGAAGTTTAAAACAACCCTTTGCTCAACTTCCCCTATTGTTTAGCTTCCACATTCTGCTGATGTGACCTTAGCAAGGTATAATGTCCTGGTGATACATATAACAAAACTTGTTGTGTTATATGGATTTGCAGTAGCGGGACCAGGCAAGGTCCAGCATCTGCTGTTTAAGCTCCATGTTGTAAAACTTGTGGTTGGGTCTACCTTGCAACAGTGGCAGTTATTATACAGTCAGGTCCATAAATATTGGGACATCAACACAATTCTAACATTTTTGACTCTATACACCACTACAATGGATTTGAAATGAAACGAACAAGATGTGCTTTAACTGCAGACTGTCAGCTTTAATTTGAGGGTTTCATCCCTGGTGATGCTCTGCCAGGCCTCTACTGCAACTGTCTTCAGTTCCTGCTTGTTCTTGGGGCATTTTCCCTTCAGTTTTGTCTTCAGCAAGTGAAATGCATGCTCAAATGGATTCAGGTCAGATGATTGACTTGGTCATTGCATAACATTCCACTTCTTTCCCCTAAAAAACTCTTTGGTTGCTTTTGCAGTACGCTTTGGGTCATTGTCCATCTGCACTGTGAAGCGGCGTCCAATGAGTTCTGAAGCATTTGGCTGAATATGAGCAGATAATATTGCCCAAAACACTTCAGAATTCATCCTGCTGCATTTGTCAGCAGTCACATCAACAATAAATACAAGAGAACCAGTTCCATTGGCAGCCATACATGCCCACGCCATGACACTACCACCACCATGCTTCACTGATGAAGTGGTATGCTTAGGATCATGAGCAGTTCCTTTCCTTCTCCATACTCTTCTCTTCCCATCACTCTGGTACAAGTTGATCTTGGTCTCATCTGTCCATAGGATGTTGTTCCAGAACTGTGAAGGCTTTTTTAGATGTCGTTTGGCAAACTCTAATCTGGCCTTCCTGTTTTTGAGGCTCACCAATGGTTTACATCTTGTGGTGAACCCTCTGTATTCACTCTGGTGAAGTCTTCTCTTGATTGTTGACTTTGACACACATACACCTACCTCCTGGAGAGTGTTCTTGATCTGGCCAACTGTTGTGAAGGGTGTTTTCTTCACAAGGGAAAGAATTCTTCGGTCATCCACCACAGTTGTTTTCTGTGGTCTTCCGGGTCTTTTGGTCTTGCTGAGCTCACCGGTGCGTTCCTTCTTTTTAAGAATGTTCCAAACAGTTGTTTTGGCCACGCCTAATGTTTTTGCGATCTCTCTGATGGGTTTGTTTTGTTTTTTCAGCCTAATGATGGCTTGCTTCACTGATAGTGACAGCTCTTTGGATCTCATCTTGAGAGTTGACAGCAAAAGATTCCAAATGCAAATAGCACACTTGAAATGAACTCTGGTCCTTTTATCTGCTTATTGTAATTGGGATAATGAGGGAATAACACACACCTGGCCGTGGAACAGCTGAGAAGCCAACTGTCCCATTACTTTTGGTCCCTTAACAAGTGGGAGGCACATATGCAAACTGTTGTAATTCCTACACCGTTCACCTGATTTGGATGTAAATACCCTCAATTCAAAGCTGACAGTCTGCAGTTAAAGCACATCTTATTCATTTCATTTCAAATCCATTGTGGTGGTGTATAGAGCCAAAAATGTTAGAATTGTGTCGATGTCCCAATATTTATGGACCTGACTGTATGTTATGTCCTAGTGATAGTTTAACCAGTGCTGGATTTACCATTAGGCACAGGAGGCTAAAGGTAAATAGGCTGTTTACTTTGCAACTGAATTTGGTGAAAATAGAAGAATAGACATAATGAAAAAATATACAATCATGTGGAAGTAAAGTAAAATGAAAACAAATAAAAAGCATTAAAGGCCTGCAGACTCCAGTGATCAAATTATGACCCTGGGTTTAGCCCCTCAAATTAATCCATCACAGTATTTCTCAAAATGTTTTAAAGCAAGGCACTCTGAGCCCTGGCTCATACTAGCCCACAGGCTGCAGGCTGGTTGAGGGTGTAGGAATTGCAACCTGTTTCCGCACCCACAGCCAAATTGTGCTGCTCTTGCGAGATGCGTGGGGCTGCCATTCATTCTGAATGGCACCCCTGCTCATCTCAGCCCGCAGCGCAATCATGGGTGCAGGAATCGCAGGAAAATCACATGGTCGATTTATTCTTCCAAATGCACCTTTGTACAGTGGTACTGACTAGTATTCCAGCATTTCTCTTCTTCAGTTTCTCTCTCTGACTGAGCTAATGTTACCCCTGTGCTGACAGGGAGGGGCAAACAAGGATGCTGTAAGGGCAGCCAACATCCTCCTTAACAACCAATGATGTCTTGGGTTGTTAGGATGCTGGTGACTTGAATGCTGTATTGGTGCACAATGAAAACCTGTGGCTTTGTGTAACTGAAAGACAAGCTTGATCCACCCCCTGGTTTGTATACAATTTATGAGCAATTTTTAGGCATTTTGTCAAGGCACACCTGAAGAAACCTGAAGGCATCCCAGGGTACCTGGGCACCCTGGTTGAAAAGGCTAATCCACCATAACCAGCTTTGCATCCCAGAAAACTTCTACAATCTACTACTATTGATCAGCTTTTTGCTCAGATTGCAATAGGTTTGTGGCCCAATAGGCTTCCACCTTTGCCTGAAAATGCTACTAACTTAGCTGTTATGCGGATCAATAAATGTATTACATTTTATTCACTGGCCAAGAACTATTGCACAGCATGGGAAGTCAGAGTAAAGTCAGAACAACTTTTTTCAAGTAAGAGACTCAAAGTATTGAAATCACTGGATCAACATTAAATACCACTAACATTTTCAGAAGGAGAAATCAGCAAAGGCAGCCTACATATTTTTCTCAAAGAATATTTACTAAAATGCGCACTGGCATATTAGATTATTGGATTGCTTACAAACCTGACCTTGGAATTAAAGGCAAATCCAGTTAAAGAGGTGAAACACATACAAGAATCCTTTTCAGTTTAGTCATTATGAAATAAATTATAGGTATGTTTAGTATTACCACAGTACACTAACAACCTGCTGGGACTCTGGATATCTATTCTAAATATGTGAAATTTAATGGTGTGATCTCTCCTTAAGGTCTCGTTTATACTGGCGACAAGAACTACTGTGCCTCTGAAAAATGATCTGCGGTTTGATTTGCAGAGGTGTTTGGCAGGTGCTGAGAAGCCACCATGTTGCCCTAAATGCTGAACCAGGGTGGTTGCAGCACGGTCCATTTAATTGAATGGGGCATGTTTGGCACGCAGTAGTGCCCAATGAACATGACAGAGGGTTTAACTTCTGCTGTGGTATGTGTACATCCTTGGCAACTTCCTTTGCAGCGTAAGGGGGAGTAAATTGGCGGGGGGGGAGGGGGGGTAATTAAGAATAAGCCTCAGCTGCATGTTTTTTCTGCCCCACAAATACAAGTTTAAACTAGCCCTAATCGCACAGGTGCCGAATGCCTGGTACATACAGTACGGGCCGAATATTGGCCGGTATTGGCCCTTGTGTACAGCAGCCTCTCTGAGAGCCGAACGTCTGGCTTCTGTAGAACGTGCATGTCAGAAAAACATCTTCGTATTGGCATCTGATCAGTGCTCACAGCCAATTACCAGCAGTTTGTGCAGTATAAATCTGTGAATTGAACTTGCTGTATATGTTTAGTCCCCACAGTTTGCGTCTTCTACTTATGGGTAATTACTAATGGGTTTTGCATACATTCAGACTGCAACATGACATTAATTAATTATTTACGTCAAATCTATCAAATTACAGAAAAGTAATTTCATTGCTAAATTAAAAACCATTGTTCAAAATTTGGGGCACTGGCTTGTTTATCTTGTAATGACATTTTTAATCTCAAATTCAAATTTAGGAAGTTTAAAATTAACTACTAGCAAGTAACAATTAATCACTGCAAGCCATGAAAAAGATAACTGCCTAGGCAATCATGCCTGTACTCAAAAGTGAATACATGCAATAACTGCAATTATGCCCAACCGGTACCATCAAAGATTTACTCTTTGCCATACATTCCTCCTGAAAAGTACAGCAAGAGTACTTCCTGTGCCTTGAGCTTTATCTTTTTTTGCGGATCTGTGCTACCTTCACTTTTTCTGCTGCATTAGGAATAGTTTATTGTCAGCCATCAGATCATCAGTACAGCACTTAAATGAACAAAGGCAAGGTACAGGGACAGGGAAAAGGTCAGCTTAATGCAGCCTATAGGAAATACTGGTTACTAGAAATTTTCCCTCTGCCATTTTTGGATACAGCCTTAATAGTTCAGGTCCACAGTAATGGGGAAATGATCATCTGTAGGGAGCCTATAGGCAATACTGGTAAGTAGACTATTGTCCTTTTTTGGGCACAGCTTTCATAGTTTAGGTGCTCGTTGGATAAAGATTAATTATATGAAAACAACAGTTTCTTTACTGGCATTTTTTTTTTATTGTTTACATCATTCTGTTGTATAAAGAAGTCAAATGAACAATGTTAGAAACACCTTTAGAAAAGAGAAAAAGACAACCAAAAATAATACAGATTAAATATTTCTTCACCCTAATTACACTCAAAGTATTTCTAAAGTCCATACATTTTTTCAGCTAGGAAAGTGTAGAGGAGGGTTAAAATCACGGTAATTTTTATTTTTTTTTGGCATCTGTGTCTCATTAGAGAGATTTTCCTTCCCCTCCTGTCCTGTAGACTCGAAAGGAATGGAGAGGATAACATTTCAATATGAGGGATGTCCCCCTTCAGACAGTTGTCACAGAAGCAAATGTCTCCATTGGAAGATTTTTCTCTATTCCTGTTCTGGGACAACTCAAAATGTTTGATTTACCCTCACTTGCTTTCCTGGTGAATACTGGCAATCAGGACAATCAGAAAGAGTGAAACTCCCTAACAAGGACACAGACAACAATAAAAACCTTACAGTGGTTCTAACCCCTTTCCACTCTATCCAAATCTGCAAAAAGATCTTTAGCTATACTTTAGTTTTCTCTTTCTCAAAATAAACACCACTGAAAAAACGTTTCAAAAAGCTTAAAAGCACATAATCATTAAAAACTAACAATAAGACACAAAAAAATCAAGAATTATTCCAGTCATCAACATGTATTCAAGTAGAGAACCAGGTTAATGGAGTTTTTTTTTTTTTTTTTAAGAGAGTGAAGTGGGATTAGAACACCCTTCCAATTGTTATTGCTGTCTAAGTCTCTGTTAGGGAGATTCACTCTGTTGACTGTCATCATGGAAAGTGAAAGCAAATCCCAAAGTTTGAGTAATCATCAGAAAAGCAATGAAATCGATCAACAGGGGTACTCACTTTGGAGGGATTTTCTCTCTCTTTCTGTTGTGTCTACGGGTCATGAATTGAAGGGAAATCTCCTCAATTGGACACAAAAAACCCTACCTTACTCTATCCAAAATTAAAAAAAAGTTTTGACCTCACTTTTTCAAGAGGGTTCTGAAGCAGGTCAAATACAAGTCAGAGTTAACTGCAAGTGTCAATGAATTCTGAATGATCTCAGAATCAAGTTAAACAGATGCCATCAACACAAGCCCAACGCCTGTTGACAAAGGCCCTAATTTATTATCCTTTTGAACTTCACTACAGCTAATGTTCTTCAACACTGCAGAGAATGCTCTTCCTATACTACTTTTGTATGAGAAAAACATTTTTCTATGTCTATCACATTTAACCCTAGTATGTTCTCTCTTTTCTAATATATAATTATTTGCATAAACTGGGATCTTATACAGTATAGATATACATCAAGTACAATATAAACAATTTCAAAGTGTCAGGAAAACTCTATTTTCTTCTTTGGAAACGCCAATACAGTGAATACTTGAGACTATAGTATCATTTCAGTAGTTTTCAGGTTCATTCAGGTGAATCCTAAAAGTATTAAAACAAAAAGTCAGTTAATGCACTGTTTAATACATGAGCTGCTTTTTCTAAGAGCCAATCAGGATATAGTGTTCATCCCTTTTCACTGCAGTGGCCCTAATGGACATGTTATGGCTCTCCCTCATACTGTATGTACAGCCACAAAGAAACCAGCGTTAAGAACCCACAACTGCAAGAACTGATGGGATAGAGATTTAGATGTGGCAGGACTATCACTGCATAAAAATCATGTATTGCCATACAAATTACTATAACCTACTAAATCCAGAATTATGGTGTTTGGTGGACATGTAAAAACACGTCTATGACTACAGCTATTTTTACACTGTTTATCTTTTTATCTGTTTATTTTACAAATGCAATAGGGAGGACTTCAATAAAAAATAAATGTTTTGCAAGAAAGGTTAAGCATATAGTTATAATTAGAGATGAGCGAAGTATTCAAAAATTCGATTCGACTGATTCGGCGAATTCGTAGAAAAAATTCGATTCGAGTCGAATATATTCGCTGTGAATTTAACTTAAAAAAGGGTGTTTCTAGGCTTCAGAGAGACTTAATATTAGTGCTGAACACTGTACCTTTAATTTAAATGCCCTTGGAGTCTGCTGGGGAAGAGAAATAATACTGTCAGGCAGTATGACATGCAGATGAGTGCCGTCGATCTTAGAATCACCGCACACTTCACTCATTTGGCCAGTCACGGGGCCAAAACCAGAGTGTGGAGCCACAGTGTGGCGGTGGAGGCAGCAGCAATGGGAGGCCATGCAGCACCCTATGACAAAAATGGAAACCACCAGCAGTGTGAGGAGACCTGAAAGTGGCACATGGCAGAGTGTGGCGATAGAGACAGCAGCAATGGGAGGCCGTACAGGGACCCATGACACACTCTGGACCTGGCAGCAGCATGAGGAGGCGGTACAGGGGCCCATGGCAGATTACGGGCCTGGCAGCAGCATGAGGAGTCGGTAGGGGGGCCCATGGCAGATTACAGGCCTGGCAGCAGCAATGGGAGGCCGTACAGGGACCCATGACACAATCTGGACCTGGCAGCAGCATGGGGAGGCGGTACAGGGGCCCATGACAGATTACGGGCCTGGCAGCAGCATTTGGAGTCGGTACGGGGGCCCATGACACACTCTGGACCTGGCAGCAGCATGAGGAGGCGGTACAGGGGCGCATGACAGATTACAAGCCTGGCAGCAGCAACTTGGACAGGAGGACGTTCAGTTTCTGCACCGTCTGGTGCGTGCTCGCAAACTGTTGTCTCTTGGAAACGGATTCCAAGAAAGACTGCTGACGGAATCCGTGAAGAGGAGTAGCAGGAGAAGGAGCATCTGAACGAGCGGAATATGCCAACAAGCGACAACAGGGGCCCATGACAGATTACGGGCCTGGCAGCAGCATGAGGAGTCGGTACGGGGGCCCATGGCAGATTAGGGGCCTGGCAGCAGCTATGGGAGGCCCGTAATCTGCCAGCACCCTATGACAAAAAATGGAACCCACCAGCAGTGTGAGGAGACCTGAAAGTGGCACATGGCAGAGTGTGGCGATGGAGACAGCAGCAATGGGAGGCCGTACAGGGACCCATGACACACTCTGGACCTGGCAGCAGCATGAGGAGGCGGTATAGGGGCCCATGGCAGATTAGGGGCCTGGCAGCAGCTATGGGAAGCCCGTAATCTGCCAGCACCCTATGACAAAAAATGGAATACACCAGCAGTGTGAGGAGACCTGAAAGTGGCACATGGCAGAGTGTGGCGATGGAGACAGCAGCAATGGGAGGCCGTACAGGGACCCATGAGAGACTCTGGACTTGGCAGCAGCATGAGGAGGCGGTATAGGGGCCCATGGCAGATTAGGGGCCTGGCAGCAGCTATGGGAGGCCCGTAATCTGCCAGCACCCTATGACAAAAAATGGAACACACCAGCAGTGTGAGGAGACCTGAAAGTGGCACATGTTTGGGGCATGATTCATGGCGGATTTAGTCAGTTGTGTCAGGAACTGGTGGTTTGAAATCCAGACTAATCCACGCCTGATTCATTTTCACAAACGTCAGTCTCTCCACACTTTGGGTGGACAGTCGTGTCCTCCGCGGAGTTGCAATACCTCCTGCCGCACTAAACACGCGCTCCGATGCCACGCTACTGGCCGGGCATGACAGCCTTTCAAGGGCAAATTCAGCTAGTTGGGGCCAAAGGTCAAGTTTCGTTGCCCAGTAGTCAAGGGGATTGTCTACCTTGGTTGGCAGGGTGCTGTCCAAGTAGGCCCAAGCCTGTTGTTTGAGGTCCTGCTCCAGGTCCACCTGATGCTGCTGCTGCTGCGGCTGGTTAGTAGTTTCCTCACTGCGCTGGTGAAGAAAGCTACTCATCATCGACTGCAGACTGAGGCAGCCGCTGCTGGTGGAGCTGCCACTGCTCCTACCACCCCACCCCTCCCCTGCTGCCATGGCAGCGGAACGCGAGCGCACAGGGCCCACAGTGTCTGAGGATGGACGTTGGCGCAGAAAGGCAGAGACCAACTGGCTACATAGGTGGTTTTTATAGTACTTTATTTTGGCCTCCCTCTCAGCAGGTGTGAAAAAGGCCACCATTTTTGAACGGTAGCGAGGGTCCAACAAGGTGGACAGCCAAAAGTCATCCCTCTGTCTGATGGTTATTATTCGGCTGTCGCTACGCAAGCAACCGAGCATGCTATGGGCCATTTGTGCCAAGGAATGCGAGGGACTCCCTGCCTCCATCTCCACAGCATACTGCCACGGTGCGTCTGGGTCCTCTGTCTCCTCCTCTACCAAATACTCCTGCTCCTCCACTCCTGTCCGCTGAGTGGAAAAACCACCCATTTCACTCAACAATTCCTGAGCACCAATGTCCTCCTCTACCTCCTCCTCTTCTTCCTGTCCTGCCCCCACAGGGGTCATGTGGCGTTGAGATCTGTGCGCCACGTCTACCGCACCCTGACCAGCCATTGTTAACAGCATTTGTTCCAGGACATGCAACAGAGGAATGACGTCGTTCATCCCATAGTCCTGCCGACTCACGAATAGCGTGGCCTCCTCAAAGGGCCTGAGCAAGCGGCAGGTGTCACGCATGAGCTGCCAATGGCTGACATCTAAGTTACACAGGGGAGTACCTTTATCCGCTTGTAACATCAGGAAATCGGTGATGGCCTTTCGCTGTTCGTAAAGGCGGTCTAACATATGTAGGGTTGAATTCCACCTTGTTGCAACGTCGCAGATCAGGCGATGCTGTGGAATTCCGTTCTGCCGCTGCAGCTCAAGGAGGGTGTGCTTTGCGGTGTAGGAATGGCTGAAATGCATGCAAAGTTTACGTGACATTTTAAGGATGTCTTGCAGTGGGATGGTGGATTTTAGGAACCGCTTGACAACCAGATTGAACACGTGAGCCATGCATGGCGCATGGCACAACCTTCCTTGATGCAGAGCAGACACCATGTTCTTTCCGTTGTCGGTCAACATGGTTCCGATTTTCAGTTTGCGCGGAGACAGCCATCTGTCGATTTCTCTGTTCATTACACTGAGAAGTTCCTCCCCTGTGTGACTACGTTCGCCAAGGCATACCAGGTGCAGCACAGCGTGACACCGTTGCGCCCTGCACATGTGATATGCCGGTCAGGTAATGGGACTTGGCACGGGGGTGGCGGCTGAGGACACGGCGGAAGAAGAGGTGGTAGAGGCGGACATCTTTGCTGGACCAAGGACGTGCAAACGTGGAGGCAAAAGCGGCGTGACCTGTCCAAGTTGCTGGTGCGGCTGTGCCGGCACCACGTTCACCCAGTGGGCCGTAAATGACATGTACTGTCCCTGACCGTAGTTACAGCTCCACACGTCGGCGCTGCCGTGCACTTTGGCAGAGACCGACATGCTCAAAGACTGGCCCACCATCTCTTCTACATGTGAATGCAGGGCTGGCACTGCCTTTTTGGCGAAGAAATGCCGGCTTGGCACTCTCCACCGCGGCTCGGCACAAGCCATCATTTCTCGGAAAGGTGCTGAGTCCACCACTTGGAAAGGGAGGGACTGCAGCACCAGCAACTTGGACAGGAGGACGTTCAGCTTCTGCACCGTCGGGTGCGTGCTCGCAAACTGTTGTCTCTTGGAAACGGATTCCAAGATAGACTGCTGACGGAATCCGTGAAGAGGAGTAGCAGGAGAAGGAGCATCTGAACGAGCGGAAGATGCCAACGAGCGACAACTCCCCTCAGCAGAGGTGTTGGAGCCTTGTCTGGCTGATAGAGGGCGATTGACGCCGGGTGACGGAGCAAGTAACGGAGCGGGTGATGGAGCGGGGGCTGGGGCAGGCAGAACCGCCGTATCTTTATCACGGTTTTTCCAGGCCACCGAATGGCGACGCTGCATATGCTGACGCAACGCTGTAGTCCCAACATTGGCCCCCTGGCCACGCTTGACTTTCTGGCCACATAGTCGACATACGGCTACGTTTACTTCCTCGGGCGGCTTGACGAAAAATTGCCACACCGCCGAGTAGGAAACTTTGCCCCCGCTACTCCTCACTGGCTGACTGCTACTTCCTCCGTGCACACCGGCACCACTACTGGCCGTGGTGGTAGGCTGCAGTGGAGCTGGTGCTCTACTCCGTGGCCGTTTGCCTCCACTGACACTGCTGCGACCCTGCTGCCTCCTGGGCAACCCACCGACTGTTTTGCTCGCTGGCAAGCTGGCACCCTCTTCTCCTGATGATGCGGAAGCAATAGCCTGATGACGACGAGGCTGCCAAGTGCGATCAGCCTCATCATCATCAATTAGGGTCTCCGCGTCACTACTAGCCCCCTCGGCTGCGTGTGGGTCAGGAGACAGACCTGTCTCTAGACCGGCTACCGAGCCACTCTCCTCGCCAGTACTTCTTCACCTGGCTGCTGAAGAGGCGGATGTCTCCCCCCGTTCCTGACCGCCCTCTGTTAGCTCTTCCTCACTGTACAGTGGGGCTGAGCCCACAGCATGCGATACTTCGCTTGGTGAGGGAACACCAAAGGACAGGGGCAGGTCGAGGACACGTGATTTCAGTGGGCTTGCTCCCGGGCCTTGCCAACTAACGGTTGTGTCTGACGTACCCACCGACCGTTGGCTGTAGGTGTCAGAGGTGACCTGGGAAGAGGAAGACGACCGAGTCAACCAATCGATGACGGCAGGGTTGTCGGTGGAGACACAACCGCTGGATGACACCGGGAGCACTGGCCTCTGGCTGCGACTAGTGCTGCCTCGACCCCTTCCTCTGCTGCCACGTCTGCTCGCTCCTGAAACATTGCCTCCTCTGCCACTCCTCTGCGTGTTGTCTGACATACTCTTTAATTCAATAAGCACCCCAAAAATAAAACCGGATTTAACTCTTTGAACGTACAATAGTGCTTGTGAAGCAGAAAGTCAGTTTATTTAGCACAATCGGTCAATTGCAGCTTGCCGTTGGCTGTAAACTGTACGTTTATGTCACTGGAATGCACTAATCACCCAAAAAATATTACCGCCACCCGGCGTGTATATGGATTTAACTCTTTGAACGTACAATAGTGGTTCTGAAGCAGAAAGTCAGTTTATTGTACACAATCGGTCAATTGCAGCTTGCCGTTGGCTGTAAACTGTACGTTTATATCACTGGAATGCACTAATCACCCAAAAAATATTACCGCCACCCGGCGTGTATATGGATTTAACTCTTTGAACGTACAATAGTGGTTGTGAAGCAGAAAGTCAGTTTATTTAGCACAATCGGTCAATTGCAGCTTGCCGTTGGCTGGAAACTGTACGTTTCTGTCACTGGAATGCACTAATCACCCAAAAAATATTACCGCCAGCCGGCGTGTAAATGGATTTAACTCTTTGAACGTACAACAGTGGTTGTGAAGCAGAAAGTCAGTTTATTTAGCACAATCGGTCAATTGCAGCTTGCCGTTGGCTGGAAACTGTACGTTTATGTCACTGGAATGCACTAATCACCCAAAAAATATTACCACCACCCGGCGTGTAAATGGATCTAACTCTTTGAACGTACAATAGTGGTTGTGAAGCAGAAAGTCAGTTTATTGTACACAATCGGTCAATTGCAGCTTGCCGTTGGCTGGAAACTGTACGTTTATGTCACTGGAATGCACTAATCACCCAAAAAATATTACCGCCAGCCGGCGTGTAAATGGATCTAACTCTTTGAATGTACAATAGTGGTTGTGAAGCAGAAAGTCAGTTTATTTAGCACAATCGGTCAATTGCAGCTTGCCGTTGGCTGGAAACTGTACGTTTATGTCACTGGAATGCACTAATCACCCAAAAAATATTACCGCCACCCGGCGTGTATATGGATTTAACTCTTTGAACGTACAATAGTGGTTGTGAAGCAGAAAGTCAGTTTATTTAGCACAATCGGTCAATTGCAGCTTGCCGTTGGCTGGAAACTGTACGTTTATGTCACTGGAATGCACTAATCACCCAAAAAATATTACCGCCACCCGGCGTGTAAATGGATCTAACTCTTTGAACGTACAATAGTGGTTGTGAAGCAGAAAGTCAGTTTATTGTACACAATCGGTCAATTGCAGCTTGCCGTTGGCTGGAAACTGTACGTTTCTGTCACTGGAATGCACTAATCACCCAAAAAATATTACCGCCAGCCGGCGTGTAAATGGATTTAACTCTTTGAACGTACAATAGTGGTTGTGAAGCAGAAAGTCAGTTTATTGTACACAATCGGTCAATTGCAGCTTGCCGTTGGCTGGAAACTGTACGTTTATGTCACTGGAATGCACTAATCACCCAAAAAATATTACCGCCAGCCGGCGTGTAAATGGATTTAACTCTTTGAACGTACAATAGTGGTTGTGAAGCAGAAAGTCAGTTTATTTTGCACAATCGGCAAACTGCAGCACCAACTGTGCACGACAGCCACCAAAAAAAAAAAAGGGTGTATGTCACTTTAAATTTTCGATTCTTTGATAGCTGTGGCCCTAAGTAACGATTCTGTGTCCCTGAGTAACGATTCTGTGTCCCTGAGTAATGATTCTGTGTCCCTGAGTAACGATTCTGTGTCCCTGAGTAACGATTCTGTGTCCCTGAGTAACGATTCTGTGTCCCTGAGTAATGATTCTGTGGCCCTAAAGTCTCTGTGGCCCTAACTCTGTCCCTTAATACACACAGGTCTGTCTCTCTTGAATGACCGGAGGCTAATGGAGAATTCTAAGATGGCCGCGATTTATAGCTCCACCATTACACAGTGCTGGCTGGCTGCTGATTGGCTAATGCGATCACGTCATGAATGCATTATGGGTCAGCACGCCTTGTCTGCGCGCCTTCCCAGAGATCCCCGCCCCATCTTCTCTGTCGCCACACATGTCGCCGCCATTTTTGGGAAAATTCGATTCGTGCATCTGAAGTTTGCTAATCTTCGGATTCGTCGCGAATAGAATTTTTCCAAATCTTCGGAACGAATTCCACTTCGTCATGTTCGATTCGCTCATCTCTAGTTATAACATTATGAAGCTATCAGAAATATGTTTTAAATAGGAAATGAAAGCTTGACAAGCAAAAAGTGATTTTTTCCTAAAAGTTAAACAGTAATTTACGCATGGTTTCTTGGGATTCTTCCACTTATAATAAAGCAAGAAAATACTGTACATTTACAGGTTATATTAGAATAACCAATATAGAGTTATCTAATGCTTGAAGATAAAAACTACCTAACATTAACAAAAAACAAAACAAGAAACAAAGCATTAAAGAAACATGGCAGTAAAATATTATATAACTTAAAGTATGTGAACCATTACCTTGTAAAACAACCCATTCAGGTTAAAATAGAAATGAAAGGCAAAACACCTGTGTATATACTGTATATAAAAAAGCATTATAAATACCTTATTTTCCTTTTTAAGTGATCACATAATCTCTGTTCTCAGCTGATAAGGAGCTCAGAGAGCTGGGTGGAGAAACAGCAGTACACCGATCTTAAAATAACAATAGATAAGTGAAGTGAACTTCTGTGCCTACTATACAATATAAATAAACAGATGAGTATGTGCTGCTACTGACATCAATTGTGTTCCCACAAAATCAACTAAATAAATAAATTAATTAAAGGTGATGTAGCATTGTTAATGAACATCAATCAGTACTAATAAACAATACAGGTGAATAAACTGTGCTCATAATCATAAGGTGAATAAATGACCAAGAACATAGACCATAAATATAAATGAATGAATAATGTAAATAAAGATACTAAAGTGCTTTCAATAAATGCTTTCATAAGTTTACAAATATCACATGATCCGACACCGTAACTACAATTCTATGGTGAATGTGAATTTTTATGCTAATAACAGTGCCACTCCGTGGTCACAGAACTCTCACCTCCAACGCACATAAAAACTGCGTTATTAATATGACATCTCCACACATCCAGACCTCGCAATATCTCCTCTCTTATAATGGATACTTTTAAGATGGTAATAAAATCCTCCATCTCAGCGGATACCAGTCAGCTCCAACGCACATAACACTTGCTGAGACGGAGGATTTTATTACCATCTTAAAAGTATCCATTATATGGCAGGAGGAACGGATTAAGGTGATATCATGAGGTCTGGATGTGTGGAGATGTCATATTATTAACACGCAGTTTTTACGTGCATTGGAGGTGAGAGTTCTGTGAGCACGGAGTGGCACTGTTATTAGCATGAAAATTCACATTCACCATGGAATTGTAGTTACGGTGTTGGATCATGTGATATTTGTAAACTTATGAACCCATTTATTTAAAGAACTTTAGTATCTTTATTCACATTACTTATTAATTTATATTTATGGTCTATGTTCTTGGTCATTTATTCACATTATTATTATGAGAACAATTTATCCACCTGTATTGTTTATTAGTACTGATTAATGTTCATTAGCAGCGCTATGTCACCTTTAATTAATTAATTTATTTAGTACACCGATCTTCCCACTGAATGGCTGTATGGGGTGGGGGGTGTTAGCACTAGTCTGACTTTTGTAGGGCAGGCAGGCTGTTCTCCCAGCATAGCCAGAAAACTGGCCACGCCGATATGGATGTGCTTTCATGCTTAGTGTGGTCAGTTTGAAATAGGAAAGCAGGGGGGCTGGAAGGGTCACCAGGTATTTCACAAAAAGGAAGCAATACAAATAGAACAGGACACTTTAACACAAATATATGGTACAACACAGGGATATGAAAAGTTGCGGTAACATATTCTTTAATTGGTTCTGGCCTATTGTACAATGAAGGCCGTGCAGGACTGTACTTGTTCTGGGAAGGCTTTCCTGTGACAGGGACATTTACATTGATATTCAGGGCACTGGTTATCAGTGCAGCATATCAGTGCCCATCAGTGCAGCATATCATTGACCATTAGTGCAGCCTCATCAGTGCAGCTTACCAGTGCAGCCTCAGAAGAAGAATTATTTGCAAAATTTTATAACAAACGAACAAATAGGTTTTTTTCTGGAATTTTTTGTGTGTTTAGCAAAAAATAAAAAACCCGGTGGTGATTAAATACCACCAAAAGAAAGCTTGATCTGTCTCAAAAAAATTATAAAAATTTAATTTGGGTACAGTGTTGCATAACGACGCAATTGTCATTCAAAGTGTGACAGCACTGAAAGCTGAAAATTGGCTTACTTTTTTTTTTTATCAAAGTCAATTTTCAGCTTTCAGTGCTGTCACACTTGAATGACTATTGTGCAACACTGTCCACATACGACATTTTTATAATTTTTTTCTTTGAGACATGTAGAGCTTTATTTTGGTGGTATTCAATCACCACTGGGTTTTTTATTATTTTGCTAAACAAACAAAAAAATATTTTTTTTTCTTAGTTTCTGTTATAAACTTTTGCAAACAGGTAATTTTCCCCTTCACCGATTTGTGCGGATGAGGCTGCATTGATGGGCACTGATAGGCTGCACTGATGGGTAATGATGAGGCGGCATTAATGAGACTGCACTGAAGGTCACTGATAGGCAGCACTGATGGACACTGTTGGGGCAGGGGGCTGCACTGGACTGCCTCTAATTTTTTGAAATACACTTGCAGATTACCGGCTCTCCTCTTTCCTCATGCTGTGACAATACAAGGAAAGCGCAACCAATGGACACAGCTGATCACATGGTAAAAGGGTGCTGTGATTGCCTTTTTACATATCATGTGATCAGCTGTGTCTGACGAGTTCACCAGGTGCGCGCCCCAGGGGGCACGTGGGAGGCGCAGTTCTCGAAGATGTCATATGACGCCCTCCCAGAACTAGACGACAGTGCTTTAGCTGTCATTTGGCTATAGCCCGGTTGTCAAGTGGTTAAGTAGACTGGCCTAAAGTAAACCTATGTAACAATGGTGTGCTTAGTCTGGAGCTCTTTTCAAACATGGTAATAAGAGATTGAAAAATAAAAACATTTTGTATTGGGACCCTTTCCCAATGCAGAAAGCATTATATTATACTGGACACGTCTGGGATGGCTCTCATAAAGCATTAGGGGCACAGTACACAGACATGTTTCCTGTTAAGATGTTGTAGTTTAACACTTGATGTTTCCACTACAATAATCAAGGTTTATTTATGTATTCACATTCTTACAGCACCATCTTTTGGCAATTGCACTGTTGAATCACAATTTCACATTCCTGGGCTGAATTTTGCCAACATTTTCTACTGAATGTGAAGATATATTTAAATATATACATGCAATGGTTTGCCACCATGACAACCCTGATTACATTATCTTTCATACATGCCCTTTAAAGAGTCATGGGATGTGACACATTAGTTCAAATTATTACAGGAAGGCTTTAAAAAGTATTTTACCAAATCAATAGCCCCCCAAAACACACTGAAGTCTATTTATAAAGATTCATGATCCTTTTCTCAGTTCTAGCCCCCAGTTTTCCTTATTTAATAATTTGGCTAATTCCTTTTTCACTTTGAGCAAATCTATTAGTTTAACACTTTCAGATTCAGTTTTTTGCTCCTTTTTATATTTTATTCAAATTTGCCACTTTTAATAATGCTGTGACATATAAGAGAAAAAAGTTGAGATAAAAATTGCACAGGATAAGTACAGCACTAGAACATTGGTACACCTAATTACCTGTATTACTAGCCCTTTTCTCTTACTTAATGTAAATGTTCCAGTTTTTTGCCAGTTCACCAGTTTTGTCTGTTTCACCAGAACACAAAACATGAACAAATTGTAAAGGCTAATTCACTGTTCACCTAGTTTTCCAACTTTTATACTGCCTTTTTATACAGCAAATACCTAGAAACAAATGTAATTAAAACTTAAAAACCAGAAAACCAAAGAAGTTGAAAACCTGATTCATTTTCTAATTTCATTATAAACAGGCCCAATAATTTTCAGGTCACAGTGCAGATTGCATTAACTGGTCCTAATTAAAATTCAGGTATAATGATTTGGCTTACGCAATATACACATTATCCAGTGTTCAAATCTTCCCTCTTGTTTGAAGGCTTGTGTTTTGACAAGTCTGCTTTATATTTATGCAGATCCTTAATTCTAGGAAAATAACATATGCTGTGCTGGAAACAG
Organism: Staurois parvus; assembly: GCF_062004578.1. Taxonomy (NCBI): domain Eukaryota; kingdom Metazoa; phylum Chordata; class Amphibia; order Anura; family Ranidae; genus Staurois; species Staurois parvus. The sequence continues at coordinate 35,184,942 of NW_028318083.1, read as the reverse complement.
CATCCCTGTATTGATCACCAGTCACTATTTTACATAGAACATAAATCATTCTCTTTTGGCACTCTGTAAATCAGCAGTGCATTCTCACTAGTACACGGTTGTAAGTATACAGTTGAAGATGCCTTGCTTTTGTTGTGCCTTAACCCTTAGAGGTGCTCTTTTACTTGCTGAGAAGCATAAGGTCTCAACTACATGTGAGATCCTTGATTGGCCAGTACAAGAGCTTCCCAATAAGTTCTTGATCTCACTATAAAGTAGTGCTCCTGTAAATACTGTATATAGTAGGGCTATTTTTGCACACAGTCCCTTTGAAGTTTAAAACAACCCTTTGCTCAACTTCCCCTATTGTTTAGCTTCCACATTCTGCTGATGTGACCTTAGCAAGGTATAATGTCCTGGTGATACATATAACAAAACTTGTTGTGTTATATGGATTTGCAGTAGCGGGACCAGGCAAGGTCCAGCATCTGCTGTTTAAGCTCCATGTTGTAAAACTTGTGGTTGGGTCTACCTTGCAACAGTGGCAGTTATTATACAGTCAGGTCCATAAATATTGGGACATCAACACAATTCTAACATTTTTGACTCTATACACCACTACAATGGATTTGAAATGAAACGAACAAGATGTGCTTTAACTGCAGACTGTCAGCTTTAATTTGAGGGTTTCATCCCTGGTGATGCTCTGCCAGGCCTCTACTGCAACTGTCTTCAGTTCCTGCTTGTTCTTGGGGCATTTTCCCTTCAGTTTTGTCTTCAGCAAGTGAAATGCATGCTCAAATGGATTCAGGTCAGATGATTGACTTGGTCATTGCATAACATTCCACTTCTTTCCCCTAAAAAACTCTTTGGTTGCTTTTGCAGTACGCTTTGGGTCATTGTCCATCTGCACTGTGAAGCGGCGTCCAATGAGTTCTGAAGCATTTGGCTGAATATGAGCAGATAATATTGCCCAAAACACTTCAGAATTCATCCTGCTGCATTTGTCAGCAGTCACATCAACAATAAATACAAGAGAACCAGTTCCATTGGCAGCCATACATGCCCACGCCATGACACTACCACCACCATGCTTCACTGATGAAGTGGTATGCTTAGGATCATGAGCAGTTCCTTTCCTTCTCCATACTCTTCTCTTCCCATCACTCTGGTACAAGTTGATCTTGGTCTCATCTGTCCATAGGATGTTGTTCCAGAACTGTGAAGGCTTTTTTAGATGTCGTTTGGCAAACTCTAATCTGGCCTTCCTGTTTTTGAGGCTCACCAATGGTTTACATCTTGTGGTGAACCCTCTGTATTCACTCTGGTGAAGTCTTCTCTTGATTGTTGACTTTGACACACATACACCTACCTCCTGGAGAGTGTTCTTGATCTGGCCAACTGTTGTGAAGGGTGTTTTCTTCACAAGGGAAAGAATTCTTCGGTCATCCACCACAGTTGTTTTCTGTGGTCTTCCGGGTCTTTTGGTCTTGCTGAGCTCACCGGTGCGTTCCTTCTTTTTAAGAATGTTCCAAACAGTTGTTTTGGCCACGCCTAATGTTTTTGCGATCTCTCTGATGGGTTTGTTTTGTTTTTTCAGCCTAATGATGGCTTGCTTCACTGATAGTGACAGCTCTTTGGATCTCATCTTGAGAGTTGACAGCAAAAGATTCCAAATGCAAATAGCACACTTGAAATGAACTCTGGTCCTTTTATCTGCTTATTGTAATTGGGATAATGAGGGAATAACACACACCTGGCCGTGGAACAGCTGAGAAGCCAACTGTCCCATTACTTTTGGTCCCTTAACAAGTGGGAGGCACATATGCAAACTGTTGTAATTCCTACACCGTTCACCTGATTTGGATGTAAATACCCTCAATTCAAAGCTGACAGTCTGCAGTTAAAGCACATCTTATTCATTTCATTTCAAATCCATTGTGGTGGTGTATAGAGCCAAAAATGTTAGAATTGTGTCGATGTCCCAATATTTATGGACCTGACTGTATGTTATGTCCTAGTGATAGTTTAACCAGTGCTGGATTTACCATTAGGCACAGGAGGCTAAAGGTAAATAGGCTGTTTACTTTGCAACTGAATTTGGTGAAAATAGAAGAATAGACATAATGAAAAAATATACAATCATGTGGAAGTAAAGTAAAATGAAAACAAATAAAAAGCATTAAAGGCCTGCAGACTCCAGTGATCAAATTATGACCCTGGGTTTAGCCCCTCAAATTAATCCATCACAGTATTTCTCAAAATGTTTTAAAGCAAGGCACTCTGAGCCCTGGCTCATACTAGCCCACAGGCTGCAGGCTGGTTGAGGGTGTAGGAATTGCAACCTGTTTCCGCACCCACAGCCAAATTGTGCTGCTCTTGCGAGATGCGTGGGGCTGCCATTCATTCTGAATGGCACCCCTGCTCATCTCAGCCCGCAGCGCAATCATGGGTGCAGGAATCGCAGGAAAATCACATGGTCGATTTATTCTTCCAAATGCACCTTTGTACAGTGGTACTGACTAGTATTCCAGCATTTCTCTTCTTCAGTTTCTCTCTCTGACTGAGCTAATGTTACCCCTGTGCTGACAGGGAGGGGCAAACAAGGATGCTGTAAGGGCAGCCAACATCCTCCTTAACAACCAATGATGTCTTGGGTTGTTAGGATGCTGGTGACTTGAATGCTGTATTGGTGCACAATGAAAACCTGTGGCTTTGTGTAACTGAAAGACAAGCTTGATCCACCCCCTGGTTTGTATACAATTTATGAGCAATTTTTAGGCATTTTGTCAAGGCACACCTGAAGAAACCTGAAGGCATCCCAGGGTACCTGGGCACCCTGGTTGAAAAGGCTAATCCACCATAACCAGCTTTGCATCCCAGAAAACTTCTACAATCTACTACTATTGATCAGCTTTTTGCTCAGATTGCAATAGGTTTGTGGCCCAATAGGCTTCCACCTTTGCCTGAAAATGCTACTAACTTAGCTGTTATGCGGATCAATAAATGTATTACATTTTATTCACTGGCCAAGAACTATTGCACAGCATGGGAAGTCAGAGTAAAGTCAGAACAACTTTTTTCAAGTAAGAGACTCAAAGTATTGAAATCACTGGATCAACATTAAATACCACTAACATTTTCAGAAGGAGAAATCAGCAAAGGCAGCCTACATATTTTTCTCAAAGAATATTTACTAAAATGCGCACTGGCATATTAGATTATTGGATTGCTTACAAACCTGACCTTGGAATTAAAGGCAAATCCAGTTAAAGAGGTGAAACACATACAAGAATCCTTTTCAGTTTAGTCATTATGAAATAAATTATAGGTATGTTTAGTATTACCACAGTACACTAACAACCTGCTGGGACTCTGGATATCTATTCTAAATATGTGAAATTTAATGGTGTGATCTCTCCTTAAGGTCTCGTTTATACTGGCGACAAGAACTACTGTGCCTCTGAAAAATGATCTGCGGTTTGATTTGCAGAGGTGTTTGGCAGGTGCTGAGAAGCCACCATGTTGCCCTAAATGCTGAACCAGGGTGGTTGCAGCACGGTCCATTTAATTGAATGGGGCATGTTTGGCACGCAGTAGTGCCCAATGAACATGACAGAGGGTTTAACTTCTGCTGTGGTATGTGTACATCCTTGGCAACTTCCTTTGCAGCGTAAGGGGGAGTAAATTGGCGGGGGGGGAGGGGGGGTAATTAAGAATAAGCCTCAGCTGCATGTTTTTTCTGCCCCACAAATACAAGTTTAAACTAGCCCTAATCGCACAGGTGCCGAATGCCTGGTACATACAGTACGGGCCGAATATTGGCCGGTATTGGCCCTTGTGTACAGCAGCCTCTCTGAGAGCCGAACGTCTGGCTTCTGTAGAACGTGCATGTCAGAAAAACATCTTCGTATTGGCATCTGATCAGTGCTCACAGCCAATTACCAGCAGTTTGTGCAGTATAAATCTGTGAATTGAACTTGCTGTATATGTTTAGTCCCCACAGTTTGCGTCTTCTACTTATGGGTAATTACTAATGGGTTTTGCATACATTCAGACTGCAACATGACATTAATTAATTATTTACGTCAAATCTATCAAATTACAGAAAAGTAATTTCATTGCTAAATTAAAAACCATTGTTCAAAATTTGGGGCACTGGCTTGTTTATCTTGTAATGACATTTTTAATCTCAAATTCAAATTTAGGAAGTTTAAAATTAACTACTAGCAAGTAACAATTAATCACTGCAAGCCATGAAAAAGATAACTGCCTAGGCAATCATGCCTGTACTCAAAAGTGAATACATGCAATAACTGCAATTATGCCCAACCGGTACCATCAAAGATTTACTCTTTGCCATACATTCCTCCTGAAAAGTACAGCAAGAGTACTTCCTGTGCCTTGAGCTTTATCTTTTTTTGCGGATCTGTGCTACCTTCACTTTTTCTGCTGCATTAGGAATAGTTTATTGTCAGCCATCAGATCATCAGTACAGCACTTAAATGAACAAAGGCAAGGTACAGGGACAGGGAAAAGGTCAGCTTAATGCAGCCTATAGGAAATACTGGTTACTAGAAATTTTCCCTCTGCCATTTTTGGATACAGCCTTAATAGTTCAGGTCCACAGTAATGGGGAAATGATCATCTGTAGGGAGCCTATAGGCAATACTGGTAAGTAGACTATTGTCCTTTTTTGGGCACAGCTTTCATAGTTTAGGTGCTCGTTGGATAAAGATTAATTATATGAAAACAACAGTTTCTTTACTGGCATTTTTTTTTTATTGTTTACATCATTCTGTTGTATAAAGAAGTCAAATGAACAATGTTAGAAACACCTTTAGAAAAGAGAAAAAGACAACCAAAAATAATACAGATTAAATATTTCTTCACCCTAATTACACTCAAAGTATTTCTAAAGTCCATACATTTTTTCAGCTAGGAAAGTGTAGAGGAGGGTTAAAATCACGGTAATTTTTATTTTTTTTTGGCATCTGTGTCTCATTAGAGAGATTTTCCTTCCCCTCCTGTCCTGTAGACTCGAAAGGAATGGAGAGGATAACATTTCAATATGAGGGATGTCCCCCTTCAGACAGTTGTCACAGAAGCAAATGTCTCCATTGGAAGATTTTTCTCTATTCCTGTTCTGGGACAACTCAAAATGTTTGATTTACCCTCACTTGCTTTCCTGGTGAATACTGGCAATCAGGACAATCAGAAAGAGTGAAACTCCCTAACAAGGACACAGACAACAATAAAAACCTTACAGTGGTTCTAACCCCTTTCCACTCTATCCAAATCTGCAAAAAGATCTTTAGCTATACTTTAGTTTTCTCTTTCTCAAAATAAACACCACTGAAAAAACGTTTCAAAAAGCTTAAAAGCACATAATCATTAAAAACTAACAATAAGACACAAAAAAATCAAGAATTATTCCAGTCATCAACATGTATTCAAGTAGAGAACCAGGTTAATGGAGTTTTTTTTTTTTTTTTTAAGAGAGTGAAGTGGGATTAGAACACCCTTCCAATTGTTATTGCTGTCTAAGTCTCTGTTAGGGAGATTCACTCTGTTGACTGTCATCATGGAAAGTGAAAGCAAATCCCAAAGTTTGAGTAATCATCAGAAAAGCAATGAAATCGATCAACAGGGGTACTCACTTTGGAGGGATTTTCTCTCTCTTTCTGTTGTGTCTACGGGTCATGAATTGAAGGGAAATCTCCTCAATTGGACACAAAAAACCCTACCTTACTCTATCCAAAATTAAAAAAAAGTTTTGACCTCACTTTTTCAAGAGGGTTCTGAAGCAGGTCAAATACAAGTCAGAGTTAACTGCAAGTGTCAATGAATTCTGAATGATCTCAGAATCAAGTTAAACAGATGCCATCAACACAAGCCCAACGCCTGTTGACAAAGGCCCTAATTTATTATCCTTTTGAACTTCACTACAGCTAATGTTCTTCAACACTGCAGAGAATGCTCTTCCTATACTACTTTTGTATGAGAAAAACATTTTTCTATGTCTATCACATTTAACCCTAGTATGTTCTCTCTTTTCTAATATATAATTATTTGCATAAACTGGGATCTTATACAGTATAGATATACATCAAGTACAATATAAACAATTTCAAAGTGTCAGGAAAACTCTATTTTCTTCTTTGGAAACGCCAATACAGTGAATACTTGAGACTATAGTATCATTTCAGTAGTTTTCAGGTTCATTCAGGTGAATCCTAAAAGTATTAAAACAAAAAGTCAGTTAATGCACTGTTTAATACATGAGCTGCTTTTTCTAAGAGCCAATCAGGATATAGTGTTCATCCCTTTTCACTGCAGTGGCCCTAATGGACATGTTATGGCTCTCCCTCATACTGTATGTACAGCCACAAAGAAACCAGCGTTAAGAACCCACAACTGCAAGAACTGATGGGATAGAGATTTAGATGTGGCAGGACTATCACTGCATAAAAATCATGTATTGCCATACAAATTACTATAACCTACTAAATCCAGAATTATGGTGTTTGGTGGACATGTAAAAACACGTCTATGACTACAGCTATTTTTACACTGTTTATCTTTTTATCTGTTTATTTTACAAATGCAATAGGGAGGACTTCAATAAAAAATAAATGTTTTGCAAGAAAGGTTAAGCATATAGTTATAATTAGAGATGAGCGAAGTATTCAAAAATTCGATTCGACTGATTCGGCGAATTCGTAGAAAAAATTCGATTCGAGTCGAATATATTCGCTGTGAATTTAACTTAAAAAAGGGTGTTTCTAGGCTTCAGAGAGACTTAATATTAGTGCTGAACACTGTACCTTTAATTTAAATGCCCTTGGAGTCTGCTGGGGAAGAGAAATAATACTGTCAGGCAGTATGACATGCAGATGAGTGCCGTCGATCTTAGAATCACCGCACACTTCACTCATTTGGCCAGTCACGGGGCCAAAACCAGAGTGTGGAGCCACAGTGTGGCGGTGGAGGCAGCAGCAATGGGAGGCCATGCAGCACCCTATGACAAAAATGGAAACCACCAGCAGTGTGAGGAGACCTGAAAGTGGCACATGGCAGAGTGTGGCGATAGAGACAGCAGCAATGGGAGGCCGTACAGGGACCCATGACACACTCTGGACCTGGCAGCAGCATGAGGAGGCGGTACAGGGGCCCATGGCAGATTACGGGCCTGGCAGCAGCATGAGGAGTCGGTAGGGGGGCCCATGGCAGATTACAGGCCTGGCAGCAGCAATGGGAGGCCGTACAGGGACCCATGACACAATCTGGACCTGGCAGCAGCATGGGGAGGCGGTACAGGGGCCCATGACAGATTACGGGCCTGGCAGCAGCATTTGGAGTCGGTACGGGGGCCCATGACACACTCTGGACCTGGCAGCAGCATGAGGAGGCGGTACAGGGGCGCATGACAGATTACAAGCCTGGCAGCAGCAACTTGGACAGGAGGACGTTCAGTTTCTGCACCGTCTGGTGCGTGCTCGCAAACTGTTGTCTCTTGGAAACGGATTCCAAGAAAGACTGCTGACGGAATCCGTGAAGAGGAGTAGCAGGAGAAGGAGCATCTGAACGAGCGGAATATGCCAACAAGCGACAACAGGGGCCCATGACAGATTACGGGCCTGGCAGCAGCATGAGGAGTCGGTACAAGGGCCCATGGCAGATTAGGGGCCTGGCAGCAGCTATGGGAGGCCCGTAATCTGCCAGCACCCTATGACAAAAAATGGAACCCACCAGCAGTGTGAGGAGACCTGAAAGTGGCACATGGCAGAGTGTGGCGATGGAGACAGCAGCAATGGGAGGCCGTACAGGGACCCATGACACACTCTGGACCTGGCAGCAGCATGAGGAGGCGGTATAGGGGCCCATGGCAGATTAGGGGCCTGGCAGCAGCTATGGGAAGCCCGTAATCTGCCAGCACCCTATGACAAAAAATGGAATACACCAGCAGTGTGAGGAGACCTGAAAGTGGCACATGGCAGAGTGTGGCGATGGAGACAGCAGCAATGGGAGGCCGTACAGGGACCCATGAGAGACTCTGGACTTGGCAGCAGCATGAGGAGGCGGTATAGGGGCCCATGGCAGATTAGGGGCCTGGCAGCAGCTATGGGAGGCCCGTAATCTGCCAGCACCCTATGACAAAAAATGGAACACACCAGCAGTGTGAGGAGACCTGAAAGTGGCACATGTTTGGGGCATGATTCATGGCGGATTTAGTCAGTTGTGTCAGGAACTGGTGGTTTGAAATCCAGACTAATCCACGCCTGATTCATTTTCACAAACGTCAGTCTCTCCACACTTTGGGTGGACAGTCGTGTCCTCCGCGGAGTTGCAATACCTCCTGCCGCACTAAACACGCGCTCCGATGCCACGCTACTGGCCGGGCATGACAGCCTTTCAAGGGCAAATTCAGCTAGTTGGGGCCAAAGGTCAAGTTTCGTTGCCCAGTAGTCAAGGGGATTGTCTACCTCGGTTGGCAGGGTGCTGTCCAAGTAGGCCTAAGCCTGTTGTTTGAGGTCCTGCTCCAGGTCCACCTGATGCTGCTGCTGCTGCTGCGGCTGGTTAGTAGTTTCCTCACTGCGCTGGTGAAGAAAGCTACTCATCATCGACTGCAGACTGAGGCAGCCGCTGCTGGTGGAGCTGCCACTGCTCCTACCACCCCACCCCTCCCCTGCTGCCATCGCAGCGGAACGCGAGCGCACAGGGCCCACAGTGTCTGAGGATGGACGTTGGCGCAGACAGGCAGAGACCAGCTGACTACATAGGTGGTTTTTATAGTACGTTATTTTGGCCTCCCTCTCAGCAGGTGTGAAAAAGGCCACCATTTTGGAACGGTAGCGAGGGTCCAACAAGGTGGACAGCCAAAAGTCATCCCTCTGTCTGATGGTTATTATTCGGCTGTCGCTACGCAAGCAACCGAGCATGCTATGGGCCATTTGTGCCAAGGAATGCGAGGGACTCCCTGCCTCCATCTCCACAGCATACTGCCACGGTGCGTCTGGGTCCTCTGTCTCCTCCTCCTCCTCCTCCTCTACCAGATGCTCCTGCTCCTCCACTCCTGTCCGCTGAGTGGAAAAACCACCCATTTCACTCAATAATTCCTGAGCACCAATGTCCTCCTCTACCTCCTCCTCTTCTTCCTGTCCTGCCCCCACAGGGGTCATGTGGCGTTGAGATCTGTGCGCCACGTCTACCGCACCCTGACCAGCCATTGTTAACAGCATTTGTTCCAGGACGTGCAACAGAGGAATGACGTCGTTCATCCCATAGTCCTGCCGACTCACGAATAGCGTGGCCTCCTCAAAGGGCCTGAGCAAGCGCAGGTGTCACGCATGAGCTGCCAATGGCTGACATCTAAGTTACACAGGGAATACCTTTATCCGCTTTTAACATCAGGAAATCTGTGATGGCCTTTTGCTGTTCGTAAAGGCGGTCTAACATATGTAGGGTTGAATTCCACCTTGTTGCAACGTCACAGCATGAGGAGTCGGTATAGGGGCCCATGGCAGATTAGGGGCCTGGCAGCAGCTATGGGAGGCCCGTAATCTGCCAGCACCCTATGTCAAAAAATTCTACACACCAGCAGTGTGTGAGGAGACCTGAAAGTGGCACATGGCAGAGTGTGGCGATGGAGACAGCAGCAATGGGAGGCCGTACAGGGACCCATGACAGACTCTGGACCTGGCAGCAGCATGAGGAGGCGGTATATAGGGGCCTATGGCAGATTAGGGGCCTGGCAGCAGCTATAGGAGGCCCATAATCTGCCAGCACCCTATGTCAAAAAAATTCTACACACCAGCAGTGTGAGGAGACCTGAAAGTGGCACATGGCATGAGAGACTCTGGACCTGGCAGCAGCATGAGGAAGCGGTATATAGGGGCCTATGGCAGATTAGGGGCCTGGCAGCAGCTATAGGAGGCCCATAATCTGCCAGCACCCTATGTCAAAAAATTCAACACACCAGCAGTGTGTGAGGAGACCTGAAAGTGGCACATGGCAGAGTGTGGCGATGGAGACAGCAGCAATGGGAGGCCGTACAGGGACCCATGACAGACTCTGGACCTGGCAGCAGCATGAGGAGGCGGTATATAGGGGCCTATGGCAGATTAGGGGCCTGGCAGCAGCTATGGGAGGCCCTTAATCTGCCAGCACCCTATGTCAAAAAATTCTACACACCAGCAGTGTGTGAGGAGACCTGAAAGTGGCACATGGCAGAGTGTGGCGATGGAGACAGCAGCAATGGGAGGCCGTACAGGGACCCATGACAGACTCTGGACCTGGCAGCAACATGAGGAGGCGGTATATAGGGGCCTATGGCAGATTAGGGGCCTGGCAGCAGCTATGGGAGGCCCTTAATCTGCCAGCACCCTATGTCAAAAAATTCTACACACCAGCAGTGTGTGAGGAGACCTGAAAGTGGCACATGGCAGAGTGTGGCGATGGAGACAGCAGCAATGGGAGGCCGTACAGGGACCCATGAGAGACTCTGGACCTGGCAGCAGCATGAGGAGGCGGTATATAGGGGCCCATGGCAGATTAGGGGCCTGGCAGCAGCTATAGGAGGCCCATAATCTGCCAGCACCCTATGTCAAAAAATTCAACACACCAGCAGTGTGAGGAGACCTGAAAGTGGCACATGGCAGAGTGTGGCGATGGAGACAGCAGCAATGGGAGGCCGTACAGGGACCCATGACAGACTCTGGACCTGGCAGCAGCATGAGGAAGCGGTATATAGGGGCCTATGGCAGATTAGGGGCCTGGCAGCAGCTATGGGAGGCCCTTAATCTGCCAGCACCCTATGTCAAAAAATTCTACACACCAGCAGTGTGTGAGGAGACCTGAAAGTGGCACATGGCATGAGAGACTCTGGACCTGGCAGCAGCATGAGGAAGCGGTATATAGGGGCCTATGGCAGATTAGGGGCCTGGCAGCAGCAATGGGAGGCCCATAATCTGCCAGCACCCTATGTCAAAAAATTCTACACACCAGCAGTGTGTGAGGAGACCTGAAAGTGGCACATGGCAGAGTGTGGCGATGGAGACAGCAGCAATGGGAGGCCGTACAGGGACCCATGACAGACTCTGGACCTGGCAGCAGCATGAGGAGGCGGTATATAGGGGCCTATGGCAGATTAGGGGCCTGGCAGCAGCTATAGGAGGCCCATAATCTGCCAGCACCCTATGTCAAAAAATTCAACACACCAGCAGTGTGAGGAGACCTGAAAGTGGCACATGGCATGAGACACTGTGGACCTGGCAGCAGCATGAGGAAGCGGTATATAGGGGCCTATGGCAGATTAGGGGCCTGGCAGCAGCAATGGGAGGCCCATAATCTGCCAGCACCCTATGTCAAAAAATTCTACACACCAGCAGTGTGTGAGGAGACCTGAAAGTGGCACATGGCAGAGTGTGGCGATGGAGACAGCAGCAATGGGAGGCCGTACAGGGACCCATGACAGACTCTGGACCTGGCAGCAGCATGAGGAGGCGGTATATAGGGGCCTATGGCAGATTAGGGTCCTGGCAGCAGCAATGGGAGGCCCATAATCTGCCAGCACCCTATGTCAAAAAATTCTACACACCAGCAGTGTGTGAGGAGACCTGAAAGTGGCACATGGCAGAGTGTGGCGATGGAGACAGCAGCAATGGGAGGCCGTACAGGGACCCATGACAGACTCTGGACCTGGCAGCAACATGAGGAGGCGGTATATAGGGGCCTATGGCAGATTAGGGGCCTGGCAGCAGCTATGGGAGGCCCTTAATCTGCCAGCACCCTATGTCAAAAAATTCTACACACCAGCAGTGTGTGAGGAGACCTGAAAGTGGCACATGGCAGAGTGTGGCGATGGAGACAGCAGCAATGGGAGGCCGTACAGGGACCCATGAGAGACTCTGGACCTGGCAGCAGCATGAGGAAGCGGTATATAGGGGCCTATGGCAGATTAGGGGCCTGGCAGCAGCAATGGGAGGCCCATAATCTGCCAGCACCCTATGTCAAAAAATTCTACACACCAGCAGTGTGTGAGGAGACCTGAAAGTGGCACATGGCAGAGTGTGGCGATGGAGACAGCAGCAATGGGAGGCCGTACAGGGACCCATGACAGACTCTGGACCTGGCAGCAACATGAGGAGGCGGTATATAGGGGCCTATGGCAGATTAGGGGCCTGGCAGCAGCTATGGGAGGCCCTTAATCTGCCAGCACCCTATGTCAAAAAATTCTACACACCAGCAGTGTGTGAGGAGACCTGAAAGTGGCACATGGCAGAGTGTGGCGATGGAGACAGCAGCAATGGGAGGCCGTACAGGGACCCATGACAGACTCTGGACCTGGCAGCAGCATGAGGAGGCGGTATATAGGGGCCCATGGCAGATTAGGGGCCTGGCAGCAGCTATAGGAGGCCCATAATCTGCCAGCACCCTATGTCAAAAAATTCAACACACCAGCAGTGTGAGGAGACCTGAAAGTGGCACATGGCAGAGTGTGGCGATGGAGACAGCAGCAATGGGAGGCCGTACAGGGACCCATGACAGACTCTGGACCTGGCAGCAGCATGAGGAAGCGGTATATAGGGGCCTATGGCAGATTAGGGGCCTGGCAGCAGCAATGGGAGGCCCATAATCTGCCAGCACCCTATGTCAAAAAATTCTACACACCAGCAGTGTGTGAGGAGACCTGAAAGTGGCACATGGCAGAGTGTGGCGATGGAGACAGCAGCAATGGGAGGCCGTACAGGGACCCATGACAGACTCTGGACCTGGCAGCAACATGAGGAGGCGGTATATAGGGGCCTATGGCAGATTAGGGGCCTGGCAGCAGCTATAGGAGGCCCATAATCTGCCAGCACCCTATGTCAAAAAAATTCTACACACCAGCAGTGTGAGGAGACCTGAAAGTGGCACATGGCAGAGTGTGGCGATGGAGACAGCAGCAATGGCAGGCCGTACAGGGACCCATGAGAGACTCTGGACCTGGCAGCAGCATGAGGAGGCGGTATATAGGGGCCTATGGCAGATTAGGGGCCTGGCAGCAGCAATGGGAGGCCCGTAATCTGCCAGCACCCTATGTCAAAAAATTCTACACACCAGCAGTGTGTGAGGAGACCTGAAAGTGGCACATGGCAGAGTGTGGCGATGGAGACAGCAGCAATGGGAGGCCGTACAGGGACCCATGAGAGACTCTGGACTTGGCAGCAGCATGAGGAGGTGGTATAGGGGCCCATGGCAGATTAGGGGCCTGGCAGCAGCTTTGGGAGGCCCGTAATCTGCCAGCACCCTATGTCAAAAAATTCAACACACCAGCAGTGTGAGGAGACCTGAAAGTGGCACATGGCAGAGTGTGGCGATGGAGACAGCAGCAATGGGAGGCCGTACAGGGACCCATGACAGACTCTGGACTTGGCAGCAGCATGAGGAGGCGGTATATAGGGGCCTATGGCAGATTAGGGGCCTGGCAGCAGCTATAGGAGGCCCATAATCTGCCAGCACCCTATGTCAAAAAATTCAACACACCAGCAGTGTGAGGAGACCTGAAAGTGGCACATGGCATGAGACACTGTGGACCTGGCAGCAGCATGAGGAGGCGGTATATAGGGGCCCATGGCAGATTAGGGGCCTGGCAGCAGCTATGGGAGGCCCGTAATCTGCCAGCACCCTATGTCAAAAAATTCAACATACCAGCAGTGTGTGAGGAGACCTGAAAGTGGCACATGGCAGAGTGTGGCGAAGGAGACAGCAGCAATGGGAGGCCGTACAGGGACCCATGACAGACTCTGGACTTGGCAGCAGCATGAGGAGGCGGTATATAGGGGCCTATGGCAGATTAGGGGCCTGGCAGCAGCTATGGGAGGCCCGTAATCTGCCAGCACCCTATGTCAAAAAATTCAACACACCAGCAGTGTGTGAGGAGACCTGAAAGTGGCACATGGCAGAGTGTGGCGATGGAGACAGCAGCAATGGGAGGCCGTACAGGGACCCATGACAGACTCTGGACTTGGCAGCAGCATGAGGAGGCGGTATATAGGGGCCTATGGCAGATTAGGGGCCTGGCAGCAGCTATGGGAGGCCCGTAATCTGCCAGCACCCTATGTCAAAAAATTCAACACACCAGCAGTGTGTGAGGAGACCTGAAAGTGGCACATGGCAGAGTGTGGCGATGGAGACAGCAGCAATGGGAGGCCGTACAGGGACCCATGACAGACTCTGGACCTGGCAGCAGCATGAGGAGGCGGTATATAGGGGCCTATGGCAGATTAGGGGCCTGGCAGCAGCAATGGGAGGCCCGTAATCTGCCAGCACCCTATGTCAAAAAATTCAACACACCAGCAGTGTGAGGAGACCTGAAAGTGGCACATGGCATGAGACACTGTGGACCTGGCAGCAGCATGAGGAGGCGGTATATAGGGGCCCATGGCAGATTAGGGGCCTGGCAGCAGCTATGGGAGGCCCGTAATCTGCCAGCACCCTATGTCAAAAAATTCAACACACCAGCAGTGTGTGAGGAGACCTGAAAGTGGCACATGGCAGAGTGTGGCGATGGAGACAGCAGCAATGGGAGGCCGTACAGGGACCCATGAGAGACTCTGGACCTGGCAGCAGCATGAGGAAGCGGTATATAGGGGCCTATGGCAGATTAGGGGCCTGGCAGCAGCTATGGGAGGCCCATAATCTGCCAGCACCCTATGTCAAAAAATTCTACACACCAGCAGTGTGTGAGGAGACCTGAAAGTGGCACATGGCAGAGTGTGGCGATGGAGACAGCAGCAATGGGAGGCCGTACAGGGACCCATGAGAGACTCTGGACCTGGCAGCAGCATGAGGAGGCGGTATATAGGGGCCTATGGCAGATTAGGGGCCTGGCAGCAGCTATGGGAGGCCCTTAATCTGCCAGCACCCTATGTCAAAAAATTCAACACACCAGCAGTGTGAGGAGACCTGAAAGTGGCACATGGCAGAGTGTGGCGATGGAGACAGCAGCAATGGCAGGCCGTACAGGGACCCATGAGAGACTCTGGACCTGGCAGCAGCATGAGGAGGCGGTATATAGGGGCCTATGGCAGATTAGGGGCCTGGCAGCAGCTATGGGAGGCCCGTAATCTGCCAGCACCCTATGTCAAAAAATTCAACACACCAGCAGTGTGTGAGGAGACCTGAAAGTGGCACATGGCAGAGTGTGGCGATGGAGACAGCAGCAATGGGAGGTCTCCCATTGTCCCAACATGGCCCAAATAGTCCCAACATGGGCCCCCTGGCCACGCTTGACTTTCTGGCCACATAGTCGACATACGGCTACGTTTACTTCCTCGGGCGGCTTGACGAAAAATTGCCACACCGCCGAGTAGGAAACTTTGCCCCCGATACTCCTCACTGGCTGACTGCTGCTTCCTCCGTGCACACCGGCACCACTACTGGCCGTGGTGGTAGGCTGCAGTGGAGCTGGTGCTCTACTCCGTGGCCGTTTGGCTCCACTGACACTGCTGCGACCCTGCTGCTGTCTCCTGGGCAACCCACCGACTGTTTTGCTCGCTGCCAAGCTGCCACCCTCTTCTCCTGATGATGCGGAAGAAATTGCCTGATGACGACGAGGCTGCCAAGTGCGATCAACCTCCTCATCATCAAGTAGGGTCTCCGCCTCACTACTAGCCCCCTCGGCTGCGTCTGGGTCAGGAGACAGACCTGTCTCTAGACCGGCTACCGAGCCACTCTCCTCGCCACTACTTCTTCGCCTGGCTGCTGAAAAGGCGGATGTCTCCCCCCGTTCCTGACCGCCCTCTGTTAGCTCTTCCTCACTGTACAGTGGGGCTGAGCCCACAGCATGCGATACTTCGCTTGGTGAGGGAACACCAAAGGACAGGGGCAGGTAGAGGACACGTGATTTCAGTGGGCTTGGTCCCGGGCCATGCCAACTAACGGTTGTGTCTGACGTACCCACCGACCGTTGGCTGTAGGTGTCAGAGGTGACCTGGGAAGAGGAAGACGACCGAGCCAACCAATCGACGACGGCAGGGTTGTCGGTGGAGACACGACCGCTGGATGACACCGGGAGCACTGGCCTCTGGCTGCGAATAGTGCTGCCTCGACCCCTTCCTCTGCTGCCACGTCTGCTCGCTCCTAAAACATTGCCTCCTCTGCCACTCCTCTGCATGTTGTCTGACATACTCTTTAATTAAACGATTATGTGTCCCTGAGTAACAATTCTGTGTCCCTGAGTAACAATTCTGTGTCTGTGCGAGTAACAATTCTGTGGCCCTAAGTAACAGTTCTGTGGCCCTCAGTAACAATTCTGTGTCCCTGATTAACGTTTCTGTGGCCCCAAGTAACAGTTCTGTGGCCCTCAGTAACAATTCTGTGTCTGTGCGAGTAACAATTCTGTGTCTGTGCGAGAAACAATTCTGTGGCCCTAAGTAAAGTTTCTGTGGCCCTAAGTAACAATTCTCTGGCACTCAGTAACAATTCTGTCTGTCCCTGGGGCCTGGCAGCAGCAATGGGAGGCCCGTAATCTGCCAGCACCCTATGTCAAAAAATTCAACACACCAGCAGTGTGAGGAGACCTGAAAGTGGCACATGGCATGAGACACTGTGGACCTGGCAGCAGCATGAGGAGGCGGTATATAGGGGCCCATGGCAGATTAGGGGCCTGGCAGCAGCTATGGGAGGCCCGTAATCTGCCAGCACCCTATGTCAAAAAATTCAACACACCAGCAGTGTGTGAGGAGACCTGAAAGTGGCACATGGCAGAGTGTGGCGATGGAGACAGCAGCAATGGGAGGCCGTACAGGGACCCATGAGAGACTCTGGACCTGGCAGCAGCATGAGGAAGCGGTATATAGGGGCCTATGGCAGATTAGGGGCCTGGCAGCAGCTATGGGAGGCCCATAATCTGCCAGCACCCTATGTCAAAAAATTCTACACACCAGCAGTGTGTGAGGAGACCTGAAAGTGGCACATGGCAGAGTGTGGCGATGGAGACAGCAGCAATAGGAGGCCGTACAGGGACCCATGAGAGACTCTGGACCTGGCAGCAGCATGAGGAGGCGGTATATAGGGGCCTATGGCAGATTAGGGGCCTGGCAGCAGCTATGGGAGGCCCTTAATCTGCCAGCACCCTATGTCAAAAAATTCAACACACCAGCAGTGTGAGGAGACCTGAAAGTGGCACATGGCAGAGTGTGGCGATGGAGACAGCAGCAATGGCAGGCCGTACAGGGACCCATGAGAGACTCTGGACCTGGCAGCAGCATGAGGAGGCGGTATATAGGGGCCTATGGCAGATTAGGGGCCTGGCAGCAGCTATGGGAGGCCCGTAATCTGCCAGCACCCTATGTCAAAAAATTCAACACACCAGCAGTGTGTGAGGAGACCTGAAAGTGGCACATGGCAGAGTGTGGCGATGGAGACAGCAGCAATGGGAGGTCTCCCATTGTCCCAACATGGCCCAAATAGTCCCAACATGGGCCCCCTGGCCACGCTTGACTTTCTGGCCACATAGTCGACATACGGCTACGTTTACTTCCTCGGGCGGCTTGACGAAAAATTGCCACACCGCCGAGTAGGAAACTTTGCCCCCGATACTCCTCACTGGCTGACTGCTGCTTCCTCCGTGCACACCGGCACCACTACTGGCCGTGGTGGTAGGCTGCAGTGGAGCTGGTGCTCTACTCCGTGGCCGTTTGGCTCCACTGACACTGCTGCGACCCTGCTGCTGTCTCCTGGGCAACCCACCGACTGTTTTGCTCGCTGCCAAGCTGCCACCCTCTTCTCCTGATGATGCGGAAGAAATTGCCTGATGACGACGAGGCTGCCAAGTGCGATCAACCTCCTCATCATCAAGTAGGGTCTCCGCCTCACTACTAGCCCCCTCGGCTGCGTCTGGGTCAGGAGACAGACCTGTCTCTAGACCGGCTACCGAGCCACTCTCCTCGCCACTACTTCTTCGCCTGGCTGCTGAAAAGGCGGATGTCTCCCCCCGTTCCTGACCGCCCTCTGTTAGCTCTTCCTCACTGTACAGTGGGGCTGAGCCCACAGCATGCGATACTTCGCTTGGTGAGGGAACACCAAAGGACAGGGGCAGGTAGAGGACACGTGATTTCAGTGGGCTTGGTCCCGGGCCATGCCAACTAACGGTTGTGTCTGACGTACCCACCGACCGTTGGCTGTAGGTGTCAGAGGTGACCTGGGAAGAGGAAGACGACCGAGCCAACCAATCGACGACGGCAGGGTTGTCGGTGGAGACACGACCGCTGGATGACACCGGGAGCACTGGCCTCTGGCTGCGAATAGTGCTGCCTCGACCCCTTCCTCTGCTGCCACGTCTGCTCGCTCCTAAAACATTGCCTCCTCTGCCACTCCTCTGCATGTTGTCTGACATACTCTTTAATTAAACGATTATGTGTCCCTGAGTAACAATTCTGTGTCCCTGAGTAACAATTCTGTGTCTGTGCGAGTAACAATTCTGTGGCCCTAAGTAACAGTTCTGTGGCCCTCAGTAACAATTCTGTGTCCCTGATTAACGTTTCTGTGGCCCCAAGTAACAGTTCTGTGGCCCTCAGTAACAATTCTGTGTCTGTGCGAGTAACAATTCTGTGTCTGTGCGAGAAACAATTCTGTGGCCCTAAGTAAAGTTTCTGTGGCCCTAAGTAACAATTCTCTGGCACTCAGTAACAATTCTGTCTGTCCCTGAGTAACAATTCTCTGGCACTCAGTAACAATTCTGTCTGTCCCTGAGTAAAAATTCTGTGGCCCTAAGTAAAGTTTCTGGGGCCCTGAGTAACAATTATCTGGCACTCCGTAACAATTCTGTCTGTCCCTGAGTAACAATTCTCTGGCCCTAAGTAAAGTTTCTGTGGCCCTGAGTAACAATTCTCTGGCACTCCGTAACAATTCTGTCTGTCCCTGAGTAACAATTCTCTGGCACTAATTAAAGTTTCTGTGGCCCTAAGTAACAATTCTCTGGCACTCAGTAACAATTCTGTCTGTCCCTGAGTAACAATTCTCTGGCACTCGGTAACAATTCTGTCTGTCCCTGAGTAACAATTCTCTGGCACTCAGTAACAATTCTGTCTGTCCCTGAGTAAAAATTCTGTGGCCCTAATTAAAGTTTCTGTGGCCCTAAGTAACAATTCTCTGGCACTCAGTAACAATTCTGTCTGTCCCTGAGTAACAATTCTCTGGCACTCAGTAACAATTCTGTCTGTCCCTGAGTAAAAATTCTGTGGCCCTAATTCAAGTTTCTGTGGCCCTAAGTAACAATTCTCTGGCACTCAGTAACAATTCTGTCTGTCCCTGAGTAACAATTCTCTGGCACTCAGTAACAATTCTGTCTGTCCCTGAGTAAAAATTCTGTGGCCCTAAGTAAAGTTTCTGGGGCCCTGAGTAACAATTATCTGGCACTCAGTAACAATTCTGTCTGTCCCTGAGTAACAATTCTCTGGCACTCAGTAACAATTCTGTCTGTCCCTGAGTAACAATTCTCTGGCCCTAAGTAAAGTTTCTGGGGCCCTGAGTAACAATTCTCTGGCACTCCGTAACAATTCTGTCTGTCCCTGAATAACAATTCTCTGGCACTCAGTAACAATTCTGTCTGTCCCTGAGTAAAAATTCTGTGGCCCTAATTAAAGTTTCTGTGGCCCTAAGTAACAATTCTCTGGCACTCAGTAACAATTCTGTCTGTCCCTGAGTAACAATTCTCTGGCACTCGGTAACAATTCTGTCTGTCCCTGAGTAACAATTCTCTGGCACTCAGTAACAATTCTGTCTGTCCCTGAGTAAAAATTCTGTGGCCCTAATTCAAGTTTCTGTGGCCCTAAGTAACAATTCTCTGGCACTCAGTAACAATTCTGTCTGTCCCTGAGTAACAATTCTCTGGCACTCAGTAACAATTCTGTCTGTCCCTGAGTAAAAATTCTGTGGCCCTAAGTAAAGTTTCTGGGGCCCTGAGTAACAATTATCTGGCACTCCGTAACAATTCTGTCTGTCCCTGAGTAACAATTCTCTGGCACTCAGTAACAATTCTGTCTGTCCCTGAGTAAAAATTCTCTGGCCCTAAGTAAAGTTTCTGGGGCCCTGAGTAACAATTCTCTGGCACTCCGTAACAATTCTGTCTGTCCCTGAGTAACAATTCTCTGGCACTCAGTAACAATTCTGTCTGTCCCTGAGTAAAAATTCTGTGGCCCTAATTAAAGTTTCTGTGGCCCTAAGTAACAATTCTCTGGCACTCAGTAACAATTCTGTCTGTCCCTGAGTAACAATTCTCTGGCACTCGGTAACAATTCTGTCTGTCCCTGAGTAACAATTCTCTGGCACTCAGTAACAATTCTGTCTGTCCCTGAGTAAAAATTCTGTGGCCCTAATTAAAGTTTCTGTGGCCCTAAGTAACAATTCTCTGGCACTCAGTAACAATTCTGTCTGTCCCTGAGTAACAATTCTCTGGCACTCCGTAACAATTCTGTCTGTCCCTGAGTAACAATTCTCTGGCACTCAGTAACAATTCTGTCTGTCCCTGAGTAAAAATTCTGTGGCCCTAAGTAAAGTTTCTGGGGCCCTGAGTAACAATTATCTGGCACTCAGTAACAATTCTGTCTGTCCCTGAGTAACAATTCTCTGGCACTCAGTAACAATTCTGTCTGTCCCTGAGTAACAATTCTCTGGCACTCAGTAACAATTCTGTCTGTCCCTGAGTAAAAATTCTGTGGCCCTAAGTAAAGTTTCTGGGGCCCTGAGTAACAATTATCTGGCACTCCGTAACAATTCTGTCTGTCCCTGAGTAACAATTCTCTGGCACTCAGTAACAATTCTGTCTGTCCCTGAGTAAAAATTCTCTGGCCCTAAGTAAAGTTTCTGGGGCCCTGAGTAACAATTCTCTGGCACTGCGTAACAATTCTGTCTGTCCCTGAGTAACAATTCTCTGGCACTCAGTAACAATTCTGTCTGTCCCTGAGTAAAAATTCTGTGGCCCTAATTAAAGTTTCTGTGGCCCTAAGTAACAATTCTCTGGCACTCAGTAACAATTCTGTCTGTCCCTGAGTAACAATTCTCTGGCACTCGGTAACAATTCTGTCTGTCCCTGAGTAACAATTCTCTGGCACTCAGTAACAATTCTGTCTGTCCCTGAGTAAAAATTCTGTGGCCCTAATTCAAGTTTCTGTGGCCCTAAGTAACAATTCTCTGGCACTCAGTAACAATTCTGTCTGTCCCTGAGTAACAATTCTCTGGCACTCAGTAACAATTCTGTCTGTCCCTGAGTAAAAATTCTCTGGCCCTAAGTAAAGTTTCTGGGGCCCTGAGTAACAATTCTCTGGCACTCCGTAACAATTCTGTCTGTCCCTGAGTAACAATTCTCTGGCACTCAGTAACAATTCTGTCTGTCCCTGAGTAAAAATTCTGTGGCCCTAATTAAAGTTTCTGTGGCCCTAAGTAACAATTCTCTGGCACTCAGTAACAATTCTGTCTGTCCCTGAGTAACAATTCTCTGGCACTCGGTAACAATTCTGTCTGTCCCTGAGTAACAATTCTCTGGCACTCAGTAACAATTCTGTCTGTCCCTGAGTAAAAATTCTGTGGCCCTAATTAAAGTTTCTGTGGCCCTAAGTAACAATTCTCTGGCACTCAGTAACAATTCTGTCTGTCCCTGAGTAACAATTCTCTGGCACTCCGTAACAATTCTGTCTGTCCCTGAGTAACAATTCTCTGGCACTCAGTAACAATTCTGTCTGTCCCTGAGTAAAAATTCTGTGGGCCTAATTAAAGTTTCTGTGGCCCTAAGTAACAATTCTCTGGCACTCAGTAACAATTCTCTCTGTCCCTGAGTAACAATTCTCTGGCACTCAGTAACAATTCTGTCTGTCCCTGAGTAAAAATTCTGTGGCCCTAAGTAAAGTTTCTGGGGCCCTGAGTAACAATTATCTGGCACTCAGTAACAATTCTGTCTGTCCCTGAGTAACAATTCTCTGGCACTCAGTAACAATTCTGTCTGTCCCTGAGTAACAATTCTCTGGCACTCAGTAACAATTCTGTCTGTCCCTGAGTAAAAATTCTGTGGCCCTAAGTAAAGTTTCTGGGGCCCTGAGTAACAATTATCTGGCACTCAGTAACAATTCTGTCTGTCCCTGAGTAACAATTCTCTGGCACTCAGTAACAATTCTGTCTGTCCCTGAGTAACAATTCTCTGGCACTCAGTAACAATTCTGTCTGTCCCTGAGTAAAAATTCTGTGGCCCTAAGTAAAGTTTCTGGGGCCCTGAGTAACAATTATCTGGCACTCCGTAACAATTCTGTCTGTCCCTGAGTAACAATTCTCTGGCACTCAGTAACAATTCTGTCTGTCCCTGAGTAAAAATTCTCTGGCCCTAAGTAAAGTTTCTGGGGCCCTGAGTAACAATTCTCTGGCACTCCGTAACAATTCTGTCTGTCCCTGAATAACAATTCTCTGGCACTCAGTAACAATTCTGTCTGTCCCTGAGTAAAAATTCTGTGGCCCTAATTAAAGTTTCTGTGGCCCTAAGTAACAATTCTCTGGCACTCAGTAACAATTCTGTCTGTCCCTGAGTAACAATTCTCTGGCACTCGGTAACAATTCTGTCTGTCCCTGAGTAACAATTCTCTGGCACTCAGTAACAATTCTGTCTGTCCCTGAGTAAAAATTCTGTGGCCCTAATTAAAGTTTCTGTGGCCCTAAGTAACAATTCTCTGGCACTCAGTAACAATTCTGTCTGTCCCTGAGTAACAATTCTCTGGCACTCCGTAACAATTCTGTCTGTCCCTGAGTAACAATTCTCTGGCACTCAGTAACAATTCTGTCTGTCCCTGAGTAAAAATTCTGTGGCCCTAAGTAAAGTTTCTGGGGCCCTGAGTAACAATTATCTGGCACTCAGTAACAATTCTGTCTGTCCCTGAGTAACAATTCTCTGGCACTCAGTAACAATTCTGTCTGTCCCTGAGTAACAATTCTCTGGCACTCAGTAACAATTCTGTCTGTCCCTGAGTAAAAATTCTGTGGCCCTAAGTAAAGTTTCTGGGTCCCTGAGTAACAATTATCTGGCACTCCGTAACAATTCTGTCTGTCCCTGAGTAACAATTCTCTGGCACTCAGTAACAATTCTGTCTGTCCCTGAGTAAAAATTCTCTGGCCCTAAGTAAAGTTTCTGGGGCCCTGAGTAACAATTCTCTGGCACTGCGTAACAATTCTGTCTGTCCCTGAGTAACAATTCTCTGGCACTCAGTAACAATTCTGTCTGTCCCTGAGTAAAAATTCTGTGGCCCTAATTAAAGTTTCTGTGGCCCTAAGTAACAATTCTCTGGCACTCAGTAACAATTCTGTCTGTCCCTGAGTAACAATTCTCTGGCACTCGGTAACAATTCTGTCTGTCCCTGAGTAACAATTCTCTGGCACTCAGTAACAATTCTGTCTGTCCCTGAGTAAAAATTCTGTGGCCCTAATTCAAGTTTCTGTGGCCCTAAGTAACAATTCTCTGGCACTCAGTAACAATTCTGTCTGTCCCTGAGTAACAATTCTCTGGCACTCAGTAACAATTCTGTCTGTCCCTGAGTAAAAATTCTGTGGCCCTAAGTAAAGTTTCTGGGGCCCTGAGTAACAATTATCTGGCACTCCGTAACAATTCTGTCTGTCCCTGAGTAACAATTCTCTGGCACTCAGTAACAATTCTGTCTGTCCCTGAGTAAAAATTCTCTGGCCCTAAGTAAAGTTTCTGGGGCCCTGAGTAACAATTCTCTGGCACTCCGTAACAATTCTGTCTGTCCCTGAGTAACAATTCTCTGGCACTCAGTAACAATTCTGTCTGTCCCTGAGTAAAAATTCTGTGGCCCTAATTAAAGTTTCTGTGGCCCTAAGTAACAATTCTCTGGCACTCAGTAACAATTCTGTCTGTCCCTGAGTAACAATTCTCTGGCACTCGGTAACAATTCTGTCTGTCCCTGAGTAACAATTCTCTGGCACTCAGTAACAATTCTGTCTGTCCCTGAGTAAAAATTCTGTGGCCCTAATTAAAGTTTCTGTGGCCCTAAGTAACAATTCTCTGGCACTCAGTAACAATTCTGTCTGTCCCTGAGTAACAATTCTCTGGCACTCCGTAACAATTCTGTCTGTCCCTGAGTAACAATTCTCTGGCACTCAGTAACAATTCTGTCTGTCCCTGAGTAAAAATTCTCTGGCCCTAAGTAAAGTTTCTGTGGCCCTGAGTAACAATTCTCTGGCACTCCGTAACAATTCTGTCTGTCCCTGAGTAACAATTCTCTGGCACTCCGTAACAATTCTGTCTGTCCCTGAGTAAAAATTCTGTGGCCCTAATTAAAGTTTCTGTGGCCCTAAGTAACAATTCTCTGGCACTCAGTAACAATTCTGTCTGTCCCTGAGTAACAATTCTCTGGCACTCGGTAACAATTCTGTCTGTCCCTGAGTAACAATTCTCTGGCACTCAGTAACAATTCTGTCTGTCCCTGAGTAAAAATTCTGTGGGCCTAATTAAAGTTTCTGTGGCCCTAAGTAACAATTCTCTGGCACTCAGTAACAATTCTCTCTGTCCCTGAGTAACAATTCTCTGGCACTCAGTAACAATTCTGTCTGTCCCTGAGTAAAAATTCTGTGGCCCTAATGAAAGTTTCTGTGGCCCTAAGTAACAATTCTCTGGCACTCAGTAACAATTCTGTCTGTCCCTGAGTAACAATTCTCTGGCACTCGGTAACAATTCTGTCTGTCCCTGAGTAACAATTCTCTGGCACTCAGTAACAATTCTGTCTGTCCCTGAGTAAAAATTCTGTGGCCCTAATTAAAGTTTCTGTGGCCCTAAGTAACAATTCTCTGGCACTCATTAACAATTCTGTCTGTCCCTGAGTAACAATTCTCTGGCACTCGGTAACAATTCTGTCTGTCCCTGAGTAACAATTCTGTGGCCCTAACTAGCGTTTCTTTGTCCCTAAGTAACAGTTCTGTGGCCCTCAGTAACAGTTCTGTGTCTGTGCGAGTAACAATTCTGTGTCTGTGCGAGTAACAATTCTGTGGCCCTAAGTAACAGTTCTGTGGCCTTCAGTAACAATTCTGTGTCTGTGCGAGTAACAATTCTGTGGCCCTAAGTAAAGTTTCTGTGGCCCTAAGTAACAATTCTCTGGCACTCAGTAACAATTCTGTCTGTCCCTGAGTAACAATTCTCTGGCACTCAGTAACAATTCTGTCTGTCCCTGAGTAAAAATTCTGTGGCCCTAAGTAAAGTTTCTGTGGCCTTGAGTAACAATTCTCTGGCACTCAGTAACAATTCTGTCTGTCCCTGAGTAACAATTCTCTGGCACTGAGTAACAATTCTGTCTGTCCCTGAGTAAAAATTCTGTGGCCCTAATTAAAGTTTCTGTGGCCCTAAGTAACAATTCTCTGGCACTCAGTAACAATTCTGTCTGTCCCTGAGTAACAATTCTCTGGCACTCAGTAACAATTCTGTCTGTCCCTGAGTAACAATTCTGTGGCCCTAACTAGCGTTTCTTTGTCCCTAAGTAACAGTTCTGTGGCCCTCAGTAACAGTTCTGTGTCTGTGCGAGTAACAATTCTGTGTCTGTGCGAGTAACAATTCTGTGGCCCTAAGTAACAGTTCTGTGGCCTTCAGTAACAATTCTGTGTCTGTGCGAGTAACAATTCTGTGTCTGTGCGAGTAACAATTCTGTGGCCCTAAGTAAAGTTTCTGTGGCCCTAAGTAACAATTCTCTGGCACTCAGTAACAATTCTGTCTGTCCCTGAGTAACAATTCTCTGGCACTCAGTAACAATTCTGTCTGTCCCTGAGTAAAAATTCTGTGGCCCTAAGTAAAGTTTCTGTGGCCCTGAGTAACAATTCTCTGGCACTCAGTAACAATTCTGTCTGTCCCTGAGTAACAATTCTCTGGCACTGAGTAACAATTCTATCTGTCCCTGAGTAAAAATTCTGTGGCCCTAATTAAAGTTTCTGTGGCCCTAAGTAACAATTCTCTGGCACTCAGTAACAATTCTGTCTGTCCCTGAGTAACAATTCTCTGGCACTCAGTAACAATTCTGTCTGTCCCTGAGTAACAATTCTGTGGCCCTAATAACGTTTCTGTGGCCCTAAGTAACAATTCTCTGGCACTGAGTAACAATTCTGTCTGTCCCTGATTATGAATTCTGTGGCCCTAACTAGCGTTTCTTTGTCCCTAAATAACGATTCTGTGGCCCTCATTAACAAGTCTGTGTCCCTGAGTAATGGTTCTCTGTCCCTAAGTAACTTTTCTCTGTCCCCAATTATCGTTTCTGTGGCCCTAACTCTGTCCCTGTCCCTAGTACAGAGCGGTCTGCCTCTGTTCAATAACTGCAGGCAAATGAAGAATTCCAAAATGGCCGCTATTTATAGCTCGACCATTACACAGTGCTGGCTGGCTGGCTGCTGATAGGCTGATGCGATCACATGTAGTTGAGGCATGCATTATGGGTCAGCGCGCCTTGTCTGCGCGCCTTCCCAGACATCCCCGCTCCGTCGCCGCACATGTCAGCCGCCATTTTCTGAAAAATTTCGATTCGCGCGTCCGAATTAGGCTATTTTTCGGATTCGGCACGAATCGAAATTTTTCAGATATTCGACTCGAATTCCACTTCGGATACTTCGATTCGCTCATCTCTAGTTATAATCCCAGCAAGCCATGAAGTAGAGCAAATGGACCAACCTTCTAACATCTTAGAAACTGCCTAAATAATTGTGACCAATCAGCAAAATATTAAGCATAGTCAGTTGTAAATGTGATTTCTATATAGCAATACATCTAGCCCTCGATATTATGTTGCATCAACTAGGTAAAAAGGGAGGTGTGTGTGTGTGTGATATACATTAAATTAAGACTCAAACTGAAAATGTTGAAAAACTAAAAAATATGGATTAAGTATTAGCTAATGGGAGCAAGGGATTATACACAGTTAAAATATAATTCCAAGAAAACTTTTTTTTTTTTTTTTACTAGGGAAGATATTGGAATCTACATTTTACGGTTGTAAGGAAAGCTCACAGAAAATCCCTGGTGTCCACTGCCAACAGACAGTAACTGAGGAAAAACACTGCAAAGGGAGCACTGACAACAGTAAAACTTGATAGTTTCTAATCAGTCCCCATTCTAATATGGTATTTTTATCACCGTTTGTATACCTGTTATAATGACCTGCCATTTTCACTATCTGTTGACTAATATCAAAATATATAGTTTCTGTGTTTCAGGAAGCCAAAAAATCATTGAAATTAAGAACAAAATAATCAGCAATTTGAAAGTGAAATTATACACCAAGCCTATATAGGCAGGTGCCTTACCATGTATATGGTTAGCCACTAAAATGTCAGACAACGGGATAAAACTATTACACATGAAGATATAATTGATGATGTTGGAAAAATAGGATTTTTGACTTACCAGTAAAATCTACCTCTTGGAATACAGCACAAGCTCTTTACCATTATGACTGGGTTATATGCAACTATCCTCATGTGACTGAACACTGGCAAAAAAAGAAGCTGCAGGAACATGTCCCTATATATCTCCCCCCAACTGTTGTTGGCCCACAGAAGCCAACGGGTTAAGCAGATCTGACAGATTCAGACAGAAGCTTGTAACATCATACACCTGAAACTGGCGTCAGAGTAGGACTGAACATTCACTTGGTAGAACTCAACAAATGTGTGAAGAGAGGTCCAGGTGGCAGCATAGTAAGAGATGGCAGATGCTAAAAAAGCTCATGAAACACTTAGGGCTTGTTCAAATGTGAAGTGCCCTTGATCTGTACTGGATCACTACTTAGAGGCATTTGACTAGTGGTGGGGAGGTATTATGTGGTTTCCTTGCCACCTGATTTAACCCTGTAAATGGCACACTACAATGTTGCAATCGTGAGCACTGCACTCAGTTTTGAGGCAGCCCCACAACTCGCCTTGGTCACGCTCAGAGGTGGCAACGTCCACCGAATGCAACATGCTGATTAATTTTTACCACATCTGTGGCATGTGCACGGCCCCGAATGGGCCCCCTAGCCACACAGATCTGGTAGAGTGTGCCTTAACAGGGATAGGAGGAACCATATCCTTCAAACTATACCCCTGATGATAACTTGTCTGATCTACATAGCAATGGTGAAACGTGAAGCATGTAAAAGCACATATATGAAAAACATGCAATGCTACGAAAAGCACCTTAGCAACAAGAAAGGCCACCCCACAAGTAAGACCAGACAAGAAAATATCCCTAATGAATCCACAGGGCAACCCCTGCAGAGCTGAGAGAAACAAAATGAGGTCCAAAGGGGACACAGGGGAGTGAACTAGGGGGGGGAGAGATAACAGTCTTGCCTGTAACAAAATCCTTAATTAGGGAGTAAAAGGTCAAAGGCCTCTCAAACAGACCAGCAAAGGCTGAGATTTGTCCTTTGATAGTGTTCAAAGCCAGATGCTGGTCCTACCAGACTGAAAAAAAGACAATGTGTTCCATGGAGTACTTTCTAGGATGAAAGTTATTCGATTTGCACCAAGAAAAACAGGCATTCCAGATAGTACAGGAAGTTGACTTCCTAGCCCTCAAGAGGGTATAGATCGCTAAATCTGAAAGATCCCTGTGGCTTGAACAGCCATGTTGTTAAAACAGCAATTGAGAAGCAGGATGAAACTCTATCCCTTGGGACAGAAGGTCCAAACAATCCAGAAGAGCCCACGGAGCTTCTACCAACAGTCTGAGTATGTCTGAAAACCACATCCTCCTGTAACAAATCAATGTAATGAAAATCACCAGAATGTCCTCCACCCTGATCCTGCCGAACAGCCGAGTTAGAATCTGATCCCATACTGTCACCAGTGCATCCACTGAAAATGGCAGAGGGTCCCTGGGCGTGCAAAAAAACTATAACAGCAGTTTGTTGTTGACTCTGGGCACCATCAGAATCACATACTGTGTCCCCTATCTATGGCAGAGGGCTTAAAACACCTCAGAAGAGCCCACTTCCCCAAGCCAAAATGCAGATGACCTAGAGGTTTTCCACCAATGCCTGGGATGTGAACAGTGGACATGGCTAGAACATGAAGTTCTGCCAAAGAAAAGATCAAGTTTGTTTCCATTTGAGCTTTGTAACTACAGGTGCCTTCTTGATGATTGAGGTAGGCCATAACGGTGGCATTGTCCAACTGTATTCTCATTGGGTGTCTTTAAAATAAAGGAGCCCAGCATTGAAATGACAAGCAATCTGTGAGATGAGTCCAGCGATTACTCCAGACTCCTCAGATTGAGGTCCAAACTAAATCTCTGCAGAGATGTGTCTTTTGGATGTTGGCTAAGAAGAAAATGGAGGACTAGTTCTTTGACAGGAGATCGGCCAGGCCTACAAGCAACCTGGTAAAGAACAGGGGGGGGGGGTTGTGGAAGGGCAAGTGGAAGGTTGACAAACTGGTAATGATGATCTTCATCTGCACAACAGAAATAGTGTTGATAAAGAGATGTGAAGGTGTATGTAAATATCCCAAATGATTATTGAGGCCAGAAAATCCCACTGGTACGAGGGAGGCAATGAGGGACCTTGTGATCTCCATGCAGAATGTTTGAATCCATAAACAAGTCTTCCAATCCAGAATGGTCACTACTCTTCTTTGTTTGAAACATTTAAAAAGGTACACATACCTTCCTTGAAAATGTTCTTCTGATGGTTCATGAGACAGAAGCTCCTGGACAGATCTGTCCACTGTGGGGGGGGGGGGGGCAGGGAACATGTTTTATAGCATGAAAAAGGGAGGTGGCAGAGCTCAACACTCCAGTTTGTAGCCCCTGGAAATGACATTCTAGACCCAGTACAGAGTGAACAGATTGACAGATATCCCTTCAACTCTGAATAGTGGGGGTGCTCCATCACCGAGGAGAGGCCTTAGAACCATTCTTGTCAGGTTTGAAGAGCCATGTCTTCTTACAAAAGTATGCTACAGTGATGGCATTGTAAGATAGAGGGATGAAAACAACCCTCCTTAACCTCAGGAGTCCTACTGGTAGAGGTGCAAGCCGCCATCTTCTTCTGGGGGAGAAGGATATTCCTAACCACTGTGGTCTCCTTGATGTACTTATTCAAGGAGGGATCAAATAGGTGTTCTGCTTTTAAGAATAACTAGTCCAGGCATTTCTTGCATGGGAGCTCAGCAGACCAGCATTTAAGCCACAGAATCCTGTGCATGTGGATGGAGAGAAGACTCATCCTGGAGATTTGACGAAGTGTATTTACTAAGCCATTCATGCAATGACATATAGTCATAGGTAAAAGGTCTAAATAACTTTAGACAGAGGCATCTGTAAGGATGGAAACTAGGATTCCAGCCCATGTGATTTATCCACACAAAAATAGTCTGACAGGCTGCCAGAGATGCAATGGCAAGTTAAATGGCAGGGCCTGCCAAGGAAAACACAGCTTTAAAGAGGGCCTCTAACTTCTATCTACTGGGTCTTTGAATACAGGATTAACCTCCACCAGGTATGTGACAGTTTTGTTAGGACCAGAAATAGCAGAATCTTCCACATTAAATACCACTTATGAGGGCGATAGAACTGTTGCGCGAAGCAAGTCTGCGGGGTAAAACTCTTCTCTGAGTAAGGCCAAGCCGCGTACAGGAAAGGCACCACCAGCAAGTAGACTAGGAAGGTCTTGGCTGGCTGAGGTAATTTAAGGGATCCCATACTGAATACCTTAGGGTGAGCAGACTCTGGCAGTTCCAATGCAACAACATACAGCATCATTAAGGGTAGCCATGGTATAAGTTAGCTTGGATTAAATCTCTGTTACCGTTGTGTCATCCTAACCTGATTCCTCAGAAGGAGAGGGATCATCCTTAATTGCCACTGCCTCCTTGGATAGTCTGCCTGACTCAAGGCTAAAATCAAAGATTGATATAGAAGGGGAGATTGAAGGGGCATGGCTGTGGCCCCTACTGTCTATGGCTTCTAAAAGACCAAACATTATGTCTGTGTATCCTAACATTGGGGTAGAGCAGGTGCGTCAGATCGGCAAGCAGAATGACTAAAGGAAGGCCGTGAGCCAGAATGGAGGTAACCTTCAGAGAAGAGGGTAACATGGTCCTGAGTGGATACACTACTATCCTAAATGGGGCTAAAAGCGGAGTCTGAGCTAGCAAGTCCATCTGACTCTTTTTCCCTGTGCTTGTGAATATCTTCCCCAGAGGGATACGAACAACTTTCTGCACAGTGAGGATGGGGGAATTCCTCAGTGGTAATCATGTGTGGGCCCCAGTAAGCTAAGTAATGTGATAATAGCTGCTATAATGAGTCCAGAGAGAGCCAGGAGATATTTCTGGTCTGAAGTCATGCCTGCAAAGAGGAAGAGGCAGAGATCATAGCTGCAGAAATCCCAAAGGGAATGAGGCAGTGCAGGTGCAGCATATGCTCAATCTGGACAAGTGTAGTAGCACCCAGCTCACACAGACTTACTAGGCACCACTCGGCATCTCTGGAAAATTAAAACGTTCTACCTTGCATTGGAACTGTGCCTGCACTTCAAAGGTTACCTGCTTATTTAGTTTGGGGGATGCAAAATACAGTTTTATTTACTTGATCATCTACTCCAGCAATGAACTGTCCCTGAGTGTCCTAACATCCAGTGCAGGGCTAGGGGCCTTGCATCAGTCTTGATGACCCGCTGAAGTGCAGGCACCCATTTAGCAGTGAGAGAGAGCAGTGTAAAAGTTCAACACCTAAGGACTTTAGCATAAAACTGAGGGAATCTAGAAATGGGGTTTTTTTAGGGGGATGTCCCTGTAGTGTCCAGTCATCTGAAGGCAGCAGCATATAACTCAGTAGTCATAACTGAACAGTCTGTTTCCTGTACTGTATGACTACGAAAACACTTTTATTCAATAAAAATGTAGAATTGTGAGGTGGTGGATTATTATAAAAATGGGAAGCTAGAATGAGGTTAGTTAAAGAAATACGAGTGACTAACCTGTGTAGGAGACTGTTTAGAAAAACTAGAAGACTCAGTAAGAAAAACAGAGGAATATTTTGAAAATCAACATTAAACATCTTGATATGAAAAAAAAAAAATAATTCTGAGAATTTTGACTTACCTGTAAATTTCAGATCTTGGAGTACAGTAAAAGACGCAGGCAACATATGCACATGCCATGGGTTACAGGCATGTAACTTCAGGTGATTGGACACTAGCAAACCTTACCACACTACATTAATATCCAGTTTTGTAGCAAGCAATGCAGGGTAAACCAAGGGAAGGGAGGGTGGCTGGTGACCTGTACTGTACTCTAAGATATGGAAAATAAAGGTAAGTCAGAATTCCTTTTACTTAATGGTACAGCACAGAACATAGGCAACAGGTTCAAACGCCATGGGATATAGGTATACAGGACACTGGCAAAGCTTGTTAGTTAGTTTTTCGCCAGATGTAACGGGACGTACACCTTCCAAAAAGTTCAACTTTTGACTTTCATCAGTGCATAGAATATTTGTCCAAAAGTCTTGGCGATTATCAAGATGATTTTTTGGCAAATGTGAGATGAGCCTTTGTGTTCTTTTTGGTCAGCAGTGGCTTCACATTGAAACTCTCCAATGAATGCCATTTTTGCCCAGTCTCATTGTTATTGTTGAATCATGAACACTAACCTTAACTGAGGCAAGTGAGGCCTGCAGTTCTTTAGATGTTGTTCTGGGTTCTTTTATTACCTCCTTGATGACTTGTTCTTGTGCTTTTGGAGTAATGTTCGTAGGCTTAGGGGGATGCATGTCAAAGCTTACATGCTGAAAATCTGATATGTTTGACCCTGGTTGCAGAGTCATGGAAAGACTATCATGAATTGGTGGTGTAACATAAAATCTCCTTTTGTGCATGGGCTGGAACATGCCTCCCCAGCCTGATAGACTTGTGTCTGTTGTAAAGGCTTTTCAGAGGTAGGGTAGGAAGGATGTCCTCACTGTTAGGGCTCGGGAAGGGGGTGTTATCCCACCAAGATAAAGACGTTGTTGCATGGCTATATAGGAGCATAGGTAAGTTGAGGGAAAGAGTCTGCTATTCCACGCCAATAAAATATTTTGTTGGAGAGTTCTTGAATGGAATTGGCAAAAGGCACTGCCTCAAAGGAAGCGACCATCAGGCCTGCAACTCTCACAGAGAATTTCACTGCTGGATTTTCTCTTGGATCTCTGTCTTTGAGCATGAGCTCTTAGAGAAAGCAATTTATTTTCTGGCTATTCCCTCCTCTGTTATTTGTTGGGGATTATTCCCCTTTTAGATCTGGGAGGGTCAAGATATAACCATTATCTATTTCATATATGTGGATATATTGTGCTCTGGTTTCTTGAATGCTGCTGCTGAGCCTATTGGCTGCCTGGTTCTAGTTTTTTGGGGCTAAATGATCCGATTTAGGGTTTATGTATTACTAAATGTGGAGTATAATGTTCCATGTATTGGTTTATTCTTTTCATTCTTTGATTTATAATGTTTTCTTCTTTTTTGTGTAGGTTTAAAATTGTGGTGTTATGGCAGCTCCGAGACCTGCATGGTAACTGATCCTATACCTTTCCTTGTGGCGTTGGGGAAGGGTTTGTTAGTCAAGGAAGGGCTGAATTTAGGTTTTGAAGTAGAAACCTGAGGAGAGTGGAAAGATGTTCTGCATTTAGAGGAGCTAGGGCCTTCTGAGGAAGATTTTTGAATCTTTCTTTGCGGAAGTAAATTATTTCCTCCAGTGACCTGCTTGACAAATGAGTCAAATGCATCACCAAACAGAAATTTTCCTTGGAAGGGCATATGTGTGCGGTGCCTTTTGAAGAAAGCTTCAGCTGTCCAAGCTTTAAGTCATAGGATTCTTACCATGTGAATGGATATTAGAGTCACAATGGAATTTTGTCTCATGACATGTTTTACAGAATCCACACAAAAAAGCATTCCAGTAGATGATATTTACCAAATTTAAACAATGAAATTGTAATTGCAGTTGCTATCCCTTCTCCAAAGAGATCCAAAATATCACATATACCTGATAGCGCTATGTGATATTTTGGATCTTTTTGGAGAAGGGATAGCGGCTGCAATTACAAATTGTTGATTGAAATTTGGTACTTATTGGTGTGGGTGGTTATTTGTACATTATTCACATAACTTTAGACTGACACTTCACACAGCCATGGAAGTTTTTGATTTTGTTAATAATAAAAGTATAGATATACAGTGGATATAAAAAGTTTTTTTGGGGGGGGGGTAAACAAAAAAAAACTACAATAATGTGGTTGCATAAGTGTGCACACCTTCTTATAACTGGAGATGTAGCTGTGTTTAGAATTAAGCACTCACATTCATAATCATGTTAAATAGGAGTCCGTACACACCTGCCATAATTTAAAGTGCCTCTGATTAACCCCAAATAAAGTTCAGCTGTTCTAGTAGGTCTTTCCTGACATTTTCTTAGTCACATTCTACAGCAAAAGCCATGGTCCACGGAGAGCTTCCAAAGCAATAGCAGAAACCCATTGTTAAAAGGCATCAGTCAGGAGAAGGGTACACAACAATTTCCAACACATTAGATATACCATGGAACACAGTGAAGACAGTCACCCTCAAGTGGAGAAAATATGGCACAACAGTAACATTACCAAGAACTGGACATCTCTCCAAAATGGATGAAAAGACAAGAAGAAAACTGGTCTGGGAGGGTGCAAAGAGGCCTTCAGCAACATTAAAGAAACTGAGGGAATATCTGGCAAGTACTGTTCTGTGTGGTACATGTGACAACAATCTCCCGTATTTTTCATATGTCTGGGCTATGGGGAACAGTGGCAAGATGAATCTTATGAAGAAAAACATCTAAGCCCAACTACATTTTGCAAAAACACATCTGAAGTCTCCCTAAAGTCTGTGGGAAAATGTGTTCTGGTCTGATGAAACCAAGGTTGAACATTTTGGCCATAATTCCAAAATATATGTTTGGTAAAACAACACTGCACATCACCAACAGAACACCATACCCACAGTGAAGCATTAGATGGAACTGGAGCCTTAGTAAAGGTAGAGGGAATTATGAACAGTTCCAAATACCAGTCAATATTGACACAAAACAATCAGGCTTCTGCTAGAAATCTGAACATGAAGGGGAACTTAATCTTTCAGTATGACAACGACCCAAAGCATGCATCAAAATCAACAAAGGAATGGCTTCACCAGAAGAAGTTTAAACTTTTGGAATGGCCCAGCCAGAGCCAAGACCTGAATTTGATTGAAAATATGTGGGGTGATCTGAAGAGGGCTGTGCACAGGAGATGTCCTCGCAATCTGACAGATTTGGAGTGTTGTTCCAAAGAAGAGCGGGGCAAATATTGCCAAGTCAAGATGTGCCATTCTGATAGACTCATACCCAAAAAGACGGAGATCAGATATAGTTACATAGTTTGTCTGGTTGAAAAAAAACTCCTTCCTGATCCGAGAGGCAAGCGGATAATCCCTGGATCAACTTTACCTATAAATGTTAGTAACCAGTTATATTCTGTGTATCTAAGAAATAATCCAGGCCTTTTTTAAAGCAATCTACTGAGCTGGCCAGAACCAACTCTTGAGGGAGTCTATTCCAGATTTTCACAGCTCTCACTGTGAAGAAACCTTTCCATGTTTGGAGATTAAATTTCTTTTCCTCCAGAATTAAAGTGTGCCCCCTTGTCCTCTGTGATGACTTCAGAGTGAATAGCTCTACACCGAGTTCACTATATGAACCACTGATGTATTTATACATGTTGATCGTATCCCCCCTTAATCTGCTCTTCTCAAGAGAGAATAAATTCAGTTCCTCTAATCTTTCCTCATAGCTGAGCTCCTCCATGCCTCTTATCAGTTTGGTTGCCCTTCTCTGTACTATCTCCAGTTCCCCAATGTTCTTATTAAGAATTGGTGCCTAAAACGGAACTGCATATTCCAGATGAGATCTTACTAATGATTTGTACAGGGGTAAAATGATATCTCTCTCTCTATACCTCTTTTAATACAAGGGAGGATTTTGCTCGCTTTAGAAACCACAGCTTGGCATTGCATGCCATTGCTAAGCTTGTGATCTACCAGAACTCCCAGATACTTCTCCACCATTGATTTCCCCAGTTGTACCCCCCCCCCCCTAGTATGTATGATGCATGCATATTCTTAGCCCCCAAGTGCATAACCTTACATTTATCAACAGTAAACCTCATTTGCCACATAGTTGCCCAATTAAACAGTACATTGAGGTCAGATATTACAGACTGAGTGCTGTAATAAAATCAAAAGGTTCTTCAACAAAGTATTCGTTAGATTAAGGGTGTGCACACTTATGAAACCATAGTATTTCAGTTTTTTTTTTTTTTTTATTTCCCTCCACCTAAAAGATTTCAGTTTGTTTTTCAACTGAGTTGTACAGTTTATAGGTTACATTAAAAGGTGGAAAAAGTTCTGAAATGTTTTATGTTTGTCTACTTTTTTTACATCACAGAAACCTGATATTTTACCAGGGGTGTGTAGACTTTTTATATCCATTGTAGACACTATTTTTTCAACAGGGCAAAATGCAACGCATAAAGACACTAAACAGGTGTTTAAATCCCAAATAAATGTGTTTTGGACAAATTTCTATAGTAGCTCTAAAACATCATGATCCTGAAATACAGGTATCGAGATCTGTCCCCTGAGGGACACTAAGGGAATAAAGTGCAGTAAGCATGTCAGGACAGAGAATACGGTAACGCAGCTGTGGACCATTCTGTACCAAATCTGCGTTGAGGAAAGGTAGGAAGTGCCTGAATACCTTATAAGGGCTCTAGGCGGAAGTGATGTTAAAGCGTGTGATAAGTAGTGTAATGTAACACTTGGTCATCCACCGCCTCCCTTATCTTGGTCATGCCCCGTGCTTCCCCAGTCATCCACCTGAGACTGAACTCTGAGTGGCTTTCATGTTTGCGCAAAGTTTGAAACGTTTACACTGTGAAGTGAATACATTCCCAACATAGCCCCATTTTTAAAGTAATGGTCAGAGGGTGACACTTTCTTACTTGTTCACAACACTGGACTGTGTATAAAGACCAAGTTTCACCAATTACTGTGGGCATATCCCTGAAGAGGTCTTCAGGGACTGATTTCTATAAAGATGGACCACAGCTTTGGACCTTTATAGCACCCTGTGGATGACTCAATGTGTTGCACCGAGTGCCAAGGTGAGCACCTTATGAACACACTACAGTCCATTCCCACAGCGTGAATAATTTGAAGAAAATAATCAGGAAAAAAAAATAAACTAGTGAAGCTTCTATCTCTGCAAAAAAGAAAATGTTCATTACTTCAGACTTGGCAGATAGAACTGAGGATTCACAGAGTGGGGCATGGTTAAAGGGGAGGTGCCCCAAGAGAAATTGTTCTCAAAAGCTTGTCAGTGTCCAATCATCTGATAGCATCTGATAGTACACGCCTATAACCCATGGTGTATGAATGTGTTGTCTGTGTCATGTACTGTACAATTAAGATATATATTTAAATCAAGAGATTCCTCTACATTCATCAAAAGCAAAGTTTTTAAACTGGATTTTTAAATTAGCTCCTTAAAGCACACCTTTTCCCCTTTTGTTAAACTTCAGATTAGGCTGCATCTCTGCATGGTGATGTTAAATCATCTAACACTGTTTTATCTGTTTTTATTTACTTACCCTTTTGCATCTACTTCCTTGTTTCACTGAAGGCACTGATGACGGCTGCAAATATGCCCCCTTGGAAGGTAACCTCATCAGTGCCTTCAAGGAACTCTCGCACCTAATCTGTGAGATCTCACGAGTTTTCGCAATACTGTTGTACTGCACATTGGTGAGATGAAATGCCTGGCATCATGTGCCTTGTCTTTTACATGTGCTGTAGAACATTACACTAATTTGTTGGTAAAACAAACAACTTTCTCCATAAGATCTTTTTAATACAGATTTTATGAAACAGATGGAAGTAATGTGAGGTGCATAAATCAATCAATCTTTAAGCACACTTGGTTACAGAAAACTCAATATTAGTGTATAAAGTCCCAAAATAAGTCCCAAAAATCTATATTAGTGTATAAAGTCCCAAAATAAGAGTCCAAAAATCAAAGTCCAAATAGATCCCAAAGAGAATATATCTTGATCAGTACTTTCTCAAATCTTCGTGTCTCCAAACCACCTTTTTGATATACTCCAAAAATAAATCTTCATATACCTCAAAGAAAAAAACTCAACATAGTGCTTTATCCAAATAATATAAAAAATATATCATAAAAGTGCCACACGTGTTACATGCAAAAACACTACCGTGCCACAGCAACCGTGAGATCAGATACCTCTGCCTTAAATGTTATTCACTGCACACAAATAACAGAAGTGCATAATTACCCTCAAGGTAGTAACATAAGCCATAGATGAGATTGTTTCCAACCTTTTTCCTTCAATCTTTCCAGCCACTTCCCACAGACCTCATAAACAGACCAGGGATCAGTGTGTATCATAAATAATCACAGTACTTTATTATAGCAACTTACATTAAAATAAGAAGAGATCAGCTTCCACACATAAAGCAATTGATTCCACAATCGAACCTCTCCAGGGATCCCTGTTGACAAAGTCCGGATGTGACGAAACGCGTCCGGGGCACGTGACGTGGTGACGTTCTGACGCTCTTCCGGAAGTGCTGTGGCGGCCATTTTTGTTCCTGGAACACGCGGCTGTGTATGCCCTGGAATCCTCCATACAGGTGTATGGTTAGTGGGGAACCGATCACCAAAGTGGTATGGTGAGGATATTTCAACACCACTGAGGAGAGGTTCCATTGTGGAATCAATTGCTTTATGTGTGGAAGCTGATCTCTTCTTATTTTAATGTAAGTTGCTATAATAAAGTACGGTGATTATTTATGATACACACTGATCCCTGGTCTGTTTATGAGGTCTGTGGGAAGTGGCTGGAAAGATTGAAGGAAAAAGGTTGGAAACAATCTCATCTATGGCTTATGTTACTACCTTGAGGGTAATTATGCACTTCTGTTATTTGTGTGCAGTGAATAACATTTAAGGCAGAGGTATCTGATCTCACGGTTGCTGTGGCACGGTAGTGTTTTTGCATGTAACACGTGTGGCACTTTTATGATATATTTTTTATATTATTTGGATAAAGCACTATGTTGAGTTTTTTTCTTTGAGGTATATGAAGATTTATTTTTGGAGTATATCAAAAAGGTGGTTTGGAGACACGAAGATTTGAGAAAGTACTGATCAAGATATATTCTCTTTGGGATCTATTTGGACTTTGATTTTTGGACTCTTATTTTGGGACTTTATACACTAATATAGATTTTTGGGACTTATTTTGGGACTTTATACACTAATATTGAGTTTTCTGTAACCAAGTGTGCTTAAAGACTGATTGATTTATGTATGTACTTCAGGGGAAGGACGGTTAAAGTGACTTGGAGGGGTATTTGAATTAAAGCAGGATAGTGCTGGATATCTAATAATGTGAGGTGCATGCATCAGTTTGTGATCTGAGGTATGATGTATATTTTTGGAAATTGTGGTGCAGGAAGTAGGGACACATGTAGCACAGAGGCAGCCTGCAAAGACTGAAGGGGAAGGAGAGACAGCACAGACATACAGCATATAAGTGTACTTGTTTAGGTAAATTGTTACAAATTATTGCTGTTTTCTAGCAGTTGTGTCCTCTTTAATCTGAAGGGGAAGGCCCTAAACAGAATGTAACTGTGCTGCTCTACCCTTAAAGTGATTGTAAAGACAGAAGGTTTTTCCCCTGAATGCAGCCTATGCATTAAAGTAAACAACTGTGGTACTTTTCCTGTTCCTCATTCTGATCAATGTGGTAAGAAATAAATGTAGAAAAACATGGAATTAAGTCCATCAGAAGGCATATAGAATATTTCTACTAGTTACCCTTTATTTAGTCTGAAAGACAGGAAACTTAAAAATAATGAACCCTGGGGCAGGAATTGATCAAAGTTTAGGCTTTACAGCTCTATCAATATGAAACCGGGATAAATCCATGGATGGCAATTTATGGTGCAGAAAGCAATTCAAGAAGCCTGGTAGATTCTTACGATCACAGTCAGGGTTTTTAAGCATATCTTTTATTGCCCACCTCTGCTTTTCATGTCTTCATAAATCAGGAACAGCATTATCAGATTAAAGGGTATGAACTTCCAGTAATACTAAACTTCTTGAAAAACTGCAGCCAGATCATCATATTTTTGTTGTGATGTGATTTTAAATTTTTTTTGCTGCCACATTAAAACATTATAAAGTCAGACTGATTTTGCTGCTTATGATCACAAAAGCTGACTCAAACAGAGTTTTAAAATCAGACGACGTGAGTGAGAGTTAGGCAGGCCATAATATGCAATTTGCCTTCTTGCAACCACACAATGCAGGAAAGAAAATTGCTCAATTCCCCATCAACACAGTCAGTATTGATGAGGGAATCCCTCCCGCGGAGCTATTGGGGTAGATTTACTAAAGCTAGAGCACTCAATTTGGTGCAGCTATGCATGGTAGCCAATCAGCTTCTAAAGGCTTG
Organism: Staurois parvus; assembly: GCF_062004578.1. Lineage (NCBI taxonomy): Eukaryota > Metazoa > Chordata > Amphibia > Anura > Ranidae > Staurois > Staurois parvus. The sequence continues at coordinate 35,144,378 of NW_028318083.1, read as the reverse complement.
TTTAGTTAAACTTTGGCAATAAAACCTGGAAGCTGATTGGTTTCTACGCAGAGTTACACCAGATTTTGCACTTTCCAGTTTTAGTAAATAAACCCCACTGTGTTCTCTCGGCGGGGGAGTGGACGTCATCTCTGACAGAACACAATGATTATTGCTAGCGGCTATAGCCACTAGCAAACATCGCATTCCAAAAATCCAACATGCTGGTTGTACCCAAAACAAAACTTGTGTACAATCAGCCTGCCAATAGATGAATCAAATCCCAGCCAGGTGGCCAAGATTCGATCCATCTATGGCCGGCTTTAGGCCATCATGCAGTAATCCAATTCAAGGCCAAATATTTACCCACACACATGTTCATTGAGAATAGTACTTTCTATTTAAACAAACCATTGCGATTTAACATTCCTTCAGAATATCTGAGGAACAAATTGACCTAAACTGTTAATTCAATTACAACTCTTTCACATTTGTGTCATTGCAAATCTAAACTGTTAGCTAAGCAAAATATGCATTCTTTTATGTATTAAAATATAAAACAAAATATACACAGAACTAAACAAAAAAAATAGCTTACTGTGTAGTGTGTTCCAAAGTAGCTGTTCACCTTTTCTGTGTTTAAAAGTAAGACCAAGTTTATTATGACATACTCTTCGGTCTCTTTCATCCAGTTAAGTTTAGCATACAGCTTCCCTATTGAGTCTTTGTATTCCAAGTAAAAGCTTTGTCCCATAAAGTCATAAAGGGTCTCTGAGCATTTGTTTTCTTGTAGCTGTACTGGAGCACAGAAGTACCAGAATGGGGTTTCTAAGTCATCCAAAACAGTAACATCCATCATGAAGCAGTTCTGTAGAAGAACAACATTTCTGTAATAACAGGATAATAATAGTATATATAATAATATACAAAATAAAAATAGCATGTAAAAAGTGAAAGTTGGTGGCAAGTAACTAAAAAAAGATACTGAATAATTTGCCTAGTCCTATGAAATATGTGGATATTCAGCATTACCTAAAGTATCCCAAACAAACAAAAGATTTCCTAGCACACTTACCAGCCAGCCTTCAAAGCAATCAAATTGCCCTGTTTACGTTTTATTTTTTTATAATTTAAATATTTTATTATAAATTTTCATTATACCATTTTACATATACAAAAGCCAATAAAACATACAAAAAATAGGATACTCATATTTATCTGGCATTATATCAAAATATTAACTTTGCTCTTGGTATCCTTTTTACCCTCTCCCTTTCAGCTCCCTTCTAACCTACCTCAGGCCCCATACCACCCCAGCCCCCCAACCCTTTCTACCCAGCCCTGATTATGCTCTTTCCTGTTTATTCTATTGATCCTATTCAAAGAATACTACTATTTTAATATTACAATTATCCTCCATGTCTTCTTTTCTTTATTACATATATTCCAGGTATGCATTTGACTTTTTAAATTTCTCCCACTTTTCCCATCTTATACGGAAAATCTCTATCCAATCTTCATCCATATGGTAAAGTTACTCCAATCTATAAATCCTCTCTACCCTTTCTATCCAATCATTTACTCTCGGTGCCTGTTGTTCCCTTCAAAATTTGGGTATCAGGCCTTTTGCTGCATTCAAGTAGTACACTAATCCAGTTTTTTTTTTAGATTTTTTTACTGAGAACTCAGAGCCATAGAAAAGACAAATCTCTGGTTCCTTTGGGATATTAACCTCTGTTATTTCCTGTATTAAGTGTACTATACCTCCCCAATACTCTTGAATTTTATGACACTCCCACCACAAGTGAAACATTGTGCCTCTTTCTCCACATCCACGCCAACATAAAGGTGAGTAATCCCCACTTATCCTGTGTGCTACATTTGGTGTGATATACCATCTTGCCAAACATTTATAATTCATTTCTACCTCCTTCATATTTACATTTCCGTGAATTAAACAATACATTTTCTTCTGTTTTTTCTCATCAATTATTACCCCTAAAGCCCTTTCCCATTTTTCTATAAATGGTGGCCTTATAACCGTACTTAAACCTGTGAGAATCTTATATATTTTAGAAGTCCCATACTTCCCATCTCCTCGTGTTTCTAATAAGTGCTCAAAGGGGTTCCAATCCTCTTTTTTTCTTAGTGGCTTTGGGAGGTTCCCTATAAAATGTTTCAACTGAAAATAACGCCATTCACCATTCTCATAAGTATTTCCCTCTTACATTCCAATTCCCTAAGCAAACATATTTCCTCTCCATCCACTATATCTCCTAATTGAACATCTTTCTTCTTTATCCACTTCCCTGTGATTCTTTCTTTACTTGGAGGGAAAAACTCTGTGTACCCAAGAGGCATTAACAGTGAATTAAATTCCCACCCCATTTGCTTGTGTAAAACATCCCAGACTCTTAAAACATTACGTGTAAACAAACTTGTGTTATCTGCTAATCCACGGTATTGAGGAGGTAACCAAATATTGCTGCTTAAATTCGTGCGACTTAATGTATTTTTTATTTTTACCCAGCTTTTCCCCTGTGCATTATAAGTCTAATCGAACATTTTCGCCAATATTACCGAGTTATAGTATCTTTTTATGTCTGGTACACCTAAACCGGCATTCTCTTTGTCTCTACTTAAGATATCATAACTAAATCTAGGCTTTTTATTCCTCCAGATAAATCTTGTCAGGATTTTTTTTAATTATGCTAAAGAATGCTTTGGGTAGTTTAATTGGTATCATTTGGAATTTATATAAGATTTTTGGAACAATCACCATTTTTATCAAGTTTATCAGTCCAATCCACGACTGAGATCTCCATCCTAGTTTCTTTATTTCGTCTTTAATCTCATTTAATAGTGGAATATAGTTTAGTCTATATACATTTTTTATAGAAATGGTCAGTTTTATACCAAGATATTTTAATTCTCTTTCTCTCCAGACGATGGGAAATTCCTCCTGTTTAGAAGGTTTATATTTAAAATCTCTATTTTAGTTGGATTCATTTTTAAATGTGACATCTCACCATATTCTTTTAAAGATTTCATTAAATTTGGCAGTGTTATCCTTGGATTTCCTACATAGAACAGCATGTCATCTGCATAAGCTGCCACCTTATACTCTATCTCTCCTACTCAAATTCCTTTTATATCTATATTATTTCTTATGGTAGCCAAGAGAGATTCCAGAGATAAAACATATAACAGTGGAGACAGAGGGCATCCCTGTCTTATTCCATTGTGCATCTCAATATATTCTGACAGTTCCCCATTAACCATAAATGCAGCTGAAGGTTGACTATATAATTTCCTTATCCAGTCTCTCATTCTAGATCCGATTTCCAATTCTTCCAAAGTGTCTAACATATATCCCCAATTTACTCTATCGAATGCCTTCTCAGCGTTTATCAAGAGTACCAATGCAGGAGTTTTCTCTTTCCTACTTTTTTGTATGAGAAACTGAGATTTTAATCCATTGTCTCTACCCTCTCTCCCTGTGACAAACCCTACTTGGTCCATATGTATCCACTTCTGCATTAAATCTTTCAATCTGTTTGCTAATACTTTTGCATATAATTTAGTATCTGTATTTAATAGGGAAATCGGTCTATAACTTGAACATTGGGTGTAATCTTTACCTTCCTTACGTATGAGGACGACATGGGCTTGCAGGGATTCCCTCCTCATTTCCATCTCTCCTCCTAAGGCGTTCATATATATCTTCAGTTTTGGTATTAATATTTCTTCATACTTTTTATAGTATCTTACTGTATACCCATCAGGTCCTGGACTTTTCCCGGCTACAGTATTTTTATCGCTATATGTATCTCTTCCTGTGTTATTGCTATTTCCAAGGATTTTAATTGTTCTTCACTTACTTTCGGTAATCCCGTCTTTTTTTATATATGTCTGTCTTCTTTCTATTTTTCTTGCTTCGTCTTCTCCTGTGATACCATGGGGCTTAATATTGTATAACTTGTAATATTCTTTAAACACTTTTGCTATCTCTTTAGTTGAGTACACTAGTTCTCCTTTATCATCCCTTATTTTCTCTATATAATTCTTAGATTTGTTTTTTTCCTCAGGGCCCTCATTAAATATTTTCCTGGTCTATCTCCCCATCTATATCTTTCACTTATCATTTTATTAAAAACTCTCCTCTTATCCTCTTCCAGAAAATTATTTAATTCTTCATTTTTATTTATCTTTTGCATCCCCTCTTTTGTTACTTTATTTTTATGTATCTGCTCTAAATTACAGAGTTCACTAAAAAGAGTATTTATTTTTTCCCTTCTTTCCCTCTTCTTCTTTGCTCCTATCGCTATTAGGATTCCTCTGACATAGGCCTTATGAGCTTCCCAAACCGTGACTACCGACACTTCCTCAGAATCATTTTCCTTAAAAAATTGCTCTATTGTCTTCTTAATTTTCTGTTCCGTCTCTTGATCCTAAAGAAGGGTCTCATTTAACCTCCATGATTTTCCTCCACTCTGCTCATTACCCCATAGTAATTGCATTGTGACAGGAGCATGGTCAGAAATCGACATGGTTTCTATGTTTACTTTAACCAAAAGACTCAATAAGTCGATGGTCCAACAGTATGTAATCCAGTCTTGAGTACATCTCGTGTGCATGAGAATAAAATGTATAATTTCTATCCTTCACGTGCTTAATTCTCCATATATCTACCAGTTGACATTGATGTAACATTTTTTCAGATTTTTCAAAATTCTTCTACCATCTCTATGCACCGGAGAGGTCACATCCATCTGTGGATCCATACATAGATTGAAGTCTCCTGCCACAATCAGGTTACCTTTCTTGAAATCCATTAAGTTCCTTAAGATATTTTTTAGGAATACCTCCGGTTTCTTATTCAGGTAATATATATTTGCTAATGTACATTCTATTTCCTGTAATTTTCCCTTCAAAAACAGGAATCTCCCTTCCGGATCGAACATTCTTTCTTCCAACTTAAACCTTATGTTTTTCGCAAATCCTATTGCCACTCCCTTTGTGCGTTTAACTGGGGAATCTGCATAATACCACTCTGGATAATGTCTAGATTTTAACTTCATATTTGTTTCTTGTACCAAATAAGTTTCTTGTGGAAACACCACTGAGGAAAATCTATCTTGAAGTTCTTTAAGAATCCTAAATTTCTTCCCAGGACTATTTAAACCTCTCACATTATAAGTCACAAAGTGAATCTCTTTTGTTTTTCTCTTTTTTTCACCTCCTCTCATCCCTCTTCATCCTCCTCCTCTCTCTCCCTCTCTCCATATCTTCCACTTCATTCTCTAAAGTTTCTCCAAGCTAGTGTACCTCCAACTATCCAGCACAATCTAAGGCTGCCGCAGAGTCTTAGGCTGCCTATTGCCTCTCCATACCCTACCCTTGCCTATGAATCATTTGTGGTCCCAATCCCACCTTTGATTCCAAATTAGGGTGGATCTCTGAGCATGCACACCTCATCCTATTTGCCCTCCCCCAGCGTCCCGCCAAAAACTACCTGCCTAAAACGAAGAGAAGAGAAAAAAAAAAAACCTCAGAAGAAAGAAAAAGAGGGAAAGAAAAAAGAAAAAGAAAGGGAAGGGGGTAGAGGAAGAGGAGAATTTGAAGATAGGAGAGAGAAAGAAAAAAAAAAAAAGAATATTCTCACTCCATTCTCCTTCCCCTCCCCTAGCTCCCTTCTAGACTGCCCGCCACCTCTTGTTCTCCATATTCCATCTTTCCTCCATCCCCATTACCCACCTAGGAATATCTATATCCTATAACTCAAGTCTTTCACAGAAGTCTCTCAATTCTTCAGGAAACTTTAATCTTGCAGAGCGCCCATTTTTCCAACCGATTAAACATGCTGGGAACCCCCAGCTATATCGGACGCTCTGCTTCTTCATTTGTTCTACTAATGGTTTCAGGATTTTCTTTCTTAACAGTATCTCTGCAGCAAGATCAGCAAAGATCTGTATATATATATTTCTCCATATTTTATAGCAGCTCTTCCTTTCATCCTCTTCCAGATCTCTTCTTTATCATGATAATGATGGAATTGAACGATGACATCTCTCGATTTTCCTTTTCTACCCTCTTGATATAGTCTACCTATTCTATACACTCCATCCATTTTATAGGGTTCTGGTACAGATCTGTCCATTATTATATCTATCATCTTCTCTATTATTTCCCTTAGATCTTCTCCTTGAGAGATCTCTGGAAGACCACGTATTCTTAAATTACATCTTCTGTTCCTATTTTCCTGCTCCTCTAATTTATATAGCAGATTTCTTTGTTCTTTTTTCATTTCCACCATTTTCTTTTCAAAGATCTGTATCCTTTGGGCATGTTTATTTATTTTTTCTTCCATCTCCTCCACTCTAGATAGCACCTGCCCCAAATCTTTATGTAACTTCAGCATCTCTTGTTTTATAGATTTTTCCAAACCTTTAAACATTTCTGCTACTTCTGATTTAGTTGGTAGGTGTGAGCCTTGAACTTCTGAATTCTCCAACACACCAGTTTTCTCGACATGAGCTTCTTCTAGATTTTGACTACTATTAGACCTTCCCAGGGATAACCTGGAGCACTCACCACTATTGTTCTCTATCACACTCTTTTCACTTATTCCAATTTGCTTCCCAGAGGTCTGTTTATCCTGTCCGGGGATATATTTCTTAATTGAGCTTGATGGCGGGGCCTTTGACCCACCTCCTTTTGTTCCTTTGTTCTTCATTTTAATATATTTCCAGTATCAAAAAAAAAAATAAAAAAAATTCTTCCAGCAAAATATTCTGCTTTTATCTGTCCTTATCTCCTTCTCCTCTTCTCTTTTGAATCTTCCTTATCTTCTTACCTCTCTCTTCCTCCCTCATCAACCCTCTGTGGTAACTAAAGTTCTTTTCAGCTCTTCTCTCTTTTATTTTATCTTTCATCTGTTTAAATTTGGATATAAGACCCTCCTTTATCTCTATGAGAACCTCTACAAGCAACCCCCACTCCTCTTATCCATCAAGAATTACTTCAGTCTCAATTTAGCACTTTAAAATGTATCACACTCCATACTCTGCTCTTCTGCCACTCTCACTCATCCATTTAGCTCTCCACTTCTGGGGGGGGGGGGCATCTGAAGGTCTCGCCATCAGGAGGGGTTGCACGAGGTGGTCCCTCCAACTCCATATATTTTCCAGGGTGGGGTTCTTCCCTTATGTCTCCCTCTGGTTCCAGGGATCCAGGGGGTCTCTCTCCACCCAAACAGTCTCAGAGAGAGATCAATCTAGGGGGTGAGGGAGAGAGGGAAGTTCGGAACTGCATATACTCCCATAGAATGGCTGGCAGCTCCCTCCTCCCAGTACTCCTTTGCGGTCGGTCACGTGGCCGCCTATCATCCTATGGGCTCCGGGCCAGGGCTGTCCAGCTCCTCCGGTCCTTCGGTTCCAGCCCGCTCCACCACTGGACCTAGCTTACCAGGGTCCATGGGAGCTGGACCGGTCACCGGAGGTCCCGGCAGCGTCAACAGGCAGGTCCCCCTTTCCTCTTCCCGGCTATTAGCAGACCATCTGTCGGAACGCTGGAGAAGCCTGGTGATGGGAGATCCTACCTCGATCTCCCGTTCAGCGCCATGCTCAGACTCCTCCCCCCGTTTGGTTTTGACTGTTTAAGTTTTAAAAAAAATTGGGTTTTGTTTGCACACATGTGCAAATATATGTGTAAACCGCAGGGCATATGTCAAGGGACCTCTGTATATACTGTGATCCTAACACTATAATTTTCAGAACCTCCATAGTAGGAGCACATATAACAATTATTATTATTATACAGTATTTATAAAGCGCCAATAGTTCGCTCAGCGCTGTACATTACAAAGGGGGACAGAACATGTGACAGAACAACAACAATACAATGCAAAACATGAGGGGATTTAGGGCCCTGCTCTTTCGAGCTTACAATCTAGGAGGGAGGGGATGGTGGCACAGGAGGAGATAGCTGTGGGGCATGGGGTGGTAGGAAGAGTGGAGGAGGTTGGAAAGTTAGCAGGGGGGGTGGGGTAGGTTTCCCTGAAGAGGTGGGTTTGCAGGGTGCGCCTAAAGGAGAGGAGAGTAGGTGATAATCTGATGGGTTGGGGCAGGGAGTTCGAGAGGATGGGTGACACCCTGGAGAAGTCCTGGAGGTAGGAATGGGAGGAGGAGACCAGGGAACTAGAGAGAAGGAGGTCTTGTGAGGAGCGGAGTGTGCGTGCTGGGTGGTACTTGGATATTAGGTCAGTGATGTAGTTCAGGGCAGTATGGTGGACGGTTTTGTACGTCAGTGTTAGGATTTTGAATTTGATCGCAATCGGAAGCCAGTGGAGGGATTGGCTGAGGGGGTGGCGAAAATGGAGCGGTTGGAAAGGTGAATGAGTCTGGCAGCCGTATTCAGGATCGACTGAAGTGGGGATAGCCAGCAGCGAGGCAGGCCAGTAAGGAGGGAGTTGCAGTAATCGAGTCGTGATATGATGAGGGAGTGGATGAGCTGTTTAGTGGTTTCGGGGGTTAGGAACGTGCGTATTTTGGTGATGTTGTGGAGGTGGAGTCTGCACGAGCTTGTTAAAGTTTGGACTTGGGGCTGGAAGGATAGGTTGGAGTCCAGAATGACACCAAGTACTCTGGCCTGCGGGGCGGGTTTGATGGTGGCGTTGTTGGATGTGACGGAGAAGTCAATGGGGGGTGGTGTCCGGGCTGGGGGGAAGACAAGAAACTCGGTTTTGGAGAGGTTCAGTTTAAGGAAGTGGAGCGACATCCAGTCTGATATGTCGCTCAGTAGGTGTGTGATTCGGGTGGAGATGGAGGTGGTGGGTTGAGAGATAGATTTGTGTGTCGTTGGCATATAGGTGGTAGCTGAAGCCGTGAGAGTGTATGAGTTGGCCAAGGGAGGAGGTGTAGATGGAGAAGAGAAGGGGCCCAAGGACGGAGCCTTGAGGGATCCCAACAGTGAGGGGGAGGTGGCAGCATTATAGGTAACACTGAAAGAGCGTTGTGACAGGTAGGATGAGAGCCAGGAGAGAGCAGAATCTCTGAGGCCAAGGGAGTGTAGTTTTTTGAGGAGGAGGGGGTGGTCGAGTGTGTCGAAGGCTGCAGAGAAGTCAAGGAGTAGGAGCACTGAATAGTGGCCATTAGCTTTGGCAGTTAGCAGGTCGTTGGAGAGTTTAAATAGGGCAGTTTCGGTGGAGTGTAGGGGACGGAAGCCGGACTGTGGGGGATCGAGGAGGTTGTTGTCGTTGAGGTGAGAGCTTAGGCGGGTGTAGACTAGGCGCTCGAGGAGTCTGGATGTAAATGGGAGCAGGGAGATGGGTCTGAGGTTGTTCGGGTCATTGGGGTCAAGGGAGGGCTTTTTAAGTATGAGGGTGATGTGTGCATGTTTCAGAGGGTAGGGGAAAGTGCCGGAGGAGAGGGAGAGATTAAAGATGTGGGTGAGAGAGCGTAGGATGGAGGGGGAGGGAGGTCATAGGAGTTGTGAGGGGATAGGGTCGAGGGGGCAGGTGGTGAGGCGGGCATCAGAGAGGATCTTGGAGACTTCCTCGATGGTAGTAAGGTCAAAGGTGCGGAGTGTTGGGGGGGGCTTCAGTATGAGGAATGTAGGGTGGGGTGAAAGTGGAGGTCAGAGCAGTGGTGGGGCCGTGGGAGAGGGGTGATGAGGGGGTAGCTGAGTGAGGGGGAACGGGGTTGGAGGGAGTTTGAGCAGCGACGAAGTCCCTGCGGGTTATGTCGAGGGAGAGGGGGGATGAGGGGGTAGCTGTGTGAGAGGGGACGGGTTGAGAGGGCGTGTGAGTTGTGGCGATGTCCTTGCGAATTGTGTCAATCTTGTTTTTGAAGTGATTGGCAATCTCAAGGGCGGTGAGGTGCTGGGTGGAGGTGGGGGTGGCCAGAGTAGAGAGTTGAAGGTGGAGAAGAGTCGGCGAGGATTGGAGGAGAGGGCCTTGTTGAGGGTCAGGAAGTAGGCTTGTTTGGCTGCGTGGAGGGAGGAGGTGTAAGTGTGGAAGGCAGATTTGTAGCGGGTGAAGGCTTGTTGGGATTTGGTTTAGCGCCATAGTCGCTCCAGGGCACGACTGTGTCGTTTGAGGGTTTTGGTGTGATCAGTCTGCCAGAGCTGGAGTGGTCGGGGTCTGATGTTGCGTGTGGTTAAAGGCGCTAGTGAGTCAAGGGCTGTTGACAGCGCGTTGTTGTAGACAGTCATAGCCAAGTCAGGGCAGGACAGGGGGAGGATGCTGTCGTGGAGTTGATCAGCTGCAGAGTGGAGGGGGGCATGGTTAAGGTTACGGCTGGTCGTAGTGTGACATTTGGAGGGGTAGGCGTTGGAGGATGAGGAGATAGAGAAGGTTTTTAAGTAGGTGTGCCTGGAGGGAGCCCACCCCTCCTTAAAAGGCACAGGGACGCATGTGATGCCCAGCAACAGCACAATGGCAGGGAAGGGATCCAGTGCTTTCCTGTACTCAATTCAACCAACTGTACAAAAAAATGGTAACCACCACAAGCTATAACTAGCCTTTACAACAAGGTGCACATGGAAGGGCAATGCACAACAAACAAAAAATTTTCCAGCACACTTACCAGCCAGGCTGCGTACAACCGAATTGCCCCAACAGTTTGCATGGTTGGGGTGGTTATCATTTTTGTACAGTTGGTTGAATTGGGTGCAGGGACACACTGAATGCCTTTGCTACAATCGTGCTATTGCTGGGCGTCATGTGCGTTCCCTTTGCTTTTATGGAGGGGTGGGCTCCCTCCAGACTCACCTGCCCCCCAATCTAGCCATAGTTATATGTGCTCCTACTATGGAGGTTCTAAAAAAATAACAGTTAGGAATGCAGTATATAAAGAGGTCCCTTGTTGTGGGCACTGTGGCTTACGCATATGTTTGCAAATGTGTGCAAAGTCCTCTGTTTTTAACGACAGGGCAATTCGGTTGTTTTGCAGGCCAGATGGCAAGTCTGCTGGGAAATCTTTTCGTTTGTTTGCGATGCACATTGCCCTTCCATGTGCAGGCTAAAGGCTAGTTAGAAGTTGGGTGATTGCCATTTTTTTTGTACATTACCTAAAGTATAACTAAAACCAAGAACAAAAATATACGATATTGAAGTATACCAGCCTTTTGACGTGGTGGCTGTATTAGTAATACACTTCTTGTTCCAGGGAGACAATGCTCAATCACCCAACTGTATTTATGGACAAGCAGTGCTATCATCCCAAACTTCTCTCCTGACACCACAAGACAACTTATCCAAGCCTTGATTATATCCCACATTGATTACTGCAACTCCCTCCTCACTGGCCTACCTTTACACAGGCTATCCCCCCTTCAGTCTATTATGTATGCTGCTGCTAGACTTATACACCTTACCAACCAATCAGCGTCTATTGTCCCTCTCTGCCAATCCATTCACTGGCTTCCACTAGCACAATGTATAAAATTCTAAATACTAACCACAATGTACAAAGCCATCCACAATACTGCCCCTAGCTACATCACCAACCTCAATCACAGATATCATCCAAATCATTCGCTAAGCTCCTCCCAAGACATCTTGCTCTCCAACTCCCTTGTCACGTCCTCCCATGCCCGCCTCCAGGACTTCTCCAGATCCTCTTCCATCCTCTGGAACTCCCTACCTTGTCTGCCTTTAGGTGATCTTTGAAAACCCACTTATTCAGGGAAGCCTACCCCACCTCCACCTAAGAACTGTACTTGAATCACCTCCACCAGATCATCCCCCACAGCTATCACCTTTTATATCACCTCCCCTTCCTTTAGATTGTAAGCTCCATGAGCAGGGCCCTCCTATTCCTTCTGTATTGAACTGTACTGCAATTGTACTGTCCCCCTATATATTGTAAAGCGCTGCAAACTGTTGGCTTTATATAAATCCTGTATATTAATAATAATAATTTAGAATGCAAACACCCCACTTCTATTCCCCATTACATGGAAAGCTTGGGGGGGGAATTGAAGTTCACATAAGATAGCTGGACACTGGCCCACACCTAAGGACTTATAAGTTGCAATAGATTACATTTTTGTTCTCGTCTTAAATATACTAGGGCTCATTCACATTAGTGCACTGCCAGCGTTCATTATCACAAGCTAGCATGCAAGAAAACAGATCTTTTTTCCCCCCCAGTTTATATCATTAGGAGTAATTCACAAGAATTCTCCAAGCACAATTTTTTCCTATGCTAGCACATAAATACTCGCATATCTATTTTCCAACGCATCTAAAGCATAAAATCCATTTTAGCAAAATGTCTGACCTAATCGCAGATACAACATGCCTGCTACTAACTTTAGTAAAGAAGCATTAACCCCAAAAAGAGGAATTTTGACTTACCTGTAAATTCTTATAAGTAAAATCTTGGAGTACAGTGCAGAACAAAGGCAAAGTATTCATAAACCCTTTGTTATAGGTGTGCACCTACAGGTGATAGGACACTGGGAAAGTTTTTCAGGACACATCCCTTTGGTGCCTTCCCTATAACACTATCACACTTTATGATTGCTCAAGTTTGTAGCAAACAATGCAGAGTAAACCATGGAAAGTAAGGGGTGATGGCTTGTGTACTGTACTCCAAGATATAGAATTTAAAGGTCAGTCAAAATATTTATTATAGGGCGCATGCGCGGCCGGCACCGGGGATGGACACTCACTGAAGAGAGCTCCGTCCGCCCGCTAGCATGACATCGTTACACTACGGCCCCAGGGAAAAGTAAACAGCTCGTTAAAGCCATTAACCCCTCGCCATCAGAACGGGCTATGACCCGCAGGAGGAAAGCGCCGGGTCATCCTACAAAAATGACCAGCTTCTTCCCAGCACTCACCCCCTGCAGCCAAGATTGCGCCAGCCCCCTGCAGAACGGCTTGTCTGCCCAGCAACAGCAGCAAGGGGAGAATACAGACCACCAGGCTGCATACCATCTGGTCCCCAGGCTGAAGGGATCGCTCTAACCAGGAGATCCTGGTGAGTCTCCCCCCGTCTCCCACAACTAGCAGCCGTGCTTCTGACCAACCTATCACGAAGATTTCCATGAAAAACATGCTCCTTTCCCTGTGACAAACAGTACATAATGACCTGACGGTGTCATTATCCCAAATTTTAAATACGGTCCAAAATCAAGAAAAACACATCTGCCATATCGAGAACAAACTAGGGGAAATGTGTACCACACATAACTATCTTATAGATGCACACACAGACCATACGACAGACATTGAACAAATCAAGCTCAAACTGGCATGCTTAGAAGATTGCTCCAGGCGAAACATTAAATTACGTGGGATCCCAGAATCCATCACCATAGATGCCATTGTCCCATTCATACAACAATATATGAAAGATCTCATCCCCACCCTCACTGACGTGGAATTGGCTATAGATCGAGCACATCGAATCCCCAAACCGCCATTTCTACCTGCGACGGTCCCCAGAGACACATTGGCAGGCATACATTTTTACCACGTGAAGGAAAAAATAATGATTGCAACCAGAAATTTGACCTCCATCCCTCCAGGACAAGCAAACATTAAATTGTTCGCAGATCTGTCCAAAGCCACACTCTCCAACCGTAAGAAGCTCATCAGCATAACCAAAGCATTACGGAATCACAACATCACATATCAATGGGGCTTCCCTACGAAACTAAATGTCAAATACCAAGGCAGATTTTTCACAATCAAATCCGTAGAAGCAGGCATTGAATTATTGAAATCGTGGAGCATTATACAAGCAGATTCCCATCAACCAGCATCCAACTGGCTGCAACAGATGGAAGCAGAATGGTCATAGCCTCTACTCAAGCATATTGCCTTCACGCCCAATTCCCTGGGCACCACTCTCTAATACACAAGCTGGCAATCGGCCCCTGATCGAACATACTGATCGTCCAAGTTCGTCTCAAGCATGAGCTCTCGAAAGAGTCATGCTTTCTCAAGCCTCCACTTTACACAGTAGCAGATACTGCTACACATGTTACGTGCGTTGTTTACAATTCTTTTTTACCCGTTTTTACCCTTTACCTTGTTCTTACCCCAAGCTACCAGTCATCAGTCGCTAGAACTGTCCCTCCCAACAACCCTCTCCACACAATTGAACACTCAATCCACAAAAATAACAAACCCAGGCTCACAAAACCGCACACCCAGCGGTCCATCACCTCCGCCATGCGGAAAACCACTTCTCTCCACAGCATCTGAATCACCACAGCTACAGAATACAAACCATCTACAATCAACAAAATTACTATATCTTCGCTAAATGTCCGAGGTCTCAACCCCCCCTTCAAAAGGTCCCTGCTTTCAAAATATCTATTAATCATACAGTACAGGTCACAGGCAACTTATTCATACACCATGGGACTCCCTCAAGCAATGGATACAAAGGGCAATAACGTGGTAGACAGAACTGTGCTAACGGGTCCAAAAAATCAACAGGGGTCAAGTACTCAAGATCAGAGTGCTGCTGAAAGATCCTTGTGGCCAAAAGCTGCGTGAGATTGAAAATCCACCTGGTAAATATTTGAGAAAATATGAATAGAAGATCAGGTGGTGGTTTTACACAGTTGGGCAACAATGACTATTTTAGCTAATGGAAACAGTAGCTTTTAGGTGCACTCTAATGGCTCTGACCACATCCAGGCAATATACAGAAAATTCCTTTGGATGCTTAGGAGCAGGACAATGGCAGAACAATTAAAAAGAAAAAAACCTCAGCGCCCAGGACCTCCTTCCCCACACACTTAACCACGTGAAATGCTGCTGTGCATAAGTATAAAACCAAAAAATACTTTCAACTAAAAACAGCGCAAAACACACCAGAAAGCAATTTATAAGATCCCCACCCTATAAGCAATATTAATGCACATTAATACAATTTATATATAAGTGTCAAAAAAAAATATTTTGTGGCACATACAAAAAACAAAAAATAGTAAAGTCCAGTGATAAATCCAAAAAAAGTCCCGTGATAGAAACCAAGCTACAAATTCTTCAGTGCCATTAGTAATCCTTCCACCATCCACCAGTGCAAAACCAACATGAACCGCACTCACCAGATATTAGCCGAGTATAACACCTTTCAGGATTATTAAGGGCTCCTGGACCCCCTTTTTATTAGCCTCCAGATAGGGTGGGGATCTTATAAATTGCTTTCTGGTGTGTTTTGCGATGTTTTTAGTTGAAAATATTTAATGGCAGAACAATGTCCTCATTGAGATGGAACACATGCATTATGTTTAGAAGAAAGAAAGGTCTTGGCCACAATACAAAATTATTGATGTGAAGTATGAGGAAAGGCTCTTTACAGGAAAGGGCCACTAGTTCAGAGATACATATGACAGAGAAGATGGCTAACAAAAAAAGGCTAATTTGTTGGCAAAAATCTCTAAGGGAATAAAGATAACCAAATTAAGGTCCCATGGAAGAACAGGGTGCTGCAAGGGGCCTAAAACAAGAAGCACATTAAAAAAAACATTTTCACAGGGGAGTATGGATTCAAAAGTCTTTGGAAAAGGATGCAGAAGGTGGATACTTCCCTTTCTAGGTTGCTAAGAGTTATATTGTTGTCGAGACCTGCTTGCAGGAAGGCCAGAATGTGAGGTACAGAGTAATCTCTGGGACTGAATTGACTGGGCTCGCATCAGGCAATTTACGATTTCCAGCTACTGTATTAAATCTTCCTGGAAGTGACGTTACTTGCTTTCAGAAAGGTAGGAATTAAAAACTCAGAAATCCCTCTGTCATTTAGTACCTGTGTTTCAACAGCCATGCCATTAAAACCAGACACACTGAAGCAGGGTGGAATAGAGGGCATTATGATAGCAAGTCTGGCTTGTTAAGGAGAGCCCAGGCATAGTCTGCTAGAAGTCTGGGTATGTCTGTGTACAAGGTTCTTCGGGGTCCGTTTGGTACTAATACAACCACAATTTTCCTCTCTTGCTCTATTTTGTGGAGCAGACAAAGAAGAATTCTCAATGGAGGTGGAGGTGGAGGTGGCATGGATTAGGCTGAATTGAGACCAAGGGATAATTAAAGTATGCAAGGCCAGAGCTAGAGGATCTCCAGTTCTGGCCACAGACAAAGGTTGATTGCTGTCGTATCTGGAGGCCAGATGTTCACATCCAGTGAAGCACATCTTTAAACGCACCAAAAAGGATGTCGAAGAGACCGTTTCCCTGGGTCCAGATGGTAGCAGCTGAGGTAATTCGCCTGCCAATTGTTCACTCCTGGGATGTGAGTCACACAAAATACAGAGAAGTGAGTTTCTGTCCAGAGAATATTTTGTTTCCTTCCAGGCAGCTGAGCTCCTCGTGCCCCTATGATGATTGATATATGCCACTGTGCTGGCATTGTCTAACTGCACTTGAACTGGGTGTCCCTTTAGGAGAAGGATCCAGTGCTGGAGGGACAACCTAACTACTCTGAGTCCTGAGATATTGATAGGGAATTTGGTTTCTCCTCTTGACCCTGTTACTAGAACTGTCAAGAATTGGAACACTCCTCCCCTGAGCCTAAAAGACATGCGTCTGTTGCAAGAACATTCCCATTGTAGGGAATGAAAGATTTTCCCACTGCTATGGCTGGAGTGGTGATCCACCGAGACAAGCAAGTTCTTATTTGGCTTGGTAGGAGCATGGGTAAGTCGAGGGAAGGAGCTGCTTCTTCCATACTGACAGAATGTTTAGTTGGAGAGTTCTTGAGTGGAACTGGGTGAAAGGTACTGCCTCGAAGGAGGTAACCATTAGACCCAGGACTCCTATGGGAAACTTCACGGACGGATTTCTTTTGGATCTCAGTTCTCAAGCATGAGCTCTTAAATAAAGAACTTTCTTTTATGGAAGAAAAGACTTTTGCTTGGGATGTATCCAGGATCAGACCCAAGTATTCTAGGCATAGGGAAGGCTGCAGAGCAGATTTGTTGAAACTGATCACCCAGCCAAAAGCTTGGAGCAGTCTGGAGCAGATATTCTAGGCACGGGGAACACTGGAGATGTCACGTACCTGGTTGAAGCCAAGCTGATGAGGACTTCCATTTTCATCTCCTGTCCTGTTTCTCCAGAAAGTGGTGATAGGATATAACAGTGCGCAGAGTGGCACAGGTGCCTTGTACGAGATCTTGGCCGGAAGAACCTTGCAGCAGGTGCACATGAATTGATAAGAGGACACCGCAAGCAGGCTGATGCAGGATCTTGGGTAGAACCGCAGGCAGCAAGCAGGCTGGCAAGCAGGTAGATGCAGGACCTTGGGTAGTCAGGCAGGCAGGAGTCGGTATCGGCCAAACAGCAGAGGTGCAGAATCAGGTACCAAAACAGAGTCAGAGCCAGGCTGGGGTCTGTATCGGTGGAGCAGAGAAGGTACTGGAACAGCAGGCAGAAAGCAGAGTCAGGTCACAAGGCAGAGTCAGCAACAAGGCATCAGGAGCAAGCAGGGTCAAGAAAAGCTGGGTAGCACAGGATCAGATCACAAACAGTAGAAGCTGACAACCAATCAGCAATCTTCTGGTCTCTGGAGCCACTTTAAAAAGGCAATTGAGTGCCAAGTATTCACGCTCGCTCACGCACATGCGCAAGTTAGGGCACATCTAGTTGTCACTTGAGAATTATTATGAGCATGTGCACATCTTCATGCACAAATATGCCTACGATTTCCCTGACAGGAGAGCAGATTTGTTGAAACTGATCACGCAGCCAAAAGTCTGGAGCAAGGAATTATCTTTTGGACATTTGCTGAAGAGTTACAAGGGAGAAGAATCCTAAAAGAAAAGGTCATCTAGATAGCCCATCACTTTAATGACAGTTCTGAAGAGGGCAAGCAAGGGTGCCAAGACCTTTGTGAACACCCTGGGAGCAGAGTATAGTCTGAATGGAAGTACAACAAACAGGAAGTGTTTGTCTGACATTGCAAAATGTAGAAATCGCTGATGAAGTGGGTAATTGGGATCAAGAAGACTTGGATGTCCACAGATGCTTTGTCTCAGAGAGGCAATTGCTGCTCTTGCAGATTCTATTTGAAATTTTGGAATTTGTTGAGGGATTTTAGGTCCAGCATTTGACAAGTACCCCTGTTAGCCATTGTTACCGTGAACAGGTTTAAGTAAAATCCCTTGAACCTGTCTTCTGAGAATACTGGTATGACTACCTGGGACAAAAGGTGATTCAGGGCATCCTGCAAATCTGACTGTCCTTGGACAGATTTTGGTTGATTTGAAAGAAGAAAGTGGTGAGATAGAGTTCTACTAACTTCTACGCTTTTGAAACCCCCAATTAAATCCACGGGTCTAGGATGTCTTTGACCCGGAGAAATGAAAACTGTAACAGATGTGTTCATACTCTTAGGAGTGAGGACGCCCCTTCATTGTGAAGAGGGCTTTGAGGAAGGTTTGGTGCCTTTTGCAATCCACACCTTGTGCAGAAAGGAAGAGCTGAACTTAGGCTTTGAAGTTGAAGCTTGATTAGAAGGTGCAGGTGCTCTTCGTTTAGAGGCACTAGTTGAGGGGGGTTTGGTTACCTTTGTAATACTGGAACCTGGGATCACCAGCCAACCTTATTGGTAACAGCAATAATGTTTTTTATTGTTAAAAACATGCAAACAGTTTATCTTCAGCAGTTCAGTAACTGTGTCTCAGTCAACACTATTCACTCAGCTGTGTTCAGCTCTTCTCAAGGACACCTGCTGGCTGTTTCCTTTTCCTTTTTGAACTCCCTGGCAGGTGGGTTAACACCTTCAAGACCAACATCCCTATAATCAGAGTTTTAAGGTTCTTTTCCACCAAAGTCTCCCTGAGACGCCAAATTGCGGGTCACAAAATAGGACCAATACCGATAAAAATGCCATGCAGTCCTCTCCAGCTGGACTACTCTGGAACCCCTCACCCTGAAAGGGTAAGAACCCCTGAGTACACCAAAATGTATTTTATTATCCCCCTTAAAGGGACCATGATCCAAATAGCGGGCAACATACCTGTCTTGCAGAACCCATCCTTGGCATCTTGTACATATCACCCCTGCCTCGTCATTTTGTTAGAGACACTGTGGGCCACTCTACAGTGTACACTAGAGAGGGCATCCGCAATTTGGTATTGCTTTCCCAGTCTGTGTTCTAATATACATTTAAACTCTTGTAATGCCAGGAGCCATCTGGTTACCCTGACATTCATGTGTTTGTTCTGTTTCATCCAGGTCAGTGGGGTGTAGTTTGACAGCAGAGAAAATTTCCTGCCAAGGAGAAGATAGCATAGTGAACGGCCCACTTAATGGCCAGGTATCTCGCTCCACTACAGCTTAATTTCTCTTGTCAGCTGTGAACTTTCTAGTAAGAATACGGAGTGCTCCTCCCCATTGACTTCTTGGGGCAGAACGGTTCCAAAGGTTTCAATATAGGAAACTGGGACTATGTTCACCCCTACTGGGGGTTCTGAATTAACCTCAGCCAGTGCAACTACCTGCTTTCGGTCTTTCCAAGCTTTTAGTAAATTCACATGGTAGATTCACAGTTCAGCTTTCCTTTGCAAAGTTGTTGTACTTTAAATTTCACCTCACTGACCTTTACGACAACTTCAAATAGCCCCAGTCACCTGGTCAAAAACCTACTCTCTAATGTCCGTATAAGCACAGCCACCCGGTTCCCAGCCTGGAAATGTCTAAGCTTAGCAGACCATTCTCTGTACTTCTTGTGCTTTCGGCACATGCTCCTTTACCAGGGGCATCACCTTAGCAATTCTCTTTCTCATTTGGGTGATATGCTCTACCACTGTCTTATGTGGAGAAAATTTGCTTTCCCAAGTCAGGCAGCCACTGTGGTCTTTGTCCGTACACCAGATCAAACAGAGAAAACCTGGTAGATGCTTGATGTTCCTCTTTAATGGCACACATAAAACGTTGGGAGGAAGCAAACCCAATCTTTTCCATCTCTTTGTACAACCTTCCTAAGCATAGATTTTGGGGTTTTATTAAACCCTTTGACCAGCCCATCCATCTGTGGGTGGTAGACAGAATTATGCAATTGTCTGATTTGGAATAAATTGCATAGATCTGCCTTCACCTTTGACATGAACAGAGTGTCTTGTCAAAAATCCTTTTAGAGAACCCAGTCCTTTGAAAATTTTAAATAACTCTCTGGCAATCAGTTTTGAGGAGGTCTTCTTCAGAGTATCCACCTCTGGATATCTTGTTAGGTAATTGAGTACCACAAAGATATACAGGTGACCCTGAGTCGATTTCACTAAGGGGCCCACCAGATCAATCGTAGTATTCTCAAATTGTACTTTGATAACAGGTGGAGGCACAAAGGGGGGTCCTAATATGCGACACTGGTGCAGTTAGCTGAACAAGTGGGCCATGAACTACAATAAATTTTCTACCTCTGCAGTAACTCCAGGCATGTCGAATGTTTCTGTTCTCCATGCCTCTGTGCATCATTTTGAGCCAAGTCCAGTACCATGTACCTAAAGGGTTTGGGGACAAGTAACTGGTCAACCACATCACCCCAGACTTACAATTAACTGCAAACTGGGGAAAACTTCTTTTAGCCATGGGCACACTTGTGATACCCCATTAATCATGGTGACCTGTTCCCTGGAATTTTTTATTGTGAGGTCCTACATTTGGGTGGCACCAAATGCACCCTGTGACACTTTCAGGGCAGGATGTGCGAAATTATGTTGAATCTTTTGTTTTATTATTTTCAAAACAGTACAATTAACAGCATACACAATAGAAAAGTACCAAGAATACAAGAGCAATATAAACATAGGAGACATCATATACAGATGTAGCAGAAGACGTTTTCTGCCCATCATGTAGAGCAACACACAACAGAAGTTGCATGTTATTCCATCCTCCATCATGAGCTCTTACTAAACAGTAGTAGGAGAAAAAAATACATCTATGAGATGAATACATAATTGTAACTATTCAAGATAGCACACTTTAAAAGACATGGAACATCTTGGTAGTGGAGGAAAAACCCTCCACTACTCACAAAAGTATTGTCAATGAACATTATAGACAGGGAACAGCAAATAAGATATTTTAAAAGGTTTCTGATTTGCCATTTTCCCAAGAAATCATCCACTCCATATCACAAATGGCATCCAGTTAACAAGCCTACTCCAGTAGTGGGGGGGGGGCATTGGTTTATGCCAGTATCTGGCGATGATAATACATGCAGAGGTAAGGAAATTATGCAGGAAATACTTCTTGATCTGTTTGTAAGACCCTGACATCAGCGGGAGGATAGTAAGTGGAGGGGTGTTCAGGATACTATAGCTCACATCTTTAAGTCAAAACGTCATCGGCACTTTCCAAAGTTACACTATCCAGCCCTTTAAACGGAGCAAGTCTGACACACTATCCAGGCAGTCCTCTGAGATGTCCAAGAGGGCAGCGCTGACCCTCTCTGCATAGCAGGACATCCTCCATTTCACTCCTCACTTCATGGGCTCCTCCTGCGGGGGACAATGAGCCTAGATATGGCCCCGGGAGTGACACCACCAGCACAGTATGCTCTCCTTCCTTCATGCCAGAGCAGAACTCTGGGACACTGGGTGGTTACTCCCTGGCTCTCCTGTGTGCTGGTTTCAGCATTTGGAGGTGGCTTGATTCTCTTCACTGGCAGGGGTCCTCAGGGACTGGCAGGTCCCAGCAGATCCTCTGCAGCTGTGTAACTTTTCACCATCTCTACAAGTTGATCCACCATCTCCGGGTGTCCATGACTGGGATGAAGATTGTTTGGCAGGCACTTCAGGTACCAACCCACATGACCCGTTCCACCATTTGAGGACCAGACAATGCCTCCAGCTGCAGCTATTTCTTGACCAGCTGGACCAGGTTTTTTATCTGGGACCTTGGCAGCTGGCCTGGATGGTACCTCCAGCTGTGTACTGTTTGGGCCTGTACAGCAGTAGTCACCCTAAGGTTGGCCGGGATCTTTGCCTTCACCCGTTTGTAGTTTTTAATGTCACCAGATGGTAGGTCAAATTAGGCCTGACAGTCTCTCACTCTCTGCTAACTGAAGAACTGAGAACTGAGTGATCAAAGGTCTTTGATTGCTCAGTCTTAGAATCTGTGGGGAACAGATGCAGCATCGGACTGATGTTGCATCCACCTAGGTATAATTTTTTTTTTTTTTTTTAAGAACCCAATACTTCTCTTAAATTTTTCTAGTTTTTTTTTTTAAAGGATATGTTTACCTTTGGGAACATGTTACATGTTTTTAGGGTGGAACATGTAACATGTTCCCATAGCTGCAGTCATGACCGCAGCCCCCATCTCTCGGGGAGAGCTCTATAAATGAGTGCCTACAAGTCCCAGCAGCCATAACGGCTGTGGGCTTTTAGTTTTAAATGAACTACCACAGCGCTGTGGAGTGCCGTGGTAGTTCATTGAAGCTTCCTGTCAGAATACCTGTTTGCTTGTACATCCCGTACGGCAAGCAGATATTCTGACAGGTCTGCGGGAAAGCTGCATGGCATCAGCGATCTACTGATCGCTGGTGCAATGCTTTCGAGGCTCCTACAGACAAAAATAATAAATGCAAAAAAAATGTGCATTTATTATTTTTGTCAAAAAAGGTGAACGTATCCTTTAAACACTGGTCTCTGTCAGCCACAAGTGTATATTCTGTATACTGTTATTATTGTTACAGTCTTGTATATTATACTCCTCCTTTTCATTCATATAAACAAAGGTGAAGAATGTATTTAACATAGTTGCCTTCTCCCTGTCACTTTTGAACAATTTCCCCAATCATCTTTTATGGAGCCAATGCATTCTGACCTTGCCTTTTTACTATTAATATATTTGAAAAAATTGGGGGATTTTTTCTCTCCTCAGCTATGTGTCTTTCGTAAGCTATTTTAGCTGCCCTGAGTGCACTCTTTGTAGGTTTGGAATAGATGACCTGTTGGCCTTATATTTATTAAAAGAAAAATGTATTATGCTTTCTTACATTAATATTTAGTTACCCAGGTTCAAATTTTGTTATTTTATATTTGTTGCCAGTGACGAACTGACAAATGCGATTGTCCTTAAAGCACTGCCACTTCAGCATTCTTTGTTGCAAGAGTATCAGTGTCATGTAATATGGAATGCACAAAATTCTGCTTTTGTCATATAGACTGAGACCCATGTTAAAACTAGGTTCTACTCCAGAGCAAGGGATGTATTGTCACGCTGAGGTTGAGTGTTGTGCCGGCCTTCGGCAAAGTGAATGTTTAACGGTTTTTGAATTGGCTCTTTTGCCTGGTCTCCTCCATAGCTACAAATAAGGGTATTCACTTATGGGGTACTCACGAAGCATACAGTGTGAGATGAGTGCATCCGAAAGGAATAAGCAAAAATCCAGAGTACCGAGTCCCCTGGGCCTGTTTGTTGCAATGAAAATAACTGGAATACCATCCTTCTCAATCCCACATAGTAGGTGAGGAAGAATATGAAGAGACAGAAAGGCATAGAATAGACTAAACTGATCCCACAGTCATGAAAGCATTGGCTGTGAAGGTCTGGCAATCCCTGGATCTAGCGGCAAACCTATCCAGCGTGCGGTTTACACTGGATGCCAGGAGATCCATATTCACATCCTCCTCTTGTGGCAAAGGGCTTAAAATACGTCCAGATGGGGGGCCCATTCCTCCAGATCCAGACACTGGCAACACAGAAAGACTGCCTGATAATTTTTCAAGCCTGGAATGTGAATTTCTATGCAAAAGAGGATCAAGTCTGCTTTTTGAGTGGTGTGGCTCTTGATGCCTTCGTAAGTATTGACGTAGGCCACTGTGGTGACACTGTCCAGCTGGATTCCGATTGTGTGTCCTTGCAATAGAGGATCCAGCATTGAAGGGAACATCATATCACTCCATGCTTATACCATGCTGCCAAAATGTTGACTTGCAATGATGTGGAGTGAAATTGAGCGCATAGTACAGCCCTAGGCAACCATGAGACCCAGAACCCTCATGCAGACATGAACCAAGGGCCTCTTAACCTGGGACTCGGGGCATGAGAGCAAAGTTACAGAAGTTTGTCCTGTGGTAAGAAGATTCTAGATATGTTCATGTATAGAAACAAGCGCCCAGATACTCCAACCTGTTAGATTGGTTCAGCAATAGCTTCATAAGATTGAGGATCCACCCAAAATTCTGCAGAGTCTGTACTGTATGGTGGTTGTCGGCCCAAAGGGACAGGGAAGCCTGTTTTTTTCTTAGAAGACTGTCCATCTACCCGATAACATGAGGCAGGTAGGCATTCTTGATGCCCATATAGGCCAGAAAATCCCCAAGAAAATTGGAGACAATGAGGAAGGCAAGGAGGCAGAATGGAGCAGCTATCAAAAGAGAGGATATCTGGATCCACTGTGCTAACACCCCCTAGGGAGCTAAAGGCTGAGCCTGAGTAAAGAAGCCCATTGTACCCTTTGTTGCTGCACTTGTGATACACAATGCCTGATAAAGATGTACTCACAATCCTCCACTGTAGGGGGTTGGAGGGGGGTGCCTTGTTGCAAGCACCTTTAAGTGGCAAACCAAGGAGTATGGAGCTTCATAGCTAATACTGTGGTTAAGACCAGGAAATGTGCACTGGTTGGCATCTAATGCCCAAAGAGGCAGGGAATGGCCACACAGACATAGCAACCACCTCCAAAATTAGGTAGAGTAGATGCAGTATGCACCACAGACCGTGCCATAGAACCAGCTGCACAGGTGCAACAGCACCATCGCTGGTGCCCTCCAGTACTGAGCAGTCTCATACAGGTCAATGGTGTAAAAAGATTAATCCTGCTTAGTGGGTTTCCACCCTCTACTCGGCAATCTTCTGAAGAGGGATTTAACCATGCCTGGCTTCACCCTCCAGTATGGACATACCATAATGGAGGGATTTTCTAAGACTGGGCTCTGTACCATGCAGACCACAAGTCATGTAGAGCACCTTGCAGCTAACACATTGCGCTATGTGCCAAGGGAATTACCCACAGAAGGTTTAAGTACTGGAAGCAACATCACAGGTCAGTCCTGTGTCTTTCATGTGATGTGGACCTAGTACGTTCCTGAGAGGTGAGGACGAGTAGTCAACCAATCCAGAAGCTACAGAAAAGCAGCAGTAGCTATGGTGCAGCTAAGTCTTGATAAAAGAACCAGCATGGAAGAACACACACAAAAGAAGCAAAAAAGCTCAAATTAAGAACTTAAGCATATTTCAGTGGTTGAATATAACCCAGCTGTATGAATTTTAAAATGTGTCCTGTACTGTCCAGTGAGGAAAACCAACTATTTATAGTTGGTCTGAAAGCCATAAGTAACCAATTCACAGTTTCAAATGCAAGTCTCCCACACTGCACTTAGTTCTTCCTTCAGAGAGTTTGTATAAATCTTTATCAAATGTGCAGCTAGAGGCATTGCTTAGATCTTGTCTTAGATGTTCTGGTACACCTGCATGTTCATGTCCATTCTACACCCACTGCTGAACATAGCTTTCCTCAATTACAATAATAAAAATTCTTCCTGAAATACCAGCTGTTTTAAAACAATAACTGCAGTCATTGTGGAGGCTATGGCTTAATTATTTGAGCTATCCTAAATTTAAAAAGAAAAAACATACTGCATTCTATTTTAAAAACACCAAAATGTCCTCCAGCATTGATCAATAAATGATAGAACAAGCAGTCATTATAATACACATGCATTACACATTTTTAACTGTAACTAGTATTCATAATTTTGAAAACCAAGTCATTAGTTACCTGTCACACAGTAATATGTGCTTTAAGACATAGAAGAGCATTAGAAGAAACAATATGCATGTCCTTCTCTGAACAGATGGACAACCTGAGAGGTATGACAAGAGAAACATTTTTAAAGGATTTTTACCTGTATACTGCCACTAAATGTGATGGTCTTCCACATAAATTCTACTTTGCCCACAAGAGGGGCATGCTGTCTGTTGTTTTTAAAACCTATGGCCGTAATTCTCACATTACCATTTCTTATGTAATCTGCAAAAAAAAGGAATAAATTTGGATATTGATTTGTTTTTAAATTTACCAACTAGTAACTTACCAAAGTAAACCAATTAGTATGCTACAACAGATTTGCTAAACCTTAATATAAAATGTGTCAAAGGTATCAGATAGATTGACAACAAAGGAATAAAAGGGAAAATTAAGCAATGTTAAAGAAGCCACACGAGGCATAAATAGAAATAAGGTTTCACTGTTCACATTAATTCTGCTGTTACCAAATAATCCATCATAGAAAATTAAAGTGAATGTATAGCATAAAGTTTTATTTTTTTTTTTTTGGATTATTATTTTTTGCTGTCTATGTCCTGCTGGGGAGATTTCCCTTTACTTCCTGTCCTAGAAACACAACAAAAAGCTGGAGGAAACCTCTCTAAAGTCAATAGATTTTCTATGTTAAATGTTGTCACTAAAGTTTCCCTTCACCTCTTCTTTTCATGACATCTCTTGAGGTAACTCCCACCGGTGTAGATACAGACAGCAATAAAAACTTGACTGAGGGACTAATCTATATTTTAGCAAAAACTAACAAAAAAAAAAGTTTTGCCTTAAAGTAGAACTATAGGAAAACTTTCTTTTTTCATATTGGATAGAGTAAGGGAGGGTTATAACCCCTGTCAATGATAATGATAAACAGGACAAATAAAGAGGATGAATCTCCCTAATGGGGACACAGACAGCAATAAAAATGTAATGGGTGTTCTAATCCATCTCCACCAATAAAAACTGACAGACAATTACATTTTAATAAACTACTACCTGAACTTTAAAGCACCTAGCAGTGCTTGCAGACAAGAATCATTACATATCTATACATGGGTCCAGAAAGTCTAGGGATAGCAAATTAGTTTTCTGAAATCAAGCTCTGGCCTGTGCCTTACAATTGTTTATCATTGTTGGGGTCTTACTGACCACTGTCACTTCTCGAAATGTATGGAGATTTTGTTATTAACCACTGAATTCCCAGTTTGAGCTCATGCTATACATTTGTTCAAGCCACTGAACCACCAACGTTTACATTTTAGCAAATATCAAGGCAAAAAAACGCAGTTATTTACCTGTTAACTGTACTTCCAGGAATCTTCTAGGACAGCACCACATGAGAGATAGGCTCTTTCCAGGAAACACCCGATCCACCTTTTTCACCTATAAGTAGCCTCTCTCCCAGGGGGACCCTCAGTACAGGAATATGACCGAAGGCCTAGGAGAAAGCATAAAAATGGTAGTAGAAACAATATATCACTAGTTCATTACATGACAGAACACCAGCATATAAGTACACAGTAATCGGGAGGGAGTTACACTGTCCTAGAAGATTCCTGGAAATACAGTTAACAGGTAAATAACTGCGTTTTCCCAAGTCATCTTTTAGGACAGCTCCACATGAGAGGACTAAATAGGAATAAATACATTAGGGCGTGGCCTTTGCTTGCAGGACCTTCCTGCCAAACGCCTGGTCCTTGTTGCCAATCAGGTCTAATCGGTAGTGTCTGGCGAAGGTGGTGAAGCTGGACCACGTTGCGGCTTTGCAGATCTGTCCGGGGAGGCCCAGCTTTTTCCACCCAGGAGGCTGCGTGGCCCTGGTTGAATGCGCCTTTAAGCCAGGTG
This sequence comes from Staurois parvus, assembly GCF_062004578.1. NCBI lineage: Eukaryota > Metazoa > Chordata > Amphibia > Anura > Ranidae > Staurois > Staurois parvus. The sequence continues at coordinate 35,116,759 of NW_028318083.1, read as the reverse complement.
GAGGCCAGAGATGCAGTTTTGTATCCTTCTGAGATGGCCTCTCTTATCCATTTTGCGATGGTGCCTTTGGAGGCATTGTATGCCTTCTTTGGGCCCTGGAACAAGATGAAGAGACTGGACGAGAGTCTCCATGTTTTCATGCGCTCGATGTACGCAATTAAACATCTCCTTACATCAATTTTGTTGTAGTCACCCTCTTTTGCGTTTCTTGGGTTTCCATCAAGGGATGGTATTACTATTTCTTGTGATCTGTGAAAATGCGACGTGACCTTTGGTAGAAATGCTGAATCTGTGCGGAGGCTGATTCTGTCCAACAGGATAGTGCAGTATGGTTCTATTACCGACAGAGCTTGCAATTCGCTGACTCTGCAGGCGGAGACTAGTGCTATAAGGAGGGTGGTCTTAAGGGTAAAATGCCTGAGAGAACATTCTTCCAAGGGTTCGAAAGGTTCTTGCTGAAAACTCTTTAGAACTGTGCCCAGGTCCCATATATGGTATTTTGGTATGGACGGAGCTCGACGTCTAGAGATAGCCCTCAGGAATCTGATTACTAAGGGATCTTCTGCCAATCTTAGCTCCAGAAAGTTTGACAGAGGGGCTACTTGCACCTTAAGAGTATTGGCGGCCAGGTTCTTGTCCGCCCTGGCTTGAAGGAATTCAAGTACTGTATTTAGGATGGGGGCCCCCGACAACTCCTTCCTGTTTCTCCAGAAGGAAAATTTCTTCCAGATTTTATCATATATGGTGTTTGTTGATTTTTTCCGTCCGTCTAAGATGGTGGCAACCACTCTTTCTGATAACCCTTTCCCAGCTAGCCTGTTCCGCTCAGCAGCCAAGCTGTCAGGGATAGTTTTTTCGGGTGTGGGTGTAGCACTTCCCCCTGGGCGAGAAAGTTATGCGCAGGTGGTATCATCCATGGGTCCATTAGGCTCAGTTCCCTCAGCCAGGAGAACCATGATCTTTTGGGTCAAAATGGAGCAATCAGGATGACCCTGGCTTGAGATGACTGTATCTTCTGTATCACCCTTGGTAACAATTTGAACGGTGGGAAAGCGTAGAAGAGGTCACCTTCGCATTGTTGGGCTAGCGCGTCTGTCCCTGCGCTCCTGGGGTCTTTTTGCAGGCAGAAGTACTTCTCTAGTTTTGTGCTTTTCCTGTTGGCAAAGAGGTCTATGGAGGGAGTACCCCATCTGGAGCAGATTTTGTCGAATGCTGTATGGCTGAGGCATTACTCTGTCTGGATGACTTCTTCCTGGCTCAACTGGTCCGCCAGCTGATTTAGATCCCCTTTCAAATGCAACGCCGTGATGTATTTTAGGTTCCTTTCTGCCCAGCTCAGGAGTGTTTTCGCTAGTTCCATCCGTCTCCGGGACCTCGTGCCCCCTGCCTGTTTAAGTAGGCGACTGCCATTGTAATGTCGGACAAGATCTGAACCTCTTTCCCTACTATCTTCTTCTGAAAAGCCGTGAGAGCTTTGAAGATTGCCAATAATTCTTTGAAGTATGACGACCTCCCTGAGATCTCCACGTCCCACTTGCCTTGGCCAGGCAGTCTTCCATATGCGCACCCCACCCCCACATACTTGCATCTGTGGTGATTCTTACTGGGTTGACTTTCTTCCACTTCCTTCCTGCTTCCAATGTGTGGATATTCCCCCACCATCTTAGTGATTCTCTCACTTTGTGCGTGAGGCGGATACTGGAATCTAGGGATGCTTGGCTGCCATCCCAGTGGGAGAGGATGTGGTTCTGCAACACTCTGGAGTGTAGCTGTGCCCACTGTACCCCCGGTATGGCGGCTGTCATGTGCCCGACAAGCTTCATTGCGTTTCTGACTGTGTAGGTTGCCATCCCCCGGAAAGTCTTTGTATCTTGCTCTACTTTGAGCGCTTTCTCAGGTATAAGCAAGTATTTGTGGAATCCAGAATATTCCCCAAATACGTGATCCTCCTGGAAGGGACTAGCTGTCATTTCTCTATGTTTATTAACCACCCTAGGTTTTCTAGGAAGGATATTGTGTGTTCCACGTGGGATTCCAGACCTCTTTCCGTGTCCGAAAATAAGAGCAGGTCGTCCAGATAGGGGATGTTGTTTACCCCCTCTAACCTCAGGGCTTGTAGAGGTTCCGCTAGAATCTTTGTGAATATTCTTGGAGCTGACGACAGACCAAAGGGGAGTGGATTGAATTGAAATAAGATCATTCTTCATTTGCCTTTCAGTGGGAACCTCAGAAATTTCCTTGATTCTTCCCTTTCTAGGACCGAGGTTAGTTCTGGAGGAGTATTCCCTCGAATGGCAAGCCGCAGAGCCTGGATTTGGAGGCAACGTCCCCCTGCCAAGATTTTAACCAGATGGCTCTTCAGGCTGAATTTATGAGCGCAGTCGATCTTGCTGTATATGATGGTCTCCGCCGATTCGTCTGCGATAAAAGCCACTGCTTTTTCCAAAACTGGTAGTGATTTCAGGATCTCCTCCGCCGATGTACCTTGTTCAAGGTGAGAGCGGAGCTGTCCCAGCCATACATCTAAGGTTCTGGAAACGCAGGTTGTTGCTACTGCCGGTTTAAAGTTCACTGCAGATGCTTCCCACGCTCTCTTTAGGAATGTGTCTGCTTTGTGGTCCTTTACGGAACCGCCGTCCTCAAAGAATAAGTCCGTCGATTTCAAAATCCTTGAAAGGGGGGCATCTGGCTTCAGGCAGGGTTCCCACACGGACGCATCTACTTCTTTAAACGCAAATTGCCTTTTAAGGTTTTTTCGGAAAGAAAGCCTTCTTTTCCGGCTCTTCCCATTCCCTCTTTATGGTAGACCATAGGTTGGAATGAACCGGGAATGTGCGGCCTCTTTTTTGTAACCCTTGTAAAGCTGGTCGTGCAGAGAGAGATCAGGATGTTCCTCTTCTAGATCCAGAGTATCATGGATCACCTTCAAGAGGCCTTCCATATCTTCTACTGGAAAAAGGTACCTTTGCAATCTGTGATCCTGGTCTTCTGCCTCGCCTTCCTCCGAGTCTGAAGTGGTGGAAGGTTCTTCTTCTCGACTCGCGGTGGTGGCCTGGTCCTGCTTCCTCCTTTTCCCTCGCGGGGAAATGCCTGAAGTGCCAGGTTGAGGCTCGGCCAGGGCTGGTTCCTGCCTCTGCTCCCTAAAACTTTGAAAGGTTTTAGACATCTCCTGTGTCATGTTTTGCAGAAATTCTTTAAAGAGGGATCCCGACTCCTTAATTAGATTATCAATACATTCTTGGCACAGTTGCTTCCGCCAAACACTAGCTAGCTTCTTCCTGCAGGTAGTGCATTTTTTCTTTGACTCACAAGGAGTTTCTCTTCCCCCTCTATCCTTGTGGGCCCATCTAGGGACAGGGAGACACAAGGTATCCTGTAAGCTGAGGGGCCCCAGGGGACTGACCTACATGCACCCACTGGTACCCAGAAAGCCCTAGGGTGCTGTAGAGAGAAGAGGAGGAGAGGGAGGAGAACCCCCAATCCCCCAAAGACGAAAAGGGCCAGCGGCCGGGGGGGGGGGGGGGTCGGGGGAGGGGGGAGAAAGGGGGGGGTGAGTGGCAGCCAAAAAGGTTCTTACCTTGCTGCAGGCCTCCCCCAGCTCTGACAGATCTGCCTCCATTCTCGCCGCAGCCTGCCCTCTGTGCAGCTGTTTTTGTAGGGTTGACGAGGCGCCGACCTCCCTCTCATGGCCGCCGGTGGATGAAGCGGCCATGGCGTGGGCAAATTTGCGGACCGCCGCCCATAACCAAAATGGCGGCAGTCCGCTTCCTGTTCCTACGGCACCAGAAGTGACGTCACGGTCCCGGTGCCCAGAAATGCTGCGGCGTCCCACACTTCCTGGTTCCATGCTGCCGAGATCCAGGAGGAAGGTAAGCTTACCTCTGTCCCTCAAGGGATGGCACTACCAAAATAGGTCGGCGGAGCGGGCTCTACCCCCTGGAGAGCCCAGCTTGGACCATCCGGGGGGTCTATCCCCCCGTCCCAAAGGGATGCTTCAGGGTGAAAAACCTGGCTGAAGCCACCCCACAAGGCCCCTGCCTTGCTAAGAAAAGGAGGAAGGGGGGCCCTCAGCCAGGGGGCCTCTGTACCTCGCCAGACAGCCAGGGAAAAAAAATAAACAAATGGGCATAGCTTTGTCCTGGCCGGAGGAAACACTAATACTGAGGGTCCCCCTGGGAGAGAGGCTACTTATAGGAGAAAAAGGTGAAGCAGGTATTTCCTGGAAGGAGCCTCTCTCTCATGTGGAGCTGTCCTAGAAGACGACTTGGGAAAAAATATTCACTAATTTTTTAAATACATGCATATTTCTCCAAGTAGGAGTTGATTTACTAAAGGCATACAATATAGGCTGTTGTTTGCAACGGAATGTTTGCTTAGCTTAGTGAATGTGGTGAAACAGTGCAGGACACAGGAATTGATTCCTAGTTCATGGGTTATATGTTGCTACCTTCACATAATTGGACACTGGAAAAGTTTTGCTCAGACCACCCCCACCCCCAGTGAATCCCTACAATCCTTCCCACTCAATGAGGCTCCAGTTTTTAGAAAGAAATAAGGAGAGAAAAAAGGAGATGGAGCTGACCAAGCTCTAAGCCATAAAACTCTGCATATATACCGAAAGTAGGGACAGTCTGGAGATCCAATGAATCACATTGTCCATTGAGTCTACACAGAATAGTAGGGCCAAGAGCAAGAGTTGTAATCATGCAGAAATCACAGTGCAGCTGTGAGTCATATAAGAACTGCATCTCTACGCAGAGAAAAACTTCCAGAAAAACAGCCAGTTTTAAACAGGTCATAATAATGTTACCTATATGGCCTAATAAGCAAATCGATAAGGCTAGGGAAAAAAAAACTAAGTGTAGATTACCCCATAACCTGTGCCTTCTAGACTGTTTGTGTGCTTAGCACTGCGGCGTGTCTTTTGGATACAATATAGAGTATACTACAGATCCAAGTAACAATCTAACAAGACAGGAACATACACTCACCGGCCAGTTTATTAGGTACACCTTGCTAGTGCCGGGTTGGACCCCCTTTTGTCTTCAGAACTGCCTTAATTCTTCGTGGCATAGATTCAACAAGGTGTTGGAAACATTCCTCAGAGATTTTGGTCCATACTGACATTATAAGATGATGATAAGATCAGAAGATGGGTACACTGTAGTCCTAAAGGGATGGACATAGTCAGCAACAATACCCAAGTAGGCTGCGGCATTTAAACGATGCTCTATTAGAACTAAGGGGCCTAAAGTGTGCCAAGAAAATATCCGCACACCATTACGCCATCAGCCTGAACCGTTGATACAAGGCAGGATGGATCCATGCATTCATGCTGTTTATGCCAAATTCTGACCCTGCCATCTGAGTGTTTGTAACAGAATTGGACCCCGACTGCACTAGGGTATTTCCGTTAGACTCCCACTTCCCTGTCCGAACACAGATCCACGGACACCACCGCTGGCCATACAAGATGAGACAGCACCAGACTTGAAGGAAACCAGGAGATATACTGCTTTATTTACACAGATATAAAACATTCAAGGGAACAACCCACCTCCCTGCATATGGACATAGGGCAGGGCAAACCAAATCTAGCAACCAGAGACACATCAGCAGACACCCCCCAACAAGCCAATACACAAACACATACATCCCATAATAGTTTGCGCCCAAGCAAGACACACAATAGAACAATGGGATGCACCACATGGCAGTAAACAATGAACAACCCCCACAACCCACCTATACATGTCTACACAATATCAGGACATTCCACTCTGTACCCCTAACAGGCACAGGGTGACTTACACATAAGAGGGATATGAGTAGCTGAGACAGGGGTTTCCTCACCCCTCCAAAGTGAGCTGTATTCCATGGGTCCCCCACTCAAAGTCACCCCCGTCACAGTGTTGCAGTTGAAATTGAGACTCATCAGACCAGGCAACGCTTTTCCAAACTTCTATTATCTAATTTTGGTGAGCCTGTCCGAATTGTAGCCTCCGTTTCTTGTGTAGCTGACAGGAGTGGCACCCAGTTTGGTCTTCTGCTGCTGTAGCCCATCTGCTTCAAGGCTTGACGTGTTGTTCGTTCAGAGATGGTATTCTGCATACCTTGGTTGTAAAAAGTGGTTATTTGAGTTACTGTTGCCTTTCTATCATCTTGAACCAGTCTGCCCACTCTCCTCTGACATCAGCAAGGCATTTTTGTCCACACAACTGTTGTTCACTGTAAGTTTTCTCTTTTTACGGACCATTCTGCGTAAACCCTAGAGACAGTTGTGCTTGAAAATCCCAGTAGATTAGCAGTTTTTGAAATACTAAGACCAACTGTCTCACACCAACAACCATGTCATGTTCAAAGTAAAAAAAAAATCCCCTTCCTGATCCCCTTCCTTGGTTTGAATTTCAGCAAATCGTCTTCACCATGTCTAGATGCCTAAATGCATTGCGTTGCTGCCATGTGATTGTCTGATTAGCAATTTGTGTTACCAAGCAATTGAACAGGTGTACCTAATAAAGAGGTCGATGAGTGAATAGCCAGGAACTGGTATATAATGGTAGAGGAAAACCCTGTCTTGCCTTGTTCAAATTGTTGGTCCTGTTAAAAGTCTGCAATGTGCCCATCATGGTGGGCATAACCCTGAATGGGGCTTCAGGATCTGCATGCCATATGAACAGATCTCAGCCCTGTACTTCTAATGCAACAAGTGGCTAGGTACACTTGTTGTACCACGTGTCAACATGAGCACCAAGCACAGAATCCAGTGCCTAAAACAAATGTTACAGGCCGGCCCAACTACTGCAAAGTCCAGTTGCCATTACCATGGTATACACAGAGGGTGACCGATCCGGGAGCTGCTAGTGAGCCATAAGGCAATAAGCAGTCAGATCTTGATAGCATTGTCAGTCAAAGGACATACAAAAAATCTGGTGGTAAATAGAAAACAAATTTTCCCCAACAGTACAAGCGCTAAGGACATTAGAAAAATCTGGAGCCTGACAGGGTGGGTGAGTGGATGGGGTTAAATATATACACTGGTGGGCGATGCCACCAAAGCTTCTGCCAATGTCCAATCATCTGTAGGAAGCAAAATAGAGCCCATGGTCTAAGAATCAATTCTTGTATCCTGCACTGTAAGATTAACATATTGCAGTTGCATACCGAAAACTGCTATGCGAAGCCCATACAAAGTCTGTTCTTCCAGGGTTTTAACAAATTCATGTGGTATACTTGGTACTTCCCAGGTTAATGTACTCTATAATTTACTTCACCAACATTTTCTACCACCTCAAATGGCCCCTGCCACCTACTCTCTACTGTTGGTATAAGCACAGGCACCCAGTCCCCAACCTGAAACTGTCTAAGCTAGCCAGAAGTGCCGTATGTAGTGATCCATGATGACCTGTTTCATGATCTGTGGTCCCATTAGTTTCTTTGACTGTAGCCACATTGTGGCCAACTGCAACAGATCATGCATTTGGGGCCATGGTGACTGGCCAGCATGGTATCTCCAACGATGCATCCAGTGTGCACAGACAGGCTCAGTTGGGCTAAGCCCCGCCACGAGGCGGGCTAAGACCTCTCTTTTTGAGTTTTTTATAATCCTTGGCATCAACAGCCAGAAGGTCCGAATTCCAGGTCTCAAACAAGGACTTACTAATATTGAGAGCCTTTGTGTCTTGTACAACAGGTACAGTGCCTCCAGAAAGTATTTACAGCACTTAACTTTGCCAAATTTTGTTATGTTACAGACTTATTCCAAAATGGATTAAATTCATTTTTTTCCATCAACGTTCTACAAACAATACCCCATACATGAAAGAAGTTCATTTTGAAATCTTTGCAATTTATTAAAAATGGAAAACGAAAAAAAAAAAAAAAAAAAAAAAAAAACACGTACATAAGTATTCAGAGCCTTTGCTCAATAATTTATTGAAGCACCTTTAGCACCAATTACAGCCTCAAGTCATTCTGAGAATGATGCTACAAGCTTGGAACACTTATTTTTAGGCAATTTCTCCCATTCTTCTTTGCAGTACCTCTCAAGCTCCATAAGGTTGGATGGGGAGCGGCGGTGCATTTTCAGATCTCTCCAGAGATGTTCAAATCAGGTTCAAGTCTGGGCTCTGGCTGGGCCACATTTAAGAGTTGGCCCATAGCCACTCCTTTGTTATGCGGGCTGTGTGCTTAGGGTCATGTCCTGTTGAAAGATGAACCGTCACCCCAGTCTAAGGTCCAGAGAGTTCTGGAACAGGTTTTCATCAAGGATGTCTCTGTACATTGCTGCATTCATCTTTCCTTCGATCCTGACTAGTCTCCCAGTTCCTGCCACTGAAAAACATCCCCACAGCATGATGCTGCCACCACCATGCTTCACTGTAGGGATGGTATTGGTCAGGTGGTGAGCGGTGCCTGGTTTCCTCCAGACATGACGTTTGGCATTCAGGCTAAAGAGTTCAATCTTTGTTTCATCAGACCTGAGAGTTTTGTTTCTCATTGTCTGAGAGTCCCTCAGGTGCCTTTTGGCAAACTTCAGGCGGGGTGCCATTTGCCTTTTACTGAGGAGTGGCTTCCGTCTGGCCACTTCACCATACAGGCCTGATTGGTGGAGTGCTGCAGAAATGTTGTTCTTCTGGAAGGTTCTCCTCTCTCCACAAGCCCTTCTTCCTTGATCGCTCATTTTGGCCGGGCGGCCTGCTCTAGGAAGATTGTTGGTGGTTCCAAACTTCTTCCATTTACGGATGATGGAGGACACTGTGCTCATTGGGACCTTCAATGCTGCAGACATTTTTCTGTACCCTTCCCCAGATCTCTGCCTTGATACATTCCTGTCTTGAAAGTCTACGGATAACTCCTTGGACTTCATGGCTTGGTTTGTACTCTGACGTGCACTGTTAACTGTTGGACCTTATATAGACAGGTTTATGCCTTTCCTAATCATGACCAATCAATTGAATTTCCCACAGGTGGGCTCCAATCAAGTTGTGGAAACATCTCAAGGATGATCAGTGGGAACCGGATGATCTAGAGCTCAATTCTGAGTGTCATGGCAAAGGCTGTGAATACTTATGTACATGTGTTTTTTCGTTTCTTATTTTTAATAAATTGCAAAGATTTCAAAACCAACTTCTTTCACATTGTCATTATGGGGTATTGTTTGTAGAACGTTGAGGAAAAAATGAATGTAATCCATTTTAGAATAAGGCTGTAACATAATGAAATGTGGCAAAAGTTGAGCGCTGTGAATACTTTCTGGATGCACTGTAGATTTTGCACTTATCACACAGATATAACAAACATTTTTTAATGGTATATTTAGCAGACCAAAAGAGAAAAACAATAGAGACATTAATTGTTGGGGTTTACATGTACTTTAATAAATACAACTGTCTCCCCTACCAACAAGATCCTGTTTTACAGGTGATTCGGTTGGAGAAAAGGGGTTGGGCAAAAGTTCAAATCAAGAGACTGTATGAAGGTAAAACACCTTGAGCCTTTACAACCACTTTAATAAATTTAAAACACCGTTTGAATGCATTTACAACAAACAACAACTTACTGAAAAGCACAGCACATGCATTAACACTTAAATGTTTATTACTTTGGATAGAAAACTACATCTGTGAAGAAGTGACCATAATGTGGGTATATTTAATTATGTCCTTTGATTTACTTCTTGGATTCAAGCCAAATTTGCTCCAGCTGAAACAATACACTAACCATCTGTTATTAACAGTTAATTAATATCAAGTTCAACATAATATTCCCAGTACAATGCAATTTAAACAGAATCACATTTTGTTTCACATACCACTTAACTTGGTGTGACGTTATGTGAAAAAGCACAGTAATACACAGTGTAAATAAAAATAAGAACCAAAATATTAGAGAACTGTGACGTCTTCTTAATCTTTGATACACTGACAGTGGCAGTAACAACTGCAAACCATGGATAACATTTCAATGATGAGGTCATTAAATATTTTATAATTTATTTATATTTTATATTAGTTGAAGTACAGATACACAATGAGAACTGTTCTTCAAGCGTTTTGCTTCCAAGAGAACAACTGGCCACAAAAGTTAAAACCATTAAATATGAACTGCAAGATGTGGTTCTTTTTTAGATGTGACCTCCGGGGAAGAGAAAACTGCACATCTCTGGCTACCTTTAACCACTTGACCTCCGGAAGGTTTTACCCCTTCATGACCAGAGCATTTTATTCAGCGCTGTGCTACTATAACTGGCAATTTCTCGGCCATGCAACATTGTACCCAAATGAAATTTGGCCACAGATTTCTGAACACATTTCAGAAATGAAGACCAAGAGTAGGCATGCCCTCAGCACAAAATCATCAGCTGCCCAGCAATGCATATGTGTGTCTTACACTTGTGGGTAATAAAGCCCACCCTAATGCGGTTGCACATGTTAGGTGGTCATAAAAACAGTTAATAAACAGTAAACACACTTTAAATCAAACCCTCTCAGACCATTGTATCTGCAGGCACCTTCCAACAGTTCTTTATCAAATTTCCCAGCAGGAGCACTGAAGTAGTTCAAGTCAGTTCTCTCAGCACTTTAGCTCACTTTCCTCCCATCTTCCTGCCCTTCCTCAGCGGTTATTTGGCATTCTGATCTCTAATGTAAACAATGAGCAGATGCTCTGGCAAGGGTAGGAAGGTAAGCCATATTGTTGAGGGAATGACTCAAACAATGTAAGTGCTTTTGTTAAAACAAGAGTTATAAAAGTTATAACAAGAGCTCATGATTGCAAAGAGCACTTAGGGAGCTTTCACACTGCCAGTTTGTGGTTTGGCTGCAGAGCAGGTGCAGTGCAGGGTACCCACAATTTTTGTGCGGTTTACCCACGCTTTCCCATAGACTCTTATAAGATCAGGCAATCTAGTATGTTTTCTGAAAGCGCACCAAAAGCCTGCATGCTCCATGCAGTGTGAAAGCACTCATTATCATGTGAAGAGATTGTCAGAAATGTTAAAATTTCCCTTTATTTATTTCAGGTACTTATATAGCGCCGTTAATTTACGCGGCACTTTACACATATATATTGTACATTCACAGCAGTCCCTAAACCTCAAGGGGTGGACAATCTAAGGTCCCTTTCATACACATATTAGGGCCAATTTAGACAGGATCCAATTAATCTACCAGCATGTCTTTGGAGTGTGGGAGGAAACCGGAGTATCCAGAGGAAACCCACGCAGGCACAGGGAGAACATGCAAACTCCAGGCAAGTGGTGCCGTGGCTGGGATTCGAACCAACGACCCTAGTACTGCCAGGCGGAAGTGCTAACCATTTAGCCACTGTGCTGCCCTTTATCAATGAGCCTTTGTTCCAGACCCTTAGAAATTAGAGCAATCCTTTCAATGTGCAAGGACTGTACCAAAACGTCACCCAAGTTGTAGAGAAAAGTTCCTTGTGTTAAAAACAGATTACAGGTTGGTTTCTGTCAATGCAGTTGAAATATCTTTTAACCTATGCAGGGGCATAGATAAGGGGGGGTCAGGGGGTCTGAACCCCCCCAGAGGACAGTTGCCAACCATCCCTGCAGCCCTCAAAATTTCTACTCGCCTACGAGTGGAAATAAGGTGGGGGCAGCAAGCAGTGATGGGACTAGGGGTGTGTAGGAGGGGTGGAGGTGGGGGCAGTGACAAGCAGCGATCTCCTGTATGGCTTTTCAAAGAAGCGGCTGGAAGCTGCAGGAAGGAGAGGAGAGGTAGTTTCCAGCCACTTCATTGAAAGCAATACAGGAGATTGCTGCTTGTCCCTGCTCCCACCGCTGCACAGAACATACCTGATCATTCTGTTTTCTTTCTGCCCCCCCACCGCCGTGTTCTCCCCACTGCCACTGTGTTCTTCTCAGTGCCAAGCCCCTCCCTCCATCCTCCGCACCAATAGGAGAAGAGGGGAGAGAAGCTGGATCTGCTCTTCCTCCTCTAGTGCCCGTCCACACTCTAGGCCCGTACAGCTTCAGAGGAGATGTGAACGGGAAACAGAACACAGCAGCCAAAAGCTCTGATGCATTTGAAGGAGTCACGTGAGTCCAACCAAACCTCCTTCCACCCAGCCCTCAATTCCTTATACCCCTCCCTTCCTTCGTTCCACCCACCCATCCCTTTTTTCACCCCTTTCTTCCTTCCACCCACCCCTCCTTCCCTTCCACCCACCCCTCCCTCTTTCCCACCCACCCCTCCCTTCTATCCCCTCCTCTCTTCCTTCCACCCACCCTTTCTTTTACCCACACCCTCCTCTCTTCCTTCCACCGTCCCTTCCTTCCTTCCACCCACCTCCTTTCACCCACCTCTCCCTCCCACCCCCTCCCTTCACCCACCCACCCCTCCCTTCTTTTCAGCCACCCCCTCCCTCCCTTCCATGCTCTCTTCCACCCTCTCCCTTCCTTCCACCCACCCCTCCCTAACTTCCTTCCACCCCTCCCTTTTTTTCACCCCTCCCTCCCTTCCTTCCACCTCTCCCTTTTTTTCACCCCACCCTCCCTTCCTTCCACCCTCCCTTCCTTCCTTCTTTCCACGCCTACCTTCCATCCACCCATCCCTTCCACCCACTCCTTTCTTCTTTCCACCCCCTCCCTTCCTTCCATCCACCCCTCTCTTCCTTACATCTACCCCTCCCTTCCTTCCACCCACTCACCCCTCCCTTCCACCCACCCCTTCCTTCCACCCACTCCTCCCTCCCTTTCACTCACCCCTTCCTTCCATCCACCCCTCCCTCTCTTCCACTCACCCCTTCCTTCCATCCACCCCTCCCTCCCTTCCACTCACCCCTCCCTCCCTTCACCCCTCCCTTCCTTTCATCACACCCTTCCTTACTTCCACCCATCCCTCCCTTCCTTCCACCCTCCCTTTCTTCCACCCTCCCTTTCACGCACCCCTCCCTTCCTCCCACCCCTCCCTTCCTTCCACCCACCCCTCCCTTCCATTTACCCACCCCTCCCTTCCATTTACCCCTCCCACCTACCCCTCCCTCCCACCTACCCCTCCCTCCCTCCCATCCACCCCTCCCTCCCTCCCTCCCTCCCATCCACCCCTCCCTCCCTCCCTCCCTTCCACCCACCCCTCCCTCCCTTCCACCCAGCCCTCCCTTCCACCCACCCCTCCCTCCCTTCCACCCAGCCCTCCCTTTCTTCCACCCACCCCTCCCCTTCCACCTACCCTTCCCTTCCACCTACCCTTCTTTCCACCCACCCCTCCCTTCCTTCCATCACACCCTTCCTTACTTAAACCCATCCCTCCCTTCCACCCATCCCTCCCTTCCTTCCACTCACATCTCCCTTCCTTCCACTCACATCTCCCTTCCTTCCACCCACCCTTCCTTCCTTCTTTCCTTCCACCCACTCCTTCCTTCCACCCACCCCTCCCTTCCTTCAAGGAGAAGATGTTGGGGTGGGGATGGGGGTGGTAAAAAAAAAGCTGACCCCCCCCGCCAGAAAAAAAAAAAATATCTACAGCCCTGCACCTATGGTCAACTTATACAGGCTTAAATGTAAAGGTTAATTTCACCTTTTCCAGAAAAAAAGCCTATGAAGTCAAGGGGCCCCAGCAGGTATTAAAATAACTGTGCAAATCTATAAAATATACATTCATTTTATTGTCCTACCTGTAAACTGAGTCCCTTTGGAAGCCTGGCCAAAATATTCCTAGGTAGCAATCCCCATGTCCTGCCTTGTTGCTAGGTGGAGAAAACCATTGGTTATTGCTCAATTAATGCTGGAAATAAGCAACCCATAAATGAGGCAGGACATGGGGACTGCTAACTGGGAATTTTTCAGCCAGGCTCCTGGAGGGCCCAAATGGACTACAAGTATGATCATAAAATTAATGAACATTTTGCAAAGCTGGACAGTTTTTTTTTATATCTTGACTGTACAGGCTCTTTTCTGGTAAATATACAAAAAATGGTGTAGCGCTAATGTGCCAAAAACATAAACAAATACTAAACAAATAATTACATCAATAAATATATGTGCATATCACACATAGCATGAATACCAGGTGATAGGATCTAAACTAGATCCAAATGGTGAGTATTTATATAGTGAAAAGTGCCACAAATTTTGTGAAGTGAACAAATATTATATACAACCCCCTTATTCCCAACTGGGGATAAATGAACAACGAAATATATAATGGTGAATAAGCAGTGAATCCCCCACAAATAAGGGATAATATACAGTGTCCCCTAACTAGGGGATAAATGAATATACAACAGTGATAGGTCACCTATAAGTGGTGATAATAACAAATACGTGTTCACATAAAAACAAAAAACCACAAAGCATCAAAAAATTACAGTCCACATAAAAGCAGTCCAATTCAAATTAAAAACTTGCACGTGATCCACAAACGACCCTGATGAAGTCACGTGGTCAGCGTGACGTAACGCGGTGGTACGCGGTGATGGACTCCCGGTGCGCGGTGATGTCATTTCCGGCGTGGGTGCCATCTTGGTACACCAGGATACCCATGCAGTACACATATTACGCGAGGAAAGGCTGAATATATTCCTATCTATATTTGAGTGGGCAATTGTTGGCATTTTATATTTATATAAGCAATAAACTGGATTACACTATGGAGGATCTTCTTTGTTTTATTATCATAATCCTCTGACGGAATAAGAGCGTTTTTGTGAGCATCTATATCTGGAGTGGACCCAGGAGTAAGTGCTAATTCTGATGAGATCCAGTGCAGTGATTTTCCCCTGTGATGTAATAGTTCCTGTAAGGATCGTGGGTGATCTTAAAAGCGAGCTGGCCCTTGTGGTCACCTTTGAGGAGGTGAGGGGGCACTCTGGCTAATGTTGGATAGTCACAATTTTGCTGTGAACACGATTTTTTCACTTCATCACGTGCATGATTTTCGTTTGTGCATCACGTGCAAGTTTTGTATATTATCCCTTATTTGTGGGGGATTCACTGCTTATTCACCATTATATATTTTGTTGTTAATTCATTTATCCCCCAGTTGGGGATAAGGGGGTTGTAGATAATATTTGTTTATTCACTTCACAAAATTTGTGGCACTTTTCACTATATAAATACTCACCATTTGGATCTAGTTTAGATCCTACCACCTGGTATTCATGTTGTGTGTGATATGCACATACATTTATTGATGTATTTATTTGTTTAGTATTATGTTTTTGGCACATTAGCGCTACACCATTTTTTGTATATTTGCTTTTTTCACTTATCAGGTTTAGGTTCGGTGTGAGCTGCTTAGCTATAGAGATTATCCATTTAAGCGCAGGAGGATTTATATCTATATATCTTTTCTGGTAAAGGCACGCTTAGCCTCTAAAAAAGCCTGCCATTATACAAGTGCAAGAACTAACTTTTTTTAAAGGCAAGCTTCAAGGATGATGCTTTGCTATTTGTTTTGACAGGCTGTTCTATCTCCAGCAATGAAATCGCTGAAATTTAACTCCCATTACCCTATGGAGCAACTCCCATACTGCCCAATCCAGCAATATGATACTCCCATTTCTACTCCTTCACTAGCCGTCGAGGTTCAGCAGTATTTTGGACAGTAACAGAGTGACTTCCATTTATGAGCACTGACCTTAGGATACATTTATGGGATATTCCCTAAAACTGAACACTCCTGTCAAAGAAAAAAAAATTATTTGACAGGAGGAATTTTGTAAATCCCACATCTTGGAGTACAGTACATGACACAGGAAAAGTATTCATAGACCCTAGATTACAGGCCAGTACCTTCAGGTGACTGGACACTGGCAAACTGTTGAAGACATGCACCTGGGCCCCTCTCCTATAACCCTCTCCCAATCTGTAAATCCTCAGTTTTGTGACAAACAGTGGAGTAATTCAGGAATGGAAGGGAGTGTGGCCAGTGTCCAGTACTGTACTCCCAAGATATGGAACTTACAGGTAAATTAAACTTCCTCTTATCTTAACCATAAAGTACAGAACACAGTTAAAGTATTCATAGACTCTGGGGACATCCCCAAACCAATGCATGAGAAGGGTGGACTAAGCAAACAGAACTGAATCAACAGGCCCAACAACAACAATAAAAGTCAACAGACCCAACTTCAGAGTGTCACTGCAAGAACCTTGCAGCCAAAAGAAGCATCTGCAGAAGAGTGGACATCCACCTGGTAGAACTTGAAAAAGTATGAACAAAAGGATCAGGTGGAAGCCTTACACAGCTAGGTTACATCAACCTGGTGCTGAAATACTCAGGTAACTCCCATTGATCCGTTGGAATGGGCAAGTAAAAGTGTAGGAGGAGATTTGTCCTTGAGAGTGTAAGCTCTAGTGATCAGATTTTTTATCCCTCGAGCGATGGTGGACTTGGAAGCAGGGTGTCCACTACAAGGTCCTAGGACAGGACAAATAGGGAATCTGTCAGTCTGATCACAGCTGTAGCTTTGAGAGATTTCCTTTGGATGCTTTGGAACAGGTCATAAAGATGGTAAGACTTACTAGTGGAGATGGAAGACTGATACCACCATGAAAAGAAAAGGTGGCCTTGGGCGTAGGCAACCTTGTCTTTGAGATTAATGAGGAATGGCTCCTTATAGGAGAAAGCCACCAAACAAAGAGAAACATTTGACAGATGTAATAGTCATCAAAAAGTCTACTTTGCAGGAGAGGTCAGTTAAGAGAATATCTGTGATGTGTTCAAATGGGGTTATCTACAGGACAGAGAGAACCACGTTGAGATTTCAAGAAAACACAGGGTGCAGTAATGGGGTCTTAATGTGGGATATATCGCAAAGAAAAATTTTCACAAGGGAGAGCAAAGCAGAGATCTTTGTAAGAGAACGGACAAGGCCGAGACCTGTCCTTTTAGAGTGCTTAACCCCTTCATGCCAACCTCTCACAAATATGCAGACTTACTGCACTAGGCTTTATGCTTTGGGGCCGCATGTTTGCATATCTCCCTTTGTGCTGGGAGTGTGCCGCACGGAGCGGCACACAGACTAGGGTCTCACCGTGAGCCCAATTCCAGGTCACCGAATCACTGTGATAGCCTCTGATTGGCTATCACAGTGATCAGTCACTGTGAAGCCTGCCCCTGTGTTTTCGCTCTCTGAATGGAGAAGAGAGGTACATTGTATCTCTCTCCTTTCAGAGAGGAAAAAAAAAACAACAGTGTGTAAAAAAAATACTAAAAAGGGTTAGTAATTGGGTCAAGTAAAGGTCAGCATCAGTATATTTTGGGCAGGATTTTTTTTTTAATCAGTGTCATTGTGTTTTTTTTATGTAGGACAAAAAAAAAGCAAAATGCACACTATTGTTTCTGGGCTGTACTACGGGTACAAACAACAAATAATATTACACACATGTGGTATCGCTGCAATCGTCAGCAGCAGGAGAATTTATTTGTGGTTGTTCTTTGGTGGTAGGCTATGGTAGTAACAAGAAATATACAGCTAAATTAAAAAAAAAAAAAAAAAAAAAAAAAAAAAGACTTTTCAGGCCAGTTTTCCTTTGATAATGAAAAAGAAATCCATTACCATTCACCACCAAATAAAAGCCCAATTTGTCCTGAAAAAAAAAACAAGGTATAATTCACCTAGATGTATAAAGTAGTTGTGATGATATGTATAGTTTTACTGATATATGTCAAAGTTGCAAAATTGTGCTTAGGTATTAGGATTTGTTTTACCCTTAGGCGTGAAAGGGTTAAGCTCAACTCCTGATCAAGACCTAATTGTCGGGAGTTCAGAAGAACGCAACTAACAGAGTAATCTCTGGGACTGCAGTACTTCTGTTCAACCAGTCAAAGAAGCATTTTCAGGTACAATAGTGGATTTCCCTGGAAGTAGTTTTTCTTGCTTTTAGCAAGGCAGAAGTAACAGGCTCAGGGACCCCTCTATCTTTTAAGACCTGGGCTTCAACAGCCACCCTGTAAATGTCAGAGACTGAAGCAGGATGAAATAGAGAGCCTTGAGGACGTTGATCATGTCTGTTGGGAAGATGCTAGAGATTGTCTGCAAGAAGTGCAAGTATGTATTGTATGTGTTCCAGGTTCTTCTGTGGCCAATTTAATACACTTAGAATCACCATTGTCTTATCTTTTTGAGATGAGGCAGAATTCATAATGGAGGGAAAGCATAGATTGGCCTGAACTGAGAACAACAAATTATCAAGCCATCCAAGGCTAGGGCTAGAGGATTTTTGGCCCTAGCTACAAACAGAGGAACACTCATAATGAGAATACAAGTTTGTTGGGTGCTCTATGTTTTGAGGAGGTAGATCCTCCACTGTTGAATTAAAACGTTCCCTCCTGTAACATGCTTAATTATTGGTCAAATGCCTCTCCATCCAGATGTCTGCATTTAAAAAGGCATACGTGTGAGGTGCTTTTTACAGGCAGCTTCAGCTCTCTAGGTTTTTCAACCACAAAGTCCAGGGGAGCTGGATCGGATGTGACATCATTGCCAGCAGAACCAGAAGCAGATGGGCATGGTTAGGCATTTCAGATCCCTTAGGCTCCTTTGTCAAATCAAATTGTGCCATGGAGACAGTGTACATTTATTCCCACTGTAGGCGGGGGCTGCTCCGGTGCAAAACTAGAGGCTGGAGGCATTGATTATTCACATGCAGCAAACTACAGCAACTAGAGTTAGCATTAAACCCTAGCTGGCTAGACCAAGCGGAGATGTGATCACATAAGGCTGAATACAAATTACTAAAAAATAAAAACAATGATAATACATGGAAATTAATAAAAATCAAGGTACAGTGTACTGACCAATTAAAAGTAATACAAAAAATATAAAAACAAAACAAAACAGCTATTACTACACATGAAAACTAACAGCAAAAATAAATTCATATAGATATACCTCTTTTCAGATTCTATGGACAGGTATTGTAGCAAAGTTGTTTAGTGCTCATTTAAACCTTAAATCGTCTACCTAATGAGCAGTCCAGTGCGCCACCCCAGCCTAAAAACATAATAAATATTGAACATATTAAGACATTCTTAATATGTTCATGCTTCGGTTGGAGGAGGTGCACTGGCCCAGCTTTTTCCCAAAAGAAAAAAACTGTTGATGTAAATGCTTACAAAAATGCTATCCCCTCCCCAAAATGCTGCTGTTCAAAAGTGTCTCTGATGCTCCTTCATCCAGAGTGTAAGCATCCTAATGCAGGGAGTGCGTTACTGGCCAGATCATAAGGTGAAAACATAGGAAAGAAAGCCTAAGAAAGAAAAACCTATCTAGCCACCACATTTAAGGACTGGTAAGCTGCAATATATTACATTTTTGGTTTTGTGCTTAATAGTGCTTCAAGTGCTGGGTGGTTCCTTAAACACAGCCATTGTTCATCTGTGGTTTCCCAGTGGCTTCCTTTCATCTGGTTTCCACCAAGCTACGTGTGAGGGTATTCCGCTATGGGGTACTCAAAGAGTAGGGTGCAGAATACAGGGTAGACCATCCTGTAGCAAATTTTCATGGCAAAATGTGGGAGGAAGTGTCTGAGTATCCTGTAATGGCTCTAGATGGAAGTGGCAGTAAAAATTGTGACACCTGTGGTTTGATGTCACAGATGGTCATCCACCCGAGACTAAGCTCTGAGTTTCAACACCAAATCTGAAAAGTTTACACTGTAGTGGATATAATCCAAATATCATCCTGGTCTTTTACAGTAATGGTCAGAAGCATACAGGGTGAACCTCATGTCTTACCTGTCTACAATGCTGTCCAGGTTTCACTCACCATAGTGGGTATACCCCCAAAGGGGTCTTCAGGGACTGGATCCAAAGGGATGGACCATGGCCCTGGACCTGTACAGCATCCTGCAGCTGAATAAATGGCACGGTGAACATCCATGCAGGATCCAGTACCTGAAGCAACAATACAGGCCATCTCTGGGGTCCAGAGTCAGCTCTCAAGGTTTACTGAGGTTGTGCTGATCCAGATGAACTGCTTTTATTTGTGGAGTTGAGAAGTTGATTGGAGAAATCAAAGATAAAATACTAAAGAAAAATTAAAAAGTGGTTAAGAGTGAATTCTTTGTAAAGGAGCAAAAGTCCATCACCTTGGGACACTTGTACAAAATTGAGGACTTGCGGAATGGGATAGGGTTATAGGGAAGGCACCCAAAGGGGCGTGTTTTCAAAGCTTGCCAGTGTCCAATCACCTGAAGATATTAGCCTGCAACCCGGGGTCTGTGAATACTTTGTGTCCTGTAGTATATGATTGAGATAGATACTGTACGTTATTTAGGATTAACAAAACCAGTTTATTAAATAATGCAAAAAGTAATGGTAAGTTGAAACCCTTAGAAACCAATCACAGAGCAGCTCACTATTATTCAACCAGACTGCTAAAAGCTCATTTGTAATATACCTATAAGGGTTATTGTAGATCTTGCTAAATTAGTAATGCAACCTGTCTGTAATTAAATGATATAAACTGAGCAAAATTAAAGTACAGACATGTAAAGATGCCTGTAAGTACAATCAGAGGTATACAATTGAGCCACAGGATACTAGAAATCAAATCTTTAACACTTCCTTGTAGTGTCGAATGCTCAGTAGCCCAATTTTATCGGTGCACCATTATAATAGGTTGCTTCAACGGCTGACAGGAAGGTGTAGGAGATAGGAGGGGGTCAGCCAGGCTTCAACACTACCAGGTATTGACGATGTTTGATAATATACTTGGGGATCCTGTTGCGCTATATTAAACTTCTGAAGGTAGCTGCAGGCTTGTTTCAGTGATTGCACCTAATCTGTTCAAGCCTCATATGTGCTTTCAAGCACCCCTAAACCTTTCAAACTGTGGTGATAGGGGTGATTTAAGAGCACGCCTGATTGCATTTACAGTTTTACCCTTAGACAAGTGTACTTTGAGTAAACTCAGATACTGGGTATTATAAAATGATTTTATGACGGATATGACCAATATTTTTTTTTGTAGCTTTAAGATCCATAACTGTTAAACATTTTAAAAGGTTTCAGCACAGTACACAGTCTAAAAATGAGTACATCTCAAGGCTGAGAGAATTGGAGGATTTGTAGGGCAGCTGTCAAGGTTAACCAAAAAGCAGACACCAGCAATCTAGGAAAGAGAAATACAATCTCTTGCTTGATATTCAAGCAAAGCTCTGCTGGCAGTAAGTCACAAGAATAAAGTCAAATATTGAGTATTACGAAATGACTGCAAGGGTAATTTTGCAGCTTAAAATGGAATTGTATTTTTTGTGAAAGTAAAAAGAAACATTAGAAACCTCATTGCAAGTTGTAGCCCACATACAAGACTGAGGTCACTGGAAGTTTAAAGGATGCTGTAATGTGCACTTGTGCTTAACATGCACCTGTACCTGAGCAAATGGGCAAAGAAAGCAATGTCACTGGTGCTTTCAAACGTAAACTGTAATTCAGTATATTTTGGAAAGATGATGTTCAAAGAGAAGTATGAGCTGTAGAAAAACATTATACTCACCTCGATTGATGCAGCATCTATCCAATGCTGCATCTGTCCCGTTGGCTCTGCACAGAGAATTAAATGCCACAATTGCTCAGTTCTGCCCCTCCACTCTGAGTAGAGGAGCAGTGACTCTCAGTTACCAGCTCTTTGCTCTACCCCTCCAGCGCTCATTGTAGCACTAGGCTGTGGAGGGGGCAGAAGGGGCTGGCTTAGGCTCTCGGAGGATCACTTAGAGGCTGAGTCAGGTTCCGGTCCAGGCTTCTGCATGGATCCAGACCATATGGTTGGGATCTTTTCAGAGCTTGGACCAGCTCTGTGATGACAGCAAGCTTCAGCTCACTGTTGGCTGAAAACGGGTCACAGGAGTGCAGAAAGAACTGCACTCCTGTGATCCATAGGAGAAGCATAGCTAAAAAAAGCTTTGGCTATAATTTTCATTTAAGTCATGACTCTAGTATCCATAACAACTTACTTCATGCAACAGTTAAAGGTTAAATTCACCTTTAATAAAAAAAAACAAACAAACAAAAAAAAAAAATTAAATGTGCAGCTTTTGGCAGGTAAAAAGGTGCATTTCTTATTATTTTCATTAGGAGTCTGTAATGACTCAGACTCTTGCAGACTGTCAGTGTAGCTGTCTGGTCATACCTTGTATGGGCAGGCAGTTACTGAATTACATGAAGAATCATACTATCAGAGTGCTCACCAGCTCCCTCATCGTTCATTGAGAACTACAAACCGCTAGCCACAATGATTGACAGTAGTTGTAGTTCATTCATTTACACAACTCTGTGAATGACGTGGCCAAGGTGGGTGAAGCCCCGCACGGACCTGCTCTTTTTAAATTGAGCCAGTGGATGCTAGAAGAAGATCCTCCACCTGCTTTCACAATGGGGACTCGGGGGGTGCGGAGGCTCCTGAAAATGGGTGTAACATGTAAACTGTTATGAAAGGTAAACTTATCCTTTAAGTGTTATCCTTTAAGCAGTGTGCACAGAAGGAGATGTGAATATTTGCTTTCTACTTTACAGGGAGACCTTTCATTTAACATTTTGTTAACATCAGATTAAACTTTCATTAAAGTGTTACTAAACCCACAACCGTAAAATCAGTCTGTATATGCAGTAAAGCATTCTTGTTATACTCACTGTGGAACCTAAGGGGTTAATCCTCTGCATTGTGTAAAAAGGCTGTTTGATCCTTTCTTCTCTGTTCCTTTCCTTTATCAAGACACCACTTATCTCCAGACTGAACTGTAGGCATGCACATGCTCAGTTTGGTGTATATTGCTAGAGAGGTTTTTTTTTCTTTGGAGAGTTGTGATCAGCACAGGGCCAGACAAAGGTCAGGGGATTTCCATCCTCCCAGAGCAGAAAGAAAACTCCTCCTACAAGCTTTAGCTAGTGGTGGGCTGGACACAGATAGAAGCCACAAGACTGCTCTAACTGCTGATGAGAAAAGGTATTTAGCAGTTTATATTTACTAAAATAATTGCATTTCCATGTTGTGTGTACTGTGAGAGACCAGATATAGTGGATGCAGGGTCCTGGGTTTATTAACACTTTAAAATATATGTGAACACTCAAATTGTAAAACAACCCATTCAGTTTAAAACAGAAATGGAAGGCAAAACAATTGTGTATACATGTAAAAACATTAAAAATACCTTTTTTCCCCCCTTTTACATAAGTGATTACATATTCTCTATTCTCAGCTGCATAAGGATCTTAGAGAGCTGGGGGAGGAGAAACAGCATCACACTAATCTACCCAGTGAATGGCCGTATAGTGGGGGATGTCAGCAGAAGTCTCATCATTTAAGGAGAGCAGGATGAGTTCTCTGTACTGCTAGAAAACTGACCACGCTGTGCTCTCCTGCCTGATGTGGTCAATTTTTAATAGGAAAGCTGAGGGACTGACAAGAACTTCAGGAATTTCACACAAAGGAAGCAATACAAAAAAAAACTGCATATCTCTTCATACAAGTACATGGTACAGCATGCATATATCAGGAATATTAAATGTTGTGTTGACATATTTAGAGATGAGCGAATTATTCAAAAATTCGGTTCGGCTGATTCGCCGAATTCGCCGAATAAATTCGCTTCGAGCCGAATATATTCGCTGCGAATTTAACTTATAAAAAGGGTGTTTCTAGGCTTCAGAGAGCCTTTATATTAGTGCAGAACACTGTACCTTTAATTTAAATGCCCTTGGAGTCTGCTGGGGAAGAGAAATAATACTGTCAGTCAGTATGACATGCAGATGAGTGCCATCGATCTTAGAATCACCGCACACTTCACTCATTTGGGCAGTCACGGGGCCAAAACCAGAGTGTGGAGCCACAGTGTGGCGGTGGAGGCAGCAGCAATGGGAGGCCATACAGCACCCTATGACAAAATGGAACCCACCAGCAGTGTGAGGAGACCTGAAAGTGGCACATGGCAGAGTGTGGCGATGGAGACAGCAGCAATGGGAGGCCGTACAGGGACCCATGACACACTCTGGACCTGGCAGCAGCATGAGGAGGCGGTACAGGGGCCCATGACAGATTACGGGCCTGGCAGCAGCATGAGGAGTCGGTACGGGGGCCCATGGCAGATTACGGGCCTGGCAGCAGCATGAGGAGGCGGTACAGGGGCCCATGGCAGAGTGGCGGAGCGTAAGCAGCTAAAATTGAAGGCCACACAGAGGCCTATGTTAAAAAGTCCCCCCAGCAGCAGCGTGGGGAGACGACTATCAAGAGTCCAATGGCAGAGTGGCGGAGCAGAAGCAGCTTCAATTGAAGGCCATACACAGGCCTAGGTTTAAAAGTCCCTCACAGTTAATTCCAATAACGAACTCTACTCCTCCGTGCAATCTACTTACGAGACCCTGGGCAGGTCTGGGTCCAATTTGTGGTAGAGACTGGTTTTGTTCAGCCATGCTTGAGCGAGTAATAACAGGTCTGTGCTGCCCTTTGGTGTCTGGCTTAATGCGCACAACACTGAACGTCCCAGCATTTGTCAACGATTTGCCGTTAAGTGATGCAAACCCACTGAACCACGTTCATGAGGAGCCGGTACAGGGGGCCATGAATCAGTATGGACCTGGCAGCAGTGTGAGGAGACCCAAAAGTGGCACATGGCGCAGGGTGGCGGTGGAGGCAGCAGTATTCGGAAAACATACACAGGACTAGTTTAAAAAGCGGAAGCCGTCAGCAGCGTGAGCAGACGACAGAGGCACATGGCGCAGGGTGGCGGTGGAGGCAGCAGTATTCGGAAGCCATACACAGGCCTATGTTAAAAAGCGGAAGCCGTCAGCAGCGTCAGCAGATGACAGAGGCACATGGCGCAGGGTGGCGGTGGAGGCAGCAGTATTCGGAAGCCATACACAGTTGTTAAAGGTAGTTAGTAAGAGGTTATAAAATAAATTACCGTATCACCCAGTAAATGGTCTCCATTCAGTAGCCAAAAAAGGCATGCAAAAAAAGGGGGGGTTGTGAAAAGAGATTCACAAAGAAAGCGGCTACATTATGAACAGAATGTGATACTCTAGGCCAGGGGTCTGCAACCTTTAAGACATAAAGAGCCACTTGGACCCGTTTCCGAGAGGGAAAAAAAGACTGGGAGCCGCAAAACCATTGCAACATTTAAAACAAATCCGACACTGCATATATTGCAAAAAGCGCTCTGGTCATGAAGGGGGTTTAAGGGCCCAGTAAGCAAAGGGTTAATCAGGGCCACAGTGTATCATCATAATCACAATCATAGCCTTAGGTCAGTGGTGGGCAACCTTTTTTTTCAACTGAGCCAAATCTCACCAAAACCACGATTAAAATTTATTTTGAGAGCCACATTTTTAAAACTGAAAATACATCCCCCATATAGTAATTCATCCCCCATAGTAATTCATCCCCCCTATAGTAATTCATTCCCATATTGTGTCAATTCACTTACCTGTACTCCGCGCGTTCCTCTCGCCGTGTTCCCGCGCAGTTCTGGTCTTCAGGGCGGACTGTGAGAGAAGAGGAGTTCGTCACGCTGCCCCGCCTACATCCTGACAGCCAATGTTTGCCACGCTCCGCGGGCCGGATTATAAGGTCCGCCGGGCCGTAGTTTGCCCATTGCTAGGCTAGCTGCAGAGTCCTGACTTTTGGGGCGGCCGCCCGAGAGGAGGGAGGGGAGCGGGCGCCCGGCACACAGAAGAGCTGCATTAACCTCCCTGGCGGTATGATTCCTTCCGATTTTTTGTGCTGAAAGCGGTACCATTTTTTCGCATGGAAATAGTTTTTTATGGTAGGCTGTAATTTTTAGGAAAATTTCCCCACAAATCATTATCACTCAATTCTGCAAGTGGTTCTGATTTACTATCGCTGTTCTCTAGCCGGTCTAAAACCGCTTTTGACCTAAAGGGACGCTTTTTGGACGCCATGGACTTTTCTAAGTTTCCAGGCAGAAAGAACAGACAAAATGCAGGCAGGGCACAGGACAAAGCACTAGGGACAATATGTATGTGAAATGGGATGAAACAGCAATGTTTTACTATTGAAAAAAAAAAAAAAGACATTTTTTAAATTTTTTAAATTTCCCGCCGCCGGCGGCGGCGCCCATACGTCCCGACGTCACGGGGACCGGAACACAGAAGCCGGATGCTGGCATCGGCCGGAGGAGATGGCCGGGGACGCTGCAGGGGACACATCGCGGGAACGAAGGACAAGGTAAGTGCTGCAGGGACCCCCAGAGCAGCGCCGCATGGTAAGCCTGAGTGTAGCTCGTGGTATAGAAATTCTACCACGAGCTACACTTGGGAAAACTGCCAGGGAGGTTAAAAGAGCCGCGGCTTGCCGACCACTGAGCTACGGCAACCCTATTGCCTGTCACCTGGTGGGCAGTGTGCTCCGGAGCCGCAGCAAAGGTGAAAAAGAGCCGCATGCGGCTCTGGAGCCGCGGGTTGCCGACACCCGCTCTAGGCCATACACAGGCCTAGGTTTAAAACTGGAACCCAGCAGCGTGAGCAGACGACAAAGACGCACATGGCAGAGGATGGATCTGGCAGCAGTATGAGAAGGCGGTACAGGGGTCCGTGGCACAGTGTGGTGATGGGGGCTACAGCAACTGGATGCCAGAAAGTGGCCGATAGGGCTATATACTGCATGGAATTATAAAGTTGTAAAGACAGCGGCCTATAAGGCTATACACACTATAACAATCATGACTTGATTGACCATTGGCCTATAAGGCTATACACAGCATGAATATCATGACTTATTCTGAGAGTGGTTTGGAAGGCTATATACAAAAAGTAATTCATGAGCTGTCCGGACAGCGGACAATAAGTACATATATACAAATCAATTCATCAGCTGTCCAGCCAGCGTCCTCAAAGGCGACACACATATAGAAAGCAATTCATGAGCTGTTCAGACAGCGGCCTCTAAGGCGACAGATATACAAAGCAATTCCCGAGGTGTTCAGGGAGCGGCCTGAACGGCTAGGTTATTACTAAATATATTTTTGTGGCCAAACATCGGCCTATAAATAGATGTCTACACAGTGACAAAAAATTATGTCGCCAGACAGCGGCCCCTAAGGCGACAGATATACAAAGCAATTCCTGAGGTGTTCAGTGAGCGGCTTGAACGGCTAGGTTATTACTAAATATACCTTTCTGGCCAAACATCGGCCTATAAATAGATGTCTACACAGTGACAAAAAAGTAGGTCGCCTTACAGCGGCGTATCCTACAAATTGACATTATAAGAAATGGTTTAGACCAAAAAAAAAAAAACTTTGATGCGATGCTATACCTTAGTAGATTGTGGAAAGTCGACAAGTCAAGCGTAACTGTGTACATTACAGAAAATCTTAACAAGACAACCAAACATGTGGCCAAACCGTGACCGATACAACAAGTTAACAATGTAAGAAACAGGAGGGGGCCAAACCGTGGCCAATAAATAAACAGTCCACCTCACTGATGAGATGGACAACACGTGTCAAATAAATATTTAAAAAAATTGCTATTCCATCGGTCTGGAACTGGTCGACTATAAATAATTAAAAAGTTTAAATTCATGTGACAGTCGTCCAGCGACGTATAAATAATTTAAAAACACCAATTCATGAGGGGCCCAACCAGCAGAGTATAAGTCATTAAAAAGGTTCAATTCATGTGACGGTCGTCCAGCGAAGTATAAATAATTTAAAAACCCCAATTCATGAGGGGCCCGACCTGCAGAGTATAAGTCATTAAAAATGTGCAAAACATGAGTCGGCCGACCAGCAGCCTCTCAATAAAATATATATACAAATGTACGGATCAGGTGGAGGTCTTCCATTTGTCCCTAATAACATGTTTGGGGCATGATTCATGGCGGATTTAGTCAGTTGTGTCAGGAACTGGTGGTTTGAAATCCAGACTAATCCACGCCTGATTCATTTTCACAAACGTGAGTCTCTCCACACTTTGGGTGGACAGTCGTGTCCTCCGCGGAGTTACAATACCTCCTGCCGCACTAAACACGCGCTCCGATGCCACGCTACTGGCCGGGCATGACAGCCTTTCAAGGGCAAATTCAGCTAGTTGGGGCCAAAGGTCAAGTTTCGTTGCCCAGTAGTCAATGGGATTGTCTACCTCGGTTGGCAGGGTGCTGTCCAAGTAGGCCCGAGCCTGTTGTTTGAGGTCCTGCTCCAGGTCCACCTGATGCTGCTGCGGCTGGTTAGTAGTTTCCTCACTGCGCTGGTGAAGAAAGCTACTCATCATCGACTGCAGACTGAGGCAGCCGCTGCTGGTGGAGCTGCCACTGCTCCTACCACCCCACCCCTCCCCTGCTGCCATGGCAGCGGAACGCGAGCGCACAGGGCCCACAGTGTCTGAGGATGGACGTTGGCGCAGAAAGGCAGAGACCAACTGACTACATAGGTGGTTTTTATAGTACTTTATTTTGGCCTCCCTCTCAGCAGGTGTGAAAAAGGCCACCATTTTTGAACGGTAGCGAGGGTCCAACAAGGTGGACAGCCAAAAGTCATCCCTCTGTCTGATGGTTATTATTCGGCTGTCGCTACGCAAGCAACCGAGCATGCTATGGGCCATTTGTGCCAAGGAATGCGAGGGACTCCCTGCCTCCATCTCCACAGCATACTGCCACGGTGCGTCTGGGTCCTCTGTCTCCTCCTCCTCCTCTACCAGATGCTCCTGCTCCTCCACTCCTGTCCGCTGAGTGGAAAAACCACCCATTTCACTCAATAATTCCTGAGCACCAATGTCCTCCTCTACCTCCTCCTCTTCTTTCTGTCCTGCCCCCACAGGGGTCATGTGGCGTTGAGATCTGTGCGCCACGTCTACCGCACCCTGACCAGCCATTGTTAACAGCATTTGTTCCAGGACGTGCAACAGAGGAATGACGTCGTTCATCCCATAGTCCTGCCGACTCACGAATAGCGTGGCCTCCTCAAAGGGCCTGAGCAAGCGGCAGGTGTCACGCATGAGCTGCCAATGGCTGACATCTAAGTTACACAGGGGCGTACCTTTATCCGCTTGTAACATCAGGAAATCGGTGATGGCCTTTCGCTGTTCGTAAAGGCGGTCTAACATATGTAGGGTTGAATTCCACCTTGTTGCAACGTCGCAGATCAGGCGATGCTGTGGAATTCCGTTCTGCCGCTGCAGCTCAAGGAGGGTGTGCTTTGCGGTGTAGGAATGGCTGAAATGCATGCAAAGTTTACGTGACATTTTAAGGATGTCTTGCAGTGGGATGGTGGATTTTAGGAACCGCTTGACAACCAGATTGAACACGTGAGCCATGCATGGCGCATGGCACAACCTTCCTTGACGCAGAGCAGACACCATGTTCTTTCCGTTGTCGGTCAACATGGTTCCGATTTTCAGTTTGCGCGGAGACAGCCATCTGTCGATTTCTCTGTTCATTACACTCAG
The DNA here is from genome assembly GCF_062004578.1 of Staurois parvus. Taxonomy (NCBI): domain Eukaryota; kingdom Metazoa; phylum Chordata; class Amphibia; order Anura; family Ranidae; genus Staurois; species Staurois parvus. The sequence goes on along the minus strand of NW_028318083.1, from coordinate 35,087,390 downwards.
AAGTTCCTCCCCTGTGTGACTACGTTCGCCAAGGCATACCAGGTGCAGCACAGCGTGACACCGTTGCGCCCTGCACATGTGATATGCCGGTCGGGTAATGGGACTTGGCACGGGGGTGGCGGCTGAGGACACGGCGGAAGAAGAGGTGGTAGAGGCGGAAATCTTTGCTGGACCAAGGACGTGCAAACGTGGAGGCAAAAGCGGCGTGACCTGTCCAAGTTGCTGGTGCGGCTGTGCCGGCACCACGTTCACCCAGTGGGCCGTAAATGACATGTACTGTCCCTGACCGTAGTTACAGCTCCACACGTCGGCGCTGCCGTGCACTTTGGCAGAGACCGACATGCTCAAAGACTGGCCCACCATCTCTTCTACATGTGAATGCAGGGCTGGCACTGCCTTTTTGGCGAAGAAATGCCGGCTTGGCACTCTCCACCGCGGCTCGGCACAAGCCATCATTTCTCGGAAAGGTGCCGAGTCCACCACTTGGAAAGGGAGGGACTGCAGCACCAGCAACTTGGACAGGAGGATATTCAGCTTCTGCACCGTCGGGTGCGTGCTCGCAAACTGTTGTCTCTTGGAAACGGATTCCAAGAAAGACTGCTGACTGAATCCGTGAAGAGGAGTAGCAGGAGAAGGAGCATCTGAACGAGCGGAAGATGCCAACGAGCGACAACTGCCCTCAGCAGAGGTGTTGGAGCCTTGACTGGCTGATAGAGGGCGATTGACGTCGGGTGACGGAGCAAGTAACGGAGCGGGTGATGGAGCGGGGGCTGGGGCAGGCAGAACCGCCGTATCTTTATCACGGTTTTCCCAGGCCACCGAATGGCGACGCTGCATATGCTGACGCAACGCTGTAGTCCCAACATTGGCCCCCTGGCCACACTTGACTTTCTGGCCACATAGTCGACATACGGCTACGTTTACTTCCTCGGGCGGCTTGACGAAAAATTGCCACACCGCCGAGTAGGAAACTTTGCCCCCGCTACTCCTCACTGGCTGACTGCTACTTCCTCCGTGCACACCGGCACCACTACTGGCCGTGGTGGTAGGCTGCAGTGGAGCTGGTGCTCTACTCCGTGGCCGTTTGGCTCCACTGACACTGCTGCGACCCTGCTGCCTCCTGGGCAACCCACCGACTGTTTTGCTCGCTGGCAAGTTGGCACCCTCTTCTCCTGATGATGCGGAAGCAATAGCCTGATGACGACGAGGCTGCCAAGTGTGATCAGCCTCATCATCATCAATTAGGGTCTCCGCCTCACTACTAGCCCCCTCGGCTGCGTGTGGGTCAGGAGACAGACCTGTCTCTAGACCGGCTACCGAGCCACTCTCCTCGCCAGTACTTCTTCGCCTGGCTGCTGAAGAGGCGGATGTCTCCCCCCGTTCCTGACCGCCCTCTGTTAGCTCTTCCTCACTGTACAGTGGGGCTGAGCCCACAGCATGCGATACTTCGCTTGGTGAGGGAACACTAAAGGACAGGGGCAGGTCGAGGACACGTGATTTCAGTGGGCTTGCTCCCGGGCCATGCCAACTAACGGTTGTGTCTGACGTACCCACCGACCGTTGGCTGTAGGTGTCAGAGGTGACCTGGGAAGAGGAAGACGACCGAGTCAACCAATCGATGACGGCAGGGTTGTCGGTGGAGACACGACCGCTGGATGACACCGGGAGCACTGGCCTCTGGCTGCGACTAGTGCTGCCTCGACCCCTTCCTCTGCCACGTCTGCTCGCTCCTGAAACATTGTCTCCTCTGCCACTCCTCTGCGTGTTGTCTGACATACTCTTTAATTCAATAAGCACCCCAAAAATAAAACCGGATTTAACTCTTTGAACGTACAATAGTGGTTGTGAAGCAGAAAGTCAGTTTATTGTACACAATCGGTCAATTGCAGCTTGCCGTTGGCTGGAAACTGTACGTTTAGGTCACTGGAATGCACTAATCACCCAAAAAATATTACCGCCACCCGGCGTGTATATGGATTTAACTCTTTGAACGTACAATAGTGGTTGTGAAGCAGAAAGTCAGTTTATTGTACACAATCGGTCAATTGCAGCTTGCCGTTGGCTGGAAACTGTACGTTTAGGTCACTGGAATGCACTAATCACCCAAAAAATATTACCGCCAGCCGGCGTGTAAATGGATTTAACTCTTTGAACGTACAATAGTGGTTGTGAAGCAGAAAGTCAGTTTATTTAGCACAATCGGTCAATTGCAGCTTGCCGTTGGCTGGAAACTGTACGTTTCTGTCACTGGAATGCACTAATCACCCAAAAAATATTACCGCCAGCCGGCGTGTAAATGGATTTAACTCTTTGAACGTACAATAGTGGTTGTGAAGCAGAAAGTCCGTTTATTTAGCACAATCGGTCAATTGCAGCTTGCCGTTGGCTGGAAACTGTACGTTTATGTCACTGGAATGCACTAATCACCCAAAAAATATTACCGCCACCCGGCGTGTAAATGGATCTAACTCTTTGAATGTACAATAGTGGTTGTGAAGCAGAAAGTCAGTTTATTTAGCACAATCGGTCAATTGCAGCTTGCTGTTGGCTGGAAACTGTACGTTTATGTCACTGGAATGCACTAATCACCCAAAAAATATTACCGCCAGCCGGCGTGTAAATGGATTTAACTCTTTGAACGTACAATAGTGGTTGTGAAGCAGAAAGTCAGTTTATTTTGCACAATCGGCAAACTGCAGCACCAACTGTGAACGACAGCCACCAAAAAAATAAGGGTGTATGTCACTTTAAATTTTCGATTCTTTGATAGCTGTGGCCCTAAGTAACGATTCTGTGTCCCTGAGTAACGATTCTGTGTCCCTGAGTAACGATTCTGTGTCCCTGAGTAACGATTCTGTGTCCCTGAGTAACGATTCTGTGGCCCTAACTCTGTCCCTTAATACACACAGGTCTGTCTCTCTTGAATGACCGGAGGCTAATGGAGAATTCTAAGATGGCCGCGATTTATAGCTCCACCATTACACAGTGCTGGCTGGCTGCTGATTGGCTAACGCGATCACATGTCATGAATGCATTATGGGTCAGCGCGCCTTGTCTGCGCGCCTTCCCAGAGATCCCCGCCCCATCTTCTCTGTCCATTTTCTCCGTCGCCACACATGTCACCGCCATTTTTGGGAAAATTCGATTCGTGCATCCGAAGTTTGCTAATCTTCGGATTCGTCGCAAATAGAATTTTTCCAAATCTTCGGAACGAATTCCACTTCGTCATGTTCGATTCGCTCATCTCTAGACATATTCTTTAACTTTTTGACTCTCCCAGAATGCCTCAAATGCATCAAGCTCTAGCATTCAAATATCAGTTTTCCCACAAAAGACAATGTATACTTACCTGAGCTAGATTTCAATACAGCACTGTGTACATCTGCAGCGTCTGTCTCCTCTCTCTCTGTTCTCAGAGGCAGAAGTGGGAACCATTGGCTTCTACTTCAGTCAATCAAATCTTGTGAGCAGAGAGCAGGGGCAGGGCTGAGCTGTACAGTGAGTATCAATAGATGCACACAGCCCAGCTCGGAAGCAGGTGGGGGGGACCCAGGAGGAGAAAGCTCGGGGCCCCTCTGTGCAATACCATCGCACAGAACAGTTCAAGTGATATTAAAGGCAATTTTAAAAATAAATGAGAAACATGATACATACAGTGGTTCTGCACAGAGCAGCCCTGATTCTTCTCTTCTCGGGTCACTCGTCGGTACTCTTGGCCACTTCTTCCTGCCTAGTGCCCCCAGAGCAAGCAGCTTGCTATGGGGGTACCCAAGCAAGTTCACTTCCAAGTCGCTGCTCTGCATGTCCATTCACACACAGAGCCGCAGCTCAGCCCTACCCCTCTCTTTCCTCATTGGCTTACTGGCTGTGACTGCCAGCAGTGGGAGCTAATGGCTATTACTGCTGACTTAGCCAATAAAGAGGATTATGGTGTAGGGTTGTTTTTCAGTGAAGGAAAGGGAACTCTTAAGGCATCAGCATAACAAGACATTTTGGACAATTTCATGCTCCCAACTTTGTGGGAACAGTTTGAGAATGGCCCATTCCTGTTCCAACATGACTGCACACCAGTGCACAAAGCAAGGTCCATAAAGACATGGATGAGTGAGTTTTCTGTGGAGGAACTTGACTGGCCTGCACAGAATCCTCTCCTCAACCTGACAGAACACCTTTGGGATAATTTAGAACAGAGACTGCGAGCCAGGCCTTGTCTGACATCAGTGCCCGACCTCATAAATGCACTTCTTGAAGAATGGTCAAACATTCCCATAGACACACTCCTAAATCTTGTGGACAGCCTTTCCAGGAGAGTTGAAACTGTTACAGCAGCCAGGGTGGGCCAACTCAATATTGAACCCTAAGGACTAAGACTGGGATGCCATTAAAGTTCATGTGAGTATAAAGGCAGGCCTCCCAATACTTTTGACAATATAGCGTATATGTAACATGTTTATTACTTTAATACAAAAAAACTATACTTTGTATACAGTATCCAGCAAAACGACCACCCTTTATCGGGCAATCAGCATCTCTAAGTCATACCAATAGTACAAACACTTTAGCAGTGCATTGGCAAGACAGTTAGGTATCAGGTAAACATGACACAAAGTAAAAGTGCATAAAAAGGTTTACTTTAATGATAAAGTATAATTAACCATTTCAACAGTTGACATTTCTAAAGTATACGATGAAAAAGCTTTAAATCAATTACCAAAATATATTTACCAAAACATATTCAAGCTATAGTTATATAATGGATATGGGCTAAAAGTGCACACTCTCCGGTTTAAATTGAGGGTATATACATCCAAATTGGAGGAAGGGTTTAGGAATTACAGTTCTTAAGAATAGCCATCTTCCCTTTTTCAAGGGACTCTAATGACTGGCATGGTACCACTGGAATGGCGTAAGGCCAATGTGGTGCCAATATTTAAAAAGGGGTCAAAATCTTTACCAAGTAATTATAGACCTGTTAGTTTAACTTTTATAGTTGGGAAGATACTGGAGAGTTTAATAAAAGACCACATAGATGAGTTCTTGCTGGAAAAAAAATATTTTAAGTAACAGATAGCATTGATTCATGAAAGACAGAACTGGTCAAACAAATCTGATTTCTTTTTATGAGGAGGTGAGCAAAACCTTGGACAGAGGGGTGGTGGTGGATGTAGTATACGTGTCAGGTAAAGTCTACGGGTTTGGAAAAACTGGTATGTAAATGGCTAGAAAACTGGCTAAAAGATCGTATTCAAAGAGTAGTGGTTAATGAATCATACTCTGAATGGTCTAGGGTTGTCATTGGTGTACCCCAAGATTCAGTGTTGGGACCCTTACTTTTTAATATATTTATAAAATGATATATGGTCTGGAATTAAAAATACCGTTTCAGTCTTTGCAGATAACATCAAGCTGTGCAGTGGTGTAACGTGCTTACAGGATGTCTTCAACTTACAAGCTGACCTCAATGCACTGTTTAATTGGGCAACTGTGTGTTGATAAATGTAAGGTTATGCAATTGGGAACTAAGAATATGCATGCATCATACATACTAGGGGGTTTACAATTGGGGGAATCAATGGAGGAGAAGGATCTTAGGGTTCTGGTAGACCGCAAGCTTAATAATGACATGCAATGCCAAGCTGCAGTTTCTAAAGCGAGCAAAATCCACTCTTGTATTAAAAGAGGTATAGACTCCAGAGAGAGAGATACCATTTTACCCCTGTACAAATCATTAGTAAAACCTCATCTGTAATATGCAGTTCAGTTTTGGGCACCAATTGACAAAAAGAACATTGGGGAACTGGAGAAAGTACAGAGAAGGGTAATCAAACTGATAAGAGGCATAGAGGAGCTCAGCTATGAGGAAAGATTAGAGGAACTGAATTGATTCTCTCATGAGAAGAGGAGATTAAGGGGCGATATGATCAACATGTATAAATACATCAGTGGTTCATATAGTGAACTCAGTGTAGAGCTATTCACCCTAAGGTCATCACAGAGGACAAGGGGGCACTCTTTACGCCTGGAGGAAAAGAAATTTAATCTCCACACACGGAAAGGTTTCTTCACAGTGAGAGCTGTGAAAATGTGGAATAGACTCTCTCAAGAGTTGGTTCTGGACAATAAAAGGCCTGGATTCTTTCATTGATACACAGAATATAACTGGTTACTAACATTTCTAGGTAAACTTGATCCAGGGAATATCCGATTGCCTCTCGGGGGATGAGAAAGGAATTTGTTTCCCCTGCAGGAGCAAATTGGATCATGCTTTGCTGGGTTTTTTACCTTCCTCTGGATCAACTGTGGGTATAGTATAACTTTTTTTTATTTTTTTAATGGTTGAACTGGATGGACTTTTGTCTTTTTTCAGCCAGACTATGTAACTATGTACAGTAGTTGGACAATTGAATCAAAAGCTGTTTCATGGCCAGGTGTAGGCTACTCTTTCGTTATTTCTTCATCAATTAAGCAGATAAAAGGTCTGGAGTTGATTCTAAGTGTGGTATTTGCATTTGGAATCTACTGCTATGAACCTACATCATGCGTTCAAAGGAGCTGTCCATGCAAGTGAAACAGGCCATTGCAAGGCTTCAAAAATGAAACAAATCCATCAGAGAGATAGCAGCAATCAACAGTTTGGTACATTCTGAGCAAAGAAGAACGCACTGGTGAGCTCAGCAACATAAAAAGGCATGGACGTCCTCAGAAGACAATAGTGGTGGATGATCACAGGATCCTCTCTATGGTAAAGAAAAACCCATTCACAACATCCAGACAAGTGAAGGACACTCCCCAGGAGGTGGGCGTATCATTGTCAAAGTCTACAATCAACAGTAAACTTCCCGAGAGCAAATACAGTGGGTTCACCACAAGGTGCAAACCATCCATAAGCCTGAAGAATATAAAAGCCAGATTAGACTTTGCCAAAAAAAATCTGAAAAAAATCAGACCAGTTCTGGATAAGCATTCTTTGGATGGATGAAACTAAGATTAATTTTTACCAGAATGACAGGAAGAAAAAAAGTGTGGAAAAGGCTTGGAACAGCCCATGATCCGAAGCACACAAAGTCATCTGTAAAACATGACGGAGGCAGTGTGATGGCAAGGGCATGCATGGCTTCCAGTGGCACTGGGTAATTGGTGTTTATGGATGATGTGACAGAAGACAGAAGAAGCTGGATGAATTCTACAGTGTTTAGAGATATACTTTCAGCCCAGATTTAGCCAAATGCAGCAAAGTTGATTGGCCAGCGCTTCACAGTACAGATGGACAATGATCTAGAACACACTGCAAAAGCAACCCAGCAGCTTTTGGAGGAAAAGAAGTGGAATATTCTGCAATGGCTGAGTCAATCACCTCATCTCAACCCAATTGAGCATGCATTTCACTTGCTGAAGGCTAAACTAAAGGCAGAAATACCCACAAACAAAGAACAACTGAAGACAGCTGCAGTTAGAGCCTGGCAAAGTATCACAAAGGAGGAAACCCAGTATTTGGTAATGTCCATGGGTTCTAGACTTTAGGCAGTCATTGCCAGTAAAGGATTCTCAACAAAATATTGAAAATGAACATTTTATTTATAATTTTATTCATTTGTCCAATTACTTTTGGTCCCTTGAAAAAGGGGGGATGGCTACTCTTAAGAGCTGTATTTCCTATACCCTTCCTCCAATTTGGATGTATATACCCTCAAATTAAACCCAAGAGTGTGCACTTTCAACCCATATCCATTATATAGCTATAGCTTGAATATGTTTTGGTAAATACCTGAAAAAAACTAAAATTGTGCCTGTGTCCAAATATATATGGACCTAACTGTATGTACACGCACATACTTATATACACACACACACACACACACACACACACACACACACACACAGACACTCACACAGTATCTAGTAGCAGTAATTAAAATAATAGTACATAAATAATAATATTCTATATGTACATATTCAATCGTCAGCTGGAAAAAAAACATCAATGTCCCCTCCCATGTTGCTTTTCATCCTGCAGTGCTGCTAAGGCATTGATTATTATAGTGTTTTTGTCGTGGTTTTGTAGAAGATCAGGTTGGTTGTAATTGGTAATAGCTATTAATGGACCAATAGCTTTAATAGCTAGAGACTATGCTCCGAAATCTCATGGGTTTATTCAAGTGTTTCTCAGCAAAAATATGTTTGTCTATTAAAACTGGATCAATAAAGTACCATTAATTCTATGTTCTGCGTTGGATTTTTTGCCATAAACATATTATATAGCACTTTGTGGAATTAAATGGAAGACTCTATACTCATTCATAGCTTTTCTATTCCCAACACATTTGATATATCACGTTGGTGAAAGTCCCTCTGTTCCAGTGTTGAGCTTTGTGGCTTGTAAAGGAACTGAATTTATTAAATAGGATTGCATGAGCTGTGTTCTTTCTGAAATGCTTATCAAGTATAAACCCATAGAACATTTAATAACGGGGGAGAACATCGAAGAAAGATGTGGCAATCCACACAGCAGTCTCTTGTGTCCTTAGGTATACTTAGAGCCCAATTTAACATTTAGTATAAATCAGCTAATTCCAAGTGCATCAAGACAAAAGACGCACTCTGTTAGTTTTCTAGCCACAGCCTGGATACAAAAGTCTGACACATGCCAGCAGCTACAAAGTGGAACCTTTGCTCTTGTTGTGGAAACAAATTGATTAAGATCAGTAGGGCCAACAAGTAATAAATAACACTAGTAAAAATCAGGAATAACACTCTCTATATATTCCCAAATATATCCTTACTTTTCTGGCCATTTCTGACTTGCATGTGTGTTTCCCTACTAGAATTCACACTTGCAATCAGCAGTGCTTACCATTGATGGTTTAAGAGGGCTTTCGCAACTTTGGAAAAAAATAAGAATTTTAACTTCGAATTTCTGAAAGACCAATTGGATTTTCAGTTTAAAATGTATTTCCACTTTTGCAGCCAAATTGGAAGAACACCTACTTTTTAATTGCTACAAATCCCCATTCACCAGTTCAAGCAAATCCTTCTTGAGGATTGATGACGAAAACTAGACGTCATACTCAAGATGTATCTGAACCAGAGTTTTGAAAAATGGTAGAATTATAGGTTTATCTTGCATAAATACCCTTTTAGTGCAAGCTGGCAGACTGCTAGCCTTGCTTGCTGAAACTTGGCATTGCATGCTATTGCTGAGTCTGTCATCTACTAGGACCCCCAGATCCTTTTCCATCCTCGATGCCCCCAAAGGCCCCCCCCCCCTCTTCCTTGTGAGTAACGTGCATGCATATGTTAAGCTCCCAAGCACATTCCTTTACATTTTTCCAATATTAAACATCGTCTGCCATGAAGTTACCCACTCCTCTATTTTAACCAGGCGTTGTGAAGTTGCTATATCCTGCTGTGAAGTTATTGCCCTGCTTAGCTTTATATGAATAGCAAACCCTTAGATGGAACTATTTATTCCAAACTGTATAATATTTACGAACAAGTTAAACAGAACAGGACCCAGGACACCAAAATATATGTTTTTTTTCACACTAATAGAGGTTTATTTTGGTGGTATTTGATCACCACTGGGTTTTTTATTTTTGGTGATATAAATGAAAAAAAAAATGAAAATTTTGAAAAAAAACACTATTTTCTACTTTTGGTTATTCAAAATGTCTAATAAACTTAAAGTTAGTCATACATTTATGCCAATATGTATTCTGCTACATGTCTTTGGTAAAAAAAAAAAATATCCCAATATGTGCATATTAAATTGATTAGTGTGAAACATTTAGCGTCTATAAACTATGGTGTATATATATATATATATATATATATATAAATAAATTTACAGCTTTTACTTCCTGTCTAGCATATTTCTTGAGGTGCTAAAATGCCTGGGCAGTACACCCCCCCCCCCCCCAGGAAGCCCTTTTTGGAAAGTAGACACCCAAAGGAATTTGCTAAGAGGTGTGTTGAGCCCATGAAAGATTTTATTTTTTGCCACACATTTGTGGAAAATTACAAAAAATATTTTTCTTTACACAAATTGTCACTTAAATGACATATGTTCATGCATGCCATGGGTATATGTGGAATAACACCCCAAAACACATTCTGCTACTTCTCCCAAGTATGGGGATACCACATTTGAGAGACTTTTGGCAGACTAGCTACATACAGGCCCCAAAAACCCAATGACCACCTCACTCACTACCACAGTTTCAGAGGCCCAAAAATGCCAGGATAGTACAAACATCCCCCCAAATTACACCCCAAGGAATTTGATAGGAGGCATGGTGGGTATATTTCAGATATTTTTTGTCACTAGGTTTTGAAAAAGAAAAAAAATGAAAGACAAAATACATTTTAATTTCCTTTCATCATTTTCCAAAAACGTGTGGTAACAAATGAGATCTGCAAAATACTCACCATGCCCCTTAGCAAATACCTTGGAGGGTCTATTTTCCAAAAAGGGGACATTTGGGGAGGGGGGTGCTTCTACTATCATGGCATTTCAGGACCAACAATAGAAGATTATGCCACACACCACCACTCTTCTAACCACTTTGGAACCCCAAGCATTATATACACTGCTCAAATAATTAAAGGAACACATTTTAATCGGAGTATAGCATCAAGTCAATTAAACTCCTGGGATATTGATCTGGTCACAGTTAAGTAGCAGAGGAGTTGTTAATCAGTTTCAGCTGCTTTGGTGTTAATGAAATTAGCAACAGGTGCACTAGATGGGCAACAATGAGATGACACCCAAAACAGGAATGGTTTTACAGATGGAGGCTACTGACAATTTTTCCCTACTCATCTTTGCTGACTGTTTTTCATTAGTTTTGCATTTGGCTAGGGCCAATGTCACTACTGGTAGCATGGGGCGATACCTGGACCCTACAGAGGTTACGCAGGCAGTCCAACTTCTCCAGGATGCCACATCAATACGTGCCATTGCCAGAAGGTTAGCTGTGTCTCCCAACAGTCTCTAGAGCATGAAAAAGATTCCAGGAGACAGGCAGTTACTCTAGGAGAGCTGGACAGGGCCGTAGAAGGTCTTTAACCCATCAGCAGGACCAGTATCTGCTCCTTTGTGCACGGAGGAACAGGATGAGCACTGCCAGAGCCCTACAAAATGACCTCCAGCAGGCCAATGGTGTGAATATCTCTGACCAAACAATCAGAAACAGACTACATGAGGGTTTCCTGAAAGCCCAACATCCTCTAGTAGGCCCTGTGCTCGCTGCCCAGCACCACAGAGCTCGACTGACATTTGCCATTGAACACCAGAATTGGCTGATCTGCCACTGGTGCCCTGTGCTTTTCACAGATGAGAGTAGGTTCATCCTGAGTACATGTGACAGACGTGAAACAGTCTGGAGAAGCCGTGGAGAACATTATGCTGCCTGTAACATCGCTCTGCCTGACCGTTTTGGTGGTGGGTGATTGATGCTCTGGGAAGCATATTCATGGAGGGATGCATAGACCTCTACAGGCTAGACAATGGCACCCTGACTACCATTAGGTATCGGGATGAAATCCTTGCACCTATTGTCAGACCCTACGCTGGTGCAGTGGGTCCTGGGTTCCTCCTGGTGCATGACAATGTCCGGCCTCATGTGGCGAGAGTATGCATGCAGGCAGTTCCTGGAAGATAAAGGAATTATATGGTCCCCACACTAGCCTGAGCTAAATCCAATAGAACACCTTTGGGATATGTTTCAGTCCATCCAATGCCGCCAGATTGCACCTCACACTGTCCAGGAGCTCATCTGATGCCCTGGTCCAGATCTGGGAGGAAATACCCAAGGACACCATCCATCATCTCATTAGGAGCATGCACAGATGTTGTCAGGCATGCATACAAGCACGGTGGGGGGCATACAAACTACTGAGTACCATTTTGAGTTGCTGCAATGAAATTTCAGCAAAATAGACTAGCCTGCTGCATTTTTTCACTTTGAATTCAGTCCTCTGTACATTGATAATTATCATTTCCATTAAACGATGGGGCATCCTTATGTTCCTAACACATTACCCAGTGCATATCAGTGTAGATATCCAGTATGATATTTTTCCCCATTGAGATCTGATGTGTTTTCACAGTGTTCCTTTAATTTTTTTGAGCAGTGTATTTTTTAAAGCTGAGGCCCTAGAGAATAAAACTGTGAGTGTTGCAGTATTTTATGTCATACAGTTTTTGTGTAGTGTTTTTCAAACGAAAGTTCTTTGGAAAAAATACACTTTTTCTAATTTTCATGCACAAAAACACAATATATACTGCCCAATTGTTTGATAAAATATAAAAAATGATGTTACGCTGAGTAAATAGGTACCAAACATGACATGTTTTAAATTGTGAACACCTGTGCAATGGCGATAAACTACGTACATTTTTATATCCATAGGCGACACTTTAAAGCCTTTACAGGTTATCACTTTAGATGTACACAAGAGTTCTAGTGCTAGAATTACTGCCTGCGATCTGATGTTTGCGGTTATACCCTACATGCATGGTGCAATTTCTGTTTACATACCTATACGGGACCGATGCTTGCGTTTGCCTTTGCGTGCAAGCACGTGGATGGGGGCAGGGGTGAACTTTTTTTTTTTTTTTATTATTTTGCTTTTTTTTTCTTCATGTTTACACTGCCCAGTGTAAAACACTAATCACTTTTACTGTTATCACAGGGAATGTAACTATCCCCCTGTGATAGAAATAGGCACTGACAGGCATTCTTTTCTGAGAAATTTGGGGTCTGTTAGACTCTCGATATCTGCTGCTGTCAGGAATGGACTTGCCAGTAATGGTGGGACTCACCTGCCTTGTGGGCTGCAGTACCAGGGCTGGCCAGCGGGTGCTCTCAGCAATCAGAGACTCAACCCTGCAGCCAGCCAAACACCTGAAGCTGATTATGCAGGTGTATTTAAGGGATGGCCAGACCTGCAGTCTGGGCCTTGGTGTGTTTTTCCTGGGCCCCTGTATCTTGTTACCTGCATCCCTGTTCCTGTCCCTGTCCCTGTCGGACTGATTCGTTGCTGACCCTGCCCGATCCGGACCTCTGCTGACTTCTCCTGTTTGATCCCTGGCTTGTGACCCCGACTATTCTCTGCCTGACCCCCTGTACCTACCTGCCCGTTAGTTGCTGTACCCGGCTCGTGACCTGACTACTCTCTGCCTGCTCCTCCTGTTCCTACCTGCCCGATTGTTATTGACCCGGCCTGCCTGACGACGCTTGCATTGTATTTATTGTTATCTGTGGGTGGTTTTGTTTGGTTCATTTGCACTGTATTATGTTTTAGTATTGCACTGCGTTTATGTATTGTTAGTGTTAATAAATTATACTGTTATAACATATCTGAAGCCTGCATTTCCCTGCGTCAGTTCACATACCTCTGGTCACACCCTGGAGCCCTGACAGCTGCTCTGCCCTTAAAGCATCTGATCACACCAAGATTGATGTGATCAGATGCTTTCCAAGTTTTAAAATGGCGCTGCTTATATCTGGCAAAACCGTAATGATGAAATGCTTGTTGCTTTCGATTTCTTAGACCATAGAGATTATTAGAGCCATTCTAGTCTCCGATCAGCTCTATGGTCCACCGGCGGAATTGCCATCTGCATTCTCAGGTTCCCGGGTGGGACGGGAGAATCCAAGAAAGCAATGGAAGGTGGGGGGTGGGGGAACATCCCTTCCTGCTGCTTCTAAAAGGGATCACGAGGATTGTTTTTACATGAAAGACAACCGTCAGCTGAAAAAAACAATACCAGGATGATGTCTGTAGCTGCAGGTATCATCCTGGTATACCCACTCAAAGTCCAGCGATGTACAAGTATGTTTCTGGTCCTTGCTGGGCATATATGTAACAGCAGAGAACATGGGCATATAATGAATTGGGTATGTGGACCAATATAACCACAATCTATTCTTTTTTGTAATGCCCATAGTGAGGGTCAGGCTCAAAAAAGTTTTACATTCGGAAACCGTGATAGGTTGCCATGCGAATTGTCTGTCAAGAGCAGAGTTTGGGTGGGCAGTGATGTATTATTGTGCGTATAAATTGCTTTGGCCCACAATCAATTGATACAAATCTTCTGTGAAAAAATGGCTAAATGCTAGTGCTGGCAGCGAACGGGGCTGATCCTGCTAACACTGCATTTTTGGGGACACAATATACTGAGGAGGCACTAGTATGGTTCTGTTCGTGATCAGTATATTGATCCGTACAAACACTATATTAGTAATGGCGGTGATCAGTGACCTATAGCATGAGAGCGATAGTGTGTGGGCAATCTAACTCTAGCTGACCCTGGCTGGGAGGGGAGCTTACAGACCCGGATTCTATCTGATGTTGCTAGTGTGAGGAATACAGTGATCAGTGAACAATTCTATATACTGACACTATACTAATGGTACTGGCTGCATGATGGGGTGATCAAAGGGTTAACTGTGCTAATCTAACACGTGTGTGTGTAAAATTTAGTGCTTTCTTTTACTCAGTGCAGTGTTTTCTCTTCTCTCCCTGGACTGTAGGGTGGCAGCGAGGGTGCAAATGTGTGCTCACATCCAGAAACAGAAAGTGACGTAAGGGTAAGTCACTTTGCCCAAAGCTGCCACCTGCCTGTACATTGCAGGCGGGCAAATGGCAAGTAGTTAAAAAAAGAAAATTAAACATTTTTTCTCAATATTTTTTTTTACATTATTTTTCTTTAAAAAAAAAACACTTTCACCAGAGTAGTTCAATGTTACCATTGTAACATTGTACTACTCTGGAGGGGGGGGGGGGTGATTAGGGATTTTTTTTTTTGTTTACACTTTTGCATTGCAGGAACAAAAAAATTATTGCTCCTGCAATGCAATGTTGACTTTGAACTGTCATGAATGAGTAAAGTACATGACAGTTCAAAATAATAGTTATCTGTGATTGGCTATAGCCAATCACATGGTACTGGATGCTGTGATTGGCCCATGTACCATGTGAGAGCTGTGGATCAATCACAGCCCACTAGGAAGAGAAGCAAAAGTTGTTATGAATCAGATTGATTCATAATAGCTTTGCTAAAATTCTGATCATGTGATTTCATAGTGATCACATGGTCCTGATTACCAGGTTCCACAGTCCGCTGTCTAGTGGACACAGCAGTCATGAGGGGTGGAAGCACAGCACCCCCTGTGTTGAAACAGCCATAACAATGTATGGGTACGTTGCTGGTCCTGTAGATGTAGGTCTTTAAGTGGTTAATATGCTCTTTATGAGTAAGTTTACAAACACATCAACATTCGGGAATGTATCTATATATTCCTTCACTTAAATGATCATCGTAGGCTGTGAAAATCAGCCGATCTAACAAATCGTCCCAGGATTTTCCAGCTTGGACGATTTTCAAAATCTCTTAAAATTAAGAAAAACGGCCAACATTTTTCCCCATTAACGGTACGAATATCGGCCGATTTTTTTATTGGCCGATAATTCGGCAAGAAAATCGGAAATCTATGGCCGCCTTAAGGCAGATATTTTCTAATAGTGGTTTTTATTACTACTGATACTATTTTCAGCAGCAAATTCTTGGACATGGTTCCTTATCATCCCTTAAAATAGTTTACATTCTGTTCATGTTAGGCTAACTGGTCTGTAGTTTCTAGGTATATATCTCAGCCCTTTTATGAATATTGATGCCATGTTTGCTTTCCGCCAACCAGCTGGTACCATTACAGTTAGTAAGCTGTCCATAAAAATTAAGAGTAATGGTCTAACTCTAACATAGATACGTCCTTTGAGAACTCTCAGGTGTAATTCATCTGGTCCTGGTGATTTATTCACATTAAGTATTTCTAGTCTGTTTAGAACACTGGTTTCTGTCAGCCACAAGGGTATCTTCAATATAATGTTTTTAACATTACAGTCTTATTATACCCCTCCTTTTCATTCAGAAGGAGAAGAATGTATTTATTACAGTTGCCTTTTCCCTGTTACTTGTGACCAACTTCCCCTGATCATTTTATAGTTGGCCAATATGTTCTGACCTAGCCTTCTTACTATTACAGCCAAAGCTTGTTTGGCTTTACTCCTTCTATGGATTACAGGAGTGCAGTTCATTCTGCACACCTGTAACCCATTTCCAACCGATAGCGGGCTAAAGCCCTCTGTCGACTGACGTCACAGAGCTGGTCCAAGCTGGGGAAAAATCCTGACCATATGGTCGGGATCCACCCAGATCCCTGGACTGGCACCTAACTCAGCCTCTCAGTGAGCCATCCACTTCTGCCCCCTCCACAGCCCAGCACTCCAGTGAGTGAGTGCTCATATTCCAGCATTCTCTCTGCAAAGCCATCTCTCTTCACAGGCTAACACTTGTGTCTGTGACACCTCACTACAGCAATGTACATTCCTGGTGCAGACCAGAAACTAAATTATAATAAAATCCCCAAAAACCTTAATGAATGAAAACTTAAGCAAACAGCCCACTTCACTTTTGCTCCTCCATCATCGACATTTTAAATAAAAGGTGCGCATTAAGCATACCTTTTTCCACAGCCAATGGCATGACCACAACGGGAATTGTACATAACATTTTTTCCTGACACAAAATTTTCCAAATTAACAAAGCCAGTAATTAACAGACAGAGCTATACCAAGGCAAAAAATACTTCACATTCAGTAAAATGGATAATAAAATACACACACATAAATAATTGAGATGCAGGGACTGAAGAAAAACACATCTGCACTGCAGTTGTATCAGCTGACAATAAACAAAGAAAACTAGTATAACCCAATCTCAGTAAAAAAAAAAGAAAGAAAAAAAGAATTCCACAATTCTCATTCTGAGCAAATCCCCTGCACGCTGCATTTTTAGCAGTGATTAAGAAGCTACCCTTTGCAGATCACATACTTAACACAATAGAGATGCCTGCCTAAGGTGATTGCAGCACAGAAACACTGATGCTGAAGTAAGACCTTTTAAAATACAATTATTAGACTGCATAGCAATGCATGCTAAACTTGACTTCAGTCCACAGCAGAGCAGGAGCTGCTTATTCATCAATCATTTTATACTAGTTTCTACAGAAATGAATGTGGAATATAACATGTATTTATGGTTTAACATTAAATCTCATGAGCCCACACACAGTAAAAGAAGATATGTTTAATTGAACTAAAAGGTACAGTTATCAGGTAATCCCTTCCTGCCTAGGATCTGTATATTAACCCTCCCCAGCATGATATCCTGTGCTGTAAATACACTATCAAGTGTCGTATTTTGAGAGACACTACCCAACATTTTACAGCTATTGGCTCTCAATCATGTGATTGATATCTGCAGTCCCCTCTAATGATCAAAAACCAGCCAGAGTGGTTCCCGATAATGTGATAATGTGATCAGTATGTCAACTACACAGTTGCCAACATTTTCTAAAAAATTTCCGGGATACCTTTTTTCTTTCAGAAAGCCATTGTAGGTGGAGAATGTACCTAAAATGGGCGTAGTTTTCCAAGGAGCATATATTTAACCTAAGGCCATACTTTAATTAAACATATATAAGCAGGCTGTAGTTATAGGGCTAAACAAATACAAAAGTAAACAAATACAACGAACTACTGGTAGTAACAGTAAGCATATAAACACTGAACCCCCAGTTTTAACCATGTGCCCTCCAGAGAATGCCCCCCCTTCCTGAGCAGGCCATTTTTTGTGATACAGTGCTGCGTTATTTCAACTGACAATTGCGCGGTCATGCAATGCTGCACCCAAATAAAATTTACATCCTTTTTTCTTTGGTGGTATTTGATCGCCTTTGCGGTTTTATTTCTTTGCGCTATAACAACAAAAAGTCAATATTTTTGACTTTTCGCTATTAAATATGTCCAGTAAAAAAATTTAAAAACTTCTTTAATTCCACCAGGTGTTGGGCCACCTTCTTAAGGAGCTCTCGGTCTGCTTGCGATTTGCCTCCTGTTGTGCTGCATTGGCCTCTGCGAACTGGTGATTGGTTTCCTGCTGGGTTGCAGTGGCCTGCAGCAAGGTGCTTATCATGTACTCCATCTTCCCACTTGCTCAGGAAGTCGCCCGCCAAATCCACCATATGTGGGGTAGCTCAGGTGGGGAATCACCTTCCTCCAATAATTTGGAGGGGTGTCCCAATACGTTTGGCAACATAGTGTATATATATGTTTCTCCTTTTTATTTTGAAATGGGATATGATGCATGTTAAATGTGTAATAATTATATATTTATTTGTCATCTATTTATTTATGCTCATATCAATTACTTTTTAGCTTGGGGTTAATTTTTACATCATTTGGTTATGATATGAGCAAAGCAACATTTAGCATCATTTGTTATAGGAGTGACACGTCTTTACTATTTGCTTCATTCCAATTCCAGATAGCTTGTTTGACTCTTGTAGGATTCTTTTAGGGAGATCCCGCTCATGAAAATTAAATGTTTATGTGTTTACAATGTATTATATGGTAAGTATGGCAACATGTCATTAGTAAATTGCTATAAAAGGTTCTGGTCATGCACCCGACTCCATCTCTGAAGAATTCACGAGCTGGATAATGTCAATTATGGTCACAGCCGAGACCGTAAGTTGTGGTGAGAGTTCTGCTGGTTGCAGAGTAATTGGTTTTAATGCCTGTACACCCAAGGCAGGTGTTTCGAAATAAATGTTTGTTAATTTTTATTCTAATAAAAGTGAGTTTTCCACTGGTTTACACTATGGAAGGCATAGGTCTATATCTAAGGTGAGCGGCCATTTTATACACAGGTGGAGCACAGTGTTCTGAGCACGGTGAGCTTAAGTGTTTTCAAGGGGACTATAGTAATTCTTGGATCAAGAAGTTTGTCATATCGGTTATTTGGACTTTGCTTCGCCATATACTGGTTGCATGGACTTTATTCGATAGTATCCTATTAGACATCAACGTTTTCTAGTGCTGAGATTGTGTTATTAATTATGATACAGTGCCTTAAAAAAGGATTCATACCCCTTGAAATTTTCCACATTTTGTCATGTTACAAACAAAAACGGAAATGTATTTTATTAGGATTTTATGTGATAGACCAACACAAAGTGGCATATAATTGTGAAGTGGAAGCAAAATGATAAATGGTTTTCAATTTTTTTTACAAATAAATATCTGAAAAGTGTTGCGTGCATTTGTATTCAGCCCCCTTTACTCTGATACTTAACTAAAATCTAGTGGAACCAATTGCATTCAAAAGTCATCTAATTAGTAAATAGAGTTCACCTGTGTGTAAATTAATCTCAGTATAAACACAATAAAATTAAAAATTAGTGAAGCGCTTGTATCACATGAATACAATCATGTATCTCCATATAGTGTAATTATAAATCAAAGTGACCACTATATATAATAAATGTGTGTTGACTCCCTCTAGTGAAAAGAAAAAATAGTGTCAACCAAAATAGCTAAATAACACACATTAGGAAACTAAATATATAGTGCATAAATCAAATATAATGAACAGAATATATATATACGTGAAAACAGAATATTGGCCACATACAATGGTGTCTAAATTATACATAAATGATATATGCCATAGGTGAACAAGACAATATCAAAGGTGAAAAAAATATTCCATGCATGTGACTGTGCTTTAAGCTGGAACACACACGTGATCTCCACTTCTAAGTGCAAGTACTCTCCTTCAAATGGCAGCAATGCCTGCTCACCTCCCTTCCTCGACCCACACAGGGCCTCAAAGCAGTTACCACCTCAGTGGTGTATTCCTCTGGCAGACTCCTTATTCCTCCTCCTCTCTTATGCAACTCATAAAAAGACAAGAAAGCCTTCCATAGTGTAATAAATTTAATAGGCAAAGTTAAAAATTACAAAGTTTTCCACTCACATGCTCCTTTCCATAAAAAAGCGTTTTTCCCAGCCTGTGGGTAGATATGCATGCACCTGGGGGAATCCAATATGGCCACTGTGTCCGGACATACGTCACCAGGAAGTAGACAAACCGACGCGTAGCGTCACGTGCGTCGTGACTTCATCAGGGTATGATGCGCATGAGCGCAGGAGGATCCCTTATTATTTAGTATAAACACAGCTGTTCTTTGAAGCCCTCAGAGAGTTGTTAGAGAACATTAGTGAACAAACAGCATCATAAAGGCCAAGGAACACACCAGACAGGTCAGGGATAACGCTGTGAAGTTGTTTAAATCAGGGTTAGGTTATAAAAAAATATCCCAAGCTTTGAACATCTCATGGCGAACTGTTCAATCTATCATTCAAAAATAGAAGGAGTATGGCGCAACTGCAAACCTACCAAGACATGGTTGTCCACCTAAACTGACAGGCCGGGCAAGGAGAACATTAATCAGAGAAGCAGCCAAGAGGCCCAAGGTAACTCTGGAGGAGCTGCAGAGATCCACAGCTCAGGTGGGAGAATCTGTCAACAGGACAATAGTTGTGCACTCCACAAATCTGGCCTTTGTGGAACAGTGATAAGAAGAAAGCCATAAGTCCCATTTGAAGTTTGCGAGAAGCTATGTGGGCGACACAGCAAACGTGGAAGAAGGTGCTCTGAACTGCACTTTTTGGGATAAAAGCAATAGGCTATGTGTGGTGGAAAACGAACACTGCACATCAACCTGAACACACTATCCCCACCGTGAAACATGGTTGTGGAAGCATGTTGTGGGGATACTTTTTTCAGAAGGGACAGGGAAGCTGGTCAGAGTTGATAAGAAGATGGATGGCACCAAATACAGGGCAACCTTAGAAGAAAACCTGTTAGTCTGCAAAAGACTTGAGACTGGAGTGGAGGTTCACCTTCCAGCAGGAAAATTACCCTAAACATACAGCCAGGGCTACAATGGAATGATTTAGATCAAAGCATATTCATCTATTAGAATGGCCCAAAGTCCAGATCTAAATCCAACTGAGAATCTGTGGCAAGACTTGAAAATTCCTTTTCACAGACATGCTCCATCCAAACTGACAGAGCTTCAGCTATTTTTCAAAGGCAAAGAAGGGGCAAAAATTTCACTCTCCAGATGTGCAAAGCTAGTAGAGACATACCCAAAAAGTCTTTCAGCTCTTGCAGCGCACGGAGGTTCTACAAAGTATTGATTTAGGAGGGCTGAATACAAATGCACACCACAGTTTTCAAATGTATATGTAAAAAAATTTGAAAACCATTTATCATTTTCCTTTCATTTCACAATTACGTGCCACTTTCTGTTCGTCTATCATATAAAATCCCAATAAAATACATTTACGTTTTTGGTTGTAACATGACAAAATGTGAAAAATTTCAAGCAGTATGAATTCTTTTTCAAGGCACTGTAAGTGAAAATTGTGCTAACAATTTATTACTTCTGCTTGCATCTACTGAAACACCAATATTGTCTTCGTATTGTTACATAACTGTATTCATTTTGTGTTTATGAATAATTTTATTTGGTAACTAAAAACCACAGTGTCTTGTGAGAGTGCTAGAATTTAAGCAGATTCATTTGTCATATACAATTAAAGTGGTTGTAAAGGCTGAAAGGTTATTATCTTCATGCATTCTATGATAAGGTAAAAAACCTTCTGTGTGCAGCATCGTCCCCAGCCCCCTCAATACTTACTTGAGCCTCATCGCAATCCAGTGATGTGAATGTCACAGGTCTCTGCCTCCTAATTGGCTAAGAAAGCAAGTGGGAGCCATTGGCTCCTGCTGCTGTCAATCACAGCCAGTCAGCCAATGAGGACAGAGAGGGGGTGGATCCAAGCTGCGGCTTTGTGTGTGAATGGACACACAAAGCAGCAGGTGCCCCATAGCAAGCTGCTTGCTGTGGGGGCACTCGACAGACAGGAGGAGACAAGAGAGCCTGCGGGGGACTCGAAAAGAGGAGGATACAGGCTACTCTGTGCAAAACCACTACACACATCAGTTAAGTATAGACATGTTTGTTATTTTAAAACAAAAAAAAATGAACCTTTAGAATCACTTTAAAGTGGTATTAAACTCAAAAGCAAAAATGTATTATATTGTTGAAAAAAGTGTAAACAATGTGGCGCTTGCTCTAATTAAAAATGTAGCAGTGCCAAATAAATATTAATATACCCTTAACCACTTGCCTACCGGGCACTTATACCCCCTTCCTTGCCAGGCTAATTTTCAGCTTTCAGCGCTGTTGCACTTTGAATGACAATTGTGTGGTCATGCAACATTGTACCCATATGAAATTTTTATAATTTTTTTCCTCACAAATAGAGCTTTCTTTTGGTGGTATTTACTTGCCGCTGGGGGTTTTATTTTTTGCGCTATAAACAAAAAAAGAGCAAAAAATTTTTAAAAAAAAGGTTTCTTTGTTTCTATTATAAAACTTTACAAAACAGGTAGTTTTTCTCCTTTACTGGTGTGCGTTAATGAGGCTGCACTGATAGACAGCACTGATGGGCACTGATAGGCAGCACTGATGGGCACTGATAGGCAGCACTAATGAGGTGGCACTGATAGTCAGCACTGATAGGCGGCACAGCTGGGCACTGACTGGCGGCACAGCTGGGCACTGACTGGCACAACTGCTGGGCTGCACTGATGGGCACAGGTGGGTGGCACTGATAGGCAGAGGTGGGTGGCACTGATGGGCACAGGTGGGTGACACTGATGGGCACAGGTGGGTGGCACTGCTAGGTGGCACCGCTGGGCACTGGTGGGCGGCACTGCTGGGCACAGGTGGGTGGAACTTGTGGGTGGCACTGCTCTGACAACTGCCGATTCTGGGCAGTATTTAACCCACGTTCTGACAGTGTGAGGAAAGTGCAGCAGAGAACCGGCAATTGCATTTCCCTGTGATCAGCGTGTTATTGGACACGGCTGATCACATGGTAAAAAGCCGCTGTGATTGGCCTTTTACCACATCACGTGATCAGCTGTGTCCATAGGACACAGCGATCATGGAGATCTCCGGGTGCGCGCCCCAGGGGGCACGCAGAAGAGCGTGTTTTGGGAGGACGTCATATGATGCCGTCTCAGAACTGGCTGGCTGCAGTGTAGCAGTCATTCGGCTATTTGCGATCGGCAACTGGTTAAAGTATTTTAGATCAAAGCATATTCATGTGTCAAAGTCCAGACTAAATGAAATTGAGAATCTGTGGCAAGACATGAAAACTGCTGTTCACAGACGCTCGCCATCCAATCTGACAGAGCTTGAGCTTTTTGGCAAAGAAAAATGGGCAAAAATGTCACTCTCTAGATGGGCAAATCTGGTACAGACATACCCAAAAAGACTTGCAGCTGTAATTGCAGCGAAAGGTGGTTGTACAAAGTATTGCCCCGGGGGGCTGAATACAAATGCATGCCACACTTTTCAGAAATGTATTTGTAAAATGTTTTGAAAACCATTTATCATTTTCCTTCCACTTCACAATTATATGCCACTTTGTGTTGGTCTATCACATAAAATCCCAATAAAATACATTTATGTTTTTGGTTGTAACATGACAAAAATGGTCAAGGAGTATGAATACTTATTCAAGGCACTGTATGGACTGTAAAGTGTCCCAGCAGTTGCCCTCTTACCTTTTCGAGAATGCAAACCACGGAAGGTGCTACAAAAGTACGTTTTCGGTCCACTATACATATCAATATGGAGCTGGTACCCATGAAGCCCATATTCTGGATCAATATCATCCAGGACTGGAACATGAGGAGGAAATATATAAGGGCTTAAGGAAAAAGATACGAAAAAGAAAATTAGTTAAAATTCTGGCATGAAATATTACTTT
Organism: Staurois parvus; assembly: GCF_062004578.1. NCBI lineage: Eukaryota > Metazoa > Chordata > Amphibia > Anura > Ranidae > Staurois > Staurois parvus. The sequence goes on along the minus strand of NW_028318083.1, from coordinate 35,063,627 downwards.
TTTTCTGTTATAAGCATACTACAGAGTAATCTGTATTATATTTTCCACAAACTTGACTGTTGTCAGCTAAAGTCTGCATTGGTTGTATAAAAACTGTTCGTACCTCTTTAAATATTCATCTCTGTCCTCTGATCAGCATTCTACAGACTTCAAGGATTAAAATTATCTATAGTAGGATTAGTAGAAGTGTGCAAGTAATTTAAAATCCAACTTTTTTTCTTTTGTAAGAGCAAAGGGTAATAACCTCTGGCAGGTTTTTATTGATGTCATAACTGAGGAGATTTACTTCCAGTCCTTTTGATACTTGCCATAGTTTTCACTGTGTCAAATATCATAGATTCTTTGTCATTTTTTTATAGCTTCAATTCCTGTCCCTATAATTATGAATTAAGCAACCTAGTTCCGCCACCACATCCATTGTTTATGTATTCCTGTACAAATTGACACTGTTGCAAGAAAATATAGTTGACAGGAAGTTTAAGTGGTCACCAGGACAGGGGGTGAATAAATATCCTTAATGAAACTAAGAAATAAGGCAAGGGTGTATACAAAGTCTAGTAAACATCAACATTCCTATTAACCACCTCCAGAGGATTTACCCCCTTAACCACTTGCAGACCAGCCACTGTATAAAAATGGCGACAGGGTGGCGCCACTGCACAAAATCATGTTTCAAAACATCATTTTGCAAAACAGGTAGGGGGCGCACGCGAGGCCCACGACCACGGGTGTCAATCACCGGGTCCCGGCCGGTCATTACCCGCCGGCTCCTGGCGATTGCCGGCAAACAGTGACACAGAAACTGACAGGGAGCAGAGCTGCATTGAAAACAATGCAGCTGTGCTCTAACACACTGTTCCTGAGAGCGGAGTTTAGCTCTCGGTATCAGTGTGTTCCTGTGAAGTACACCCCCCCCGCCCACTAGTAAAACACTCCCCTCACACAGTTAACCCTTTGATTGCCTAAAAATGTTAACCCCTTCCTCCCCAGTGCCATTAGTACAGTGTCAGTGTTTTTTTTTTTTGCACTGATCACTGTATTGGTGTCACTGGGGATGTCAGTGACCCCAAGTCAGTTCCCCACCAGTGTCAAAATGTCTGCCGCAGTCCCGCCATAAGTCGCTGATCACTGTCGTAAATTGATGATCACTGCCATAAGTCGCTGATCGCTCCATTATTAGTATAAAAAAAATCCCAGTATCTTTCCCGCCATTTGTAGATGCTATAACTTTCACGTAAACCAATAGATTTACACGTAGTGGGATTTTTTTTTTTAGCAAAGACACGGAGCAGAATACATTTTGGCTGAAATTTATGACGAAATTTGATTTTTAAATTTTTTTACTGGACATGTTTTATAGCAAAAAGTCCAAAATATTGTTTATCTGAAAAGTGTTAGACTTTTTTTTTTATAGCACAAAAAATAAAAACCGCACAGGCAATCAAATACCACCAAAAGAAAGCTCAATTTCACTGTTCAACACATTTTTATTTTTTGCCAGTTTTGGAAACAAAAGGATCCATTTCTTAATGAATTTCACATTCTGAGTTCAAATATAACAATGAAATTTGTCAATTGGCTCTAGTTTTTCTGTAAACGGAAAGTTTCTACTATAGGCGTAATGACTACATAATGCACAATAATTATATAGATAGATGTCTTTCCACAAATATAAAGCAAGTGATATTGACTACATAACAAAGCCTAAATGGCATAATATATTGCATAGGATTACCAAGAAAAATTATAGCCATAAGCTAAGTTGAATCATTTTAATACTTAGGATTCTCACTAGTTTTGTCTTCAGTTTGTGTTGGTTTTGGTTTTGCTTCTCTTGGCTTTTCTCTTGTATTTGAGGAAAGGGCTATCTCTTACAACTGCACGTGACTACACGCTTCAGGTTCTTCCTCACTTGACTCAACCACGAAGGATTCTGGTGCTTTAGGAATTGGTAGCCCCTCTCCATGAGGAACTGGATGTATTGCCGATGGAATATTTGGATAGTGCACAGATAACTTTTTCTTCTTATTTAGCCCTTTTACAATTGGAGGCACCATACAAAAGTAACAATTACTAACATGATCTGTTGGCTCTCTCCAAATCATTGGCACAGCGAAAGGCATAGATGCCTTTTTTCCATTCAACCATTGCTCCAGTGCCGTCCCACAAGAATTGCAGCATATATGTGGTGCCCAGCTCTTGTCCTGGTCTCCTATCTTGCAGCCAAAATACAAGTTGTAGGCTTTCTTAATCATTCCTGTTATCCTCCTTTTTTGTGAGATAAAAGTTATTTCACCGCAGATATAGCAGAAATTATCTGCTTTATTCACACAAGTTCGAGGCATTACTGAGTAGCCTATATAAGCATAAAACGAAATGTAAAGACGCTGTCGAACTCCAATCAGCTACAGATACTGCAGCTTTTATGCAGTGAAGTGATGCAATTAAAGGCTAATATTGCATCATCTCAGTATACATGCAATTTTCTATTGGTCACCAGTATCAATTGCGCAATATGCAGCTGAAGTTGCATCATAATTTTGAATGGCTTACGTCATTAGATGGGTGAATATATCATGGAAACTAGAGCCAATCAACATTTTTTAGGGTCATTTTCGTTTTCAGCACCCCAAAATTATGTAAGATTAGCTAATTTTATGCCCAAAACTTTTTACCTGTTGAACAGTGTTTGTGGGAAAAAAGGATGTAAATTTAATTTGGGTGCAGTGGTGCATGACCGCGCAATTGTCAGTTAAAATAATGCAGGGACGTAACACAAACCACTTCTGTAACCGCTTCCTGACTGTCCTATAGCAGAAATACTGCTATAGGGCGGCATGGGTGCGCAAAATCACATATATATACAGTGAGGAACAGAAGTAATTGAACACCCTACGATTTTTCAAGTTCTCCCACTTAGAAATCATGGAGGGGTCTGAAATTTACATTGCAGGTGCATTCCCACTCAGAGACAGAATTTAAAAAAATTCAGGAAATCACATTGTATGATTTTTAAAGAATTTATTTGTCTTGCACCGCTGAACATAAGTATTTGAACACCTGAGAAAATCAGTGTTAATATTTGGTACAGAAGCCTTTGTTTGCAATTACAGAGGTCAAACGTTTCCTGTAGTTCTTGACCAGGTTTGCACACACTGCAACAGGGATTTTGGCCCACTCCTCCACACAGATCTCCTCTAGATCTGTCAGGTTTCGGGGCTTTTGCTGAGCAACACGGAGTTTCAGCTCCCTCCAAAGATGTTCTATTGGATTTAGGTCTGGAGACTGGCTAGGCCACTCCAGAACCTTGATATGCTTCTTACGGAGCCACTCCTTGGTTATCCTGGCTGTGTGCTTTGGGTCGTTGTCATGTTGGAAGACCCAGCCATGACCCATCTTCAATGCTCTGACTGAGGGAAGGAGGTTGTTGCTCAAAATCTCACAATAAATGGCCTCATTCATCCTCTCCTTATTACAGTGCAGTCGTCTTGTTCCCTTCGCAGAAAAGCACCCCCAAAGCATGATGTTGCCACCCCCATGCTTCACAGTAGGGATGGTGTTCTTGGGATGCAACTCATCCTTTTTCCTCCAAACACGACGAGTGAAGTTTAGACCAAAAAGTTCTACTTTGGTCTCATCTGACCACATGACTTTCTCCCATGCCTCCTCTGGATCATCCAGATTGTCATTGGAAAACTTCAGACGGGCCTGGACATGTGATGACTTGAGCAGGGGAACCCTCCGTGCAATGCATGATTTGAAACCATGACGGCGTAGTGTTCTACCGACAGTGAACTTTGAAACTGTGGTCTCAGCTCTCTTCATGTCATTGACCAGCTCCTCCCTTGTAGTTCTGGGCTGATTCCTCACCTTTCTTATCATCAGTGATACCCCACAAGGTGAGATCTTGCATGGAGCCCCAGTCCGAGGGAGACTGACAGTCGTCTTTAGCCTCTTCCATTTTCTAACAATTGCTCCAACAGTTGATCTATTTTCACCAAGCTGCTTGGCAATTGCCCTGTTGCCCTTTGCAGCCTTGTGGAGGTCCACAATTTTGTCTCTGGTCTTTGACAGCTCTTTGATCTTGCCCATGGTAGTAGTTGGCGTCTGACTGACTGTGGGGTGGACAGGTGTCTTTAAAGAGCTCAGACAGGTGCTACTAAGTTAGATTAATGAGTGGAGTAGAGGTGGACTTTTTAAAGGCACAGTAACAGGTCTTTGAGAGCCAGAATTCTTGCTGTTTCTTAGGTGTTCAAACACTTATGTTCAGCAGTGCAAGACAAATAAATTCTTTAAAAATCATACAATGTGATTTCCTGAATTTTATTTTTAAATTCTGTCTCTCAGAGTGGGAATGCACCTACAATGTGAACTTCAGACCCCTCCATGATTTCTAAGTGGGAGAACTTGCAAAATCGCAGGGTGTTCAAATACTTCTGTTCCTCACTGTATACACACACACACACACACGATTTGCGCTCCCGTGGTTTTCACGCCCCTCCCAGATAGCCTCACATTGTCCGTCAGTACACCAGTCATCACATTTAACCCCTTGATTGCCAGGAACACGCTCATGCACAATAAACCTCCATTGCTAGTATAGTGTCTGAACGGATCAATATCTTTGATCAGATCAGCACTATACCAGCGTTCACATTAGTATAGCGTCTCCAAAAATGCAGCATTAGCGGGATCAGCCCCAGCACCTGCATGTAGCCCCTACACTTACCCCCTCCCCCCTTCTCCCCCAGCAAGTGCAGTGTCAGTAGGTCCCTGTCACTTGATACATTGCACACAAAACCACAGTGTTGGCAGAATCAGGCCTGATCTCTGTTAGCACTTGCCGGTAAATTTTGATGACTCTCATATGCAGCAGAGTGCCAGTACTAGTGCCGCGCTACCTTTTGGTGAACTGGCGAGCAGCAGCGGTCTAGTACATCTTGGTCTTTCACATATCTCTTAGATTGTAAGCTTCCAGGATCAGGGTCCTCCTAACCCTCTTGTATTGAACTGTATTGTTGCTGTATTTTCTCCCGTTATACTGTAAAGCGCTGAGCAAACTGTTGGCGCTATATAAATCCTGTATAATAATACCAGCACTGCAGTATGACTTGGAGATGTGGTGAGTCCCAAACATCCAGTACAAGCCGGTGCGGTGGTGAGCACAAGTATTGTCCTGCAGCCACCAAGAATTCGCACACAGGCCCACAGAGCTCCTAGTATCCTTCCGGATATGCTTGCAAATCCCGATTGACAGCCCACAAATTCTGCAGCACCTGTACTTCCCCCATTCACTGCCCAACCCGGAATTCATTGTGGTTGTATTGGTCCATAGACCCAATTCATCATACGCCTGTGTTCTCTGCTGCCATAGCCAAGCATAGATTTGAGAGTATAATGTGTTTTATGCATTTCAATGACAATACACTCTGTCATCCTCGGGGTGACCCTGAATTTGATTGGCTCCACAAAATTCGGCCCCTCGCAAATCACCTTAACCAAAAATTTGCAGATGTCTATACTCCCCAGCAAAAAATCTGTGTTGATGAGTCCCTGATTAATTTTTCTGGCCGCCTTGCATTCAAACAATTTCTCCCCAGCAACCGTGCCAGATATGGGGTCAAGATGTAAAGACCTGTGAGAGGACAACAGGCTATACATGTAAGTTTCAGATTTACAAGGGAAAAGATAGTCACGTGGAGCCCCCCGGATGCCCAGACTATATGGGGAGCAGTGACAAGATAGTTTAGGACTTGGTGTCATCCTTTTTCCATATGGGGTACCACTTATACGTGGACAATTTTTATTCAAGCGTGCCACTATTTAGACATTTGTACAATCTTGGAACTGGCGCTTGTGGCAAAGTGTGACCTAATGTGTGCCCACCATTAGAAGTGGGTGGATGCAGGGTGGTATATTCCAATGGTGGGCATACCACACACTTTCTGGCAGAGATTTCTTCTCTTTTTTTCATTCAGTCCACAGGCTGCATACAAAAAGAAAAAAAAAAAAAAAAACATAGCATATATACCCAACAAGGACCAGCGACGTACTGGTACATCACTGGACTTTGAATGGTTATACCAGGATGATGCCTACAGCTGCAAGCATCATCCTGGTATTGTTTTTTTTCAGTCGGACATCCTAGTGGCTAATTAGCTGCAGGATTGCTTTTACAAGCAGCGGGATATGATGCCCCCCCCCCACCCCGCTGCCTTTCATAGCCTTCTTGGGCAGTTCTGTGCCATCGGGGAACCTGAGAATGCAGCCAGTGTTTGTCAGCAGACCATAGAGCTGATTGGAGACCAGAGTGGTGCCAATCATCTCTATAGTCTAAGAATTCAGAAGCTACAAGCATTTCATCACTTCAGTTTCGCAGGATATAAACAGCGCCATTTGTAAATTGGGAAAGCATCTGATCACACCTATCTTGGTTTGATTAGATAATGTATGGGCAGAGGAGATATCTAGAGTCTGATAGAACCCATATTTCTCAAAAAATAATATATGACAATGCCCAGTAAAGTTATAGGGGATATTTGCATTCCCTGTGATAGCATTAAAAGTGATAAAAAAAAAATGAAAAAAAAGGTACAGTGTAAAAATAATAATTTAAATTTAAAGGGCTTTATTTCCTTATTACAATTCCAGACTACCCATCACAGTTTTGGAGGCCCTGAAACACCAGGATAGCACCAAACCCCCCCAAATGACCACTTTTTGGAAAGTAGACACTCCAAGGAATTTGATAAGAAGCATGGTAAGTATTTTGCAGCTCTCGTTTGTTGCCAATGTATTTTTGGGTGTAATTCCACATATATCCATGGATGGTGCGAGAAATAAATCATTTAAATGACAACTTTGTGTAAAAAATAAATATGTTTGTTTTTGTCATTTTCCAGAAACTTGTGAAAAAAATAAATCTTACATGGACTCAATATGCCTCTCAGCAGATAGCGTAGGGTGTCATTTGAGGGTGTTTGTACTATCCTGGTATTTTAGCGCCTCAAGAAATGTGATGATCAGTCAGAAAGTAAAAGCTGTGTAAATTCCATTATCTATACCATAGTTTGTAGATGCTATATCTTTCACACAAAGCAAATATACACTTACTGGGATTTTTGTAAACCAAAAACATGTAGCAGAATACATTTTGGCCTAAATTTATGACAAAATTTTAGTTTTTTGGATATTTTTTATGACCGAAATGAGAAAATATTGTTTTTTTAAAAAAATGTTTTTTCTTCAAAAATTTTTGTGTTTATAGCGCCAAAATAAAAAGTGCACAGGTGATCAAATACCACCAAAAGAAAGCTCTATTTGTGTTAAAAAAAAAGACATAAATGTCATTTATGTACCATATTGAATGACCGCGCAATTGTCCGTTAAACTAGCGCAGCGCTGTATAGCAAAAAAAATGGTTTGTTTGTTTGTAGACGCTATAACTTTCACACAAAGCAATCAATATACACTTATTGGGATTTTTTCTACCAAAAACATGTAGCAGCATACATTTTGGCCTAAATTTATAACTTTGAGTTTACTATATATTTTTTATAGACGAAAGTAAAAAATATTGTTTTTCTTCGAGGGCTGGTCATTTTCGAGGGCTGGTCATTAAGGGGGGTAAATCCTCAGGAGTGCAAGTGGTTAATGACCAGGCCTCATTTTGCTATTCGGCACTGCACTATTTCAACTGATAATTGCGCGGTCACGCAATTTATGTACTTTTTTTTCACACAAATAGAGCTTTATTTTGCTGGTATTTGATCACCTGTGTCTTTTTTATTTTTCGCGCTATAAACAAAAAAGTACTGAAAATTTTGAAGAAAAATTACATTTTATAATTTCGGCAATACAAAATATAGGAGTAAACTCAAAGTTCATTATAAATTCAGGCCAAAATCTATTCTGCTACATGGTTTTTGTAAAAAAAAAATCCCAATAAGTGTATATTGATTGCTTTATCCAATGACCACTTTGAATGCCTGAAGGTGCGTAACTTCCTCACTACCTATCACAGTTTCGGAGACCCTGACATGCCAGGATAGCACCAAAACCCCTCAAATGACCCTTTTTGGAAAGTAGACACCCCAAGGAATTTAAAAACAGGCATGTTGAGTATTTTGTAGATCTAATTTTTTTCTCACAAGGTTTTGAAATATAAAAAAAGAATGTTAAAAAAAAAAAAAACGTTTTTGTTTTCTTTCTTCATTTTCCAAAAACTTGTGGCAACAAACGAAATCTGCAAAATACTCACCATGCTTCTTATCAAATTCCTTGGGGTATCTACTTTCCAAAAAGGGGTCAGTTGGGGGGGGTTTGGTACTATCCTGGCATTTCAGGACCTCTGAAACTGTGATAGGTAGTCAGGAAGTGTAATGAGGAAATAAATCCCTTTAATAGCCTGAAGGTGCTTATTGAATTTTGGGGTCCTGTACTTGGCTAGACTGACAAAAAGTCTCTCACATGTGGTACCCCCATACTCAGGAGAAGTAGCAAAATGTATTTTGGAAATTAATTCCACATATACCCACGGCATGTGTGAGCAATAAATCATTTAAGTGACAATGCTTTAAAACTGCGCATGCCCTGTCGAATGGCGAAAAACTGCATAAGTTTTTAATATCCATAGGCAACACTTTAAAAGCAACACAAAGCAAATATACTTTACAAGCTACCATTTTAGATTTACAGAGGAGGTTTAGTGCTAGAATTACTGCCCTTGATCTGACGTTTGCGTCAATACCTCACATGCATGGTGCAACCGCTGTTTACATACCGCCACAGGGTCAAAACTTTTTTTTTGTTATTTTGATTTTTTTTTATTATTTTTACACTGTCCCTTTCATTTTTTATTTTTTTTATCACTTTTAATGCTATGACAGGGAATGCAAATATCCCCTATAACTTCATTGGGCATTGTCATATATTCTTTTTTGAGAAATCTGAGGTCTATCAGACTCTAGATATCTCCTCTGCCCTTACATTTTCTAATCTTACCAAGATTGGTGTAATCAGATGCTTTCCCAATTTACAAATGGCGCTGTTTATATCCTGCGAAACTGAACTTAAATGCTTGTAGCTTCCGATTTCTTAGGCTATAGAGATGATTGGCACCATTCTGGTCTCCAATCAGCTCTTTGGTCAGCTGACAGAAACACCGGCTGCATTCTCAGGTTCCCCCGATGGCACGGGAGTGCCCGAGAAGGCTGTGGAAGGCACCGGGGGAGGGGCGCATCATCTACCACTGCTTGTAAAAGCAATCCTGCAGCTAATTAGCCATTAGGATTGCTTTTACATGAAAACCAATCGCCGGATGAAAAAAACAATACCAGGATGATGCCTGCAGCTGTAGGCATCATCCTGGTATAACCATTCAAAGTCCACTGATGTACCAGTAGGTCACGTTGTTGGGTATGTTCTTTTTTTTTTTCTTTTTGTATACAGCCTGTGGACTGAATGAAAAAAAAGAAAAGAAATCTCTGACAGAAAAAGTGTGTGGTATGCCCACCATTAGAATATACCAACCTGCATCCACCCACGTCTAATGGTGGGCACACATTAGGTCACACGGTGCCACATGCGCCAATTCCAAGATTGAACAAATGTCTAAATAGTGGCACGGTTGAATAAAAATTGTCCATGTATAAGTGGTATCCCATATGGAAAAAAAATGACACCAAGTCCCAAACTATCTTGCCACTACTCCCCATATAGTCTGGGCAATCCGGGGGGCTCCACGTGACTATATTTTCCCTCATAAATCCTTAAACTTATATGTATATCCTGTTGCCCTCTCACAGGTCTTCTACATCTTGACCTCATATCTGGTACGCTTACTAGGGAGAAATTGTTTGAATGCAAGGCGGCCAGAAAAATGAATGAGGGACTCACCAACGTAGATTTTTTGCTGGGGAGTATAGCAAATTGTGAATTTTGTGAAGCCGGTCAAATTCAGGGTTACCCTGAGGATGGCAGAGTGTATTTTCGTTGAAATGCATAAAACACTGTTAGGAATGGACTGGCCAGCAATGGTGGGACTCACCTGCCTTTTGATCTGCAGTACCAGGGCTGGCCAGCGGGTGCTCCCAGCAATCAGAGACTCAACCTTTCAGCCAGCTAACACCTGGAACTGATGATACTGGGGTATTTAAGGGATGGCCAGACTTGCAGACTCTGCCTTGGTGTTGTGTTTGTCCTGGGCCCTGTATCTGTCCTGCATCCTGTTTCTGTTCCTTTGCTGACTTCTCCTGCTCTGATCCTGGCTTGTGACCCTGACCATCCCTCTGTCTGACCCTCTGTACTACGCTGCTTGCTACCTGTTCTGATCCCTGGCTTGTGACCCGGACCATCCCTCTGCCTGACCCTCTGTACTATGCTGCTTGCTACCTGCTGAACCTGGCCTGTGACCCCGACCATTCTCCGCTTGCTCCCCCTGTACCTACCTGCAAAATTGATATTGACCCGGCCTGCCTGACGACGCTTGCTTGTATATACTGTTATCTGTGGGTGGTTTGGTTTGGTTTGTTTGCACCGTATTATGTTTTAGTATTGCACTGCGTTTATGTTTGTACTGTTAGTGTTAATAAATTATATTGTTTATAACATATCTGAGGTCTGCGTTTCCCTGCTTCAGTCACACACCTCTGGTCATACCTGGGAGCCCTGACATTACACCAAGGCCAATCCTGACCAGAAGTGGCTGCACAGGGAAGCCATCTTGGCTTGTTGATGGGAAGGATGGATCTTGAGGAGGTTGAGTATTTATATCTGCTAGTGTTTGATGACAGGGAGTATGCTTATCAAACTCTGAAGGAGTATACCCGGGATGAATTGCTAGAATGTATACGGCTCGCTCATGTTCTAGTAGATCAGGGCACAGTGTTCTCTGAGGTGCAGCCATTGATTGAGGTTTGTGCAGAGTTGGTTTCATCTGGTTCCCCCGAATGCAGGGATGAATTTTTGCCACCATTTAGTGCAGACCAGGTAGAGTCCCTGGTGTGGTTATTAGAGGATGATGTGGGTTACTTTCTGGAGCGTTATTCCACATGTTCACCACAGACACTGAGAGATTGTATAAACGCAGTGCAGTCATTGACCAGACAGACTTTGTGTAAGCTCAGCTTTGTTCAACCCATACTGCAGACATGGACAGATTTGTTGCACCCAGCCTCAGTCAGCTTACAAAGACCCAGTCCTGCTTCTAACTCTACTCCTGTATTCCCACCAGCTCCTCCAGTTACAGCCCAGTATACTTGGCTATCTACCGCATGTCAGTACCCTGTTCCCACTCGCTGCACCTATCCTGCCTTTAACCCTGTAAAAAAGCCCTCTGTAGCAACTGCTCCCTCTCCTGTTCCATCCTCCAGTTCTTCTCTGTCTCCAGCTGCTCCATTCATTTGCAGACCTGCGTTTACTTGCAGTGCTCCAGTAGTTAAAACCAGAAAAAAGCGAAAATTCTTTCCAACCAATACCATCCTGCCAGTATCCAAACCGGTGAGCCTGCCTTCCGTGGTTCAGACTGATGCCTCTACTCGGCCTGATGCCTCTACTCGGCCTGATGCCTGTACTCGGCCTGATGCCTCTACTCGGCCTGATGCCTCTACTCGGCCTGATGCCTCTACTCGGCCTGAAGCCTCTACGCGGCCTGAAGCCTCTACGCGGCCCGAAGCCTCTACGCGGCCCGAAGCCTCTACGCGGCCCGAAGCCTCTACGCGGCCCGAAGCCTCTACGCGGCCCGATGCCTGTACTCGGCCCGATGCCTCTACTCGGCCCGATGCCTCTACTCGGCCCGATGCCTCTACTCGGCCCGATGCCTCTACTCGGCCCGATGCCTCTACTCGGCCCGATGCCTCTACTCGGCCTGAAGCCTCTACTCGGCCTAATGCCTCTACCCAGCATGATGAACTGATCCAGCCTGACGATCCTATTAGGCCAGTTGACTCGATGCCCGCTGTTGATCCAGATGATCCGGTACCTGATCCGGTGCCCGCTGTCGTGCCAATTGACTCAGAGCCCGCTGTCGTACCTGGTGACTCGGTGCCCACTGCCTTGCCAGATGACGCTGTGCCCGCTGGCAAGCCAAATGACCTGATGCCTGGTGACCTAGTGTCCGCTGTCATACCTGATGACCCGATGCCCGCTGTCGAGCCAGACAATCCGGTACCTGATGACCCGGTGCCCACTGTCGTGCCTGTTGACTCGGAGACCACTGCCTTGCCAGATGACGCGGTGCCCGCTATCGAGCCAAATGACCTGATGCCTGGTGACCCGATGCCCGCTGTCCAGTCAGACGATCCAATGTCTGACCCAGTGCCCGCGGTCATACCAGTTGACTCGGAGCCCACTGCCTTGCCAGATGACGCGGTGCCCGCGGTCGAGCCAAATGACCTGATGCCTGGTGACCCAATGCCCGCTGTCCAGCCAGACGATCCAATGTCTGACCCAGTGCCCGCGGTCATACCAGTTGACTCGGAGCCCACTGCCTTGCCAGATGACGCGGTGCCCGCTGTCGAGCCAAATGACCTGATGCCTGGTGACCCGATGCCCGCTGTCCAGCCAGACCATCCAATGTCTGACCCAGTGCCTGCGGTCATACCAGTTGACTCGGAGCCCACTGTCGTGCCTGGTGTCTCGGTGCCCGCCGCTCCGCCTGGGGGCCCGAGACCTGTTGCTCCGCTTGGGGGTCCAGCGCCCGCCGCTCCGCCTGGGGATCCGGCGCCCGCCGCCCCGCCTGGGGGCCCGAGACCTGTCGCTCCGCCTGAGGGCCCGAGACCTGTCGCTCCATCTGGAGGTCCGGCGCCCGCCGCTCCGCCTGGGGGCACGATGCCCGCCGCCCCGCCTGGGGGCACGATGCCCGTCGCCCCGCCTGGGGGCACGATGCCCGTCGCCCCGCCTGGGGGCACGATGCCCGTCGCCCCGCCTGGGGGCACGGTGCCCGTCGCCCCGCCTGGGGGCACGGTGCCCGTCGCCCCGCCTGGGGGCCCGGTGCCCGTCGCCCCGCCCGGGGGCCCGGTGCCCGCTGCTCCGCCCGGGGGCCCGGTGCCTGCTGCTCCGCCCGGGGGCCCGGTGCCTGCTGCTCCGCCCGGGGGCCCGGTGCCTGCTGCTCCGCCCGGGGGCCCGGTGCCTGCCGCCCCGCCCGGGGGCCCGGTGCCTGTCGCCCCGCCCGGGGGCCCGGTGCCTGTCGCCCCGCCCGGGGGCCCGGTGCCTGTCGCCCCGCCCGGGGGCCCGGTGCCTGTCGCCCCGCCAGGGGGCCCGGAGCCTGCTGCCCCGCCCGGGGGCCCGGTGCCTGCTGATCCGCCTGGTGGCCCGCTGCCTGCTGCTTCGCCTGGTAATCCGATGTGCCTCTGCCCGGAGTCCTGCCCGATGTGCCTCTGCCCGGAGTCCTGCCCGATGTGCCTCTGCCCGGAGTCCTGCCCGATGTGCCTCTGCCCGGAGTCCTGCCCGATGTGCCTCTGCCCGGAGTCCTGCCCGATGTGCCTCTGCCCGGAGTCCTGCCCGATGTGCCTCTGCCCGATGTGCCTCTGCCCGATGTGCCTCTGCCCGATGTGCCTCTGCTCGGTGTGCCGCTGCCCGGAGTCCAGCCCGGTGTGCCGCTGCCCGGAGTCCTGCCCGGTGTGCCAGTCTTTGATATCCCGCCAGTTGCCAGACCCGGGCGGTGGAACATTTTGCCCAGCTAGGACTGTTTGGAGCGTCCTGAGGCCGCTCCTTGAGGGGGGGGTACTGTTAGGAATGGACTGGCCAGCAATGGTGGGACTCACCTGCCTTTTGATCTGCAGTACCAGGGCTGGCCAGCGGGTGCTCCCAGCAATCAGAGACTCAACCTTTCAGCCAGCTAACACCTGGAACTGATGATACTGGGGTATTTAAGGAATGGCCAGACTTGCAGACTCTGCCTTGGTGTTGTGTTTGTCCTGGGCCCTGTATCTGTCCTGCATCCTGTTTCTGTTCCTTTGCTGACTTCTCCTGCTCTGATCCTGGCTTGTGACCCTGACCATCCCTCTGTCTGACCCTCTGTACTACGCTGCTTGCTACCTGTTCTGATCCCTGGCTTGTGACCCGGACCATCCCTCTGCCTGACCCTCTGTACTATGCTGCTTGCTACCTGCTGAACCTGGCCTGTGACCCCGACCATTCTCCGCTTGCTCCCCCTGTACCTACCTGCCCAATTGATATTGACCCGGCCTGCCTGACGACGCTTGCTTGTATATACTGTTATCTGTGGGTGGTTTGGTTTGGTTTGTTTGCACCGTATTATGTTTTAGTATTGCACTGCGTTTATGTTTGTACTGTTAGTGTTAATAAATTATATTGTTTATAACATATCTGAGGTCTGCGTTTCCCTGCTTCAGTCACACACCTCTGGTCATACCTGGGAGCCCTGACAAACACATTACACTTTCATATCTATGCCTGGCCATGGCAGCAGAGAACATGGGCATATGATGAATCGGGTCTGTGAACCAATACAACCGCAATTCATTTTTTTTTAGTAATTCCCATGTTGAGGGTTAGGCCCCAAAAAAATTTAAATTCGGAAACCATAATGGGTCTGGCAAGGTTTCAATTTGAGTTTGCAGCAATAAATTGTTGTGCATATAAGTTGCTTTGATCCACAATCAATATTAACTGATCTTCCATGAAAAACAGCTCCAAAAAAATCAAGGAGAGTAGTTACATTTGCTGTTTCCACCTGAATTCCAGGTTGGGCAGTGAAAGGGGGGGGAAGTACGGGTGCTGCAGAATTTGTGGGCTGTCAATCAGGATTTGCAAGCACATCCAGAAGGCTACTAGGGGCTCTAAGGGCATGTGTGCGACTTTTTGGTGGTTGCAGGACAACACTTGTGCCTGCCACCACACCAGCTTGTACTGCACTTATGGGACTCGCCTCGTCACCAAGTGATACTGTTGTGCTGGTATGTGAAAGACCAAGATGTACTAGGTCGCTGGTGCTCGCCAGTTCACCAAAAGGTAGCGCGGCACTAGAGTCATCAAAATTTACCGGCAAGTGCTAGCAGAGATCAGGTCTGATTCTGCGAACTTCGGTTTTGTGTGCAATGTATCAAGTGACAGTGACCTAATGACACTGCACTTGCTGGGGGAGAAGGGGGGGGTAAGCGTAGGGGCTAAACGCAGGTGCTGGCAGGTACCGGGGTTGATCCCACTAACGCTGTGTTTTTGGGGACACTATACTAATGTGAATGCTGGTATAGTTCTGGTCTGATCAAAGATATTGATCCATTCACACACTATAGTAGCAATGGAGGTTTATTGTGTATGAGTGTGTTCCTGGCAACCAAGGGGTTAAATGTTAAATTAATGGCGTACTGATGGGCAATCTGACACTATCTGGGAGGGGCGTGAGGACCACGGGAGCGCGAATCACGTATATATACGTAATTTTGCGCACCCGTGCCATCCTGTAGCAGTATTTCTGCTATAGGGCAGTCAGGAATCAGTTAAAGAAGCGGTTTGCGTTATGGCTCTGCATTACTTTAACTGACAATTGAGGGGTCATGCAACGTTGCACCCAAATGAAATTTACGTCCTATTTTCCCACGAATTGAGCTTTCTTTCGGTGGTATTTGATCGCCTGTGCGTTTATTTTTTGCGCTATAAAAGAAAATGACAATTTTGAGAAAACAAATAATATTTTGGACTTTTTGCTATTAAACATGTCCAGTAAAAAAATTTAAAAAACAAATGGTATATATGACATCTTCTAACGGAGTATTTATAAAATGTCATAACATGCATGCTTTTTGTGAATAGGGCAAACAAACAGATGTCATGAGGCATTTGCATAAAAAGAATGCACATGCATTTTCACTGGGTGAATAGCTATGCATTTTTTTTTGAAGACCCAGCTCAAAGCAGAACTAAAAACTGCATCTGAGCAACACAAACTGAAAATGTGAGTTGATTAATTTTTGATATTCATGTTGAAGTCACCCATCCATCCTTGACTCCATGCTTTATTTTGCTGGGAAAGCATTTTTTGCCTTGGCCATCTTGAGTAAGGGCAGAGGATTCATGTAGTATTTACTTCCTGGAATCCATCTGCCCTTAGGCCAGGCCTGCATGCAGGAGGGTGTGCTTAGCTGAGAAAGCTCCTCCTACCCTCGTGAAGACTCCTGGTATGTATGAAAATATTTTGCCTAGGCCTAGAAACCAGGAAGCAACTGAAGAAATTTAATAAAAACAGTTTAGAATGCATAAATATGATATCCTTTCCTATTTAATAACTAATGCTACCAGCAAAAGGATTAAAAATAGTCAATGTCGAGTTTAGTTCCACTTTACAGCACAATAGAATTTTTGGTTAATATCAACTAAATACATTCCAGGTAGGCCAAAAAAATGCACACAATGTCTTACAATCCTTTTTCTTTAGGAAAGAACTACAGCCTAAGTAGAAAAGCCTGCCAGCACGCTGCAGAAAATTACTCTTGCTATTTATGTAGAAGCAATGGTCTCACCTTTAGTAACATGTTACACCCTTATTCAGGGAGTAACATATTACTAAAGTATCAGTCCCGGTCCCCCACTGTGACAGCAGGCGAAAAACAGGGCAGCTGTACAGGGCTCCGCCTAGACATCCACGTCATTCATTCCCAGATTTTTGTATATAAACTAGAAGTACAATTTGCCACCGTGGTAAGTGGCTTGTAGTTCTCAAGGAATGCTAAGGATGCTAGTGAGTGCTCTCATATTCCATTTCATCGATCTTCCTGGGCCTCAGTACAACTGTCTGCTTGTACCTCCTGTACGAGCAGTTACTGACAGTCTGCAGGAGCCTAACATTGCTTTAAAGACTTTTAAGAAAAAAACATAATAGATGCTCATTTTACCAGCAAAAATGTACATTTAAGTGAATTTTAAATAAGACCACCCAAAAAGTCCCATTTTGGTGATGATGTATACACTGCTGAAATAAATTAAAAACACTTTGAAAACACATCAGATCTCAATGGGGAAAAATATCATGCTGGATATCTACACTGATATGGACTGGGCAATGTGTTAGGAACGTAAGGATGCCCCATCGTTTGATGGAAATGAAAATCATCAACCTACAGAGGACGGAATTCAAAGACACCCCGAAAATCAAAGTGAAAAAATTATGCGGCAGGCTTGTCCATTTTGCTGAATTTTCATTGCAGCCTCTCAAAATGGTACTCAGTAGTTTGTATGGCCTCCACGTGCTTGTATGCATGCCTGACAATGTCAGAGCATGCTCCTAATGAGACTACGGATGGTGTCCAGGGATATTTCCTCCCAGATCTGGACTAGGGCATCACTGAGCACCTGGACAATCTGAGGTGCAACCTGGCGGCGTCGGATGGACCGAAACATGATATCTCAGATGTTCTATTGAATTTAGGTCAGGTGACCATGGGGGTAATTCAATGGTATCATTTCATTCATCCTCCAGGAACTGCCTACATACTCTCACCACATGAGGCCAGGCATTCTCGTGCAGCAGGAGGAACACAGTTCTCACTGCACCAGCGTAGGGTCTGACAATTGATCCAAGAATTTCATCCTGATACCTAATGGCAGTCAGGGTGCCATTGTCTAGCCTGTAGAGGTCTGTGCATCCCTCCATGGATATGCCACCCCAGACCATCAATGACCCACCACTAAAACGGTCATGCTGAATGATGTTACAGGCAGCATAACATTCTCCACGACTTCTCCAGACCCTTTCACTTCTGTCATATGTGCTCAGGGTGAACCTGCTCTCATCTGTGAAAAGCACATGGTACCAGTGGCGGACCTGCCAGTTCTGGTTTTCAATGGCAAATGCCATTTTGTAGGGCTCTGGCAGTGCTCATCCTGTTCCTCCTTGCACAAAGGAGCAGATCCTGGTCCTGCTGATGGGTTAAGGACCTTCTACGGCCCTGTCAAGCTCTCCTAGAGTAACTGCCTGTTTCCTGGAATCTTCTCTATGCTCTTGAGACTGTGCTAGGAGACACAGCAAACCTTCGGGCAATGGCACATATTGATGTGCTATCCTGGAAGAGTTTGACTGCCTGTGAAACCTCTCTAGATCCAAGTATCGCCTCATGCTACTAGTAGTGACACTGACCCTAGCCAAATGCAAAACTAGTGAAAAACAGTCAGAAAAGATGAGTAGGGAAAAAAATGTCAGTGGCCTCCACCTGTAAAACATTTCCTGTTTTGGGGGTTATCTCATTGTTGCCCATCTAGTGCACCTGTTGTTAATTTCATTAACACCAAAGCAGCTGAAAATGATTAACAACCCCCTCTGCTACTTAACTGACCAGATCAATATCCCAGGAGTTAAACCGACTTAATGCTATACACTGATTAAACAAGTGTTCCTTTAATTTTTTTTATCAGTGTATTTTTTTATATTTGGAAACATCAAGCAGAGATCCAAATAGCAATAAAACCTTGACAAAGGATCTAAACCTACTTTAATACTTGATCCACAAGTATTAAAGGAAACATTTGCTTGAGTTCCACTTAGGAAATAGTTCAGATGTATTATTGGAACCACCAAGAAAACAGCATTTTTTTTCAGCGAATCATATAGGAGTTTAACATTTTGACACCTATTTTTTCTAATTGAAAAATGGTCAGCCTAGGTGAAAGCTCTCTTTTTGCTGAAGGTGTGTAATTTTTTTAGTAAGAAAGAAATTAGCATTTTATAGAAAGTATACATGATAGCAGGAGTGGACTGACCATTTGGAAACTCGGGCACTGCCCGAGGTCCCGGGGTCAGTAGGGGGCCCCATGAGATGCCCATTACCTTTTTCATAGGCTTTTTTGAGTTTGGGCAAGGACACAGAGGCCCCATGATCCCCTATTGCCCGGGGCCCCATGAGTTGTCAGTTAGCCCCTGCATGATACTTTGTCCATATTCGGAGATCTATTGCGTTGTCTGCAAATTATATAATATTACTTTGCTGGTCAGTAGTTATTTCCATCAATGTTACGGGGGGAAAAAAAACAGTAAATATTTTACATTTGAGCCCCTAATACAATGGTCAACAGCATTTTGCCTTATACAGGATCACTAAACATTCAACTTCTAGGAGCTATTGCATTGTTTAAAACCACGAATGGCACATCGATAGAATACTCACACTGACCTATACTTTCCCTTAGTATAATATTCCTGAGGCACCATTCTAGAGCTAAACATAAAAAGATAGAAAAAGAAAAATCCCATCTGTAAGGACTTTGCTGGATATGTATTTCTTGTATTTTGCGTCCCTTTCCCAGGATTAAACAGAGCTCCTGTTCTTCATATTTGCTCCAAGTCAGTTCCTCAGAAAATATTTAGACTACTTGATAAACATGACAGTCAACCTTAAGGGGTAGCTTGTCATCAGCTACCACTGGAATACAGTAAAGTGTTTTTGTCTGCAATCTCACCACAGGCTTAGTGACATCGATTTCTCTTATTTACACTTTAAACTTGGATCTACTTTTTTGTCTTTTCCTGTGTTTCACTTTGTCTACTTTGCACTCAGTCCAGCTACCTGTTGTGTCTTTGTTTAATTTCTTAACCCCTGGCACTCAGCAGCCCAGCATTTACCATCTTGTTTGTTTACCTGCCTCTGTTAGCCTCAGCTCTATACCTATCCTGTGTTGCACTCACAATTCACTTGGAGTGTGTATAGCAAAGTCTGGTCAAAATTGATTTGCATTCTTTACAAAACAGTACTAAAAGAGCTGAAGTTTTACTGTGCTGTCAGGAATGCCTAATCGAATATTCTCTCTCTCTCTATCTATATATAATTACAAAACTATGTATAAAGTCCAGATTCATTTTTATTTCAAGAAACTCTGCTAAACCCTACATTGTAATGCAAGCTGGTTTACTGAGTGCACAATGGTAGAACAGCGGGAAAAAAAAATTCTTTCCTCAAAACATTTTATTGAATGAAGAAGAAAAAAAAAAAAGACATATACATATATATATTTTTTTTTTTTTCATTCAATAAAATGTTTTGAGGGAAATTTTTTTTTCTGCTGTTCTACCATTGTGCACTCGGTAAACCAGGTTGCATTACAATGTATGGTTTAGCAGGGTTTCTTGAAATAAAAATGAATCTGGACTTTATACATAGTTTTGTAATCATAATATGTGTGTGTGTATATATACAGTTGTGGCCAAAATTATTCAACCCCCACTGAAATTGAGTGTTTTGGCCAGTTTGACATTGCTTTTGATCATTCAGTCATCTTGCTTACATTTACATTAAAGAGGCACTTGTAGGTCAGACAAATATAACATAACAGTTATAATGAAATAACCACAAATGTCTTTTCTGTGCTCACAGCATTATCAGTTTTATTCAACCCCCAAGTGACATTCAATCTTAGTACTTAGTACAGCATCCTTTTACAGTTATAACAGCTTTTAAACGTGAAGCATAGCTTGACACAAGTGTCTTGCAGCGATCTACGGGTATCTTCGCCCATTCTTCATGGGCAAAGGCCTCCAGTTCAGTCACATTCTTAGGCTTGCGCACTGCAACTGCTTTCTTTAAGTCCCACCAGAGGTTCTCAATCGGATTTAAGTCTGGTGACTGCGATGGCCACTCCAAAATGTTCCAGCCTTTCCTCTGCAACCATGCTCTAGTGGACTTGGAGGTATGCTTGGGATCATTGTCCTGTTGAAAGGTCCAACGTCTCCCAAGCCTCAGGTGTGTGACGGACTGCATCACGTTTCCATCCAATATCTCCTGGTACTGAAGAGAATTCATGGTACCTTGCACACGCTGAAGCTTCCCTGTACCTGCAGAAGCAAAACAGCCCCAAAGCATGATTGACCCTCCACCATGCTTCACAGTAGGCAAGGTGTTCTTTTCATCATAGGCCTTGTTCTTCCTCCTCCAAACATAGCGTTGATCCATGGGCCCAAACAGTTCTAATTTTGTTTCATCAGTCCACAGAACACTATCCCACAACTTTTGTGGTTTGTCCACATGGCTTTTGGCATACTGCAGTCGACTCTTCTTATTCTTTGGAGACAGCAAGGGGGTACGCCTGGGAGTTCTGGCACGGAGGCCTTCATTACGCAGTGTGCGTCTTATTGTCTGGGCTGAAACTTCTGTACCCACATCTGACAAATCTTTTCTCAGTTCCTCAGCAGTCACACGGGGACTTCTCTCCACTCTACGCTTCAGGTAGCGCACAGCAGTCGAAGTCAGCATCTTCTTTCTGCCACGACCAGGTAGCGTTTCAACAGTGCCCTTTGCCTTGAATTTGCGAATGATGCTTCCTAAGGTGTCTCTTGGTATGTTTAACATCTTTGCAATCTTCTTATAGCCATTGCCCTTCCTGTGAAGAGAAATCACCTCTTCTCTTGTCTTCCTGGACCATTCTCTTGCCTTCACCATGTTTGTAACCACACCAGTAAATGTCTAGAAGGAGCTGAGTATCACAGTCATTTTAAAGCTGCCTAATTGGTGCTTATTATGCTTGATTGCTGCTCGGTGACATCCACAGGTGTTTTCAATACCTGATGGAAAGCACCTGTATGAACCTCTGTTCTTCAGAGTGGTAGTCTTTAAGGGGTTGAATAATTGTGGCAATGAAGAAACCACATAAGAACCATTTACTACTGTATTACATAAACAATTGATGTCATTTTAGTTGCATTTGGGTAGTTACAACGTCCTTGTAGGATTTGATTCTGAATACAATTCCAAATGTACACTATAGTCCCTAAACCCCTTTACAGCATTGGGGGTTGAATAATTTTGGCCACAACTGTATATATATATATATATATATATATATATATATATATATATATATATATATATATATATATATACATATATACATATACACATACATACACACACACACATATACATACATACACACACACCCACAGTATCTCATATCTCACAGAAGTGAGTACACCCCACTTTTTATTTTTATGTACAGTTATATATACTTAGAACTTCTGTCTGCAAATGTTTAAATACCCTAATTATTAAAATATATAACATATTTATGTTCTACATACTGAATAAATAGAAAAATTATATATATATATATATATATATATATATATATATATATATACACACACACACACACACACACACACACACACAGTGTCTCACAGAAGTGAGTACACCCCTCACATTTTTGTAAATGTTTTATTATATCTTTCCATGTGACAACACTGAAGAAATGACACTTTGCTACAATGTAAAGTAGTGAGTGTACAGCTTGTATAACAGTGTAAATTTGCTGACCCCTCAAAATAACTCAACACACAGCCATTAATGTCTAAACCACTGGCAACAAAAGTGAGTGCACCCCTAAGTGAAAATGTCCAAATTGAGCCCAATTAGCCATTTTCCCTCCTTGGTGTCATGTGACTCTTTAGTATTACAAGGCCTCAGGTGTGAATGGGGACCAGGGGTGTTAAATTAGGTGTTATCGCTTTCACTCTCATACTGGCCACTGAAAGTTCAACATGGCACCTCAGATATAATAAAATATATAACTATATAGCTAAAAGCCAGCAAAAATTTACCTTTTCGATGTTCCCCAAAAACTTTTTTCAAGCAGATGGTGATAATGTAGTGTTGCCATTACAAAGGCTATATCAGGAGTCATCTAAAAATTAACAAAAAAAGTTCTTATTTCATAGTAAGTTGTAAAATGCATTTCTAAACACATATAGGTTCCTACTAATTAGGAAACCAGGTTGTTCCAAAAGGAAAGTTTTATAAACAGAATGTTTTCCACTAAAGTCAACTATGAATTAAATTAAAAAAAACATATATATATATATATATATATATATATATATATATATATATATATTTACACATATACATACATACATACATTCATACACAGTGCATCCTGAAAGTATTCACAGCGCTTAACTTTTGCCACATTTTGTTATGTTACAGCCTTATTCCAAAATGGATTACATTCATTCATTCATTATTATTATTATTATTATTATTATTATTATTAATATACAGGTTTTATATAGCGCCAACAGTTTGCTCAGCGCTTTACAATATAATGGGAGACAATACAGCAACAATACAGTTCAATACAAGAGGGATTTGAAGGCCCTGCTCCTTGGAGTTTACAATCTAGGAGGGAGGGGCTAGTGGTACAAAAGGTAGTAACTGTGGGGGATGGACTGGTTGGAAAAGTAGAAGATTCCAGTATTAGCTGAGGGCAGGATAGGCTTCCCTGAAGAGATAGGTTTTCAGAGATCGCCTAAAAGTGAGCAGAGTAGGCAATAGTCTGATAAATTGGTGTAGAGAGTTACAGAGGATGGGGGAAGCTCTGGAGAAGTCCTGGAGACGAGCATGGGAGGAGGAGACAAGGGAGCTAGAGAGTAGGAGGTCTTGCGAGGAGCAGAGAGTACAGTTTGGGTGATATTTAGAGACAAGATCAGTGATGTTAAGTTATTGTTAGTGTTTTGAATTTTATCCGTTGGGCAACGGAAAGCCAGTGGAGGGATTGGCATAGAGGGATGGCAGATACAGAACGGTTAGTAAGGTGGATGATTCTGGCAGCAGCATTCATTCATGACAGACTGAAGAGGGGATAGCCTGCGATGGTAGGCCAATGAGGAGGGAGTTACAATAGTGAAGGCGAGATATAACAAGGTGCGAAATCGTACTGCATACTGACCAACCGTTCCGAAATGATCGGCTGCTAGCTCAAAATGAATCGAGCACTGATTGAGGAATCCTCGACAAGCCTTGGGATCACCAGAAAAGTGAGGCGGTGGAGGTAGCTGGAGTCTTGAAGGACCGTGTTCCACTGGGGGAACAGCGGAAAGGTGGAGCGGCAGGAACCGGAGCAGAGGGTGAGGAAGTGGACGCAACCTGTAGCTGATCCAACCGGGAGGGGAGTTCCTGCAGACAGTGCATGATTTGCTCTTGGAAGGCCTGTTGGACCTCAACTCTCAGGGCCAAAGCCTGAAGTTGTTCCAGGACTGACTGCAGTTTCTCTGAAGAGCTCATGGCCTGAGCAAACTGTCAGCACCTATGGTAGTGAGCTCTATAAACCCACAGCTTGGGGTTCCCCAGGGCGCGGAGTCTAAGCCCCAGCCTGCTTGTTCACCAGGGCCCATGATGGTGGGGATGGACTTGGAGCAGGCTGGGACCAGGTCGCGGCCCCCAGGTACACCCAGCTGAGGTAAAAGAGACCGCTAGTGGGAACAGGGTGCAATGG
The DNA here is from genome assembly GCF_062004578.1 of Staurois parvus. Classification (NCBI taxonomy): domain Eukaryota; kingdom Metazoa; phylum Chordata; class Amphibia; order Anura; family Ranidae; genus Staurois; species Staurois parvus. The sequence continues at coordinate 35,039,414 of NW_028318083.1, read as the reverse complement.
GAGTAGAGACAGGATATCCAGTAGGCAAGCTGAGGTCAGGACAGGCGGAACACTAGCGATGTCAGGAACGAGCCGGGGTCGATGCACAGATAGATAATACAGGAGGAATGTCAGGGACGAAGCCGGGGTCGGTACACAGATATACTAAACGGATTCAGAAGAACACTGGGGAGCTCCAACAACAAACGTTGCTCAGGCAATGTGGCCCAGTCTGAGCACATATTAAACAGACAGGCAGACAAGGAGGTGGAACAGGACGTGATGGAAGGAAAGAACATAAAACCCAGGGAATAGCAGACGACGCCCATAGGTGAGCACAGAACAACACACATGTGAAGGGATCAAGAGCAGCATGGAGGTAAGTGTAAACACACCAGAGGCTGCAAGCTAACTTGTGACAGCTTGATGTCACAACGCCCAGAAAACTCCCATTGATTTGGTAGAGTGAGCATGTATTAGTGCAGAAGAAGCATGGTTTTTTAGAGTGTAAGCCTAGATGAGTTGCCTTACTTATGATGGTGGATATTAAGCAGGATGCCCCTTGCGGGGTCCTGAAGATAGGCAGTGAAGAGGAATTTTCTTTGGGTGCTTTGGAGTAGGAAACAAAGCTGGAAGGACTAAGTCTTCATTGAAGTAAAAACTAATACCACCTTAGGTGGAATAGTAAGGACAGTCTTGTGCATAAGATTATCCTGTCCTCTTTACAAGAGAGAGCCGACTAGCTCAGAGGCACATCTGACAGATTTGGTAGCCAACAGGAAGGCTACTTTGAGGGAGACATCATTTAAGGGAACTTCCCTGATGGATATAAAAGATTGTTTCTGCAAGGCAGAGAGAACCAGATTTAGGTCCCAGATTCCAGGGAATTATCAGAGCATCCAATGCCAGTGCTAGTTCCTTTGTCCTAACTATAAACAAATGTAAATTGGAGGCCAGGATATCCTTGTCTGGAGTCCCCCATTTATGACAGATTAGATTGAAGATGTCATGATGAAAGACCCATTTCCTGTGGTCCAGCTGGTGATGGCTGAAGTTATCCGCCTTCCAACTATCTATTGTTGGTATATGGAACCCAGAGATCATTGGACAGTGTTTCTCTGCCTGTGATATTATCTGGCTTGCTTCCTTCAAGGCTGCATGACTCCTGGTGTCCCCATTAGTGATTGATGTATCCCAAAGTAGTGGTGTTGATTGATTGCATCCTTATTAAGTCCCCAGAAGACAGAACCATTTTTATTAGTCTGAGCATCAAGAGCTTGGCGTCCTCTGGTGACCATGCTTTTTGAACCATGAAGAATTGGAACACTCCTCCCCATACTGGCATATGTTGGTATCATCTTCCAGTGATATAGCAGGAATGACTTCCCCCAATGTCAAGGCTGGATTGGAAATCTACTGAGCTAGGGAGTTTTTTGCTTAGCTGTATAGGAGCATAGACTGGTTTAAAGAAGGAACATGCTTGTTCCATGCCAACAAGATGTTGCTGTGGTGCAAATTAAATCAACTTCCATGCAGTTAAATCAGTCCACTCCAACTTTTTTAACTGCACTGAAATTGATTTCATTTGCACCGCAGACTATTTCATTTGGACTATGGGTCTTCACCATTATTGCACTATTTGCTTTTAAGTGTGATGTTCGTTATTATAGATATTGGTATTAGTTTACTTAAGAGAGTCTTTATTGCTCCTCATGGAGGGAACATTGAATGTATTAGGAGTGGATGGTAATTATTTATTGATTAATTGTATAATTCTTGTTGTGCTCATTTATGGTTACACTTGATTGATTCCTTGCACTTCGAGCCATTGGGTTATTAGGATTGACGAGGGTAAAGGTTTCTTCAGATAGATTTGTGGTGTGGAAATATTGGATACATATTTGAGAATCACACCACTGTTGTGGTGTCAGGGTAGCAATACACATTTTTTTTGTTTCTTCAGTGTTATATGTGGGAACACATTTTTTTATTTCATTTTATTCACCTCAGCACATACATTCATAGTAGCACAGTGAGATATAAGGTGATATTTTAATGTTGCATATATAATTCCTTTTCAGTCTGAAGCAATTTTCAGTCAAATCCAATACACTATGGCAACCTGCAGGCCTTCTGGTATACAGAACTTCCCCAGAAATGTAATTTCCTGTTTGTGTAATTGGCTCACTGATTTTCCCAGAAGTCTGCACTAAAATACAAGTCAGATTTTAGGCATCTTCTGCAACAAACATTTCATTTTTGGTTAGATAATCTCTAAGGATTTATTACTTTTAAAAAGATGCAGACACTGCAACTTTCGCCATTAGAACACTGAAAGTGCATCCGCTGACTAATAATGAAAAAGTCACTCCCATTCAGAATTATCAAAAGACACAAAATGGAACTAATAGCGTTTCCTTTAGAGCAGAAACAAGTAGGAATGCACATCACCCACAGGGGATTGTTTTTTTTCTCAATAAAAGTGCAGTGCATACTGTCTTGTAGCAAAGTCCTTATGGCAAAAAGTGACAGTAAAGTGAGTGACCTTTGGTGTGATTTGAACTGAGACCAAGCTCTAATTGGTTGAATTTTGAAAATCGATTGACGCTTTTCTGGCAATATTATGTGTAAATGCATAATATTCAGGATATGCATGATATAGTAATGGAGGCAATATCTCTTACACTTACTAATGGCTATAGTTCCAAGGTAATAAACAGGGTCACCCTGTCTTGTCTATGACGCTGGACCCTATATGAGGTCCAGTGTTTGCCCAACATGGTGGATCTTCAGGTTCTGGATACCAAAGGGATGGCTAGCACCCTGCATCATACTACACACATTGTACAAAGTGCCACGATAAGTGCCCATACACTACCCGAAGCAACATTACAGGTCGTCCGCACATTGTGGGGTCCAGGCACGGCTCCCAAGCTTTTACTGATCCGGGTACACTGCTACTACCATTATATTAGAACACAGTGAGGAATTTGATTGGGGAGTTAACTGAATAGTCCAAAGTAAAATAATAAACTAGTTAAAGTGACATGAAATCCATGACCCGGCATTCACTATATCTGGTCTCCCACAGCATACAGTACATATAAATGCAATTATTATAGTAAATATAAATTAATAAATACTTTTTTTCATCAGCAATATATAGCAGTCTTGTCACTTCTATCAGTGTCCAGCTGAGCCCTGGTTAATCTTGTAGAAGTTTTAATTCTGCTCTGACTGTCCTATGAGGCTGCACAACCTCTGACTCTCTGGACAGTTCTGATTGGCCCTGTGCTGATCACATGCACCCTCCCCCCCCAAAAAAACAAAACTTCTCTAACCATACACACAAAACTGAGCATGTGCAGAGTGACTCCTAGAGCTCTGTACTATCAGCAGATGGAACGGGGACAGTTGAAGAAAGCAAGGAAAAGAGAAGACAGGATCAAACAGCCTTTTTACACAGTGTGGAGGATTAGCCCCTTACGTTCCACAGTGAGTATATCAAGCATGCTTTACAGCATATACAGACTGATTTTACTGTTGTTGATTTAGTAACACTTTAAGCTAAAGATGATTTCTTCAGAAGGAAGAAGAGGTGCAGGGTCAAGTTACCTACTAGTGGTTGTAAACTCTTACATATACCCAGTGAAGTGACTATAAAACCTTCCTACATATGCTGTACCTGTTTATCTGCAGTCATCTTTACTCTACAGCCAAAGTGCAGAATTCATACACTTTGTCTGGGCTTTCAGAAAGCAGGTGGCAGGGAGCTCTGCATCCCTCCTTTCACACAGCATACAGGATGAGAGCTGAGGCTGTCAATCATAAGCTCCCTCTCCTGTCACCTTTTTTCTCTTGGTGTCAGGAATATGTGTCAGAAGTGACTCATGTAGATAGCAAAGGAACAAAGCAAGATGTAGATGACACTTAGTGGCCTGGATTGAGACAAGCACCTATTATAAAGGGATATGCCAGAAATCTACAGCAACTTTAAGGTACCTTTCTACAATACAGGGTCTCTAAATACCAATGTTAGTAAAAGATAGATTTAGAGGTTCTAAATTACTGTATCACCCAATATATGGCTTCCATCCAGTAGCCAAAAAATATGCAGACCAAAGAAGAGATTTGTGAAAAGAGATTCACAAGAAAGCGGCTACATTATGGACAGAATGCGATCCTCAGAAAAATTTCCAAAAATTATGCTTTATTACACATTAATAATTGACACTCGGGCAATCGCCCTGGTTAACCATCACCTCAGTATGAGACAATACACACAGACCTAAAACCATTAAAATCACACCAAGACCGGTCTGGATATATGTGCTGCAAAGGCTATGACCACCATAGTCTAAAGCATTTGCAGCACCTGCACATAGAATACACTCCCTGTAGGAGGTATTATCAAAAAATTATACCGTAGGTATATAATATCACGTGCTATACATATAAGCACATATAGTTACCACATAGGTTACACTCCCTGAAGGAGGTGTTTTCAAAAATTGTACCAAAAGGTATATAATTTCACATGCTATGCAAATAGGCAAATACAGTTACCACCTGGAGAGTAGCATAACCCTAGGCCTATATAACGCAATGTGGGTAAGAAATTGAATGAAAAAAAGAGGGGGGTGAACCCCAATAATATGATGATGGATTCATGGAGTACAACCCTATAGATGCACATGTGGTTGGGGCCCATCTATCTGTAATATACGTAAATAATTGCAAAGATTCTTATAGATGAAAGAGTCCCTGTTGATGTCTTGATGGAGAGATGAATGTAAATAGCAGAGGCCTGCTTTATATGGTTTCTTCACCACAACATGTGGACTACAAACCACTTTAATATTTGGAATAAGATGAGGCCCAGTTGATCTTCCGCCTGTTGCAATATATGTAGTATGCCTTGCATCTAGATAAAGCATCATAATGTCCCCATCCTGTAATAAGACAAACGATATAGGAATAGTCACTCCGGGTACTCTCACTCTAATGTATATATAGTATAAGTAGCAAGGAACCTTCTTCGTTAATCCTGTAACAGTCCACTCATCACATGTGCAATGGGTAGTAGAAAATAAAGATATCCTTCATGGGTACTGCCGTGTTACTCCAGGGAACAGCCGCTTACATCAGCCGACATTTCGCGGGTTCCAACCTCTCCATGGCGCCTGTACAGCCTTTGCATGGCTCATGGCATGTAAAAATGGCTGCCTCCTTGTAGGTCGGCGTGCATATCGCCAATGCACATGACCGGAAGTGACGTATCTGACGTATGATGTCAACTCGTTTCGCCGATGGGCGTATCTCACTCAGCTTCGTCAGGACCAATGAGATTCCTGCATTTCAGCTTCCTATTTATAGTGGGTTTAGACCCACCCACATATGCAAATTGTTGACTTGCAGCTATTCTCAATGGGAAGAAAGGCAAATTACTTAGCACAACAGCTGGTCATTACTCACATTAAAAAGAACAGGCAACTGGATATATCAATGAGAGGAAAGGCTTATCATATTCTATTGATATTAAAGGAAACAAATAGTTACCGCAAACTCACCAGAAGATGGCGATATTAATTAGGAAATCCCTAAATAAGGCTATTTGACCAAAGATATCTGAAGATCACAATGAAAAAAATTGTAACCTATGTGCAGGTGTTGCAAATGCTTTAGACTATGGTGGTCATAGTCTTTGCAGCACATATATCCAGACCGGTCTTGGTGTGATTTTAATGGTTTTAGGTCTGTGTGTATTGTCTCAGACTGAGGTGATGGTTAACCAGGGCGATTGCCCGAGTGTCAATTATTAATGTGTAATAAAGCATAATTTTTGGAAATTTTTCTGAGGATCGCATTCTGTCCATAATGTAGCCGCTTTCTTGTGAATCTCTTTTCACAAATCTCTTCTTTCGTCTCTAAATACCAAGTCTGTGTCCTGTACTATATGATTAAAATAAATGGTCTGTTCTAGTGCTGATCATAATATAGAAAATAAATTCAAAAGTATTATAACGTTTCTAATTAATTTCTAATCTGTATTTTTTTAACCTACTGGTAACATTTTTAAGAAAAATGTGTATCCTAAAACTCTAGATGCACAAAGTAGAAGGAGAAAATAAATAAAACTATGCACTTTTGGCACAAAATGAAGAAAGATGAGAGCTAGAAAAACGTAGGTGTAATCAGCAAATTTTTATACACCAATCAAAATAGATTGACATTTTTTTACTAGTGTGTGAGAGAGTAGAGAACAACAACCCAACAAATAAACTTAGGCAATGTTTCTGCAATCTTTCTTGAAAGCAAAGAAATTGTGTTGCTCTTGACCTGCAATATCCCAAACAATTGTTCCCATTAACATAAAGCAACACAACAGAAAAATCGTCAAAAATCTATTTAAATCTATTTAACAGTTACCTTCCATATGCCAATTATTAGGCCAGGATCAAGATAAAAGAGTTTTATAAGCGAGTCTTGCCCAATGAATCTGCTGGATCTTTTGAAATCCTTCAAGTTATACTCAGCGATGAGTGAATGCCTTTGAAGCCTTGTTGGAATTATAATAAAAAGTCAGTTATTTTCTGTGAAGTTTATTTTTAAAATTGAAGGATAAAGATTCTGAATGAAGAACAGCATCAATTTGTCTCCTAGAAACTAGCCACCATCACACTTTAAAACATATATTGTAGCTTGGTTGTTAGGTGGAAAACAGATACCTCATACATGATACTTTTGGCTGTGTAATCATGAAAAGTGCCTTTGTATGATGTATTATAGTTTATATCACTTCAAAACTTCCTTTTTCCTAATTTTATATATCAAAAGGTTGAGATCAAGATCATACTCTACCTGATTTTAAGCTGTCCAAAAACAAAAGAATAAAATCAAGGGTTGCACAGTGCTTAAAGAAGAACTCCAGGATAGGCAAAAAAAACAAAATCACCCATTAGTACCCCCCTACACAAAACACTAAACAGTTATTTACATTTTGAAAATCCTTACCATTTAGGATAAAAGTCTAATTGAATTTTCATGACCTCACCTGTGTAATTCAAAGGATAACAACTCTGCCAAGGAGGAAGTGTAACAGCAGGGGTTACATCATATCCTCTCCTCGCTCTCTGCAGTAAAAGGAAACCACAGTTCCCATCAACCACAGGTACACTAGGCCTGTACATGTTGAATGAGTCTGAGAGTCCCAGTCAGCCCACCACTGGAAGTGGAGGTGAATTACATCCCTGTGTCCTGGAGAAAGAACTACAGAAGGGAAGTGCCAAGACCAATGGCTGTGGGAATAGGAGGCATAGCAGCCACTGGTGTTACCAACAGGAAATGGTTTGATTTGAAAATAAATAGGCTATTTCAGAGCAACTACTGAGTGAACCAGAAGATGGATGACATATTCAGTAAAAGTAGGAAATCAGCAACAAGAACATGTAAAGTTGTATTTGCCTGGAGTTCTACCTTAAATTCAAGCTAAATGTGTATATACATAAATCCCCCCAAAAATCAACATAAAACATATATTCAATAAAAATACATTTCCTAAACTTGTGTCATTAACCCAAAATGTGCCACAAGATGTATCTTTCCATATCCACAGTATTGTTTTAGGGTGTTTGTCCACTTAAGTTAAAGTAACATGTCTTCATGCGTTTGATCAGCAAACCACACATAGTCTGTGCTATAAACTCCCTAACCTATAAACAGGTTTAAATCGGTTTCACTATACACTTATTGGAATTTTGTTTTACCAAAGACATATGGTGGAATACAGTGTGCCCTAAATTTATGAAGAAATTGTATTTATTTTTTATTAGCTATGTTTTATAGCAAAAAGTAAAAAATATTGGTGTTGGGTTTTTTTTACATTTCCAGTCTTTTTTCATTTATAGCTCAAAAAATAAAAAACCCAGTGATGAATAAGTATGGCCAAAAGAAAGCTCTACTTGTGTGAAAAAAATTATATAAATTTCATTTGTGTACAGTGTTACATGACCATGCAAATGTCAGTTAAAGTAGCGCAGCGCTGTATAGCAAAAAATGGCCTGCTCATGAAGGAGGGTAAATCTTCCAGAAGGCAAGTGGTTAATGAATACATTTCATTAAATTTTCAGGGATGAGCCCAAGGGTATCAGCACTAATCTTTTGATACTAAGAAGTCAAGTCATAAGAAGGACTGGGGAAGAGAAGATGTAAACAGCTTGACTAAGATAACATTAATTAACACTATATTGGTTGAAGATGTGATGCATTTAAGAGCTCAACTACATCCAGTGCAAATTGGGTCATGAGGAAGTGGCTCTACGTTGTGAAATGCACAGACCCCTGAATACATAAGGCTATAATGTTTTGATGTTACTAAATTATGTATTACATGGTGGTCCTCCCACACCTACATCACTGGAATAAACCCCATAGTGATTGGCCAGGGTGAAATAAATATTCACAAGTCAAACGTCTGCATCTCCTCATTGCTGGAGAACACTGCCCAAGGGCAGGCAGAGCAAACAATGTACCTGGGCTTAGAAAAAAACTAACAAACCAAGATAACGTAAAGAAAGATACAGCTTGACTGCCAACTCAAAATTTAATCTATGGACATTCTAGTTTAAAGGCAGAGTTCCTATATTATAGTATTTGTGTGCACTAAAATAAATTTGAGTATATTTTTTAGTGAAAATATACAGTAGCCTAGTTATAGGGTGAATAAAAAATTTTTTTTTTTAAATCAACTGCCACTTTTTATTCTACAAGGTCTCTGCTTTCAGAAAATATGCAACTGTAGGAGATTTAGATAATAATAGATGTAAACTGAGCATTTTAACAGGAAAGCAATATAAATGAGCGCGCTGGAGAAGTGGTTGCTAGCACCAAAAGAGGTAACACATCAACCTCACAAAACAACACTGGAAAAAGAATATAGCAGCGTTTTAAATACATATCCCTGTGGCATAAACATACATTTTATCTGTAAATAAAAAACAATCATTGTACTAGTGCAAAAAGCTCTGCATAAATTGATGGCACTATATAAGTACCTGAAATAAATAAATAAAATAAAGAATCACCTCCAATATAATTGGTGTCACAAGTTCCACATTGATTAGTATTTCATAAATAGATAAATGAATAATACGACGACTATAAAGAATCAATCAATAATGCTACAATATACATGTGTTTAATCAATATAGTGTATATCCAGATGAGAAAGTTTCAAAGTGCAAAAAAACTTCTCCACCTTGTCACCAGCAGTGTGCAATCCTCCACCTCTATGCACTAACCAGAGGGCTAAAATACAAAGGCATGTATTATAGCCAATGCTGTGTGTCCCAGGTACTCTCCTCAGCATCCAAGCCCCTGGCCGCCTGTATATCCCAGGTACTTGCTCATATACAGACGCCAATCAGGTTTCCTGGATTGAAAAGTGCTCATACCACGGAGCCCAGAAAAAAGGTATATGGTATAGTACTTTATTATAAAATTGCTAATACACAACAATAAAACCAACCACATGGCGATATCACACAATCAGTCCAGACTTACTAAAATGGCTGCTGATCCGAGATCTGGAAACGGCCGCATGATGTCAGCATGTAAGGCTCCTCCCAACGTGATCGCACAAAAATACTGAGGAAAGTACCTGGGATATACAGCATTGGCTATAAAACATGCCTTTGTATTTTAGCCTTCTGGTGAGTGCAGAGGTGGAGGATTGCAACCTGTTGGTGGCAAGGTGCAGAAGTTTTATTTTGCACTTTGGGACTTTCTCATCTGGATATACACTATATTGATTGGACACATGTATATTGTAGTATTACTGAGTAATTCTTTATAGTCATTGTGTTTTTCGTTTATTTATGATATACAGATCTGTGTGGAACTTGTGACTTGTGGAGGTGTCCCTTCTCTTTTTCACTTTTTGCACTAATACAATGATTGGTTTTTATTTACAGGTAGAATTTATGTTTATGTCACAGGGATATTTATGTTAACCGCTGCACTATTCTTTCTCCAGTAAGCATTTTAACAGGTTTCCAAATTTGTTTTTTAAAAATGGTTCTAGCAGAGAAAGAGAACATTTTTCAAGCTCTATCTAAAAGTTAAAAAATGGCTTTACGTACACTTTATATACAACAAATTCACAGCCAAACAGAACAAAAAAATTCGAAAAAAATCCTCTACAATAAAAAAGGATCAAGAACAATATACAAAATTCCCTCAGTCCAAGCAAGCAAGTAATTTTATAGTATGAAGAAAAGAGCTGAAACTCTGCTATAATCTTATTTTCTTAAAAGAGAACTATAGACATAACTTTTTTTTTCCATTTTGGATAGAGTAAGGGAGGGTTATAACCCGTCAATTATTTTTCTTCAATCTGTGTCCAGTTGCTGAGATTTCCCTTTACTTTCTGTCCCATAGCTACACAGGAAGTTAGAGGAAATCCTTGCAAACTAGGGAATTCCTTGGGCACTACCAGGTCACCAGAACTAGTGTCCCCATTGGAAGATTTCCCACATGTTACTTTTCTGGGAACAACCCAAAATTTGCGATTTTCTTTTACTTTCACTGTCAATGATAACAGTAAACAGGACAAATAGAGAGTGTGAATCTCCTTAATAGGGACAAAGACAGATATAAAAACTTACAGATGTTTTAATCCCTCTCCACTCTATCCAAAACTAAAAAAAAAAAAAAGTTTTTCCTTTAGTTATATTTTAATCTTGTTAGCATCTGATGATTAAAAGGTGTTGAAAAACACCTTTTGGTAACACATGAATTTTTAGGTGTGAACTTAGGAAGGTTAGAGGACAAACTGGAAAAATACATACCCGTTTTTAGGAGAGCACAAACAATCAGCCTGAATCTGTGTAATCCCATGGAGCTGAAGTGTGATCAGAGTTTGAAAGCCAGGCCAAGTATAACTATTCCAACATATGGTAAGGGATGTATCTCTGAAATTAATAGAAGACTGCTCAATTATTGTTTCTTTCCCATTAATATCTTTGAAAGTAAGGGCCCAAATTAATCCAGACATTCTGCAAACAGATGAAAAAAGACTTTGATGAGAACTTAATGTCAAAAAGCAGTCACTGAAACCAAAACCACACTTCTGTTTGAATATTGATATAACATATTTCATACCCACAAAAGGCAAGTGCTTTAAAAAATTGTGAAAAAAATGTAATGTCGCTTCCTTGCAATGTGACAACCTGGAAGTGTTCTGCACACCATTGTTGTACACAATGCCATGAGAGCTATATACTGCACAGATTTCAGTAAACTTTCTGCAGATGCATACCACACACTGTTCTGAAACAAATAGTGTTTATTTGACCATGTCCTTTCTCTGATTTCTGAATGAGAGGTTCAGCCTTTATTATAACCATCTAGGGTTGTAATGTGAAAGCTGCCATGTCTATGTCTTTTAGAATAGCGCAAATCATAGGTAATCTGAACAAAAATAGAGCTCAAACTGCAGGGGATGCCAATAAGAAGATTTGTATCCAAGGCTCACCTAACACGTTACAATTTGACCATACAATCTTTGCACAATTAATTCTTGATTAACAAAAACTATGTAAACTATTATATAGTTGTTGTTAACAAGTATTTAATGCAAGGAACTGCCTGATCAGATACCAATTGATGCAATAGTTTAGGCAGGACCTACCTAAACTATCAAATCAATTGGTATCTCATCAGGCAGGCCCTTGTATTAAATACTTGTTGGTAGATCTAAAGGAAATTGTGCAATCAGATTATAACATGTATGTGGAGCTTTAGTGTTGACTTTTGAGTAAAACAGCGAGTCCGTCACACATGCAGGGAATGAATTTTTGGCTGGAGAAGACTGGATTTAGCTATACTTTCACGTGTGGAATAAAAACGAAATCACTGGAGCTTCAGTGTGTTACTGTAACTTTAAAAGAATCGTTTTTTTCTAACACAATAGATTTTAGACAAAAGACAAACGGTAACAGGGGATACAGAAAGCACATGATATAAGCCAAAATATTTAGCTATGAGCATGAATTTTAAAAAAAGGTACATGGAAAGTTGAAATTATGTAGCAATCTTATAGATCCTCAATACCCCAAGGCTAGATAAAATGAAAACATTAATGCTTTAGAGACTCTAAAGTCATGGATACCTCTGTGGAGTTAAAATGGGCATTTAGGGCTATTGTAGGGATAAGAATAGGGGCTGTGACAGCAAGAGGAAAAGTGAAAGAAGCGTGGTAGTGGAGGGAACGGGTACGTGGTATACTGCTTGTGTGTAATACCAGGAGGAGTCCCCTGTGAGGCCCAGGAGTTAGGGTCGCCACGAAGTGCTTGACGGTTCACAGACTATGACAAATGTGTTTGGTGACCATTCTATCAAGGAGTTTATGTTGAAGGTAGGGGGTAGGTAGGGCTTGATCCTTGGGCCTTAATGTGTTTTGAAATTTCAGATTAGTAGACACTATTGGAGGCAGTGTTCATATGCAGGCCGAAGGCTTTTGAGTTTTGACAATGCCTCGTTTGTATGTGATCACTAAGTCATAGCCGACATAGTGATCAGAGAACTGGAAAACAATCTTATTAGTAACTAGTCATCTGCACGAAATGAAGCTGTCAGTAACAGCCAAGATTGAGAGCCACCAGCACTGCAAAATATCATCTGTTGGCTATCAAGGGGAGGATGTTTATTAATGTAGTAGAGGGCATTGTGCTAGGAAACATTAAAGTGGCTGAACCCTTAGAGGTAAAAAATAAACAAAGCAAATCCCATTATAGTGTGTACTAACCTGAACCCAAAGCACAGAGTCTTATTCCACTCTGATCCCTCCTCTCTCTGCATGACTCGCTCCTAATAGTTTAAGCCAACACTTCATCCTCAAGGGAGATGCCTCACAAGAGATGACTCCCATGCCCACTGATCTCTGTGCTCTAAACTCTGCAGGGTGTGTGACCTCAGATCCCCACCCACTGCTTTCTGCTGCTAAGAAAAATCTTTTCATCTGTATGTTGTAGAAGGCTGTACATGAATGATGGATGCCGATAAACAAGATCTGTTTAATTTTTGTGTATCATATTAGGCTTGCTACTTCGCTGGACATATGTAAAGGTTTACAACCACTTTATATAGTTTCAGGGCCAAAGCGGTAAGATGTATGCAATGTTATAACTTCATTATGACTTAATGTATCCTTTTTGTCCTGGATATCAGAGAGCATCTTAAAGCATAAGGAAAAACGTCTTAAGGGTCTTTTTTTTGTGGGGAATTACCAACATTTTTTGTAGTGCAGGGAGTAAATACTGACATCATGTCCATCCAAGGCCTTGGTTTTGTAAGATCATTATAAGGTTCACAACTGTATACATGTACAGTGTCACTTACAGCATGCACATGGAAGACTAAAAAGGTATGGGAGGTTCAAGTGATCAGTGCAGGACTTAGATGTTTTGAAGAAACAGGCCTCAAAGTTAATTTATATTACCTGCTTGGCAAATGTCATTTGATCCTTGTATAAAAGCTGTCAGTGGAATTTTCTTCAAAATCTAATACACTTACTTAACTGGCTTTTCCATATTAGCTGGCACACCAAATGCATTGTATTTTTTTGCAGCTTTCAAAATCCGATTCATTCTTTTGTCCATTCCAGTTTTTAATTCATTGATATAGGTCTTCTTCCAATAACCAGGCTCTTTGTCTACAATTGTAGTGTCATTTAATCTTTTCCCAACCGAATTTATAGAATCATACTTCCAACACAGATTTTTCTTCAAAAGCACATTGTAAATTTTATACCACAAAACACTGAAAAAGAAAAAGAAATAAAATGGTTATAATTGATCATATATTTTACGTAACTAAACAAGGTAGTATTAAGTAATATATATTAACCAAAATTACTGACCCATAAAGCCACAGCAGAATAAAACTGATTTGTAAATGTATTACTATTAAAAGTATTTTAAAACTATTAAAGTATGTTATATGGCTGAAATATAAAGTTGCTATTAGTGGTCCCACTGCTCCTTTATCAGATGAACTATGACAAGGCCAATTAAAGCCCATTTCCAGACAAAACGTAACCCCTTTCCTGCTCCCCTCAATGGATAAAAAAATAATGCATTTGGCCACTAGATGGATCCAGTTGCCATAGGAGTTTTTTCCTATTTAACCCCTTCATGACAGGGGTTAAAACAAATAGGTCCAGGCCCTATTTTGCAACTTTGAGGTGTTAGTAAAACTGTGCATATGATTACACCTACTTTGTGTAGCCATTATACCTTGTTTTATTCAGGAAAAAATGGTAAATAGTCCCGAATATCACTTGATTTTTTTTTCTAATTATCAACGGAAAACGTTCCCAAAAGTTAAAAAAAAAAAAAAAATATATATATATATATATATATATATACATACATACATACATACATATACACACACACACACACATACATATATATATTTTTTTTTTGGATATAAAAAGTCTACACACCCCTGTTAAAATGTCAGGTTTTTCTGATGTAAAAAATGAGACAAAGATAAATCATTTCAGAACTTTTTCCACATTTAATGTGACCTATAAATTGTACAACTCAATTGAAAAACAAAATGAAATCTTTTAGGGGGTGGGGGAGTAAGTATAAAAAACTAAAATAATGTGGTTGCATAAGTGTGCACATCCTCTTATAACTGGGGATGTAGTTGTGTTCAGAATTAAGCAATCACATTCAAAGTCATGTTAAATAGGAGTCAGTACACACCTGCCATCATTTAAAGTGCCTCTGGTTAACCCCAAATAAAGTTCAGCTGTTCTAGTAGGTCTTTCTTGACATTTTCTTAGTCGCATCCTACAGCAAAAGCCATGGACCGCGGAGAGCTTCCAAAGCATCAGAGGGATCTCATTGTTAAATGTAGCAGTCACGATAAGGGTACAAAAGAATTTCTAAGGCATTAGATATACCATGGAATACAGTGAAGACAGTCATCATCAAGTGGAGAAAATATGGCTCAACAGTGACATTACCAAGAACAGGACGTCCCTCCAAAATTGATGAAAAGACGAGAAGAAAACTGGTCTAAGAAGCTGCCAAGAGGTCCACAGCAACATTAAAGATGCTGCAGGAATATCTGGCAAGTACTGGCTGTGTGGTACATGTAACAACAATCTTCCGTATTCTTCATATGTCTGGGCTATGGGGCAGAGTGGCAAGACGGAAGCCTTTTCTTACAAAGAAAAACATCTAGACCACGGCTAAAATCTGCAAAAACACATCTGAAGTCTCCCAAAAGCATGTGGGAAAATGTGTTATGGACTGATGAAACCAAGGTTGAACTTTTTGGCTATAATTCCAAAAGATATGTTTGGCTCAAAAACAAAACTGCACCAAAATAACACCATACCCACAGTGAAGCATGTGGTGGCAGCATCATGCTTTGGTACTGGTTTTTTTCAGCTGGAACTGGGGCCTTAGTCAAGGTAAAGGGAATTCTGAACAGTTCCAAATAAAAGTCAATATTGGCACAAAACCTTCAGGCTTCTGCTAGAAAGATGAAAATGAAGAGGAACTTCATCTTTCAGCATGACAACGACCCAAAGCATACATCCAAATCAACAAAGGAATGGCTTCACCAGAGGAAGATTAAAGTTTTGGAATGGCCCAGCCACAGCCTAGACTTGAATCCGACCGAAAATCTGTGGGGTGATCTGAAGAGGGCTGTGCACAGGAGATGCCCTCACAATTTGACAGATTTGGAGTGTTTTTGTAAGGAAGAGTGGGCAAATATTGCCAAGTCAAGATGTGCCATGCTAATAGACTCATTCCCAAAAAGACTGAAAAGACCTAAAAAATTTCAGTTTCTTGTTCAACTGAGGTGTACAGTTTATAAGTTAAATTAAAGATGGAAAAAGTTCTAAAATCATTTATCTTTGTCTCCTTCTTTTACATCACAGAAAACTGACATTTTAACAGGGGTGTGTAGATTTGTTATATCCACTGTCTATATATATATACACATATACACACATACATTTGTCAGAAAACCTTTCCTTTCAAAATCAACATTTTCTATGGGACACTATACTACAAAATCTACCCACAAATGCGGGCCAATGGCTGCAAACAAGATTTGTTAATTTGCATACACAAAAAAGTATTCTTCCTAACAAATTAATTCAAGACCATGTTACAAAATAAATACACCCCTATGAAAGTCTTAATTGCAATGGTAATTTTTAGACAACAAAATCCTAATTAACAAGAATTCAACTACAGGTGAGTCTAATTATTCATTAAACAGGTGTCCAGCAGATATGGCATGCATGGGTGTCATCCACGAAGGAAGCCTCTCCTACAGCTCATGCACAAAAAAGCCCACCTAGAATTTGCCAGGGCCCATTGTGAAAAAGAAGAAGCCTACTGGTACTCTGGAGTGATCAGACCAAGATAAATGTTTTTGGAACTGATGGCTTCAAAACTGTATGGCGTCGCAAAGGTGAGGAGTACAAATTAAAATGCTTGGAGCCTACAGTGAAACATGGTGATGACAGTGTCGTCCTGTGCAGCTCTTTCAGGGGAAAGAGTTGGGTATAACAATACTACAATATAATAAGTACAACATCAGTATACTCTTACAGCTGTTGAAGAGAACAATTTCTTACAGCATATTATAGGTAGTAAGACCAAATGGTATGTATATGTTACCACTGTGATATAATTTTAGTACACTTACATACTCCATACCATATATACAAATGATCTGAAGGTCATAAAACAGGATTGTGATGCATATGGAGTTGCTGTTGGCCCATGGCCCACACAGGTACCACCAAAGAAGCACCCTCAGGCCATCCACCTCACTACAGGGATCCCATAGACTTCAACCTAGCGTTCTGTAAACATCCAAAGGTTCTATAGGAGTATGCATGAATCATCACAACTGTGTCATAGAGCTACAGACAAAAACAGAAGTATTGGATTAAAGTATGGATAAGAGAAAGAGGGAGTACAATGAGTAAAGAAAATATATACAGGGATCCAACCAGGAGTAGTCCCAAAAATACATCAGGGTATAAAGCTTACCAGGTTTCAATGTGAGAGGGATTTGCACATAATGGCCTGTGTTGCTCCAGGAAGACACATAGGCGGAATGGATCAATATACAGTATATATTGAGGCAATTGGGATAGTGCCTCCCACAAATGGGCCGATCTATAGGAGGTAGGATGCCCATCGGAATGACCGGCATGGTGTGGCGTCCATCTTGGAGTCCTCCGGCATCATCGGAGCTTGGCGTCGCACTGTCCCAAGCAAGGCGTGATGACATCACATGTCACCACTCCGCCGGCATGCAAAAGATGGCATGGCGCAGATGTTAATGAGCGCGGAAAGCGAGGGCGTGCCAGCAACTCGCAGACCGCGTGTAAGGGGCATGATCGTGAAGGCCAACCACCACCAACATTTCGTTCACAACATCGACCTCCCATGAAATTCCCAGGCTTGGGTGTGCCGGGCAGTAAGCCAGAAGGCCAAGTAAGAGGGGGCCGTTAGCTAGCACCACCCCACAGCCTGACAGAAGCCCCATTAGACAAAATGCATCATAGACAGAATAACAACAGTGGATATAAAAGTACATGGACATGAAAAATACCATAGGTAACATGTATGTCAATGTGGAACATATTCATGCTGGGGAAAGAAAGGAGTAGAGGTACTGCTTTATTAATACAGTCAATAAAAAATTAAAGATAATAAATACAATGATATGTATTTCCCCTCTCTCGGTGTGGATGTAATAAGAGAATCTTTTCACCAAGGCGTGGGACAGAATGGAAAAAATATGTTGGCGACCATGTAAGGATGGTAGTTGGGTCGTCATAACATAGTAGAATCTAAACACAGAGAGAGGAGCCTAGATGGAGAGCATGGCAACAGAGGGGGTGACCCTGTGGGTGAGAGCTGGAAGTGACAGAACATCCCTTTCACATATTTAGTTCTCATCCTCCTGAATTGAAACCCTCTAAAAAAGTTAAAAGCCTTGTTCAGGCCTGTTAGTGCTGTGGCATTAAGTAAATAAATCCATTTTAATTCCCGTTGCAACAGAGATTTATTAAAGTCTTCTCCCCTCGGGTTGGGGTGGATCCTGTCTGGTTGACCCCCGAAATTCACTATGTACAAGTTTGTCAAAGGGGACCCTTTTGAATGCAACAGCCGGTGATGCAGGTACCCATGGACCAACAAATGGATCCATGATCAATAGATGCCAATACTTTTTCAAAATGTATATAAAGGTGATAAAAAATTGTGCGTTGCCAAATAATTACATAAAATTAATAAATAGTGACACAAAGAATACAAGCTGCTGCAAACACATAAAATGTGTGTTCATTACATATGAAAAAAATGTATAAATGTGTAGTGCTGCGCTGCTCAAGAAACACTAAGATAGAACATAGCATACATAAAGACCAAAACACGTGTAAAACTTCAACATGAAAGTCCAGGAGGAAGAAAAGAAGGAAAAATCTCTTCAGCAAATGTGGGTAGGAGTATGGTTTTTCCCACCCACATTTGCTGAAGAGTTTTTTCCTTCTTTTCTTCCTCCTGGACTTTTATGTTGCTGTTTTACACTTTTGGACTTTATGTATGCCATGTTATATATTGGTGTTTCTTCAGCAGTGCAGCACTACCCATTTATAAACTTTTTCAAAAACATGTCTAACCTATTTATGTTGAGTATTGTGTGACAATTCTAATGTTTTCATTGCCTTTTTTTTTTTTAAAAAGTAGGTCATGTTGTGGTGTGTTACGAGCATGTCTGTACGCCTTAAGACAAGTATTGGTATAGCCACATTCTAATAATGGAGTTCTCAAAGTATTGGCCTCTTTTTGGAATAGTGTGTCATCCGAACATTTCTTTCTTGCCCTAAGGTATTGACTGTAGAGAATAGATGCTAGCAATGGTTTAGGATGAAAGCTGGTGGCATTAAGAATAGAATTGCTATCAGTGAGTTTACTATAGAGTTCACTGAACAGATGACTGTCAGTATCGTTCTGGACAGAAACATCCAGGAAAGTGATTTGTGTTGTAATCTGTAATGTAAGTCATAGTGAATTTAAGATTTAAATTGTTGTCATTCATGGCTATCAGGAAATCTTTTAAAAGACTTTCTGATCCATTCCATAGGACAAAAATAGCGCTGATATAGTGATGCCATGCCAGAACATGGTCCGCGTACATCGAAAAATTATCGTTCATAAGTATCCAACACTCCCACTCCCCCAGTAAAGGCTGGCATATGAGGTGGCACAATAGGTCCCCATGGCTACGCCCTGTACCTGGAGGAAGTGGGAGCCGTTGAAAGTAAAAGTGTTGTGATTTAAGATGACCTCGAGGGCTGGAAGAATGAATTAATTCATAGATTGTCATGTTAACTTTTTTGGGATAAAGTATGGTGTACCGCTGATATGCCTCTAATGTGAGTTATGGAGCTGTATAGGGCTTCCACGTCGATAGAGACCAAGAACGTGTCACCACCAACGTGTAGTCCCTCCAATATCTTGATAAAAAATAAATAGTGTTATGAACATAGGAAGGCAGGCTTGCTACAAAGGGTCTAAGGTAGCCATCTACAACTCGGCTGAGAACCTCAGTAAGAGCTCCGCGGCCAGAGACAATAGGTCTTCTGGGGGAATTTACAGTATTTGTGTACCTTTGGGAGGGCATAAAATGCGGCCACCTTGGGAAAGCTGGTTCTGATAAATTCCCAAGTGTACATTGAGATATCATTTTCAGAGTATGCTCAATCAACTAAGAGATAAAACTCTTCATTGTGAATATTAAAAGGGATTTCGGTATCTAATGATATCAATCTTTGTTGGCTAAAATCTTATTACAAATGTGTACATATCTGTCATTTTCCATGATTACAATGTTTCCCCCCCTTATCAAAGGGTTTAATTGCTATCGTGTGATTGTTGACCAGCGTTTATTTTTTTTTTATTATTTCTAGTCAGATTTTCAATTTTTCTTTTCACAAGATAACAAAAGGAACACAATATACAGGATCCTGATACATAGGAACCAGGCAGAAGACAAAAACAAAAAATGACTGGCAGATCAACCGAATAACTAAATGGAATGTTCTCTGCAAGACAAATATGCAGAGTAGAGCTTGTCATTCACAAGTGAGACACATCATATTCATACACACAAATATATATATATATATATATATATATATATACACACACACACACATATATATGAGAGAGTCAAGCTCAAAACTGGGGAGCTTGACTCCGTCCCGAAGTGGCACATATTGGTTCATATTCACAGAAAGGAGACCGCACAAGGGTAGGAGTACATTTACATAAAACAGATTCCCAAGGGTGAGAACAAAAATTCTGACTAATATTCCCTGAGGGAGAGGGATAGGGTAGCATTTTTAATGCTAGTTTCTCCCCTGAATTTAAATTGGTTTCCAAGGGCATCATAATCTGGAGCTTACGAATGTTCCTACTCACTAATTTAAGAAAGGAGGCAAAGTTATGGTTAGAGCTAATAGGAGACAACTGATCTGATTTCTTCCTTAGTGTTTTAGTGTTACCATCTGTGACTTTTTTTTTTTCAAAAGAAGGAAAAAAGCAATGAAGACATTAGAATTGTCACACAAAACTCGACCTTTTGAAAAGATATTGGCATCCATTGACCACAGATCCATCTGTGGGTCCATGAGTACCTGCATCACCAGCTGTTGCATTCGAAAGGGTCCCCTCTGTAGGTGACAAACTACATAGTAAATTTCGGGGGCCAACCTGAGGTGACCCTTGTAAAAGGTATGGGATGTTTTGGTGTGGAGCATGCCCATATTGTCATTATATGAACCTGGGTTCCCACATCAGATTACCGAATGGATCCCTCTTTGACCCTAAACACTATGTTAATTGCAAAACCTTTGGGGTCATTTACCTCCTCACTTGTGAATGTGGTTGTTTCTATGTTGGAAAATCAAAATTGGAGCTGTGGAGGCGCATGTATTGACATATTCGATGCATACACAAAAAAGACCCTGAATTACCCCTAGGCCGACACGCGGCCTTGGTGCATGGTGATCATACTCTCCGAGTGCAATTCTTGGCACGTGACAGAATCCACTACAACCCGAGGGGAGGAGACATTAATAAGTCTCTGTTGTAATGGGAATTATAATGGATTTATTTACTTAATGCCACAGCACCACCAGGCCTGAAGGAGGCTTTTAGCTTTAAACCTTTTTTAGAGGGTTTCCATTCAGGAGGATGTGAACTAAATATGTGAAAAGGATGTTCTGTTACTTCCAGCTCTCACCCAAGGGGTCACCCTCTGTGTTGCCAAGCTCTTCATCTAGTCCCCTCTGTCTGTGTTTAGATTCTACCAGGTGTGGGCATGTTATGACGACCCAACTATCATCCTTACATGGTCGCCAACATATTTTTTCCATTCTGTCCCACACCCTGGTGAATAGAATCTCTTATTACATCCACACAGAGAGGGGAAATACATACTGTATATCATTGTATTTATGATCTTAAATGTTTTATTGACTGTATTAATAAAGCAGTACCCCTACTCCTTCCTTTCCCAGGCATGAATATGTTCCACATTGACATATATGTTACCTATGGTATTTTTCGTGTTCATGTACTTTTATATCTACTGTTGTTATTGTGCCTATGATGCTTTTTGTCTAATGGGGTTGCGGTTTGCTGTCAAGCCGTGGGGTGGTGCTAGGGAACAAACCCCCTTTTCCTTGGCCTTCTGGCTCACTGCCCAGCACGCCCAGGTGCTCGGCATGCCCAGGCCCCCAGTACCCCTTATAGGAACTTTCATGGGGGCCAATGTTGTGGATGGCATGTTGGAGGTGGTTGTCCTTTGCGATCGCACCCCCTAGGCATGGACTGCAAGTTCTGGCTCCCCCCCCACGTTCCGCGCTCATTTCCATCTATGCTGTGCCGTCTGTTGCGTGCCGGTGGTGCGGGGACAAGTGGCGTCATCACGCCCCCCTTGAGGAAGGCAAAGCCATGCGCCGCTGATGCCCAGGGACTCCAAGATGGACGCTACACCATGCCGGTCATTCTGGCGTGCATCCTACCTCCGGCTATGGATCGGCCCATTTGTGGGCGGTACTATCCCAATTGCCTCATATATATATATATATATATATATATATATATATATATATATATATATATATATATATATATATATATATATTGGTCCATTCCCCCTATGTGTCCTTCTGGAGCAACACCAGCCATTGTGCGGGAATCCCTCTCACATTGAAACCTGGTAAGCTCTATACCCTGATGTATTTTTGGGACTACTCCCGGTTGGATCCCTGTATATATTTTCTTTACTCATTATACTCCCTCTTTTATCCATACTTCCATCCAATACTTCTGGTTTTATCTGTAGCTCTATGACACAGTTGTGACATAATCTGTCCATATATACTTATGGCATTATATTCATTCATACCCCTATAGAACCTTTGGATGTCTACAGAACCCTGGGTTGGAGTCTATGGGATCCCTGTAGTGAGGTGGATGGCCTGAGGGTGCTTCTCTGGTTGTACCTGTGTGGGCCATGGGCCAACAGCAACTCCATTCGCATCACAATCCTGTTTTGTGACCTACAGATCATTTGTATGTACAGAGCATGTAAGTGTACTTCAATGATATCACAATGGTAACATATACATGCCACTATTTGGTCTATCTATAACATGCTGTAAGAAATTGTTTTCTCCAACAGCTTTAATAGTATACTGATGTTGTACTTATTAGATTGTAGTATTGTTATACCCAACTCTTTCCCCTGAAGAAGGAATGATTTTTCTGAAACGTGTCGGGATACTTTAAAGGCTACACCACGACTGACCAAGTCACATCTCATTTGACAGTTCTTCGTCGGTGTATCTTTGTATGCTCGGGTTAGGGATTGTATTCAACACCTTTCAGTAACCCACATTGCTTACATGGTTTTATGGACCTATGTGGTTCTTCTGTTTTTACTAACAATATATATCTATAAATTAAAGTTGATACTTGTTTTTAAGATATTTTGATTTTACATATATTTTGTCTGCCTTTAAAGTCCCAGGGGGATCTTTTGCTATCACTTTTTTCTTGTCGCTGCTTTGGATGGGATGTTGGCAGAGTCTTCTATTTTTCTATATTTTCTATCACTTGATTCAACATTGCTGTATTACTGAAGAAGATTTATATCTTTTGATTGATATTTGCGTGGTGGGAGAATGATACAAGGCATACAGAATACGTATAAATGAAGGACCGAATTCTAGGGTCTCCAGAACAAATAGTTGCAAGATAGGCTTATCAAAGGTCTTGTGGAGGTCTAAAGAGAGTAACATGGTCTCTGTGTGTGTAGGCCTGTCCCAATAGAAGAGAAAAGCTGATATCAGATTCAATATTCTATGAATTCGATTGAAGGCTTGATGATAGCAGATTTAACCTATTTGATCCAGATGAATATATAATTTTAGAATTAAGTTAAACCGTAAAACAAGGGTTTTGGTAAGAATTTTAAGATCACAATTAATCAGATATGTTGAAATAAATAGCAACATATGTGGTGTTTTTATTGGGCTTTAAGTGTTACTAAGCCCCCAACAGTAAAATCAGTCTGTATACAGTATGCAGTAAAGCATGCTTGTTATACTCACTGTGGAACCTAAGGGGTTAATCCTCTGTGTAAGAAGGATGTATGATCCTGTCTTCTATAAGCCTCCCCTTCTGCTACTGTCCCTAATTCATCTGCTGATAGAACAGAGCCTTGGGGGCAAGCTGCACATGCTCGATTTGGTGTGTTTTGCTAGAGCGTTTTTTCCCTTGGTAGAGTGCATGTGATCAGCACAGTGCCAATCAGCGCTATTCAGACAGAGGGTCAGGGGTCCTGCAGCCTCATAGGACAATCAGGGGAGAATGAAGACTCCTCCTACAAGCTTTAACCAGTGCTCTGCTGGACACGGATAGAAGTCACAAGACTGCTATATACTGCTGATGAGAAAAGGTATTTAGCCGTTTACATTTACTAAAGTAATTGCATTTCCTTGTTCTGTGTACTGTGGGAGACCAGATATAGTGAATTCAGGGTCCTGGGTTTAGTAACACTAACTATTACTGTGATAAAAGCTCTTTTTTCCTTGTGTGGAAAAGATTTGTCCTCCCACAAAGAGGTGATTGTACGTACTGCTTGGACCTGAAGAAGGGGATACTCCCCGAAAGCTTGTCCTCAAAATTGTTTGTTAGTGCAAATAAAAAAAGTATCACGGACAGTACTCAATTGTTTCTGTCCTCCCGCAAAGAATTAATGTAGGAGACCATGTGGGAAGCTTTGTGTAATATCTATTTGGGAATCCATCAGGTCCCAGAGATTTGTTCAACTCTAGTGTTTTAATAACTTCAGTTCCCTCTTCGCATGTGAATGGCTTGTCGATCAGCTCTTCATGTTGTGGTAATAGAATAAAATAAATCTTTTGAGATAATGGGCAATCTTTCAGTTTAAGATTTGGCAGTACATGGATATGGGGTTTAGAACTGAGTTTATTAGCCAATAGGGAACGATATCCGTCTACTCGTACACAGAACTACTTCTCTTTTTGTTTCAGATACATTGACATAGTAGCAAGTAGGGAACCGCTTCTGAAAATTTCTTAGGATAAAAGATTGAGGAAGGTGTCTTTCTCGCTGTTTAAATAGTAATAGTATAGGAATGCGTCTTGTCCTTGCATGTTATGGGAAACCAGTTTAATGGCGGAGTTCACTTTAGGTGTCACAGTCCTTGTGGTGATTGTGGGGTACAGTAATGTTCATCATGGAGCCAGATATTGATGAAACAGGCATGGAGACAAGTAAGACCTACAGATAACCCTCAGAAAAAGAAACAGAATACTATAAGGAAAAAACAAAAAATTAAAAAAACAAGCAATTGTCAGAGAAAAGAGCATATGACAAACATAACTTCTAAACCTAGAAGGAAGAAATTTAAGTAAAATAACTTGTCCTGGAATCTACATGGATCCAGGAGTGAGAGTAGATTCACCAGGGTGCTACCCTGGAAAGGGTCCTTTGACAGAGGGCATATATACCCCCACCGGCACTCAACTTAATGCAATGCAATGTAAGGGTCCATTCACATGGGCATATGCATATTTTCTGCATATGCATATTTTCTGTTTTTATTGGCAAAATGTATGCATGTTTAGTCACGTTTATGAGCATTGATGTGTAAATCTGCAGATCTGTGTGACCCTGGACACAGAGACGGCCAGGGTCACACCTACACAGCTATACGCTGCCAACATTTTTGCACGTGGGCACAACTGTGTGTATGGGTTCATTGATTACTAAAGTGATGCATTTAGATGTGCACAAAACTATGTGCAGTGTGCATCTAAACACAGTTTTTTCTGCCCATATAAATGAACCCTAAGGCAAGACATTTCCTCAAATCCTAGATAGGAGAAAAGACTGACAGTAAGATATTTATCTGAACAGATAGTACTTTTACATTGTAGTAAATGATGCTATTCCCTGAGACACAGGCTATATTATGTGTGGCTGTTACATATGAGTATCCCCACATGGAACGGACCACACCACTGAGATTATGAGGTCTATTACGTAGAGATGAATTTATAATAATAAAAAAAAACAAATCTCCTTAGGAAGATTGGGGAAGTAACAGAAATTGAAGTTTGCACTTTGGTGCATAACACACATCTTAAAGTTGTTGTAAAGGCAGAACATTTTTTTACCTTCATGCATTCTTTGCAGCAAGGTAAAAAAAACCTTCTGAGTGCAGCTTACTCCCCAGCCCCCCCCCCCCCCCACCTTTATACTCTCCTAAACCCAATCTTAATCCAGCTATGTGCACGAGAGCCCAGGCTTGCCTGATTCTCTCACTTTTCACTGGCTTAGAGACATTAGCAGGAGCCATTGGCTTCTATTGCTGTCAATCACAGCCAGTGACCATAGAAGGGCTACTGGTGAGGTTTCTTTGTCAAAGTGTGCATGGACATATGGGCTTATGAAAATGAGGCTGAGGTCAGTGAATAGTTTTTCCCCATCTGGAAGAGTGGAGAAGGAATGATTTTTCCCCTTGTATTTTTGGTACAATCACTGAGGCAATTTTGGAAGATCATCTTACTAATTTTTTATACTACAGCTGTGGCATTCCCTTTTATAGGTATGTTTTTAACCATCACAATTGATATTATTGTGGATATATGCTAATAACGATACCATTGAATGCAAGGGATTCTTTTCACATAGTGAACTGTTTTTTAAACATGTGGAAAATTTACTTGCATATCGTTGTATTAGATCTTAATATTCATTCAGACTTTACGGTTTAGATGAGAAGCAAGGAATGGGCATAGGTGGGTACACCTTACTACAAGGATGATTTTCTGTTTTTCTTTTTACAAAATAAGCCCCCCCCCCAGCAAAAGAGCAGGGGCTACAGTATATTATCATCTATATATGAATGCCTATTTATGCAAGCTTATTTTTGGTAAAGGGGTTCCCCTAAATTCAATTCGTAAATTTGTAAGTACAGAATAAATCATTGGTCAGTGGCTCTGAGTTCCATGGGTTACATACCTATGATGTCTTAGGTAAAGGGGTTCCCCTAAATTCAATTAGTAAATTTGTAAGTACAGAATAAATCATTGGTCGGTGGCTCTGAGTTCTTTGGGTTACATACCTATGATGTCTTAAATTATCATAGGGTTGCGACCCTCTGTTAACTAGCCTGGTAGCCTACTGGATTCTGAGTGTTGCAGTTCCCTTGCGCCCTTGTTTGAGCACAATCACAACGCCTGACAAGATGTAAGCATGTTGAGTACACTCTGTTGTAATGTAATTAAAACACACATGGATTTAGATGGATGTATAACATTTATTAGATACAAAAATTCAACCTCCCCATCCTGAAGAAGCAGAGTTCACCATGAAACGCAATGATATTTAGATCTGGAAAAATACAGCTCAATATATGGCATTTCCATGTTCATATCATATTATATGATATTATTGATACAGTAGGTGTTTATTTCCGATCCGTGTTAAGTGAGATCTGTAAAATATGCCTATATGGGGGGGGGGGGGTTTAACAGTGTTCTATGTCTATGTTATTTTAACGAACATAATAAACTGTCATTTTAGATTGTTTTGTTTGCCTCATGATGTGCCTGTAAAAGTCCAACATTTTGGAGCAATACATTTGTTCCTTTATTTTCTTTGTCAAGCTCCCTTTGAAGTAGATCCCCAAAGTTGACAGTTTCCTTAAGAAGTTGTCTGAGGAAGTGGAGCAGCTAAGGAGAGAACAAGGCTAGATGGATCATTTATCTGACTGAGAAAAAGGTCTGCCATTTCTCTGTCTAGAGCAGATAAGGAGGAGTCCTGTCCAATAGAATGTTTGGACACCTGGGATGGGGAGGGCACCGGGCTACCTTGGGAGTGTATTGTGTCCTGTAGCTCACCATTCCAGTGTGACTGAGCAGACTGAGGATCAGTGGCTGTAACCTCCCTGGTCCCTTTAATTGGCAGGCTTCTTGTACTCTGTGGCAATATTCCCTGCTTGTCTCTCCCATGCTGTGGCTCAGCAACTGCTCTGGCTTCCATCTTAACTCCCCTTGCCAGGCATGGATTGGGAAGGTCACCCACTCTTGTTATGAGCTCTCCACGCCATTTTGCCCAATATGTCTTGGCTCCCACTCTGAACAAGTAAGGGAAATGTCACAGAAAGCAGTGCCAAACCATTATGTGGCATCACTCTTTGAAGCATTTAGGATGCATCCATTGTTGAAGCACAAGAGGAAAAAAAGGATCCGTGATGTCATCAAACCCAGGCAAAGACACCAGTAGGCCTTTAACGTGATGCCAGGTTACCTGCCTGTTTCTGATATTAACACTCATAAGTCCCTTTGAAGGTGTTGTTTAGATCCCTAAAGTTCTGGCAGGACTTCTGTTTCCACCAGGAAATCTCCCATTAGTTTTACTTAGACAAAATTATTCAAAAGATTTTGTGAATGACATATGGATATTTCCTATATGTGAATAATTTAGGTCCAGATCCTACTATATTTATCTAGTTTGCTGCATTTTATCTGTAAGGCAAGAAGAAATGGCGGTTCATTAAACCACTTACTTTTCACAAGATATAAATACACTTTTACAATAAGCCATAAGTTGAATTACTGCTAGTTCAGCCAAAAGAAAGAGAACATTTAAAATATATTAAAAATACACACCAAACACTAGATGTCTTAACATTTTCCTTACTTGTCATTGGAAAGTTCATAGAATTGCTTACTGACACAGCCAGCAGACATCAGAGATACGGGGTCCAAATATGATAAAACTTTAAGGAGAATTGCAGCAGGAATCCTATAGGACACAGAAAAGAAATGTATCACATTAGTGGTAGATGTGATACTGAATGCACAGGTTTGTTCACACCTGAAAAAAAACAACCTGGTAAGCTGTCCATGGTACTTTTTTATTTGCACTAACATAGTTTTCAGGACAAGCTTTTGGACTGTATCCCCTTCTTCAAGGTACGAGCAGTACTAATACACAATGAGATAAAGCAGGAAGAGGGCTATGGACTGGGAAAGGGGGGGGGGGGGGGGGAGTCAGAAAAGTGAAATAGGTAAAAAAAAACTATTGAATCATAATTTCAAAAAACTAAGGTTTACTTTTAGTCCATTGTCTTTTGTGTCAAAATCATACTTAGTTCAAAGTTTTCCTTTGCCATGTGCCTCACCTCATGCATTTAAACCTGAACAACTAATGAGTTATTTCTACAGGTTCTCGGGATACATTGCTAGAGCTCTAACTGTAGAATAGATTCCAGATAGTTTGTCATTGTGATCCTTCTCTACTCATTATTATAACTACCGGTAGTTATAATGTACATGTGTTGCCCAGAATATTTAGTCAGCATAAATTCAGAACAGTGATTCTATTCTCTGTATACAAGAAGATGTAG
Source organism: Staurois parvus (assembly GCF_062004578.1). Classification (NCBI taxonomy): domain Eukaryota; kingdom Metazoa; phylum Chordata; class Amphibia; order Anura; family Ranidae; genus Staurois; species Staurois parvus. Next base: position 35,010,365 of record NW_028318083.1, on the reverse strand, counting down.
GGAAAGACATCATTGCAAGTCATTAAAGTGGAACTTCATTTTCAAATTTTTACCTACAGGTAAGTTTACAATATTAGTCTCTGCAGCGGTGACAGCGCACAGCTGGAGGGCTTTGTTTCAAGGTAAGCGTTTCATAATGTGCTAGTATGCAGTGCATACTAGCACATTATGATATTGCCTTTTTTTTTACTACCGTTTAAGGATCCTGAGGACAAAGAAAATGAGTAAGACATTGATAATAAAAGCAGTAAGATACAAAATAGTCATGTCACCCATATATATATTAAGTTCAGAGAATAGAGTAGGGTTTTCAACACTTTGAATGGAAGATGAAAACTTGAAGTGACTAAATCTGACCAGACACTCTGCAAATCTTCAGCCAGTTCCTGATGAACCAGCCAATTTTACATTGTGGGTCGTCTTGTTGGCACCATCCCTCCCAACCTGTGTGTGTGCGTAAAGCTTAAAGCCTACTTCCTGCTTTCTGTCACTGTTGTTTGCATCAAGCTGGTTCTGTACCATTTGACTGCTGTGACCGTCTCTCACAATCCTGGTCAGAAGTCTTGAAGGAGAGCGGTCAATGAAAGCTTGGTTGGTGCACTGGGAGAACGCTGTGAGCGTGCTCTCAGCACACAACCTCCTGCTGTCGTGACTGCATATGTACAGCAGCTGGGCATTCAAGCCTACCTTTCTTGCCACTACATATATGCATTATGCAGTCAGCAAGAGGTTAAGAATAACTAAGATAATGGATTATAGGGGATATGACTGTATTCCCAGTAGAGATGTGTTTCCAAAGTATCAAGAATAGCAGAAAGCCAGAACAGGAAAAAAGTTCCAGAATAGAGGTGCAGCATAATAGAAGCCATGGTTGTAACAGTTGTAACTGGTAGAGCACGGCAGATGTACAGATAGCCTTTCACATGGAAACGAAAAAGATTAAATGGAATTACTAATAGTTCAGCTTTGTAAAGGATACATGTAAAGACCCCAGAAGCATCCCCAACCATATTAAAGAATGAAAAGAAACACTAATGTAATTGCTAGGCACATACAAAAATGAACCATTACAAAAGAGCCTCTCTTAGGACTAATTAAAGACATTTGGGGTGTGGTAAGCCATGTTTTAACTACTGTTACAGCAATGAACGTAGCACAGTAAGCTGTGGTGCCAATTACTTTCAATAACACCCCAATACACTAAACCAAAGCATGTGGGTTTCCACACACCACAATAGCCACCTATCTCTGATCAGACTCCCCAATTAGGCTACCTGTCTTGACCTCTCAACCACCCATTTTCTGACAGAATTGGATCTTCCAGTGTCATTTACCACAAAGACACTTTTACAACAGGCAGTCCTTGTGTCACAAGGGTAACGGTTATTCTTGGAATAGGAATGGAGCATTTTCAACCTCGCAGACCTAACGTTTCACCAATCCATATAGGAATAATTTCTCATACCTACCTGTCCACTGGGGACAGGGACAGCAATAAAAGCCTGACAGAGCATCAAACACTACCCATATATTCCATGACATTGAAAAATTTAGGCTAGAGTTGAGCTGTTCTAGGCAAGAAAGACTTTAATACATTTTCAAACTACAAGTCACAATCTGTTAAAGTCAGCCATAGCTTAAGTTTAAAATGCAGATCCCAATAAAGCCAATTTCATGCAGTAGATTCATTTGTGAACCACATAAAATTATTTGCACAGTTTATGTGAAATATGATACTCTATTTACTCCTGGGTTCTCTTGCTTAAAACACAGTGGATGGTTTTTGGACCAACCATGTCAGACACTGAAACCCTACAATGCATGGAGCAAACACTCAAAAGACATGACAAATAAAAAATTGAGAAGGAAAATTTAAAGTAGTTGTAAAGGCTATTTTTTAATTAAAATAATAAATATATTATACTTACCTGTTCTGTTACGTAGTTAGTCTGGTTGAAAAAAAAGACACAAGTTCATCTAGTTCAACCGATAAAAGGAACAAAAAAAAAAATACAATCCTATACCCACAGTTGATACAAAGGACGTCAAGAAACCCCAATACAGCTTGGTCCAATTTGCTTCAGCGGGGGGGGAAAAATTCCTTCCTGATCTCCCCAAGAGGCAAGTGGATATTCCCTAAATCAACTTTACCTATACATATTAGTATCCAATGGTATTTCACAGAGAGGTCCCTTACCTCCTCTTATGGAGTTCCCCGCTGGCGATTCCTGCTCATCTCTATAGCATGTGACCCCCAAGCCATGTGCCAGGGGGCACCCGTGTGGCATATTTCCGAGCCAGGATGTATGCGTCTATTGAGACATATAGAGAAGCTCAGCCCCGCCCTCTCTTACAGGATTTGACTGACAGCAGTCCTGCTGCTGCTTGAGTCTCCTGTGAAAAGAGGAAGCAAGACCAGTGCTCCTGCAGAAGAGATTCAGCCAGGCAAAGCTCTGGATGAAGAGGGAACTCAGGAAAATGTGGGGGGGGGGTTACACCAAGTGGGAAAACATTGTTTACCCTAATGCATGGAATGAATTAAGGTAAAAAACATTTCAACTTCAGAATTACTTTAAGGTACATCTTTTACAAGTCAGATTATAGCTTTATTTTTCTAGCCTATATTGCAGAAATCTACACATGGTAACCTTTTCATTTCTTCCTATTTTACTTGGAGAGTATAGTACCTCAACAGTGGAGAGTAAAGGTCAAGGGTTCATTTCCCATATGGGACTATATCAGCAAGTTTTATCTCAGTTTTTTTCCCGGCAAATATAGGTGAAAACCCATAAGCTAGTGAGAACACTGTAGGAGACAGTATGCAATTTTAAAAAATAAAGTAAACTTGCTGCAACATTTACTACTCTAGTAAAAATAGGGGAAACAAGGACTGCTCTATTTACTGTAAAATCTGTTTCTTGGGGGGTTCATAAACACATTATTTGTTTATTTGGGGACTACAGGATTATACTGCCAGCTACAGGAGGATTTGATGGCAAAAAGCAGCATTTAGCCAAGGAAACCCCTCCCACTCACAGCATGCTTCAGTTTTATAGAAAAGCAATACTAGGAGATCACAAATACAGAGGGTAGGATCTGTGTCTGGTAACAAACCCCAAGAAACAGATTGTATGGTACGTACAAAAATCCTATTTTCTTTCTTGTTCATTAAGGGTTATAGGATTCACTTATTCATGGACAATTTAGATGTCCAAATTAGTCTAATTGCAACAAAACACTAGCAGGTACAAATAAACAAATAGCTGCCTGAAGGGCCTTATGCCTGAAGTTGGCATCCAATGAGGCCCTAACATCCACCTTTTAAAACTTTGAGAACAATGTGAGCAGAAGACCAGGCAGCAGCCTTACAAATCTGGGAAACGTGCCTGATGTAAAAAAGACCAGGAGGTAATCAGAGCTCATTCCATAAGCATTAGGAGGAACCCAATCCTTAAGACCATAAGCATTAACAATGATTTGTCCAGTCCACCAAGCACGAGAATCAGGTTCCCCTTTAGACAGACCATTAGGAATGACAAAAAGTGAGTCAGTCTTTCTAACAGAAGCAGTGGCTGAGAGGTAAATAGCATGGACTATATCAAACAATGAAGGAAAATTTCCTTTTGATACAATGGAGTGGAATAGAAATGTAAGAGCAACGTCCTGGGTGAGGTGAAAGGCTGAAACCAAAAGGAAGGAAGGAGGCTATAGACCTCAACACCACCTTTTCCTTGTGTAAGAGCAGATAGGGTTCTTTACAGTACAAGGCTTCCAGCTCCAGCCCCTTTCATGGTAAAAGGGGGTAATAGTGGCACCCCAAAGGTACCAATAAATATAGTGTTCTCAAAGCTTGCGTACCAAGTCTTCTAAGATTAGCTCACATTAAAGGACACAGTACACAAAGGTCTAGAAAGTACTACAAGCAGAGCCCTGTGCTTGAAGGCAAATTCCAGTCAGGCAAAGCAATCTTTGCTTTTTGGTCCAGAGGGGTGCAGGTATATCCTCCAAAGATTAGTTGCATATGGAGCTCTGCTCAGCAGCATGTACTGTATATGAAGTCTTGATTGAAGCAAAAACTACTTTGAAAAAGAGAAAAAATGGCTAGTAAAATAGGTACATTTTTATCAGTAGAGAAAAGATGTCCACCCTGTAAGGACACCACAAACTGAAGCATGCTGGGAGTAAGAGGGCTTATAATTCAGTGGCTGCAGTTTTTTTTGTTTGCCAGTGTCCAAATCCCCTGAAGGCAGCAGTATAATGCCACTGTTTGGGAACCTGAATCCTGTATCCCTTAATAAACAAGGGAAAAAAACATAGGCACCAGCTGTAAATGTAAAAGTAAACTGGCTTTGTGGTTATTAGGATTTTTTCAAGCCGCCAACCTAGTGCGCATTGGTAGATCCCTATATTTTGACAGGGGTATAAGACGTTAAAGCTCTTTCAGAGCAGAGACTGATGTTTAAAAAAAAAAAAAATACTAATTACATCAACCCCGCAGTGTTTCAATAATGACATACCACAAAAAACAGTTTCTGCTTTACCTGCGTCTAATGCTACTTACCTCTCTATATATGAAGTATGATTGCTGCATACTTTTGTAAATATTTTCAAATTCTTCCCATATCTGTTTCTAAAAGAACATACTTTTGCTGAATTTCCTTTTAATTTGGTATTGCTGCAAGATAAAAATCAATTATAAAGAAAAAGCAATAGATTGGTTGTATAAAAAACATTATCAGCTTATTTATAACAGCATTTTCAAAAAAAAGGGTACATTAAACCACAACTTGTAGCTTGAATTTACAATATATGGCAAAATTAAAAATTAAAACAGCAAATATGGCAAATTGCCTACCTGCAATATATTATCCTAAGGAGGACCTGAACTGTGGAAGTTGCATTAAAAATTAAACCAAACATAAGACTAGTCCCTATATTTGATCTTTTTTTTTTTACTTACCATGTCTTGCTCTATATTGTGTTTTAGTGTGGAGACAGTAGGACTTTGGTTCCCCATGTCCAGAGCTGCCCCCCCCCCCCTTTCTTATTGACGGTCTATATGAGGACTATGCAAGAAGCAGTAGGAGAGGTACAAAAAAATAAGTACATTTACAGAATGAATGAAGCAGAAGCAGGGGAATTCTTGTACTAGAGATCCTCAGGTCTTTTGTTGCAGTCTGTGTCTTTGCCCTTACCTCGTGTCTACTTAGAATAGGAATGCACGAGAACTATCTTTGATGAGGAATGCACAGCATTTAAAATTTTTATAGAAAACATTCTCAGATATACACATACAGTATTTAAAACTAGACAGAAAATATAACTCTTTCCATTTCTATCAAAAACAAAAAACAAACAAAAAACATTCAGCCTAAATTGTTGGGCTAACACAGGGGTCTCCAAATTATGGCCCTCCAGGTGTTGAGGAACTGCAAGTCCCATAAGGCCGTGCAAACCAAAGCTAGACAAATCCTAACATCCAATTCACTAAAGGGTCTAAATAAATTAAGGAAGTTGGTGCCTAACTTTATGGAAAAATTGGGCATACATTTTTCTTACACCTTAGACATGTCTAGTGGTTTCTAGATCAAACCTCTGCCAATATTGTTTTTTAAATGGGACCCAAGAAGCTATAAGGCATAGCACAGCATATTAGAACATTACTGCAGACTTACCTTGCAAGCGACCCACTCCACAGTTGCGCTGTCAGAGCTCAGAAAGCAGGGTTTTTTAACAAAGCAGACCAATATGGTCATCTTTGTCATAAAATTCCTACCTGTCAGCAGCTTTTTCTTCTCTCAGTTTTATTTTAACTTAAATTTGTTCAAACTTGGGACTGACTATGGTACCTGCAAGTTAAGTGAAGTGCCACGGTTGCTGGGAAAGTAAGCAGGAGGACTAAAGGGCATGTCTATTACTTTGGTTGAATATTTTGCCAGTCTATCATGGTTCTCCCAGTGAGGATGATGGCAATATTATACATTAACTACTAAAGCTACCCAGTTCAACTTGTCAGCCAGCCCCAGTCTAACAATGGCTTTTTCCACAAGGAACATGGATAGGTATAACTTATCAAATAGGGGGATAAGATAGCCAGTTCAACTAGTAGTTTATGTTTAATGCCCGTGCATGTTTACTGCTGGAAAAGCCAGTTATAGACTGGGGTAGTGACCAACTTCTTTCGCACAATGTAATGGAGGTCTGTGGGTACACTGGATACCCTGGCTGCCATTGTCCTTTATACTGGGTGTCCTTTTTGCTCCTGTACCTGTAAGGAGGGGTGGGCTCCCTCAGGATCACCTGCCCTTGGTCTATCCATTAAATACATGTGCCTCTACTATGAGGACTCCCAAAATTTGTAGATTAGGACCACAGAATGTTGGGGTGCCGTGATGTGGCTCTGTGGCTTACGTATGTATTTGCAAACGTGTGCTAACTAAACCCCTGTTTTTAAACACATACTGTTAGACAGGTTAATTTGGTTGTTGGCTGGCATGTTGAACTGGCTATCTTATCCCCCTATTTGGTAAGTTATACCTATCCATGTTCCTTGTGGAAACAGCCATTGTTAGACTGGGGCTGGCTGACAAGTTGAACTGGGTAGCTTTAGTAGTTTATGTTTAATGCCCGTTCATGTTCACTGCTGGAAAAGCCAGTTATAGACCGGGGCAGTGACCAACGTCTTTCACACAATATTATACATTCTAAATGTTTGTATGCCAGCTGCTTCCCATGGTTACTTTCCAAATTCCAAGATCACTGATTCCATTCCTCTTATCCCCTTGTAACAACTTAGCCTAAATTTTTTTTAATCTTTTTTATGTCTCATTTACATTTCTTTCATTTGAGACACACCATGTCATTTAAAGAGTGAAACAAATAACAGAATACTCAGTATAAGCAACACAATATTGTTTTCATTGTAACCGCGTATTTCCTGCTTTCATTAATAATCAGATCATAGTAACAGGTCACATTTTCTTAACTGAATTTGCAGCATGTCAGGCCAAATAAAATATATGCAAATTAATAATCAGTTTAACAAAATCCATTAATGTAACCGTCTAAGTAAATTAATGAAGACTAAATCTTGGATTCCCCAAATATTAAATCGTATTAACTAAGCAGCCTTGAAAATGAAAAGTAACTCTTTAAATGAAAAAGCGTCTCAGTTAAAGAGGAAATCTAGCTAATGAATTTGAGATATATATATATTAATATTAGTGATGCACTGATACACCGGCCGCTGAAATTAGGGTTATCTGCATTGTGCCGATAGAAAAAAAAAAAGTGCAGATAAAGATAACTGACTTCAATGCAAAATCCTGTCCCATTGACTTCAATGCAAAAAATGCCCCCCCCCCCCCACTCCCACTGACTTCAGTGCAAAAATGCCCCCTATTGATTTCAATGCAAAAATGCCCCCTATTGACTTCAATACAGAAACGCCCCCCATCACCCATTGACTTCAATGCAAAATTGAGACCCATTGATTTCAATGCAAAAGTGCTCCCTATTGACTTCAATGCAAAAACGCCTCTTATTTTATTTTCTGCTCAATTTTTTTTTGTCCAATTTTTATTGTTATTTTTTTAATAAAAGTTATGTATTTTTTTAAATTCATATTAAGTTCATAATATTAATTAAAAAGTTGAATACAATTATATATAAAACTTTATATATTTTTTAAAAAACTCTTCATTTCGGTTTTAGTTTTCGGCCAAATGCATCCTGAATATTTGGTTTGGGTTCATTTCAGTGCACCACATACATACATAATCTTTGCAATACATACATAAATCTTTGCAATGTATAAAAAAAAAAAAAAAAAAAAAAAAAAATCACATGTATATAAGTATTCACAGCCTTTGCCATGACACTCAAAATTGAGCTCTGGTGCATCCTGTTCCCACTGATCATCCTTGAGATGTTTCCACAACTTGATTGGAGTCCACCTGTGGGAAATTCAGTTAATTGGACATGATTAGAAAAGGTAGAAACCTCTCCATATAAAAGGTCCCACAGTTAACAGTGCATGTTAGAGCACAAACCAAGCCATGAAGTCCAAGGAGTTGTCTGTAGACCTCTGAGACAGGATTGTATCAAGGCACAGATATGGGGAAGGGTACAGAAAAATTTCTGCAGCATTGAAGGTCCCAATGAGCACAGTGGTCTTCATCATCCATAAATAGAAGAAGTATGGAACCACCATGAATCTTCCTAAAGTGGGCCGCTCATCCAAAATGAGCGATCGAGGTCACTCTGAAAGAGCTCCAGCATTTCTCTGTGGAGAGAGGAGAACCTTCCAGAAGGGCAACCATCTCTGCAGCACTCCACCAATCAGGCCTGTATGGTGAAGTGACCAGATGGAAGCCACTCCTCAATAAAAGGTAAATGGCAGCCCGCCTGGAGTTTGCCAAAAGACACGTGAGGGACTCAGACCATGAGAAACAAAACTCTCTGATCTGATGAAACAAAGATTGAACTCTTGGGCCTGAATGTCAAGGGTCATGTCTGGAGAAAACCAGGCACTGCTCCTCACATGGCCAATACCATCCCTACAGTGAAGCATGGTGGTGGCAACATCATGCTGTGGAGATGTTTTTCAGCAGCAGGAACTGGGGGACTAGCCAGGATCGAAGGAAAGATGAATGCAGCAATGTACAGAGACATCCTTGATGAAAACCTGTTCCAGAGCATTCTGGACCTTAGACTGGGGCGACAATTCATCTTCCAACATAACAATGACCCTAAGCACACAGCCCACATAACAAAGGAGCGGCTACGGGCCAACTCTGTGAATGTCCTGGAGTGGCCCAGCCAGAGCCCAGACTTGAACCCGACTGAACATCTCTGGAGGGATCCAAAAATGGTTGTGCACCGACGCTCCCCATCCAAGCTGATGGAGCTTGAGATGTACTACAAAGAAGAATGGGAGAAATTGCCCAAAAATAGGTGTGCCAAGCTTGTAGCATTATACTCAAAACGACTTGAGGCTGCAATTGGTGCTAAAGGGGCTTCAACAAAGTATTGAGCAAAGGCAGTGAATACTTATGTACATGGCTTTTTTCATTTTTTATTTTTAATAAATTGCAAAGATTTCAAAAACAACTTCTATCACGCTGTCATTATGGAGTATGGTTTGTAGAATGTTGAGGAAAAAAATTAATTTAATCCATTTTGGAATAAGGCTGTAACATAAAATGTGGCAGAGGTTAAGCCAGTGTTTCTCAACTCCAGTCCTCATGGACCCCCAACAGGTCATGTTTTCAGGATTTCCATTATTTTGCACAGGTGATTTGATCAGTTTCACTGCCTTAGTAATTACCACAGCTGTTTCATCTGAGGGAAATCCTGAAAACATGACCTGTTGGGGGTCCATGAGGACTGGAGTTGAGAAACACTGTGTTAAGCGAAGTGTAAAAAAATCCTTGATCACAAACACACAGTAGTACAATGCTACTATGGTAATATTGTAATATTCTGCTGAAAGTATTAAAAAAAAAAAATACAAATGTAAAAAAAAAGCAAAAAAAAACATTGAGAATTTAAAAAAATTTTTTTTTTTTTTTTTTTTTACATTTGTATTTTTTTTTTTTAATACTTTCAGCAGAATATTACAATGAGAATTTAAAAAAATTTTTTTTTTTTTTTTTTTTTAAGAGTTTTGTTTTTATTCTAAACTACTTGCCAACCACTTACCCTCATTTTGCGAGTGAGCAGCAGCTCTTGGCAAAGCGATGTAATCATGGGTCAGTTCTATTTTGGGGTGTGAACGCACATGCACCCCCCAAGCACACCTACATGCATGCGTTAGATTAGCACATTTAACCCTTTGAGTGCTCCTATTAACCCTTTGATCACCCCATCACCCAGCCAGTGCCATTAGTACATTGTCAGTATATAGAATGTTTCACTGATCACTGTATTCCTGCCACTAGCGACATCAGATAGTGTCAGGGTGAGTAAGCGGCCCTCCCAGCCAGGGTCAGCTAGCGTTGTATTGCCCACATACTATTGCACCCACGCTATAGGTCGCTGATCACCGCTATTACTAGTTTAGTGTTTGTACGGATCAATATATTGATCATGAACTGAACTATACTAGTGCCTCCTTTGTATAGTGTCCATAAAAACGCAGAGTTAGCAGGATCGGCCTCATTCGCTGCCAGCACTAGCGTTTAGCCCCTCTGCTGTTTTTCATTGAAGATTTGTAACAATTGATTGTGGGCCAAGGCAATTTATACGCACATAAATACTTGGCCGCCCACCCAAATTCAGCTCTTGCCAGACAATTTGCATGGAAACCTATCACAGTTTATGAATTTAAAACTCTTTTGGGCCTAACACTCAACATGGGCATCACAGAAAAGAATGAACTGGAGTCATATTGATCCACAGAGCCAATTCATCGTACGCCTGTGTTCTCTGCTGTTACATGTATGTCCAACATGGACCAGCAATGTACTGATACATCGCTGGACTCTGAGTGGTTATACCGGGATGATGCCTGCAGCTACAGGCATCATCCTGGTATCATTTTGGTGGTCAACTTTCAGGTAAAAACAATCCTTGTGGCCAATTAGCTGCTGAATTGTTTTTACAAGCAGCAGGAAGAGACATCCCCCCTCCTGCTGCCTTCCAGTTTTCTTGGGCTCTCATGTCCCACAGGAGAATCCGAGATTGCAGCCGGCAGTTCCACTGGCTAACCATAGAGCTGGTCAGAGACCAGAATCGGAAGCTATGAGCATTTCATCACTTCAGTTTTGCAGGATAAAAAAAGCACAATTTGTAAATTGGGAAAGCATCTGATCACACCGATCTTGGTGAGATTAGATAACACAAGTCTGCGACTAAAAAGCTGTTTGATTATTTTCATTTAATTTCCATGTATTTTGGTGTGCTGAAAACAAATAAAATATTGAAAAAACTCCTAGACGTCATGATTTGCCACAAAATGCAAAATTGTCTTCAATTTTATAAATTTTTTTTTATTTTTGGTATTTTTTTTATATTATGGGTTTTTAATTTAAAGTCCAAATTACTATTAATTAATTCACATAAGTGCATTTAAGATCTAAAATGCCAAAAAAACCTTAAAAGGGGTTGTCCTAGTTATGTAAAAAAAAAATATAGTACTGTAAATCTGATGGTCAGCAATATATACATAAGCTAAGTTTTAGGGAAAAAAATTCTATTTCCTCATTTCCCTAGTTCTCTTCTGGCCCTTTGTTGTTATTTGCAGGTAAACAATCTCTGCCCCTCCCCCCCTGCAAAGGGGGTGAATACAAGTGCTGCTCTGAGTGACGTGTCTGACTACTGGGATACTCAGCAGCATGCTGTATGTGTAAGCCTCAGCCCTGAGTCTGTGCTTCTAGTGGTAGAAGGGGTTAATCTTTCCTAAAGAATCCAGTGGGTGGAATACCAAATACCCTTGTTTTCTGTGTCTATGGGACAGTCGAGACATGCAAAATCACTGGACCAAGAAGAGTTGGCAGCCGAGGGTGCTAACAGTCGGTGAAAAAAATGTCCTCCGAGAAACTTTGGTACCTTCCCATAATGTTCTTCTACCACCTCTCCACATAAAATTGGGATTGATGAAGCAATTCGTAAAATCACTTCCAAGAGATGGAGAATGCTTCAAATACTTGGTCACCAAGTTTCCAGGCCTGTCGGAGGCAAAATTGAAGGAAGGTGTGTTCGTCGGACCAGACATTAGAAGGCTTATAGTTGATCAAGAGTTTGTCAATAACATGACGGATCCTCAAAAAGAAGGGTGGATTGCATTTAAAGAAGTCGTACAGAAATTTTTAGGTAATAACATAGATCCTCACTACAAAAACATCGTCGGACGAATGCTGAAAGCATTTCAAGCTGTAGGTTGCCTGATGAGTTTGAAAGTGCATTTCCTCCAGTCCCACCTTGACTACTTTCCTGAACATTTGGGAGCTGTGAGTAACAAGGTGAACGATTCCACCAAGACATTAAAGAGATGGAAAGGAGATACCAGGGAAAATGGAGCATTACAATGATGGCAGACTACTGTTGGATGCTTCAGAGAGACATTCCAGATGCTACTCACAAGCGTAAATGCACCAAGAGAAGCCTCACAGGGAAGAAGAATTGAGTTTAGTGTGTGTAGGTGAGCTCATTTCAGTTCAAAAAAGGATTTTGTATGAAAAAATTGTAATAAAACTTTAATTTTAGAAGTCTATTTCCATTTATTTTGAGGTATTGCCTTAATAACATAGTTACCTAAATTGTCAGGAAACGTGTTATCCTATGACAAAATGGAGGTCATTTTCGGATTCAGCGCACCAAAAAACAAAGATTACGTGGAATAACCAAAACAGCTCTTGAAAAAAATTTTTTTGCAGACCTGTGTAATGTAAGGGCAGAGGAGATATATAGAGTCTGATAGACCCCCGATTTCTCAAAAAGTATGTATGACAATGCCCATTGAAATTATAGGGGATATTTACATTCTCTGTGATAGCATTAAAAGTGATCAAAACAAAAAAAATTAAAGGAACAGTGTAAAAATCATTTTAAAAAATCAAAATAACTAAAAAAAAGAAAAGAAAGAAAGCACCCTTGCGCCCCTGCACCGGTATGTAAACAGTGGTTGCACCATGCATGTGAGGCATCGCCGCGAACGTCAGATCGAGGGCAGTAATTCTAGCTCTAGACCTCCTGCGTAAATGTAAATTGGTGACCTGTAAAGGCTTTTAAAGTGTTGCCTATCAATAATAAAAATGTATGTACTTTGTTTCCATTGCACGGGCATGCGCAATTTTAAAGCATGTCATGTTTGGTATCTATTTACTCAGCGTAACATCATCTTTTATATTTTATCAAACAATTGGGCAATATATTGCTTTTTTTTCAAATTCTAAAAAGTATATTTTTCCCAAAAGATTTGCGTTTGAATTTTTTTACATCACAGTATTTGTGCAGCAATTTTTCAAACACCCACTGTTTTATTCTCTAGGGCCTCTGCTTTAAAAAAAAATGTATAATGTTTGGGGGTTCAAAGTAATTTTCTAGCAAAAAAACTTTTTTCATGTGAACAAAAAGTGTCAGAAAATGCTTGGTCATCAAGAGTTGGTGATGCGTGGCATAAACTTCTAATGTTGGCCCTGAAATGCCAGGATAGTAGAAGTAACCCCTCCAAATAAGCCCTTTTTGGAAAGTAGACACTTCAATGTATTTGCTAAGATGCAGGGTGAGTGTTTTGTAGATCTAATTATTATTATTATTATACAGGATTTATATAGCGCCAACAGTTTGCTCAGCGCTTTACAATATAACGGGAGACAATACAGTTCAATACAAGAGAGATAGGAGGGCCCTGCTGCTTGGAGCTTACAACCTAGGAGGGAGGGGCTAGTGGCACAAAAGGTAGTAACTGTGGGGGATGGACTGGTTGGAAAAAAAAAAGGTGGGGAGCTATGTGATGTGCTGAATCATTTACCACACTCCCCCCCCCCCCCCCAGTACAGTCGGGAGTGGAAAGCTGCTGGGCAGATAAAGTGCTCCGGCAATTGTCCACTGTATTGTGAACCCAGCCTCAAAAAACATGAAGAATGACAAATGGGTAGCACAACAAATACAGCAATATATTTATATTTGTTCAGATTGGAAATATGTAGCCAAAGATATAGCAATATCTTTACAACACTCTGTTGCGTACACCATGACATAGGCCATAAAGTTTAAGGGTTATTCAGATGATCAAAAAGTTATTGTGACTGATGATCACTGCTGGAAGACAGACACATGGTAAGCAACCTGTCATGTAAAAACTAAAATAGGATATAGAATGGATTGTCTTCTTTGTGGTGGCATCAATTTACAGGAACAAGAAGTGTTTTGAATGTCGATCAATAGAAAGAGACAAAGCACTAGGCAGAACTGATCTAAAATAAACACAGCTCATCCAGTTGTATTCTTAAAGTGAAACAATCACAAATGGTCTTATTTAAATATCTGAATATCTTAAATGAGTGTAACTGTGGATAATTAGTCATGAATTTAGATTTATTTACCCCAACTTGAGATTTCAGCCTGTCAAAGTTACAGGTCAGCTAAAGTTTGACAGCTTCTGCCCTATTAACTATTTGACCTTACACAATGCACACTTAAAGTGGCTGTAAACCTCAGACATGAAATATGAACAAACCTCTAAAGTGTGCACTTGTCTCAATCCAGAGCACAAAGTGGTCATTTCTCTCAGCTGTCTTATTCCTCTGCTATCAGCATGAGTCACTTCTGAAGGTTTCTTGATACCAAGACACAAAAGGTGACAGGGGAGGGAGCTCCAGCATGCAGCCTGTGATTGACAGCCTCAGCTCTGTTCCTGTTTGCTGTGAGAAAGGGGTGTATCCCTTCCCTCCAATCCGCTATCAGAGCTCTTCTGCACATAGCAACTTCAGCTTCCTACCACCTGCTTTATGAAATGTTAGACAAGCTGTATAAATTCAGCACTTTGAGATGGCTACAGATAAACATGTACAAAGTATTTAGGATGTTTTATTTGATCTCTGTGTATAACCAAAGGCCAGTCGGTTCATTGGGTATATGTGAGGGTTTACAACCGCTCTAAACATAGGTAAAAGTGTGTGACGTTAGGCAGTTGACATGGTAGTTATCTAAGTTTTTGATTCTGACACCAACATTCAAGCTGATCTCTCAGACTCAGAACTGCAGGCAAATATAAATCTTTTATAAGACTACAAAGGTATATTATTTAAAATACTGAATAGTTATAATATTGCATAAGTTCAAACATTATTAGTTCTCCTTTAACATCTGTGAAGTCTGTGGAATTCAGATCCAAGATGTGTACTGTATGTTTGAAGGTTTTCAGTTATCTAGGTAGATAGTTGTAGTATGTCACATTTAAGTGGCCTTGTCTTGTAATGTTGAACAAATTTTAACACTCATTCAAGTGGCTTCCTCCTTTCAGTAAGGTAAATGTTGGGGAATGTTCCTGACACTCATTTGAACTAAGCAAACCACTTGGATAAGTAGTTAAATGTCTTTCACATTACAAAAGCAAGTCTAGTTGACTGTGGCAAAAAACTACCATCTATCCTAACACATACTGTAAGGCCCCATGTACACGGGACACTTCTGAATGATGGAAACTGACTGCTGGAAAACGTAGGATAAAAAATATCTGTTTAGCCCCGTTTGCATAACGCGTTTATGAGCGTTTGCATTTAGAAGCGGTTTTTAAAGTTAAGTGTGAATGGTAATTAACATATCTTTTGTTTCCAAGGGTGGCAGAGGTCTGAGGTGTGAATTGGTCATTACAATGTGTGACAAGTTTGGTAGGAACATCCTGTGTTCAGTGTTTTGTCCATCTGAGTACCTTGAAAATACTTTGCATGCATTTTTCATGATGACAAAAGGCTCTGGACAGCATCGGAAACTGGAAGAGTTAAAAAAAAATTTTCAAACGCACGCGCTTATAAACGCGTTTACAAGCTTTTGCGTTTGAAACACTGATAAAATTTACTGCTGAACGCAAGTTTTCTACGTTCAAAAAAACTACTGTAAACTCAAATGCCTGTAAACGACTGTAAACGAAGATGTATACATGGACACATAGGAAAACATTAGGGTGAGTTCAGGGGCTGCTGAAAAAAACGCTGAACAGCCCCTAAACGTGCGTTTATCAGCTGCAGTGTACATGAGCCCTAAATGTTCAAACTGTACATTACAATGAGATAACAGACCTAGATGAAGGAGCAAAGTGGATCAAACCACAGAGTGCAGTGGGGGCTTTCTAAACAGTTGCATTCTGAAGACTGCTCTCACAGAGGCTTCTTTTCAATACAGCAGAGATCGGAGACACAAGAGGTGAGTTTTAGCCATCTTTGTTCTGTTTCAAATGCCAATTTATGCAATGACATGCTTAGACCCAGACTGTCTAGACAGTATGGTTACCTGCTGAATTGGCAACAACCACAGGCAGCTAAACAATAAGTCAGAGAATTGAATTCAAAGCAATTTTGAAGTGTACAATGACGTTCCTAAACCCTGTCTATGTGAGAGAACATGGAGAAAACAGGGAGGGTCTAGCAAGGACTAAATTAACTGGCATTAAACAGGAGGGGCGGACAGAAGGAGAGATGCCAGTTCACAGTCGTAGTTGCCCAAGACCACTAGATGTCAGCATACAATATTCATTTGATGTAGTGCAATACAACATAGAAAAAACTATATATGTGGGAAAGAACAAAATTTTTTCTAGAGTACGCTTATTTTAACAACTGAATGGCATAAAGCATAGAATTAGAGTGCAGCGTACCTTTTTAGGGAAGGTCAGGTTATTCTGGTACTGTCACATAACTGGCCCATCAGTCTCATTCCAGCCTTGTGCAGGTCTACAATCTTGTCCCTGACATGCTTTGACAGCTCTTTGGTCTTGCCCATGATGGAGAGGTTTGAATGGAAGAAAGAGATTCTGTAGACAGGTGTCTTTTATACAAACAACGAGCTGTTGTTAGGAGCACCTTCTTAAATTGACAGGACTAATCTGTGTACCACATGAGCACATAGCTAGTCTGTGGCAGCCAGAATTATTGTTGGTTGCTAAGGAATCAAATACTTATTTTATTCACTGAACTGCAACTCAATTTATAACATGTGTGTCATGTGTTTTTTCTGGATTTTTGGTTGATATTCTGTATCATTTAAAATACACCTATGATAAAAATTATAGACCCTTCATTATTTGTAAGCGGACAAATATATATATATATATATATATATACATATACACATATATATATATATATATACATATACACATATATATATATATATATACATATACACATATATATATATATACATATACACACATATATATATATATACATATACACATATATATATATATACATATACACATATATATATATATATATATATATATATATATATATATATATATATATATATATATACATACACACATATATATATATATATATATATATACATACATATATATACATACATACACACATATACATACATATGTACACACACACACTATATTGGGACACCCCTCCAAATCATTGGATTCAGGTGTTCCAATCACCTCCATGGCCACAGGTGTGTCAAATCAAGCACCTAGGTATGCAGACTGCTTCTACAAACATTTGTGAAAGAATAGGTCACTCTCAGGTGCTCAGTGAATTCAAGCGTATTACCGTGATAGGTTGCCACCTGTGCAATAAGTCCATCCATGAAATTTCCTTGCTACTAAATATGCCACAGTCAATGTCAGAGCAGGGTCAGTGCATGCTAAAGTGTGCAGAAGTTGCCAACAGAATTAATAGCTAAAGACCTCCAAACTTCTTCTGGCCTTCAGATTAGCACAACAGTGCATAGAGAGATTCATGGAATGGCTTTCCATGACCGAGCAGCTGCATCCAAGCCTTACATCAACAAGTGCAATGCACAATATCGGATGCAGTGGTGTAAAGCGCTCCACCACTGGAATCTAGAGCAGTGGAGAAGTTCTCTGGAGTGAAAAATCACGCTTCTCTGTCTGGCAATCTGATGGACATATCTAGGTTTTGTGTTTGCCAAGAGAAAGGTACTTGCCTGACTGCATTTTGCCAAGTGTAAAGTTTGGTGCATTATCGTGTGGGATTGTCTTTCAGGGGTTGGGCTTGGCCCCTTAGTTCCAGTGAAGGGAACTTTTAAGGTGTCAGCATACCAACACATTTTGGACAATTTCATGCTCCCAACTTTGTGGGAACAGTTTGCGGATGGCCTCTTCCTGTTCGAACATGACTGCGCACCAGTGCACAAAGCAAGGTCCATAAAGACATGGATGAGCGAGTTTGGTGTGGAGGAAGTTGACTGGCCTGCACAGAGTCCTGACCCCAACCCAACAGAACACCTTTGGGATGAGTTAGAGCGGAGACTACGAGGCCAGGCCTTCTCGCCCAACATCAGTGCCTGGCCTCACAAACGCGCTTCTGGAAGAATGTTCAAACATTCCCATAGACACACTCCTAAACCTTGTGGACAGCCTTCCCAGAAGAGCTGAAGCTGTTATAGCTGCAAAGGGTGGGTCAACTCAATACTGTATAAACCTTGACAAATGTCCATAGTCACCTGCTTAGTAAATAAAGCACCTTTTGTGACAATCTAAAGGCTAGGCACGGAAAAAGGTCAGATGTTGCAGAGATATCACCTGCACTGCACCTGCATGAACTTAAATACAGGTTGGGACAACTTGGAAGGAAAAATGGGAATAAAGCATCTGGGATTCACACCCCATTATTATTTTCTTACCTCTCTTTGCAGAAGTCCCGTGATACTGACTTTCCAACCAATCAGGGAGCTTGGCGTATGGTCACGTGAGCTCCTGCCAGGCATCCCGATTGGTTGGAAAGCCAGTACCACTCTTCGTTGTGGCAGTTTGACGGTCAGAGAGGAGATCTTTCTGATCTCCCCGCTAGCACATTATCTCCCTGCCTGCAGATTCAGAGTGAAAGAGAAGCGCTTCCACGCTTCTCTTATAAGCAGAGCCACTCAATGGAAGATCTTTCTCCATCTTCCCGCCAGAACAGTAAAAAAAAATAACAGAAGCCCTTCGTTAAAGGCAGACCCGGTCAGAGGGAGATCTTTCCCATCTCCTCGCCGGCACACAGAGTGATAATGCACATGGAGTAATCAGGGTATGCCAAGGTACACCCTGTGCACATGCTTTTTCCCCACATTCAGCAAGAGACAGCCCCCCATACCCAGCAAGAGACAGCACCATATACAGCAAGAGACATCCCCCTATATCCCGGAATCTAGCAAAAGACAGCAACCATATCCAGGCAGCAAGAGTAGACAGCCCCCATTCAGTAAAATTGACAATTAAATTAGCAAAAGCAATGTACTCAGCAGAACAGTGAGCAGTTAGAACAGGCTAGGACATAACACTGCAGCACAGCTCTGACTTGCACTAAAAGAGAGGAGTATCCAGTTTGCTACAGGGAGAGGTGGAGTGCAGATGAATCACTCCACCTTCCACTCTCTTAGGGCTGCAGCCTGCACTATAGGAGTCAGTCAGATTATGCAGCTGCCTGTTCACTTTCCGGCCGGCGCCCACCAAAAACCTGCTATACAAAAGTTCTGCTCTCTCACTGTGTCTTTCAGCAGAGGTGCTGAAATACTGCACAGGCAAGTTCTACCCAGGGGCGGACTGACAACTCATGGGGCCCCCGGGCAATAGGGGATCATGAGGCCCCTGTGTCCTTGCCCAAACTCAAAAAAGCCTATGAAAAAGGTAACGGGCATCTCATGGGGCCCCCTACTGACCCCAGGACCTCGGGCAGTGCCCGAGTTTCCAAATGGTCAGTCCGCCCCCGGTTCTGCCTGAAAAATAGCCCTGGATAATGCACACAAGGTGATTAGGGTGTACCCAGTCACTCCCAGTCTGTGTTCACACCTATGGTACCCATAGATGATGATATATTTAAAGTCTTTGCAATTTTACGTTGAAGAACATTCTAAAATTGTTCAACAATTTTTAGACAGACATTCTTTTAGATTTTTCTTTTAAATAAAGGACTTGTCAAAGACCGTGTCCTGTCTTTTTTCACAACACACTTGTTTTTTTGTGAATGAGTATCGGGACCATGCACCCCATACTCATTCACATGGAGGGACCGGCATCTGGGGGCTTCCAGATTCTGATAAGCCCCCTGCCCTCAATATCCATACCTGACCCGGAGGGCTTGGTATGGATGGAGGGGGGGGGCCCCATGCCGTTTTTTACTTATTTTTTAATCTCTGTGATTGTAAGTTCCAAGGAGCAGGGCCCAGCTAACCCTCTTGTATTTAACTGTACTGTTGCTGTATTGTCTCCCGTTATACTGTAAAACACTGAGCAAACTGTTGGCGCTATATAAATCCTGTATAATAATAATAATTGCCGGCAATTCTTTCTTTTACATTCAGCTGTCAGTGGGGAACCCCGCTGACAGCTGAAACATTAACACATAGTTGTCACTACTAAAATACTGCATGACTTGATAAAATAACCCATGTGGTATTTTAGTAGCGTTTACTTTTTTCTGACCTCAGTTACAGATTAATTGGTTTTCAATGCATTCTTATGGGAAACGGCGTTTCGGTTTACGAATTTTCGCTATATGAAAAGTCCCGCAGAACAAATTCAATTCATAAACCGAGGTATGCCTGTAATTGCAAAATGTTCTTCCAGCTCTCCTTGTTAGTACCACTTTACAAGCTTTTTGTTGCACTCTCAACTTTTTTGAGATGTAGTGCTGCCATCAATTTCAAAGATACCTTATTTTTTCTTTAAATTGTAAATTTTCTCACTTTAAACATTTGATATGTTTTCTCTTATATATTGTGCATAAAATAAGGGTTTTGTGAAATTTGTAAATCTCTGTTTTTAAGTAGATTTTACACAGCTTCCCAACTTTCTTGCAATTGGGGTTGTACAAAATTGGTGGTAAGGCCCCATTCACATTTTGCATAGCGGGAACACACACTCCCACAAGTGTTTTTTTTTTTAAGCTATTCACACTTGTTTCCACGTGTCACGCATAGGACAGCCCATTCACTTAAATAACAGCTGTGTGTAAACAAATAATAAAATTAAATTTTGCTGAAAACTTAAAAATGGCCTGAACAAAAAGGGGGGTTTCAAGTGATTAAAGTGACTCACTCCTGAGATGGACTAGGGACTATAGGATTTATAGCATGCATAGAGCAGTGCATGGGATGGCAACTAACGAGCACTACTCATTCCAAATAAACAGAAGTGAGGTGGAAAAGAAGAGGTCCAGGAGCTCACAAGGGATGTCACAAGGAGACAGAAAAACTATTTAATGAAAAATAATTACAGGGACATTAAGTAGTGGATGTGTATGGATTTTAGGAGAATAAGCATATTGTTTAGTGTTACTTAGGTGTCCGTTTGTGAACCAGAGGTAATAGATCGCTGCTCAGTTCTCCGGCATTCTCGGAGAACAGAGTTCTCCTGTGAATGCAGTTTATGAAGCAGTTCTCCGAACGAAGGGAGAACGGTCTCCAAACGCTGGAAAACGGTCTACAAACTCTGAAAAACGGCCCATTTTACTATAATCTCTCCAGATTACAGTAAAAGATCAGTTTACTAAACGGAGGTAAATTATCTCTGCTTAGTTTGCGGTCCCTCTGATTCTCCAGCTCTGGGCTGGAGAATCTGGAGGGAGAACACAGATCTCCAGAGAAGGGCTGACATGATCTCCTGAGTGTCATAAACTGTGAATGACCAGAGAATAGCTGAGATCTGTTGAATCGCAGCTATTCTCTGTGTCATAAACGGACACCTTAATGAATTATACTTATTGGCATCTAAATGGCTTCTGGGGACACTGGGGTAATGTTGCATTCAGCATCCTCAGGCAAATTTTAATACAGAATTTACAATCTTTGTTGCAAAGCTTGCTACCCTGATTATTATAAGAAGTGTAAACCTTACACTGTTTAGGTTTGCATGATACAGCAATCTCTATGTATCTAAGCTCACACGTTTTTCTTCATGAAGGAAAGGCAGGGCATGCTTTTCTGAGATGACATAATGGGATTTTACCAGTAGCCACACTTAAATACTAAGTCTTCTAATAAAGCTCTCTGCCAGAGTATCAGAAGTTCACCTATTCAACTCAAGGACTTAGCACTGCACTCCTGTCTTTATCAGCTGACTATTACAGCAGTTATACCATCCAGGACAAGCTGCTGAAAACCAGGTGCTATTTATAATAGGACCTGTATTTTGACACAAAGCAATTAGTAATTCCAGATGTCTTATGATATAAAGGGAGAATGGTGAATGTTGTTTTCTGTCAGTACTGGTCAAGGTGGAGCACCATGGTAGTTCATTGATTCTTCCTGACAGTGTATCTACTTGCCCGTACAGGCAAGCAGATATACTGATAGATCTGCAGGAGATCTGCATGGCACAAGCAATCTGCTGATCGCTGGTGCAATGGCTTACAGGCTCCTGCAACCAAAAATAATAAATGCACAAAATTGCAAAAAAAAAAAAATGCATTTGTTATTTTTGGTCAAAGGGTGAAATTATTCTTGTGCCTGGGTTCACACTGATGCGGTGTGGAATTCACAGCATTTTCTGTGCAAATTCCTCACTGCGTCAGAATAGCACCCCGTTTATGCAAATCGCTGCGGGTGTGTATGTTAACACCCCGAAATCGGTCTGCAAAACGCGGTGCGATGTGCAGTATTGGATCGCATAGGTGTGAATACCCATGCGATCCGATTCTAATGCAGACCAAAAAAAGGGTCCTGCACCTTTTTGGTGCGGGTGCGGTGTGATTAGAGCCATACAAAATGTATGGCTCCAATCGCGCCGCACACAAATCGCATGTGATTTGCATAGGAATGTGGTGCGGTTCCTGTGCGAATCACATGCGATGTACTGAACATATATGTGAACTCAGGCTTAATGTCTCAGGTATTATGTATTATAGCTATTTTTAATTTGCTTTTCACCACCCAGTGAATTCACTCCCCTGCTCTGTATTAATTCTCCCATTTTTCCTTCAGCTTACTGTGCCCTCACTGCTGTTTATGCCAAGCCATTCTCATTCTTTATCTTCTGCCCACCCTTCCTCCTGCCCACAATTATCAGTGTCTCTGACCCATTGTTAGCATCCCTGCTCTCTACATCCTCACTGTCACTTCTCTCTCTTGTCTCATGTATGAATGTTCCACATCTTTGCACCCACACTTTCAGTGCATGAGGCTTCTTTATGCAGAGGTACATGTATCAAGAATGTCACAAACATTTACTCATACTAGCATAACTCTTATTTATAGCCCCTGAATACTGTAATACAAACTGTCTCCTGAACGCAAACTGAATGTCCTTTAGCCACAGGCCCACCCCTTATACCACTAAGCCCCACCACCTAAGTTTTAACTTGTGGCTTTCTGGTGCAGAACGTTGCATTTCTACTTCATATAAGTGGAGAAGGGTATGAACTGTTGTTCCCGCCTATATTGGGCAGTCCAATCACAATATTGCCAATGCACACAATCCTAAAGATGGCTTTTCAGTGTGGTGGGTGCTGCAGTGAACACTGGCTGGGAACCATAGGCATTCAATGCAAAGATATGTCACCAGCACACCAAGAATTCCTCAAACGGGTCCAAAGCTTTATTTTGTGGTCACATAGTACATACAATGGCAACATTTCAGAGCCACCCAGGGCCCCATTCATTGTCTATTATCAGATCTTGAAAAAAGTATTCTGAGAGAACAGTATTGTTTACAAAAATTTAAAAGCAGTCATTCATATAAACTAAACACAAGGCAAAGGAAAAGAGATTAATGAGGGGAAATGAGATGTTCATGGAATATAACAATTTTGTATGAGATATTTGTAAAAGCACCCAAATTAAATTTTTAGATATTACGTACAAGTAAAAAATGGATATATTGGCTACAGAGCAAATTAGATGGCTTGGATAGGTTTAAGAGTAACAGAGACAAAGAAAGCCATGATATTTTATAGTTTTGACCAAAAAGCATGCCTCTGGAGTTAAATTTATATTAGGAGGCTCTGGAAAGCACTCTGTCATTGGATTTGACCTAGTTTCCCATAGGATATGAGGAAAAAGTATAAGAAGTAAATGTCATGAGTATCATTAAAGTGCACTGAAGACAAACCATCAAAGGAAACTTCAAAATGGGGAAGAAAATATGCATGAAGAGGCAAATGGTAAGTTCTTGGCTAGCAGTTTCTCATATGTCAATTCATAAGGAAACATGGAGAACAATAGAATTAAAGAGTCAATTAAACTACATTCCAGTAGAATCAAGACTTTGGTATGCAGCTGTGCCAACACAGATAAAGATTTTTATTTAATTCCAAAATACTTGAAAAATATCTCCAAAGTTTGTAAAGGTTTTTTTTTTATTAAAACTACCAAAGGTTATACTTACTTGCTTTGTGCAATGGTTTTGTACAGTGTCTCACACCACCTTTTATGAGGTCCCCTGCTATCACTGTTCATTCCTCCTCTTTTCTGTCTGACCCCATAGCACACAACTTGATATGGGGGCAGACGTGTGGCTCAATCCTAAGCCAGGCTGTGTGTGTCCATTGACACACAGAATTTAATTGACAGCAGCAGAAGCTAATGGCTCCCACTGCTGCTTCTGTGCGCAGGGAGAGAGGAGAGCCACTGCAGACTGGCACAGTGCAGGATCGAGATAGGACTCAGGCAAGCATACAAACACTGGGACATTGTTTGCCTTAATGCAAAGAATGCATTAAGGTAAAAAATGTCCAGGCTTTAGAACCACTTTAATAAATCCAGTCCAGAGGACAGCAAATAAATATGAAATGGAGAGTCTGAAGGATTAAAAAATATAAAACTTATCAGGAACAGATAGAGAAAATAAAAGAAGAAATGTTTTGACGAAGAATGTGAGAGAGATACTGCATACAAGCGAATACAATAGAAAGAGGCTCTAAACAATGGAAAAGCAGAAACTGTGATACTGTACAAAACAAAAAAAAATATCACCAATAGCACTTGAAGGAGGTGGAGAAACTCAGGAAAAAAAGCCCAACAAAAATGCAAACGGAGTGCAAAATAAAACTTAGGCTAACCATGTAAATATAAAAAAAACAAATTCAAGTGATGCAATTAATGTGAATTATGCTACAAATCAGTGAATCCAGCAGAACAGCACTAAATAGCAGAAACTCCCCCGGGAATAATTTAACGGGGCACTTAGTAAGCCAATGCTGGGTACACACTATACTTTTTTTTTTTCTTTTCAGCAGACTGAATGAAAAGAGAGAGAGAGAGAGAGAGAGAGAGAGAGAGAGAGAGAGAGAGAGAGAGAGAGAGATCGCTGTACTAACTCAAACACTGTTGGTGCGGCAATCTCCCCCATGTGCCTTTGTATTCTGATAGGGAGACCTCTGCCCTACCAGAAAACACTTATCTGTGCTGGCAGCTAAACTGTACAATACATAGTTGTTGTTTCTTGGGTACCAAAATAGTCCAGAAGATTTGGAGTTTTTGTGCTCCTCTGTTTTTCCATGGTTAGACCACAATCATGGTTGACACTACAACCATAATCCTGATACCATTTTACCATGTGATCTGAGTGGCTATCCAACCAGTTAGTCACTTTTATAGGTGTAGCCTATGGAGATTTTTAGGTACCATAGTTTGTAGCCACATCTCAGGCACATGTAATTTTCAAGCTTGTTATTTTCGTCGTTTTGCTCTTCCAGGTTTGGAGCACGCATGCCGCTAATGACACACGCACACACACATTATTCGCTGCAGGAGATGTATGTTAGCAGGTCCCGACCAGTGATTTTTTTGGCTGGAACTCTGTTGATCTCCTACAAGGAATAGAGAAGCAGAGCTGTGCCTGTGTTTCTCTTTCCCTGGAACCATTTTGTTCCGGGGAGAGAAGAAAGACATTACACGTGAGTAAAAGCAGCACACTGCAGCCAAACACATTAGATAGACACATTTGAACCCTTAATTGTCACATTTAACCCTCTGGTTGCCCCGTCACCCTGCCAGTGTTATTAGTACAGTATTTTTCACTGATCACTGCCACTAGTGACGTCTGATAGAATTAGGGTCAGTTAGTGCCTCTCCCAGCCAGGGTCAGCTAGCGTTAGATTGCCCGCACACTATTGCACTCACACTCTAGGTCGCTGATCAACAGCATTACTAGTATAGTGTTTGTACGGATCAATATATTGATCATGAACAGAAACATATTGATCACGAACAAAACTATTCCAGTGCCCCTTTAGTATTAGTGTCCCCAAAAACGCAGTTAACAAGAAGTGCAGCGTCAGTGTAATTTCTGATCACTGTCACCTGTGATACACTGCACACAAAGCTGCAGCATTAGCAGAACAAGGCCTGATCTCTGCTAGCACTAGGTAAATTTTATTGGTAGCAGTTCAAGTAGTCCCTGAAAGCCAGGTGCTCTTTTTCCCCATGAGTAGCACTAGGTACCTGTAAATTTAGAGCCCAAAATGTCCCAAAAGAGGTACACTAGTGAAGAGGCCTGCAGGATTCCAAGTATGTCAGATTAAAATATCAGGTTTCCGTTATGTAAATAAAATGAGACAAGGATAAATCATATCAGAACTTATTCCACCTTTAATGTAACCTATAAAAACTGTACAACTTCGTTGAACAACAAGCTGAAGCCGTTTAGGTAGAGGGAAGCAAAAATAAAAAAACTAAAATAATATAGTTGCATAAGTGTGCACACCCTTAAACTAATACTTTGTTGAAGCAGCTTTTGATTGTATTACAGTTTTTTTTTTTTTTTAAGTATGAGTCTATCAGCATGGCACATGTTGACTTAGCAATATGTGCCCAGTCTTCCTTGCAAAAACACTCCAAATCTGTCAGATTGCGAGGGCATCTCCTGTGCACAGCCCTCTTCAGATCACCCCACAGATTTTCGATTGGATTCAGGTCTGGGCTCTAGCTCGACCATTCAAAACTTTATTCTTTTTCTGGTGAAGCCATTCCTTTATTGATTTGGATGTATGCTTTGGGTCATTGTCATGCTGAACATCTTTTCATCAATTTTGGGGGGACGTCCAGTTCTTTGTAATGTCACTGTTGCGCCATATTTTCTCCACTTGATGAGGACTGTCTTCACTGTGTTCCATGGTATATCTAATGCCTTGGAAATTCTTTTGTACCCTTATCGTGACTGATATCTTTTAACAATGAGATCCCTCTGATGCTTTGGAAGCTCTCCGTGGTCCATGGCTTTTGCTGTAGGATTCGACTAAGAAAATGGCAAGAAAGACCTACTAGAACAGCTGAACTTTATTTGAGGGTTAATCAGAAACACTTTAAATGATGGCAGGTGTGTACTGACTCCTATTTAACATGATTTTGAATGTGATTGCTTATTCTGAACACAGCTACATCCCAAGTTATAAGAGGGTGTGCACACTTATGAAACCCCATTATTTTAGTTTTTTATGTTTACTCCATCCTCTCTCCCCCCAAAAGATTTCAGTTTGCTTTTCAATTGAGTTGTACAGTTTATAGGACACATTAAAGGTGGAAAATTATTAGGTCTGAAATTATATATCTTGGTCTCATTTTTTTACATCACAGAAACCTGACATTTTAAGAGGAGTGTCCAAACTTTTTATATCCACGGTATATATAACGCTTTTGTAATTTACAAAGCAACTGGACAAAGTGGATCCTTCCTAAAATTTTAGGAAGAGATCATCACGGCCCTTTGTATCCAGAAGGTGCTTGGCACAATACCCAAATCCAGATACAGTGTGCCGGCTGCATGAAAGGCATTTTCCGGATGTCCTCTCTGGTATCCCAACCCAAAGGTCACCCAGAAGAAGATGTTGTGTCTGTAGCAGACACAGAATAAAATGCGAGACCCACTTTTTTTAGTCCCTCCAGTTCTGGCCTGGTCAACTTGGTTTCTGCCTCGAGGACTGTTTCCATCATTATCACACACTAGTGGAGTATTAGTATAGGGTACAGCACAGCACAGTCTAGGCCACATATTCACAATTCTCACACAGGGTATGGAAAGATATTAGATAGTCAGGAAACTATCGCATTTTGAGAGACTCTAAAATCAAAAGCTGGTCTTTAAAGTTACAAAAAAAAGTTTTAAAAAAATAAATATTTATTTAAATAAAAAAAAATACTTGGAAAAAAAAGTTGTTTTATTGAGTTAATGTTCTATTGTTACTGTGTTTTATTGTTAATCGTTGTTGTTTGCTTTGCAGGAACACCATCAGCAGCACAGATCTGTTTATTCTGACAGCAACGGGGGGGTCTTGCTCTCAGAATATACATCAGTGCATGCAGCGCTGCTGGATGAGATTTTTCATCCGCCGTTAAAAAAAACACATATGCCCAAGCATGGGGGCCTGGGGTGGTTAGTGAATGGATTGCTCCTATGCGTCAGCATACATTTTTTCATTTTTTTGGCAGAGATATCGTCATCCACAAAAAAATAAACAAAAGAACATTACATGTATGCCAAACATTAAAATTGGGTGGATGCAGGATGGTATATTCTAATGGTGGGCATACCACACATTTTTTCTGGCACAGATTTCTTCATCCACATGGATCGATGTGAACGGAGGAATCTGTTTTTTTTTCCATTCAGCCCACAAGCTGCATGAAAAAAAAAAAAGTAAAAAAAAAAAAAAAAAGAACATTACATAAACAGTTAGGGCCATATATATTTGGACACAGGCACAATCTTAGTTTTTTCAGGTATTTACCAAATCATATTCAAGCTATAGCTATATAATGGATATGGGCTGAAAGTGCACACTCTCAGAATTAATTTGAGGGTATGTACATCCAAATTGGAGGAAGGATTTAGGAATTACAGCTCTTAAGAGTAGCCATCCCCCCTTTCTCAAGGGACCAAAAGTAATTGGACAATTGAATCAAAAGTGGTTTCATGGCCAGGTGTGGGCTACTCCATTATTTCCTTATCAATTAAGCAGGTAAAAGGTCTGGAGTTGATTCTAAGTGTGGTATTTGCATTTGGAATCTATTGCTGTGAACATATATCATGCGTTCAAAGGAGCTGTCCATGCAAGTGAAACAGGCCATTGTAAGGCTTCAAAAACTAAATAAATTCACCAGAGAGATAGCAGCAACATTAGGAGTGGCCAGATCAACAGTTTGGTACATTCTGAGGAAAGACAAACGCACAGGTGAGCTCCAGAACATAAAAAAGGCATAGACATCCACAGAAGACAACAGTGGTGGATGACCACAGGATCCTCTCTATGGTAAAGAAAAACCCATTCACAACATACAGACAAGTGAAGGACACTCTACAGGAGGTGGGCGTATCATTGTCAAAGTCTACAAGCAACAGTAGACTTAAAAAGAGCAAATACAGAGGGTTTACCACAAGCTGCAAACCATTCATAACCCTGAAGAATAGAAAAACCAGAAAAGACTGCCAAAAAATATTTTAAAAAGCCAGACCAGTTTTGGAAAAACATTCTTTGAACAGATGAAACAATAAAATTTGTTAATTTCTTGCGAGCCACTAATAAGAGTTGAAAAAGGATCGCTGACAATATCACATTCTCATACTGTGTATATAAAAGATGAAAAAAACTCTACATGTCACGCTCCCAATATACTACAAATATCAATCAAATCAAAATAAACAATAAAACAAATATATCAAAAAATAACTAGATAACACCTTGATTAAATTGTAACAATAATATAAAAAACGTGAATCTCAAAATAATCCCCAAAAAGAAATGTGTTATTAAACAAAAACGTTCCTTTGATCATACAAAAAAAAAATTATATATATTTAAAAAAAAAAAAAAAGTCCCAAAAAAGTGATTGCGTGATCCAAAATGCAATAATTGTGACTTGTTGTGAATCCTTGTCATGGTAAAGATGTACACTCACCTCCTTACAAGCCTAACAGATAGGCTTATTGCGCTTTTTGTTCACATAAATGGAACCTGCTATGATTTGCTGCAGCATAACATAGGTGTTGGGTGTCTCCTAAGGGCTCTGCAGCACTTGCCTCCTTGTCTGCTCGTTATCCCTGCAGGGATATCTCCCTGCTTTAGTTGCTATGGATCTCCTCCTTAATCCTCTCCTAGATATTCCTCGATGTCATAGAGCAAAAAAGAAATATGGACATAGTGCTTTATCCTTTATAAGTAAACCTTTATTAAGGTGCCCAAATAATGCACTCACATAGTGTAAAAACAAAAAGCACTTTGTAAAATCAATATCTTTGTCTGTGTGTGCCTCACAGCATGTGTACTCGCCCTTATCCTCTGGTGTCGAGTGACGTCGTAGCCCCTCCCCTACGCATTGCTCCAAAGGACACGTGGCTTCATCAGGGAGTTGATGGCAGTGTGCATGGCTTCCAGTGGCGCTGGGTCATTGGTGTTTATGGATGATGTGACAGAACACAGAAGCAGCTGGATGAATTCTGCAGTGTTGAGAGATATAAGGTCAGCCCAGATTTAGCCAAATGCAGCAAAGTTGTTTGGACAGAGCTTCACAGTACAGATGGACAATGATCCAAAACACACCGCAAAAGCAACCCAGGAGCTTTTGAAGGGAAAGAAGTGGAATATTCTGCAATGGCCAAGTCAATCACCTGATCTCAACCCATTTGAGCATACATTTCACTTGCTGAAGGCAAAACTAAAGGCAGAAAGACCCACAAGCAAAGAACAACTGAAGACAGCTGCATTTAGAGCCTGGCAAAGCATCAGAAAGGAGGAAACCCAGTCTTTGGTAATGTCCATGGGTTTCAGACTTCAGGCAGTCATTGCCAGTGAAGGATCCTCAATAAAACATTAAAAATTAACATATTATTTATGATTATATTTCATTGTCCAATTACATTTGAGCCCCTGAAAATGGAAGGACTGTGTATAAAAAATGGTTGCAGTTCCTAAAATTTGTACTTTATATTTATGTTCAACCCCTTGAATTACAGCTGAAAGTCTGCTGTTCAAATTAATTTGGATTTTTTCATTTTAATTTATTCTGGTGGCATACAGAGCCAAAAGTATGGAAATTGTTCCTCTCTCCAAATATATACGTACCTAACTGTATGCCCAACGAGGACCAGTGAGGTACTGGTATGTCGTTGGACTTTGAGTGGTTACACCAGGATGATTCCTGCAGCTACAGGCATCATCCTGGTATTGTTTTTTTCAGCCAATGATCAGCTTTCATGTAAAAGCAATCCTAGTGGTTAATTAGCCACTGGATTGCTTTTACAGCCCCCCCCCCCCCCGCTGCTTTCTAGGGGTCTCCAGCCCTACCAGAGAATGCAGCCGATGGTTCTGCCTGCTGACCATAGAGCTGATCAGAGACCAGACTGGCTCCAATCATCTCTATGGTCTAAGAAACCAGAAGCTACAAGCATTTCATCACTTCAGTTTTGCTGGATTTAAACAGCACCATTTTTAAAATAGGAAAACATCTGATCATACTAATCTTGGTGTGATCAGATGCTTTAAGGGCAGAGAAGAGATCTAGATCTAATAGACCCCAGATTACTCAGAAAAGAGTACCTGTCACTGCCTATTGCTGTCGCAGGGAATATTTATGTTCCCTGTGATAACAAAAAAAGTGATTAAATAAATAAAAGGGACAGTGTAAAAATTAAAAAAAGCAAAATAAATAATGGAAAAAAAAAAATTAAAAGCACCCCCGTTCCCTCACACTGACGCGCAAAGGCGTATGCAAGTGTTGGTTCCGTGTCAGTATGTAAACAGAAATGCATGTCAGGTATCGACATGAACCTCAGATCGAGGGCAGGAATTTTACCACAAGACATCTTGTGTAAATCTAAAGTGGTAGCCTCTAAAGGCTTTTAAAGTGTATGGATATTAAAAATGTATATAGTTTGTCACCATTGCACGGGGCATGCTCAGTTTTAAAGCATGTCATGTTTGATATCTATTTACTTGGTATAACATCCTATTTTATATTTTACCAAACAATTGCCAATATATTGTGTTTTTGTGCATTAAATTCCAAAAAAGTGTATTTTTTTTAAACATTATGTTTGAAAAA
Organism: Staurois parvus; assembly: GCF_062004578.1. Lineage (NCBI taxonomy): Eukaryota > Metazoa > Chordata > Amphibia > Anura > Ranidae > Staurois > Staurois parvus. Next base: position 34,978,712 of record NW_028318083.1, on the reverse strand, counting down.
TCGCTGTACAAGTACGTTGTGGCATAAAAATGTATGACAGCCACCATTTTATTCTCAAGGGTCTCTGCTTTATAAATATACAGTGGGGCAAAAAAGTATTTAGTCAGCCACCAATTGTGCAAGTTCTCCCACTTAACAAGATGAGAGAGGCCTGTAATTGGCATCATAGGTAGACCTCAACTATGAGAGACAAAATGAGAAAAAAAAAATCAGACAATCACATTGGCTGATTTGTAAGAATTTATTTGCAAATTATGGTGGAAAATAAGTATTTGGTCACCTACAAACAAGCAAGATTTCTGGCTCTCACAGACCTGTACCTTCTTCTTTAAGAGGCTCCTCTGTCCTGCACTCATTACCTGTATCAATGGCACCTGTTTGAACTTGTTATCAGTATAAAAGACACCTGTCCACAACCTCAAACAGTCACACTCCAAACTCCACTATGGTGAAGACCAAAGAGCTGTCGAAGGACACCAGAAACAAAATTGTAGACCTGCACCAGGCTGGGAAGACTGAATCTGCAATAGGCAAGCAGCTTGGTGTGAACAAATCAACTGTGGGAGCAATAATTAGAAAATGGAAGACATACAAGACCACTGATAATCTCCCTTGATCTGGGGCTCCACGCAAGATCTCACCCCGTGTGGTCAAAATGATCACAAGAACGGTGAGCAAAAATCCCAGGACCACAAGGGGGACCTAGTGAATGACCTGCAGAGAGCTGGGACCAACGTAACAAAGGCTACCATCAGTAACACACTACGCCGCCAGGGACTCAGATCCTGCAGTGCCAGATGTGTCCCCCTGCTTAAACCAAGACATGTCCGGGCCCGTCTGAAGTTTGTTAGAGAGCATTTGGATGATCCACAAGAGGATTGGGAGAATGTCATATGGTCAGATGAAACCAAAATAGAACTGTTTGGTAAAAACACAACTTATCTTGTTTGGAGGAAAGCGAATGCTGAGTTGCATCCAAAGAACACCATACCTACTGTGAAGCTGGCTTTTTGTTCTCATTTTGTCTCTCATAGTTGAGGTCTACCTATGATACCAATTACTGGCCTCTCTCATCTTTTTAAGTGGGAGAACTTGCACAATTGGTGGCTGACTAAATACTTTTTTTGCCCCACTGTATAGAATATTTGGGGGTTCAAAGTAATTTTCTAGCAAGAAATACTGATTTTTTCCATGTGAACAAAAAGTGTCAGAAAAGGCTTCGTCTTCAAGTGGTTGGAAGAGTGGGTGTTGTTTGGCAGAAGCTTCTAATGTTGGGCATAAACTGCCATGATAGTACAACCCCCCCCCCCCAAATGACCCCTTTTTGGAAAGTAGACACCCCAAACTATTTACTGAGAGGCATGCTGGGTCAACAGAATTTATTTTTTACCATAAGTTTTTGGAAAATGACAAAAAAAATAATCATTTTTGTACACAAAGTTGTCACTTAAATGATATATTGCTCACACATGCCATTGGTATATGCGGAATTACACCCCAAAATACATTTTGCTACTTCTACCGAATATGAGGATACCACATGTAAGACACCCCCCAAAACGACCCCTTTTTGGAAAGTAGACACCCCAAATTATTTGCGAAGAGGCATGTTGAATCAAGAGAAGAATTTTTTTTTTACCAAACGTTTTTGGAAAATGACCAAATTTTTTTTTTTTTGTACACAAAATTGTCACAAATGATTTACTGCTCACACATGCCATGGGTATATGTGGAATTACTCCCCAAAATACATTTTGCTACTTCTCCCGAGTATGGGGATACCACATGTGAGAGAAGGTTTGGCAGTCTAACCACGTACAGGACCCCAAAATCCAATAAGCAACTCCAGGCTTTTAAAGGGCATAATTTCCTCATTTCACTTCATGACTACCTATCACAGTTTCAGAGGCCCTAAAATGCCAAAATAGTACAGCCCCCCCAAATGACCCCTTTTGGAAAGTAGACAGTCCAAAGTATTTGCTAAGAAGAGTATTTCACAGATCTCATTTGTTACCACAAGTTTTTGGAAAATGAAGAAAAACGAAAATGTATTTCTTTCCTTTTTTTTATTTTTCAAAACCTTGTGACAAAAAATGAGATCTGCAAAATACTCATCATGCCTCTTATTAAATTCCTTGGGGTGTCTACTTTCCAAAAAGGGGTTATTTGGAAGGGGGGGGGTTGTGCTATCCTGGCACTTCAGAGTCTTTGAAACTGTGATAGGTAGTGAGGAAGTGAAATTAGGAAATTACGCACATTCAGGCTTTCAAAAGGTGTCATTGGACTTTGGCCTCTTGTATGCGGCTAGGCTGCCAAAAAGTCTCACATGTAGTATCCCCATGCTCTGGAGAAGTAGCAGAATGTATTTTGGGGTGTAATTCCACATATACCCATGGCATGTGTGAGTAATATATCACTTAAGTCAGGGGTTAAAATTTCGAGTCCAGACCTACTAGCTGGTCACAAAACATACTCTCGACCAGTTGCCCCAACCCCACCCCCGGCCCGCCCCAAACCCCACAACCGGCCCACCCCCCAACCATGCCCCCTTAAAGCTTATGAAATTAAATTTTTCTTTAGAATAAAGAGTCCAAAATATAAAACTGTACACAGTAATGTATATCCCAGCTCCCCTGTACTCCATTATAGTGATATGACATGTATACAGTAATCATTACTATATACATGTTATCACTATAATGGAGTACAGGGGAGCTGGGATATACATTACAGTCTACATGTCATATCACTATAATGGAGTACAGGGGAGCTGGGATATACATTACTGAGTAATGTATATCCCAGCTCCCCTGTACTCCATTATAGTGATATAACATGTTGTATACAGTACTTACTCCTAGTCCCCTGCAGCGTTGGAGAGAGTATCTCCTCTCAGCAGAGGAGAGCGGACCTCTCCTGCACCTGTCCCCTCAGTGGCGGTGCCGCAGAAGCCGGAAACAGGAAGTTGGAAACCGGAACACGGCTTCACAATGAGGCTTGGAGCGCAGGTGCAGTCGCTCCATGCTTCATCAGTGCTCGCCACAGAGGAATTTCTCCTTGCTTTTGGCGAGTGGGCGAGCAGCTTTTGTTTTGCCAAAAAAAATATTTGTTTTGCCGTTTTCCAAAAACTTGTGGTAAAAAAAAAAAAAAAAACAATCTTCCATTGAATCAACATGCCTTTCAGCAAATCATTTGGGGTATCTACTTTCCAAAAAAAGGGTCATTTGGGAGGGGGTTGTGTTATCCTTAGAATTTTTTGCGCCTCTGAAACTGTGATAGGTAGTGAGGAAGTGAAATAAGGAATTTACACACCATCAATCAAAGGGGTCATTTGATTTCAAATTCCTGTATGTGGCTAGGCTGCCAAAAAGTCTCACACATGTGGTATCCCCATACTTGGGAGAAGTAGCAGAATATATTTTGGGATGTAATTCCAAATATACCAATAGAACGACGTGTGAACTTAAAGGATAAGTTCACCTTTTGTACAAAAACAATAAATGCACATTTTTTTGCAGGTAAAAAAATGTGCATTTATTATTTTTGTCCAAAGGAGCCTCTAAAGCATTGCACCAGCGATCAGTAGATTGCTGATGCCATGCAGGTCTCCTGCAGACCTGTCAGAATATCTGCTTGCCATGCAGGATATACGAGCAAGCAGATATACTGACAGGAATCTTCTGTGGTAGCTCATTGAAAACTACAAGCCCACAGCCACTAAGTCTGTCGGGATTTGTAGGCACTCATTCACAGAACACTGTGAATGAGTGACACTGCTGTGTGGGTGGAGCCCCGCATGGCCACGCTTTTTTTTTTTTTTTAAATCCGACAGATAGTACGGGAAGAGTTCCCCCTGTACTATCTCTCAGAGGTGGGGAGGGGGCGGTGGGAGTGGCTGCAGCTATGGGAATATAAAATCGGGTTGAACATGTAACATGTTCCAAAGGTGAACTTATCCTTTAAGTGACAACTTTGTGTAACAAAAAAAAAAAGTTTTGTCATTTTCCAAAAACTTGATGGAGGAAAAAAAAAAAATAAAAATCTTCCATGGACTCAAACATGCCTCTCAGCAAATAGCTTAGGGTGTCTACTTTATGAAAAGGGGTCATTTGGAGGGTGTTTGTACTGCCCTGGCATTTTAGCACCTCACAAAATGTGACAGGCAGTCAAAGTAAAAGCTAAGTAAATTCCAGTATCTACAAGTGCCTTGAAAAAGTATTCATACCCCTTGAAATTTTCCACATTTTGTCATGTTACATTCAAAAACGTATTTCATTGGGATTTTATGTGATAGACCAACACAAAGTGGCACATAATTGTGAAGTGGAAGGAAAATGATAAATGGTTTTCAAATGTATTTACAAATATCTGAAAAGTATGGCGTGCATTTGTATTCGGCCTTCTTTTTTTGATACCCCTAACTAAAATCTAGTGCAACCAATTGCCTTTGGGCCCCAGGGAGTATCAATCTCCACCATAGCAGTCTGGTAATTACGTGTATCCCCATGAATACAAATAACCACAATAGTGGTAGGGTGGAACCTTGCAGGGTTTACCAAATCACTTCTAACTAAGGTCACAACACTACCCGAGTCTAGCAGAGCAGTTACTGGCTTTTCATCAACTGTAATCACACACACTTGCTTTTCCATGCGTTCCTGACATGCTGCAGTGCATGCCACCTGTGCAAAAAGGGACCTGCGTTTTCCTAAATAAGCATTTTCACATTGCATAGGTTCGTTATTTAACCACTTGCCGCCCTGCCACTGTATATATACGTGTGCAGGTCGGCAGTGGAGCGCAAAAGCACGTTTTAAAACGGGCTCTGCGCTCCCAAAACTTTCGCGGGTAGGGGGCACGCACGCTCCTGCCCACCTGCGGGTGACACGATTCGATCCAGGAGGGATCAATCATTAGATTTCAGCCTTTGATTTCTGGCTGAAATCAGATGATCGGTCCCTGTCCTATCCTGTCCGGTGTTGACATTTACACAGGGCAGGATATGATGTAATTCTTCTCTGCCTGGACACATTCCGTTCCAGACAGAGAAGAAGACACAGTAAAAGTGAGTACAAAGCACTACACTGACAGTTAGAACACACCTAGGACACATTTAACCCCCTGATCGCTCCCCCCCCCCCAGTTAACCCCTTCACTGCCCTGTCACCAGTGTCACTGATCAGTGAACCAATTTTTACTGATCACTGTATCAGTGTCGCTGGCGACTGCCGATAGTGTTAGCGCCCCTCCCAGATAGCGCCAGATTGCCCGCCAGTACACCAGTAATCCTGTTTAACCCCTTGATCGCCCCCCCCCCCCCCAGTTAACCCCTTCACTGCCCTGTCACCAGTGTCACTGATCAGTGAACCAATTTTTACTGATCACTGTATCAGTGTCACTGGCGACTTCCGATAGTGTTAGCGCCCCTCCCAGATAGCGCCAGATTGCCCGCTAGTACACCTGTAATCCCATTTAACCCCTTAATCCCCCCCCCAGTTAACCCCTTCACTGCCCTGTCACCAGTGTCACTGATCAGTGAACCAATTTTTACTGATCACTGTATCAGTGTCGCTGGCGACTTCCGATAGTGTTAGCGCCCCTCCCAGATAGCGCCAGATTGTCCGCCAGTACACCAGTAATCCCGTTTAACCCCTTGATCGCCCCCCCACCCCAGTTAACCCCTTCACTGCCCTGTCACCAGTGTCACTGATCAGTGAACCAATTTTTACTGATCACTGTATCAGTGTCGCTGGCGACTTCCGATAGTGTTAGCGCCCCTCCTAGATAGCGCCAGTTTGCCCGCTAATGCTCGGGATTTTTTTTTACCAAAAACATGTAGCAGAATACATTTTGGCTTAAATTTATGACTAACTTTGAGTTTACGATATATTTTTTATAACTGAAAGTAGAAAATATTGTTTGTTTTCAAAATTTTCATGGTTTTTTTGTTTATAGCGCAAAAAATAAAAAGCGCACAGGTGATAAAATACCACCAAAAGAAAGCTCTATTTGTGTGAAAAAAAGGACGTAAATTTCGTTTGGGTACAGCATTGCATGACCGCGCAATTATCATTTGAATTAGTGCAGCGCCAAACAGCAAAAAAAGGCCTGGTCATTAAGGGGGGTAAATCCTCAGGTGCTCAAGTGGTTAAAGGACAGTTTGCAGCAATACGACCTAACGCATGACAACAAAAACATTTTATATGTTCCGTATCTAGACCTCTAAACGGCCTCAGGGACCTTCCTGACCTATTTGGCCAGTCTCTAGGTCCTGCGCCTACAGTCTCATTATCCGAAACAATAGTCTTGTCGTTTTTCCCTGAGCCTTGAACCCCTGGAACAGTCTTACCAGATACTCCGGATAGTTTTCCGCCCCTAGTGACATTGGGGTACAGCCCAGGTGAGTGCAACAAGTCCTCAGCGGCTGCATATCTCTCCACCAGGTCCACCAGCTTGTTTGAAGATTTAGGGTCTCCATGACCGACCCACTTCCTCAAAGTGGCAAGAAGCGCACGTAAATATCGGTCCATGACCACACGCTCCACAATCTGAGGGCCTGACAATACCTCTGGCTGGAGCCACTTCCTGGTGAGATGTATCAAATCAAACATCTGGGATTGGGGTGGCTTGTCAGCCCTATAATGCCACTGATGCACCTGTTGAGCCCGGACTGCAATGGTGATGTCCAGGCGTGCAAGGACCTCAGCCTTCAGTTTCTCATAGTCCTGGGCATCCCGTTTCCAGGTCATAATAGACTTTTTGGGGTTCACCTGTCAAAAATGTTGCAACCAGTCCTGCTCATTGCTCTTTTTGCCATCCTTCCCGAACAGCAACCCTTTCAAAAGTTGTGAGGTAGGCCTCCACATCATCCGCAGGCGTCAACTTTTGCAGAAAATAGCTGGCCCGCGCTATTATTATTATACAGTGTTTATATAGCGCCAAAGGGTTTGCTCAGCGCAGTACATTAGCGAGAGGGACAGAACATGAGACAATACAGTACAATACACGAGGGGTTCGAGGGCCCTGCTCTTTCGAGCTTACAATCTAGGAGGGAGGGGATAGTGGTACAGGAGGAAGTGGCTGTGGGGGATGGAGTGGTAGGAAGAGTGGAGATCGGTTGTTAGGCGAGGGTGGGGTAGGCTTCCCTGAAGAGATGGGTTTTCAGGGTGCGCCTGAAGGTGAGGAGGGTAGGTGACAGTCTGATGGATTGGGGTAGGGAGCTCCAGAGGATGGGGGAAGTCCTGGAGAAGTCCTGCAGTCGGGTGTGGGAGGAGACCAGGGAGCTGGAGAGTAGGAGGTCCTGTGAGGAGCGAAGGGCACGGGTAGGGTGGTATTTGGGTATCAGGTCAGTTAGGTAGTTTGGGGCAGCATTGTGAATGGCTTTGTATGTCAGAGTTAGTAATTTGAATTTAATGCATTGGGCAATCGGGAGCCAGTGAAGGGATTGGCAGAGGGGGGTGGCAGATGTGGAGTGGTTGGTGAGGTGGATGAGTCTAGCCGCTGAGTTCAGGATAGACTGGAGTGGGGATAGCATTTGTTTGGGTAGGCCAGTGAGAAGGGAGTTGCAGTAGTCCAGGCGTGAGATAATGAGGGAGTGTACGAGTTGTTTAGTAGTGTCTTGTGTGAGGAACGTACGTATCTTGGAGATGTTGCGGAGGTGGAGCCTGCATGACTTTGATAGTGATTGGACATGAGGTTGGAAGGAAAGGTTTGAGTCCAGGGTGACACCCAGGACATTGGCGTGTGGGGTAAGATTGATGGTGGCGTTGCTAGTCGTGATGGAGAGGATGGGGGGGGGGGCGCGGGCTGGGGGGAAAACTAGGAGCTCGGTTTTGGACAGGTTTAACTTGAGAAAATGGAGCGACAGTCTGATATGTTGTTCAGAAGGTGGGCGATGCGGGCGGAGAGAGAGGGGATGAGGTGAGGGGTGTAGAGGTAAATTTGTGTGTCGTCGGCATAGAGGTGATAGTTGAAGCCGTTGGAGTGTATCAGTTTGCCAAGGGAGGAGGTGTAGATGGAGGAGAGGAGGGGTCCGAGGACAGAGCCTTGGGGGACTCCAACAGAGAGGGGGAGAGAGGGGGAGGTGGCAGCGTTATAGGTAACGCTGAAGGAGTGTTGGGATAGGTAGGAGGAGAGCCAGGAGAGAGCAGCATCCTTGTTTCCAAAGGAGTGCAGTTTAGTAAGGAGGAGGGGGTGGTTGACGGTGTCGAAGGCTGCGGAGAGGTCGAGGAGCAGGAGGACTGAGTAGTGGCCATTAGCTTTGGCAATTAGCAGGTCGTTTTTTGCTCCACTGGCAGCGGCCCTGCAGACTCCTTTAACTGCACCAGGTGTTGGGCCACCTCCTTAAGAATCTCTCGGTCTGCTCGTTGGGCCTCCGCAAATTGGCGATTCGCCTCCTGTTGCGCTGCATTGGCCTCTGCGAACTGGCGATTAGTTTCCTGCTGGGTCGCAGTGGCCTGCAGCAAGGCTCTTATCACGTCCTCCATCTTCCCACTTGCTCAGAACGTTGCCTGCCAAATCCACCATATGTGGGGTTAGTTTAGGTGGGGGGATCACCTTCCCTGAGAAAACAGGTAAACCACACAGCAGGCTTTCTTAAAACTCTGACTGGTTGTCAGTTTTTATTCACAGGTTTGTAAAAAATATCAGAAACAAAAACAGCAAAATAAACCCTTGCCATCCAGGCACTAACTAAACATAGAGCTTTCCCTCTCTTACTGGTGAAGGGCTTCTCCCTGTCACCAACAAAACAAAACCATAAGCAAACCTTGTCACTTGTGGTATAACAATCACTTCCAAGCACAGCTCTCTCAGAATGGTTCTGAGTCCTGGGCCACATGAGCGACTTCCTTGCTCCAGCCCTGCTTTATTTATACCACCTGTTCACCTGTGGAGCACAAACTCCGGTCCAGAACCACCTCTGCCACTGTGACCACAAAAACCCAGAGTGGATTTCACCTAAACTTCAAAGTATGACCTCATGCAAGGTGATACACAGCGTCCATCCATCACCTTGCCGTTCATACTGTCACAATACCTATATGATAAAAATTACAAACCCTTCATTTCTGTAAGTGGGAAAACCTAACAAATTTGCAGGGGATCAAATAAATATTTTCCACACTGTATACACCAGGGATCAAAATTTCTTGTCCTGAGCTACTAGCCAGGACTTAAGAGTTACTCGCCACCAGTTACAACACCCAAACCCTAACCTGCCCCACCCATAATTCTGCCCCTAAACACGCTCTTGTAAAGTATGTCATGAAATGGCACGGTTAAATGTTTTATGCAGAATGAAGGAAGGGAGGGAAGGAAGGAAAAAAGGAAATGGAAGGGAGAAGTGGAACGAAGGAAAGGAGGAGTTGAAGGGAGGGAAGAAAGGGAGGGAGGGAAGAAAGGGAGGGAGGGAGGGAAGAAAGGGAGGGAGGGAGGGAGGGAAGAAAGGGAGGGAGGGAGGGAGGGAAGAAAGGGAGGGAGGGAGGGAGGAAGAAAGGGAGGGAGGGAAGGAGGGAAGAAAGGGAGGGAGGGAAGAAGAAAGGGAGGGAGGGAGGGAGGGAAGAAAGGGAGGGAGGGAGGGAGGGAAGAAAGGGAGGGAGGGAGGGAGGGAAAGAAGGGAGGGAGGGAGGGAGGGAGGGAAGAGAAGGGAGGAGGGAGGGAGGCAGGGAGGGAGGGAGGGAAGAAAGGGAGGGAGGGAGGGAGGAGGGAGGGAAGAAAGGGAGGGAGGGGGGAAGAAGGGAGGGAGGGAGGGAGGGAGGGAAAGAAGGGAGGGAGGGAGGGAGGGAGGGAGGGAGGGAGGAGGGAAGGGGAGGGAGGGAAGGAGGGAAGAAAGGGAGGGAGGGTGGAAGGAGGGAAAGGGGTGGAAGAAAGGGAGGGAGGGGTGGAAGAAAGGGAGGGAGGGGTGGAAGAAAGGGAGGGAGGGGGAAGAAGGGAGGGAGGGGTGGAAGGGAGGGAGGGAAGGAGGGAAGAAAGGGAGGGAGGGAAGGAGGGAAGAAAGGGAGGGAGGGAAGGAGGGAAGAAAGGAGGGAAGGAGGGAAGAAAGGAGGGGAGGAGGGAGGGAAGGGAGGGAAGGGAGGAAGAAAGGGAAGAAAGGGAAGAAAGGGAGGGAGGGGTGGAAGAAAGGGAGGGAGGGAAGGAGGGAGGGAAGGAGGAGAGGGAGGGAAGGGAGGGAAGGGAGGGAAGGAGGGAAGGGAGGGAAGGGAGGGAGGGAAGGGAGGGAAGGGAGGGAGAGAAGGGAGGGAGGGAAGAAAGGGAGGGAGGAAGAAAGGGAAGAAAGGGAGGGAAGAAAGGGAAGGGAGGGAAGAAAGGGAGGGAGGGAAGAAAGGGAGGGAGGGAAGAAAGGAGGGAAGGGAAGAAAGGGAGGGGAGGGAGGGAAGAAAAGGGAGGGGAGGGAGGGAAGAAAGGGAGGGGAGGGAGGGAAGAAAGGGAGGGGAGGGAGGGAAGAAAGGGAGGGAGGGAGGGAGGGAAGAAAGGGAGGGAGGGAAGAAAGGGAAGGGAGGGAAGGGAAGGGGAGGGAGGGAGGGAGGGAGGGAGGGAAGGGAAGGGAAGGGAGGGAGGAAGGGAAGGAAAGGGAGGGAGGGAGGGAAGAAAGGGAGGGAGGGAGGGAAGAAAGGGAGGGAGGGGGAAGGAAGGGAGGGAGGGAGGGAGGTAGGGAGGGGTGGAAGGTAGGGAGGGGTGGTAGGTAGGGAGGGGTGGAAGGAAGGGGAGGGGTAGAAGGAAGGGGCAGGGGTGGGAGGGAGGGTGAAGGAAGGGGAGGGTTGGAAGGGAGGGGAGGGGTGGAAGGGAGGGGAGGGGTAGAAGGGAGGGGAGGAAGGAAGGGAGGGAGGGAAGGGAGGAAAGAAGGGGAGGGGGTGGAAGAGAGGGAGGGGTGGAAGGGAGGGAAGAAAGGGAGGGTGGAAGGTGAGGGAAGAAAGGGGAGGGGGTGGGAGGGAAGAAAGGGAGGGGTGGAAGGGAGGGAGGGGTTGAAGGAAGGGAGATATGGGAAGGAAGGGAGGGATGGAAGGAAGGGAGGGATGGAAGGGATGGGAGGGAATGAAGGAAGAAAGGGAGGATGGGAGGGGTGGGCGGAAAGAAGGAAGGAAGGAAGGGAGGGGTGGGTGGAAAGAAGGAAGGAAGGGAGGGGTGGGCAGAAAGAAGGAAGGGAGGGGTGGGCGGAAAGAAGGAACAAAGGAAGGGAAAGGGTGGCTGGAAGGAACGAAGGGAGAGGTGAAAGAAAGGAAGGGAGAGGTGGATGGAAGGGAGGGTGGAAGGAAGGGAGGGTGGAAGGGAGGGTGGAAGGAAGGGAGGGTGGAAGGAAGGGAGGGGTGGATGGAAGGGAGGGGTGGATGGAAGGGAGGGGTGGGTGGAAGGAAGGGGTGGGTGGAAGGAAGGAAGGGGTGGGTGGAAGGAAAGATCAGAGGGAAGGGAGGGGTAGGTGGAAGGAAGGAAGGGGTGGGTGAAAGAAGGATCAGAGGGAAGGCAGGGGTGGGTGGAAGGAAGTAAGGGAAGAAAAGAAGGAAGGGAACAAAGGCGGGGTGGGTGGAAGGAAGGGCGGGTGGAAGGAAGGAAGGGGGGTAGAAGGAAGGAAGGGAGGGGTGGAAGGAAGGGAAGGGTGGAAGGAAGGGAAGGGTGGAAGGAAGGAAGGGGTTGGTGGAAGGAAGAAAGGGTGGGTGAAAGGAAGGAAGGAAAGGGTAGGTGGAAGGGGTGGGTGGAGGAAGGAATGAAGGAAGTGGGGAGGCCGAGCAGATCCATCCTCTCTTTCTCCTCCCTCCTTCATTGAAACATCTGAAAGCCACGGGAGGGAGAGAAGGAGAATCGGCATCCAGCTGCTTAATTGACAGCCATACAGTAGATCGCTGCTTGTCACTGCTGCCCAGATCATACCTGATCATTCAGTCTCTTTCCTGCCCCCCCGGGGGGGGGTCCTGGGCACTGAGGAGCACACAGCGTGGGGGGGGGGGGCAGGGAAAAAAAAGGAACGATCAGGTATGATCTGTGCAGCAGTGATCTCCTGTATGGCTTTTAATGAAGCAGCTGGGAGCCGATTCTCCTCCTCTCCCTCCCGTGGCATTCACCTGCTTCATTGAAAGCCATACAGGAGATCGCTGCTTGTCACCGCCCTCACTGCCACCCCTCCCACACACCCCTAGTCCCGGCGTTGCTCACCCCCACCTTGTTTCTACTCGCCCAATGCGAGCAGTGAGTGGAAATTTAGAGGGCTGGTATACACCATTGTTTTTAGATGCTATAACTTTTACATAAACCAATTTATACTTATTGGGATTTTTTTTTACCAAATCATGTAGCAGAATACATTGTGGCCTAAATTTATGAAGACATTTGTTTTTAATGTTTTTATTGAATATGTTTTATAGCAGAAAGTAAAAAAAATTGTGTTTTTTTTCAAAATATATATTTTTTTCATTTATATAATAAAGAATAAAAAAACAGTGGTGATCAAATACCACCAAAAGAAAGCTCTATATGTGTGGAAAAAAATGACATACATTTCATTTCAGTACAGTTTTGCATGACCATGCAATTGCCAGTTAAAGTTACTCAGTTCCGAACAGAAAAAAAAGTGGCCTGGTTAGAAAGGGGATAATACCTTCTGGTGCTCATGTGGGTAATGGTACAAAAAGGATTGTACCATCATCACGGACTGTTTTGTGAATGGGAACACCAACACCGGTATCAGTCAAATGTGGCTCACTGTACAAAAAGGTATTACTAAAATCTTAGGTATAGTAAGAAAAAATTACACTGCAGAGGTAAAAAGACATACTAACATGTCTTAACAATTTAAAAACCTTGGTGCCTTGAGTTCAGTTTTAATTCAGGCAGTTTAAAAATATTGACAATGGAGCATTCATTTTCATTTGTGGATGCCTGGTGTCATTTTTTCCATCCAGACATGAGATTTGTATAAATTAGATCCCTGTTTTCTGGCTGGGTTCATCAAATAATGTAAATTTCTTTGCTCACATTAAGTAATTATGATTTTCAAAGAGCTTCATTTCCTGCAATGACATATCATGAATAATCAGCCTTCAAGAATACATGTGGGACACTGTACACTATTCCTGCAACCAAACTACTTTCATTTAGTAATAAGATTGCATTTACAAGTTTAAAATTCTGCTGTTGATGTGAATCTATTTGTAAACAAATCCAACAAAGTCTTGAAGCATGGCAAATCATGCATCTAAATAGTAGGAGAGCTCATTAGTGAGATCAGCTAAATAAAGTGCTAAAGTGCAATAATGTTGATTCAGAGCTCCCCAGGTGAAGACTCTTTCCCCCTCCCTGGGAAGCATGGTGTAACATTATAGACATCAGCTCTTTATTGGACTGCTCCGTCTAATTACCCTTCTTTCTGGCAAGATGCATGATGCCATTTTCATTGCACTGGAGGACTTAATTAGATTTGATTTGCAAATAAAACCCACAAAAGCAGAGTCCTGTCAGTTTCTGTTCTGAATGGTTCTTCGTTTTCTGGTTTGGCATGCCCTATTAAGAGGATACTCATTAAAAGTCCATTTTCTTATAATGCTTTCAGACAAAAAAAAAGGGTCTAATTAAAAAGTCAGTTTTGAGCCCCCTTAACATTTCCAGTGGATAACTTTGAATGCCTTTATTTTTATGTACAGTTATTTATACTTAGAACTTCTGTCTGCAAATGTTTAAATACCCTAATTATTAAAATATATAACATATTTATGCTCTACATACTGAATAAATAGAAAAATTATATATATATATATATATATATATATATATATACACATATATATATATATATATATATATATATATATATATATATATATATATATATATATACATACATACATACATACATACATACACACACACACACACACACACACACACACACACATATACACACATATATATATATATATATATATATATATACACACACACTCACAGTGTCTCACAGAAGTGAGTACACCCCTCACATTTTTGTAAATATTTTATTATATCTCTTCATGTGACTACATTGAAGAAATGGCACTTTGCTACAATGTAAAGTAGTGAGTGCCCAGCTTGTATAACAGTGTACATTTCCTCTCCCCTCAAAATAACTCAACACACAGCCATTCATGTGTAAACCGCTGGCAACAAAATTGAGTACACCCCTAAGTGATAATCTCCAAATTGGGCCCAATTAGCCATTTTCCCTCCCTGGTGTCATGTGACTCATTAGTGTTACAAGGTCTCCTGTGTGAATGGGGACCAGGGGTGGTAAATTAGGTGTTATCGCTCTCACTCTCTTATACTGGTCACTGGAAGTTCAACATGGCACCTCATGGCAAAGAACTCTCTGAGGATCTGAAAAAAAGAATTGTTGCTCTACATAAAGATGGCCTAGGCTATATGAAGATTGCCAAGACCCTGAAACTGAGCTGCAGCACAGTGGCCAAGACCATACAGCAGTTTAACAGGACAAGTTCCACTCAGAACATGGTCGACCAAAGAAGTTGAGTGCACGTGCTCAGCGTCATATCCAGAGGTTGTATTTGGGAAATAGATGTATGAGTGCTGCCAGCATTTCTGCAGAGGTTTATGGGGTGGGGGGTCAGCCTGTCAGTGCTCAGACCATAGGCAGCACACTGCATCAAATTGGTCTGCATGACTGTCGTCCCAGAAGGAAGCCTCTTCTAAAGGTAATGCACAAGAAAGCCCATAAACAGTTTGCTGAAGACAAGTAGACTAAGGACATGGATTACTGGAACCTTGTCCTGTGGTCTGATGAGACCAAGATAAACTTATTCAGTTCAGATGATGTCAACCATGTGTGGCGGCAACCAGATGAGTACAAAGACAAGTGTGTCTTGCCTACAGCCAAGCATGGTGGTGGGAGTGTCATGGTCTTGTGCTGCATGAGTTTTTTGGCTGGTCTATATCCAGGGCACAATTCACTAAGCGGTATCTTACCGCATCCAAGTATCCAGTAAGATACCGCATAGCATTTAAAAAAAAAAAAAAAACATTTGAATCCACTAAAAAGGCTACTAAAACACCACGCCTCACCTTTGGGTCTGGTATGGATTTTGAGGGAAAGCCCCATGCCAAAATTTAAAAAAAAAAAATATGGCATGGGAGTCCCCCCCAAAAGCGCTTTGTCCCCATGTTGATGGGGACAAGGGCCTCTTCCCCACAACCCTGGGCTGTGGTTGTGGGGGTCTCCGGGCGGGGGGCTTATCGGAACCTAGAAGCCCCTTTTAGCAAGGGGGCCCCCAGATCCCACCCCCCCAATGTGAAAAAAGACAGGAGACATTCTTTGACAAGTCCTTTATTAAAAAGTAGATCCAACGTCAATCATGATGCCCGCCGCCGCTCTGAAAAAGAAAATTAAAAAAAAAAAAAAAGGCTCCACTCCCGACGCTGGCTCCTAGCCGTCTGCCGCTGGTTTGACGTTCTTAAATATGTAAGGGGAGGGGGCACCCGGTAACATTACCTGACCAGGGCATGCTGGTCAATTATGTCACATGGGGCGGAGTCACATACATGATGGCCCCACCCCTTACATAGTTAAGAACTGTCAAGCCAGCGTAGAAGCAGACAGCCAGGAGCCAGAGCCTTTTTTTTTTTTTTTCTTCGGGTGGCGGCGGTGGGCATCGCGATTGACGTTGGATCTACTTTGAGGGACATTCTTTTATTTTCCTTCTTTTAATAAAGGACACGTCAAAGAATGTCTCCTGTCTTTTTTCACACTACAGCTTTTTTTTTGTGAATGGGTAGCGGTACCATGTACCCCATACATATTCACATGGGGGAAGCCGGAATCTGGGGGCCGCCTTCTAAAAGGGGCTTCCAGATTCCGATAAATCCCCCGCCCACAGACCCCCACAACCACAGCCCAGGGTTGTGGGGAAGAGGAACTCCCCATACCCCAAAGCACCACCCCATGTTAAGGGCATGTGGCCTGGTTTGGTTCGGGGGGGGGGGTTCTGTCGCTCTCCCCTTTCCTGACCTGTCGGGCTGCATGCTTGGATAAGGGTCTGGTATGGATTTTGGGGGGATCCCCATGCCATTTTTTTTTTTCATTTTGGCGTGGGGCTTCCCCTCAATATCCATACCTGACCCGAAGGGCTTGGTATGGATGGAGGTGGGACCCCACGCCGTATTTTAATTATTTTTTAATCTCCTTGATTGTAAGCAGGGCCCTCCTTTCCCTCTTGTATTGAACTGTATTGTCTCCTGTTATATTGTAAAGTGCTGAGCAAACTGTTGGCGCTACATAAATCCTGTATAATAATAATAATAATAATTGCCAGCAATTCTTACTTTTACATTCAGCTGTCAGTGGGGCATCCCACTAACGGCTGAAACATCAACGCATGCTTTTCACTTTCCAAAATACTGCATGACTTGATAAAATAACTCATGCGGTATTTTAGTAGCCTTTTTTAGTGAATTTACCATTTTTCAGTGCATTCTGAGCATTTGGGAGGGTCTCCTGAGGTTATCTTTTAAGAACACTTCTAAACGGAAACGTGCATAAACGCAGTAGATAAACACGGCTAAACTACCATTTTTAACCTACGTTTTCTAGCAGTCATTTTCCAGGGGTCAGAAGAGTTTTTCAAACACCCTGTGTACATAAGCCCTAAAGGTGATGGACTAGCCAAGCATGTCTCCAGACCTATACTCTATTGAGCATCTGTGGGGCATCCTCAAACAGAAGGTAGAGGAGCGCAAGGTCCCTAACATTCACCAGATCTGTGATGCCAAGGCAACCTGTGAAGCTCTGGTGAACTCCATGCCCAAGAGGGTTAAGGCAGTACTGGAAAATAATGGTGGCCACACAAAATATTGACACTTTGGGCCCAATTTGGACATTTTCACTTAGGGGTGTACTCACTTTTGTTGCCAGTGGTTTAGACATTAATGGCTGTGTGTTGAGTTATTTTGAGGGGACAGCAAATTTACACTTACTTACTTGTACACTTGCTACTTTACATTGGAGTAAAGTGTAATTTCTGCAATGTTGTCACATGAAAATATATAATAAAATATTTTCAAAAATGTGAGGGTGTACTCACTTCTGTGAGATTATATATATATATATATATATATATATATATATATATATATATATATATATATATATATATATATATATATATATATACACATATATACACACATATACAAACACACACACACACACACACACATATATATACATACACACACACACATACAGTGAAGTAAGGAAATAAGTATTTGATCCCCTGCTGATTTTGAATGTTTGCCCACTCACAAAGAAATGATCAGTTTAAAAATCGAATGGTAGGTGTATTGTAACACAGAGACGGAGTAGCAACAAAAAATTCAAAAGAAATGCATGTCTAACAAATTATGCACTGATTTGCATGTTCATGAGGGAAATAAGTACAGTTGTGTTCAAAATAATAGCACTCAGACATAACTAACCTGATCAATCAGTTTTTGGTAGAAATATTTCTACATGGCAAATAATTTACTAGCAGGTGTAGTAGAGTAATAGAAATCCAACAGACCCAACAGTCATGACATGCATGCTGCTGATTCTGTGTAATTGAATTACTAATTGAAAGGGGCGTGTTCAAAATAATAGCAGTGTGGAGTTCTATTAATGAGGTAATTTATTCTTTGAAAAACAGGTGGCAATTATTGCCCTTATTTAAGGAAGGAAGGCAGCAAATGTTGTACATGCTGGTTACAGTGCATTTCTCTCTGAAATTCTGAGGAAAATGGGTCCTTCCAGACATTGTTCAGAAGAACAGCGTACCTTGATTGAAAAGTTGATTGGAGAGGGGAAAACATATAAAGAAGTGCAGAAAATGATAGGCTGCTCAGCTAAAATGATCGCAAATGCTTTAAAATGGCAACAAAAACCTGAAAGACGTGGGAGAAAGCGAAAAACTACCATTCGAATGGATAGAAGAATAGCCAAAATGGCAAGAACTCAGCCAACAATCAGCTCCAGGAAAATCAAAGACGATCTAAAGTTACCTGTGAGTACTGTTACAATTAGAAGATTCCTATGTGAAGCCAAGCTATCTGCAAGAAACCCCCGCAAAGTCCCACTGTTGAAAAAAAGACATTTGCACATTGACTGGCCTAAAGAGAAATGGCGCAACATTTTGTGGACTGATGAAAGTAAGATTCTTCTTTTTGGGTCTAGTGGCCAGAGACAGTTTGTCAGACGACCCCCAAACACTGAATTCAAGCCACAGTACACTGTGAAGACAGTGAAGCATGGTTGCGCCTTATGCTGCCTTATGCTGAAGAGGAAATGCCCTTGAAATGGGTATTCCAACAAGACAACGACCCCAAACACACCAGTAAACGTGCAACATCTTGGTTCCAGACCAACAAGATTGATGTTATGGAGTGGCCAGCCCAATTCCCGGATCTTAATCCAATAGAAAACTTGTGGGGTGACATCAAAAATGCAGTTTCTGAGGCAAAACCAAGAAATAGAGAACAACTGTGGAATGTAGTCCAATCATCCTGGGCTGGAATCACAGGTGCCAAAAGTTGGTTGACTCCATGCAACACAGATGTACAGCAGTTCTCAGAAACAGTGCTTATACAACTAAATATTAATTGAGTCAAAGGAAAGCAAAATCTTCAAACATTCTTCAGTTTATATAGTGAATGTTTGAGTTTGTAAAGAAGAATACAAACACTGCTATTTTTTTGAACAGTCTAATATTCACTTTTCTTCAATTTTTTTTAGAGGAACACCACAAGTTTCATATATTTTTCTTCATGTTTTGATTGGAATAAAATGTGTAGTGTTCCCAATGCATTTTTGTGTATGGAAATAAAAGCTATTAGAAGGATTTTGAGCTTTATTCACTTTTTTCAACACACTGCTATTATTTTGAACACAACTGTATTTGATTCCCTTCACAAAACATGACTTAGTACTTGGTGGCAAATCCCTTGTTGGCAATCACAGAGGTGAGATGTTTCCTGTAGTTGGCCACCAGGTTTGCACACATCTCAGGAGGGATTTTCGCTCACTCCTCTTGGCAGATCCTCTCCAAGTCATTAAGATTTGGTGGCTGATGTTTGGCAACTCGAACTGTCAGCTCCCTCTACTGATTTTCAATCGAATTAAGGTCTGGAGACTGGCTAGGCCACTCCAGGACCTTAATGTGCTTCTTCTTGAGCCACTCCTTTGTTGCCTTGGCCGTGTGATTTTGGTCATTGGCATGCTGAAACACCCATCCACAACCCATTTTCAATGCCCTGGCTGTGGAAAGAAGGTTCTCACCCAAGATTTGATGATACATTGCCCCGTCCATCGTCCCTTTGATGCGGTGCAGTTGTCCTGTCCCCTTAGCAGAAAAACACACCCAAAGCAGAATGTTTGCACCACAATGTTTGACAGTTGGGATGGTGCTCTTGGGGTCATAGGCAGCATTCCTCCTCCTCAAAACACAGCGAGTTGAGTTGATGCCAAAGAGCTGGATTTTGATCTCATCTGACCACAACACTTTCAACCAGTCCTCCTCTGCATCATTCAGATGTTCAGTGGCAAACTTCAGACGGGCCTGGACATGTACTTTCTTGAGCAGAGGGACCTTGCAGGCACTGCAGGATTTCAATCCTTGTCGGCACAGTGTGTTACCAATTGTTTTCTTGGTGACTGTGGTCCCAGCTGCCTGGAGATCATTGACAAGATCCTCAAGTGTAGTTCTGAAATGATTCCTCACTGTTCTCATCATTATTGACACTCCACGAGGTGAGATCTTGCATGGTGCACTAGACCTAGGGAGACTGACCGTTGTTTTCGGTTTCTTCCATTTGCGAATGATTGCACCAACTGTTGTCACCTTCTCACCAAGCTGCTTGGCGATAGTCTGGTAGCCCAGTCCAGCCTTGTGTAGGTCTACAATCTTGTCCCTGACATCCTTGGACAGCTCTTTGGTCTTTGCCATGGTGGAGAGTTTGGAATCTGATAGTTTGATTGCTCCTGTGGACCGGTGTCTTTTATACAGGTAACAAAATTAGATTAGCAGCACTCCCTTTAAGAGACTGCTTCCAATCTAAGCTTGTTACTTGTATGAAAGACACCTGGTAGCCAGAAATCCTGCTGAATGATAGGGGATCAAATACTTATCTCCCTCATGAACATGCAAATCAGTGCATAATTTGTTAGACATGCATTTCTTTTGAATTCTTTGTTGCTATTTTGTCTCTCAGTGGTACAATACCCCTAACCATTCGATTTTTAGACTGATCATTTTTGTGTGAGTGGGCGAACATTCAAAATTAGCAGGGGATCAAATACGTATTTCCTTCACTGTACATACATACACACACCTATTTAAATACATTTTATTTTCCTACTCCCAGAGCTTTCATTTAATTTCAGAAATACATATGTTGTAAAGGTAAACCTATCACAAATTATTGAAATGTAGGCTAAGCATATTACAAAATATTAAGAAGAGGTTAAGTCTAGTAAAAACTGCTCAACAAAGTAATCACTATGTCATCAGGTACAGATAACAGAATTTATAATCAAATCTTAACCTTTCAGCTTCCTGGCTTCTCTTTTGGTCAAGAAGTGCAGCAATCATAATAAAGGACCAATAGGAAGACTTGATGGTGGAGAAAAAGTCAATAATTGGTTAGAACTTCAGCTGCCTATATCTGTGCATGTGGTTTTCAATGATCATAACCTCCTGTTCTGTATGTTTTCATCATATACTCAGTTTGAATTACTCATGTTTGCAAAAGGTTTACGAATCCCTGGGTGAATATTCTTAGGGCAATTAGTGTTTTGGTAATAGGCGAATAGGTTTTCAGCTAATTGGTTTCTCCAGAGTTATAGTGGATGCCTTGGAATTTCTGACACCTCCCTCATTTCTCCTAGTTGTGAACAATTGGTTTTATACTTAGCCCATACCTACTCAGTATTCCTTATGAAAGGACAGGTTGAGTAATGTCCTTCAGAAAAGCGAAGGTCTTCATTATGAGCTGCTTTTGTCCAAGACAGTGCACAAATGAAATATTTGGTTGTTCCACATGAAAACATTGAATTTTAGAACCTGATATGTTGTGTGGAAAGACAGTATGATGTCATCAGAAAAGAGTAAATGGCAGTTACTATGATGAGACTGTATACCTTATTAAAGTCTCCTGCGATCTGAAGGTATATCTTCCCAATGGGACTTGAACAGCAAAATTGTAATTTGTTTTAATTCCTTCCCTATTGTATCCAAAGCTCTTAAAATTATTTTGTTATAATAAAGTTCATCTTGTTATCTTATCTACTAGCTTTTTTTACTAGTAATATGCACTGAAAATTCAGTTAATGTGGCAAAATCTGTATCGGTACCTGATTGAGTGGTTATGGTAGCTAAACATTTTTTAACTGTACTTCTCCTTTAGATTACAGAAGTGCAGTTAGTTCTGAACTTCTGTGACCCATTTTCAGCTCACAGTGGGCTGCAGTTGGGACCAGAGCTGCAGCCATCTAGGGGAATATGATTTATTTTTTTTTTTAATTTTATAATTCCGCACTTCTCTTTGAAAAGCAGTGATAGTTACTGCAGGTGAAACTTTGTGGTCAATGTGTTTGGATATACAGTGAATGATTCAGCACCAGTAAATGTATGATGAATTTATTTCAGGTACTTATATAGCACCGTCAATTTCTGCAGTGCTTTGCATATATATTGTATATTCACATCAGTCCCTAACCCTCAAGGGGATTACAATCGAAGGTCCCTAATTTAAATTCATATATATATATATATATATATATATATATATATATATATATATATATATATACACACACACATACTAGGACCAATTTATACAGGCTCCAGTCAACCTAGCAGCATGTCTTTGGAGTGTGGGAGGAAACCAGAGTACCCGGAGGAAACCCACGCAGGCACAGGGAGAACATGCAAACTCCAGGCAGGAGGTGCGATGGCTGGAATTCGAACCAATGACCCTAGTACTGCCAGGCGGAAGTGCTAACCATTTAGCCACTGTGCTGCCATGAATGACACATTCACTGCTTTAATCATTTCACACCCTTAGGACGTACTTGTACATCCTCGGGTTGAAGTGGCTATACCAGGATCATGATCCTGGCATCAAACTTTTCCGCTAACGATGCTCTTTGTGTAAAAATGATCCTTTTACAAGGAGTGAAAGGGTACTCCCCACATACGCACCCCCCCCCCCATTCCCTCACTGCCATTTCCATCTCTCTAACCCTACCAAAAAGCTTGGGGTTGCTATATGTGGTCGGGCTAGCTTTCCTTAGAAGAGAACGAGAAAAAAGGAGAAACATCTGTTCCTCAATATTCTCTAGAGTGTATGAAACCAGAAGCGACAAGGATTTCATTACTTCTGCTTTCAGTTGTTTGTTTACTAGCCATTGTTGGCTAGTAAAGCAGCCACTCTAATCAATCTTGGTTTGATCAGCTGCTCTGAAAGGAAATATCTGGGGTCAATAGAGAGTACCTGTCACTGCCCTAGCTATTACAAGGGATGTTGTTCATCCCTTGTGATAGCAATAAAGTGGATAAGAAAAATTAAATTTGACAGTGTAAAAAATTTTTTTTTGTAAAGCACCCCCTCACCCCAAACTAACGCACAAATGCAAACATGCACATAGGTCTCTCACGTATATGTAAACAGTAATTGTACCACACATCTGAGAGCAATAATTCTAGCACCAGACCTCCTGTTTAACTCTAAACTTGTAACCTGTAAAGGCGTACGCAATTCCAAAATGTGACATGTTAGGCATCTATTTACATAGTGAAATATCATCATCTATATTTTACAAAAAAATGGGTATTATATTGTGTGTGTGCACGCACTAAAAATTATTAAAGTATTTTTTTTCCCGAAAATCTGCATTTGATAAATCGCTTCACAACTATTGCATTTTAATCTCAAGGCCTTTACTTTTAGAAAATATATTATGTCTGGGTCTTCGAAGTAAAAAATGCAGATTCACAGACATGTATGTGAGAAATGTCAGCACTGGCCTAGTAGGCAAGTGGTTAAAAATAGGCCCATGTCTCTTGGGCACCGTTTTTCAGCCATTTAAAGGGAGGCCTTGACATGAATTTACCATTCATCAGGTGTGCTCATTGCTTTCATATATACTTCACTTAAAATCCTGTGGCCTTGCTGTGTCTTTAGCACTGTGCTTCAGAACTGCTTTGCACAGCAATATTCAAGCATTTCCCATGGTAGAAAATGGGGGAAAGTCCCCAGATGGATTTTTTTTTTTAAAACTGTATAATGAGTACATTAAAAGCCATGGATTAGTTTTGATGTTATTTTCAGAGCATCAAAGTGAGCAGAGTTTAAAAAGTGTTAGTAAAACCAGAAGCTTACTCAGGAAAACACTTCTAAGCCATAGCAAGCCATTCATAGATATACTGCACAACAAAAGACACAATTCAAAACTAATTGCAATATAGGACATATATTTATTGTTAGCCAGGGGTCTTAAGCAAACAACTACATGGCATATCATCCATGACAGTAAGGGCTCGTTCACACTTGGCTGTTTTACCAACGCTTGCCAAACGCCCCTATAGCGTTTGGCAAGCGTTGGTCCGGCGTTTGCGGAGTGTTTTTTAACGCTCTGCAAACGCCACATGCGCGGTTTAGCGGCAGTTGTTAGGCATTTGCCGAGCGTTAAAAGCGCCCCACAAATGCCTACAATGCAGTCTGAAAGGTGTTACCGCTCCGCAAACGCCCCGCAACCGCACCGCAAACGCCGGTCGTGTGTTTGCGGAGTGGCACCATAGGCTAGAATAGGAGGCTTCAAATCCTCCTGACTCGACCAGAGACGTCCGTTTTGCCGCGACGCAAACGCTCCCGTTAGAACAGCACCATGTGCTGTAATGTGCAGAATTGGCAAAGGCGTTTGGGAAGCGGTAAAAACGCTTCCCAAACGCCTCTCTGCCGCCTGCACACAACACTAGTGTGAACGTAGCCTTATAGACATTTTAAAAACCAGTAGTCCTGTGATAAGGAAAAACAGGAAACCAAATTCATATGCATTTCAAGATATGAAGCAATACTAATCCGTTTGGAATCGATAAAGCTGAACAGCCTACAGACTTAATGGACTACAATTAGTAGAGAAACCAATGAACACCTGGGCTACTGCTATTGTGGGACAATCTCATCACTTCCAGCAGAATAGATTATTCTTTGTTTCATATACAGTGGGGATCGAAAGTTTGGGCACCCCAGCTAAAAATTTGTATTAATGTGCATAAAGAAGCCAAGGAAAGATGGAAAAATCTCCAAAAGGCATCAAATTACAGATTAGACATTCTTATAATATGTCAACAAAAGTTAGATTTTATTTCCATCATTTACACTTTCAAAATAACAGAAAACAAAAAAATGTTGTCTGCAAAAGTTTGGGCACCCTGCAGAGTTAATATCTTGTACTGCCCCCTTTGGCAAGTATCACAGCTTGTAAACGCTTTTTGTAGCCAGCCAAGAGTCTTTCAATTCTTGTTTGAGGTATCTTTGCCCATTCTTCCTTACAAAAGTCTTCCAGTTCTTTGAGATTTCTGGGCTGTCTGTCACGCACTGCTCTTTTAAGGTTTATCCATAGATTTTCAATTATGTTGAGGTCAGGAGATTGTGAAGGCCATGGCAAAACCTTCAGTTTACGCCTCTTGATGTAATCCCCTGTGAATTTCGAGGTGTGTTTAGGATCATTATCCATTTGTAGAAGCCATCCTCTCTTTAACTTTAGCTTTTTCACAGATGGCATCAAGTTACCTTCCAAAATTTGCTGAAATTTTATTGAATCCATTTTTCCTTCTACTCATGAGATGTTCCCTGTGCCACTGGCTGCAACACAACCCCAAAGCATGATTGCTCCAACCCCATGCTTAACAGTTGGACAGAGGTTCTTTTCATTAAATTCTGTGCCCCTTCTTCTCCAAACGTACCTTTGCTCATTCTGGCCAAAAAGTTCAATTTTAACGTCATCGGTCCACAGAACTTGTTTCCAAAATGCATCAGGCTTGTCTATATGTTCATTTGTAAAGTTCAAACGATGATTTTTGTGGTGAGGACGTAGAAGAGGTTTTCTTCTGATGGCTCTTCCATGAAGACCATATTTGTACAAGTATCTCTTTATAGTGGAATAGTGTACCACAACTCCAGTGTCTGCCAGATCTTTCTGGAGGGATCGTGCAGTCAAACGTGGGTTTTGAATTGTTTTTCTCACAATCCTGCAAGCTGTTCTGTCTGATATTTTTCTTGGTCTTCCAGATGTTGCTTTAACTTCCACTGGTTTTGATGACTGCCATTTCTTAATTACATTCCGAACAGAGGATATTGACATCTGAAAACGCTTTGCTATCTTCTTATAGCCTTCTCCAGCTTTGTGAGCGTCAACTATTTTTAGTTTCAGTTTTCTAGACAACTGCTTAGAAGAACCCGTGGTGCTGATTGTTGGGGCAAGGTCAGATGAGTCTGGGCATTTAAAACCTTTGAGATTGACATCACCTGGTCTTCCCAGACGATGATTGAGAACAATCCATGACACTGGCAGGTCTCAGCTTGGCAAAGGGGGCAGTGCATGCTATAAATTCTGCAGGGTGCCCAAACTTTTGCAGACGCCATTTTTTTGTTTTCTGTTATTTTGAAAGTGTAAATGATGGAAATAAAATCTAACTTTTGTTGACATATTATAAGAATGTCTAATCTGTAATTTGATGCCTTTTGGAGATTTTTCCATCTTTCCTTGGCTTCTTTATGCACATTAATACAAATGTTTAGCTGGGGTGCCCAAACTTTCGATCCCCACTGTAAATATATGTTTCACTTTGTTTCAGGACAATTCTAGTGCTCAGAAAGAAGCTCCAATGTCTGCTAATTGCCCCAAGTTCTCTGCCTCTCATATAGCAGATTATAATATAGTTTACTATTCACGGGGGGACATTTATCATAGCAGTCACATTAATTGCCACCATTAACCTTTTGAAACTCACTAATTTATCAAAAAAGTGCAACAGAGTTATTAATCTAGTTATGTGTACACATTAATTCCCTGCAGAAAGAATCTGTTGCAATTTTGCAACAGGCACAGTGGCTGGCCACACATACAGCATAGTAACGAACAGGGAATGGACTACAATGATGAGTCAATATCCAAACCCACTCAAACTATGAATGAATCTGTAAAAAAAAAAAAAAAAAAAAAGGCAGATGATGTACAGTGCCTTGAAAAAGTATTCGTACCCCTTGAAATTTTCCACATTTTGTCATGTTACAACTAAAAACGTAAATGTATTTTACTAGGATTTTAGGTGATAGATCAACACAAAGTGGCACATAATTATGAAAAGGAAAATGATAAATCAACATTTTTTAAAAATTAATAACTGAAAAGTGTGGTGTGCATTTGTATTCAGCCCCTTTTACTCTGATACCCCTAACTAAAATCTAATGCAATCGATTGCCTTCAGAAGTCATCTAATTAGTATATAGAGTCCACCTGTGTGTAATTTAATAGTATAAATACAGCTGTTCTGTGAAGCCCTCAGAGGTTTGTTAGAGAACTTTAGTGAACAGACAGCATCATCAAGGCCAAAAAACACACCAGACAGATCAGGGATAAAGTTGTGGAGCAGGGTTATATTATAAAAAAATATCCCAAGCTTTGAACATCTCACTGAGCAATGTTCAATCCAACATCCAAAAATGGAAGGAGGATGGCACAACTGAAAACCTACCAAGACATGGCCTTCCACCTAAACTGACAAGTCAAGAAGAGCATTAATCAGAGAAGCAGCCAAGAGGACCATGGTAACTCTGGAGGAGCTGCAGAGATCCACAGCTCAGGTGGGAGAATCTGTCCACAGGACAACTACTAGTTGTGCACTCCACAAGTCTGGCCTTTATGGAAGAGAGGCAAGAAGAAAGACATTGTTGAAAGAAAGCCATATGAAGTCTTATTTGCAGTTTGTGAGAAGCCATGTGGGGGACACAGCAAACATGTGGAGGAAAGTGCTCTGGTCAGATGAGACCAAATTTGAACTCAAGCGCTAAATGCACCAAGCATTAATACGCATTTACATGTGTTAAGATTTTTTTCTGCCAAAGCTCTGCTGCTCCTGGATGCACTGGCAGTCTTTTTCTTTCCCTGCCTCTAAACTCTCCTGCCACTAAACACCATGTGAAAATGTGAAATAGACTCCATCAGGAGCTGGTTCTGGCCAGCTCAGTAGATTGCTTTAAAAAAGAGCTGCATTCTTTCCTAGATACACAGAATATACCTGGATACTAACATTTATAGGTAAAGTTGATCCAGGATATTAACTCTGCAGGGTGCCCAAACTTTTGCAGACGCCATTTTTTTGTTTTCTGTTATTTTGAAAGTGTAAATGATGGAAATAAAATCTAACTTTTGTTGACATATTATAAGAATGTCTAATCTGTAATTTGATGCCTTTTGGAGATTTTTCCATCTTTCCTTGGCTTCTTTATGCACATTAATACAAATTTTTAGCTGGGGTGCCCAAACTTTCGATCCCCACTGTGTATATATATATATATATATATATATATATATATATATATATATATATATATATATATATATATATATATATATATATAACGAAAAATATATAACAGCAAAAAAGAGGAATTATACCAAGCAACAGACATAATTCTATATATAAAATCAATCCATCAATATATAATCATAAAAAAGCTAATAAATACCCACACAGGGGAAATGTATAATAAAACAACTAAAACTAACCACCCATACAATAGAATAGCCTTAAAAAAAAAAAATCTAGAAATAATATCAAATTAAAATTTGCTATGATGAATAAAAAAGTGACTAAAAAAATCAAATAAGATATATGATTAGACGTGGAGTTGAAAGAACAGACTGTACTCAACTATTGTCTATGAAACAGTTTAAATCCATATCAACGTTGAGTCCTTTAGGATAAAGGGTACCTGTCACGGACGCGGCGTCAGACCCCAGACCTTCTCATCAAACTCGTGACAGAAGGACCGGCCGATCTAAAACCGCGGTGTGACGTGCGTAACGCCGCCACACTCAGCTGCGCCCTGCACAACGATTGTCCAGCTAATGGTCTACAATCTGTGCCTGCAGCCTGAATGCGCTTGTTACTGGGTCGGGTTAATTACGCAACTAACCCTTCACTGCCACCACCCCTTTTTGTACAGAGGAAGGGGAAACTCTCCTTATCAATTAATACACTATAATGATTTAAATAATGATCTATATAAAACACAGTTGGCAGGCCCGTTATACAGAGATTAAAACAAACAGTAACGTCTCTTCAAAGGCAGGGATTCATAAATTGCAATTAAGAACTATAGGAACAGTTCAACACTTTCAGAAAGAAAGATTTATTACTAAAAGAGTCACACAGGTGCAATAAAAGAAATATTTACAAAGAAGATGTAACTAAGATGTATATATATCTATACATGTACAGAAAACAGCATAGCACAGCAAGAGATAGAGAGAGGTGAAAGGGTTAAAGTTACATGCCAATTAAGTCTTAGCCATAAGCAGATCCAAGTTTCAGAGCAAAGGGTCTCCCTAAATTACGATGGGATGATAGGAGAACTTTTTAGCTTAGCCTCAGGCCTACAGCCTGTGCTTTTTAAAGTCCCCCAGCAGGGGGGTGCCTTTGAGTAACTGGCCAATACTCTGTTTAGATAGGGATCTCGGGCGGACTCTGAATTAAAACCAATATCTTCAAAATCCATGATATGAAATGCAGGGGACAAATTGACTTGAGGAATGTTCATTTAATTCTGTCACCTTAAACTGTTTCAATCTCTTTCAATTCCTGGGAGAAGCTGCCTTATCTTTTTTATGATGTGTGAGCCTACACAGGTTCTTGGGTCAGTGCTTCCCAATTCTCTCAGAAACACTGGCCTTATCATGACTTAGGTGAGGAAGGCTACACTTTCGCAGACTGCTCGGCACCGAACTAAGGATGCCTTGCCCTGTTGTTGACCCATAACCAGCACACACACATCTGTCACTGTGCCTCTCAGGAAGGGAGGGGGAAGGAGAATAAAGGATTGAGGGAGAAATGTATGCTCTTATCAAATGGATGTGCCTTGACAAAATGGTGGCACTGCGTCCATCTCTGAGCGCAAGATTGCTACAGTACCCATCTCAAATATCCACTTGGATTCGAGTTAAGAGACAGCCCTTCTCTTATTAGTCCCCTTCCAATGTGTTTTTACAATATCAATACCTATAAATGTGAGGGAAGAAGGGTCTCTGTTGTGACATGGCCTATAATGTTTTGAGAGCGAGTGATCTTTAAAACCTCTTTTGACATTGTACACATGTTCCCTCAGTCTGTCTCGCAACCTCCTTGTAGTGCGTCCTATATATTGTTTCCAGCACGGGCACCCTAATAGATAAACAACAAACCGGCTATGGCATGTAATGAATTTGTCAATGCTATATTCCTTGCCTGTACGTAACGATGTAAATGAATTAACCTTTTACTGTTGGTTATTACATAGACATATGACGCATTTGTTGCATGGAAAGAATCCCGTCATGTCAGAAAAAAAGGTCATATTGGGAGGTGGGTTCACAACATTAGGTGCTATTTTATTTCTTAATGCCATTGTCCATCTGAAAGTGACCTCTGGTCTATCTGGTAAGATTTTGGCAAGGACTAGATCTGCTTTCAGAATGCCCCAGTTCTTATTAAGGATCCTAGTGATTGCCTTATGCTGGACCGAAAAGGTGGTAACAAATGGACATACTTTAGGTGGTCTTTGTGTAGCTTCACCATTCAACATATCCTCCCTAATGGTACCGGCTACTAATTCAAGCACCTGATCCAGCTCTGACTCATTGTTACCTTTTTCTAAAAACCTCTCCTTTAATATGGAAGCCCTAGTGTAGTAAGTATTGAGGTCAGTACAATTTCTCTTAATCCTAAGGAACTGGCCTTTAGGGGTATTTTATAGCCAAGCTGGGTGGTGACAGCTATCCGTTGGAATAAACTATTCTGGTCTGTGTTTTTGAAAAAGGATTCTGTAATGATTCTACCTCCTTTCTTCAATAGTGTTAAATCAAGGAAGTTTATCTGACAAGAACTGTACTCAAAAGGTTAATTTAATATTCAAATCATTATTATTTAACGTGCCGCAAAAATTTTTAAGTGTCTGTTCATCTCCGTTCCATTATAAAAAAATATCAATGTAGCGCCTGTAGAAGGAAAGCTCAGGCCAGTCCCTGGCATATATGATATCCTCCTCCCACCTGGCCATGAACAAATTGAACAGGCTGGGAGCAAATTTTGCTCCTATGGCTACTCCCTTGGTTTGAAGGTAATACTTATTGTCAAGCCAAAAATAGTTTTTCACCATAGCAAATTCTAAAAACTGTAGAATAAAATCTTTTTGTATAATAGGCATATCTGTAAAACCATCTAAATAAAAATTAACAACCTCCATCCCATCATTATGGTTAATATTACTATAAAGAGAGAATACATCTGCAGTAACCAAAAGAGTATGTGAGCCTACAGATAGATCTCCAATATCCCTAAGCATCTGCTTTGTATCCTTCAGATAGGATGGGGTGTTTATTACCAGAGGCTGCAAGAAATGGTCTATGTACTGACTTATTTTAGAACAAAGTGAACCTATCCCACTGATAGGCCTGCCAGGGGGGTTGACAGGATCTTTATGTATCTTTGGTAAAACGTACATAACTGGTAACCTTGAGGCAGAAGGACATAAAAAGTCTCTTTTCTATTTATAATATGATCTTGATATCCCGTTAATTATAGTTTTTAGAGATTTTTTGTATTGTATCAGGGGATCTTTACGTAACAGGAGGTATGTACTAGTATCATTAAGTATGTTATATACGTCATGTAATCCTCTTTATTTCAAATGACCATACCTCCACCCTTATCCGCAGGTCTGATTACCAAGTCTTTTTTATCAAGAAGGGTTTTTATGGCTCTGTTTAAATGTTGTTGGTCACATGGATGTTTGACTTTTATGGCTTCCAAATCCTTCAAAACCATTTCTTTAAAAAACATTCACATATGAATGAGACTGTTGGGGTGGGTTGAATAAAGAAGTGTTCCTAAAATTTGAACTAAGAATACCATTAGAACTAGGAACACTAAGAGGAGGTATTACGCACAGCGGGATTATTAAGTGATACTTGTCTTACAAATTTATTAATATGAATATATGTTTGAAACTTATTTAACCTTGTTTTCGGGGCAAATTTGAGGCCTTTGTCTAATAGATTAAGTTCTTGCTTGGATAATTCTACTTTACTCAGGTTAAATATACCCTTCCCAGCTATATACGTCTTTTTTTTGGATCGATTCATCCTCTTCCCTCCTCTCTTTCCTCTGGTATTGAACTTCTTTTTCTTGGTCTGCCCTGTCCTAAAAAATGATGGGATGGTGTATATTGTTCATTAGGTGGCACTTCTTGTTGATCAAATCTTAAGGTGGATGGGGGGGCATTGAAGTTCCTATATTGTTGAGGTGGGGGCTGTTGTCTTTGGGGTGTCCCTTTATTGTACCTGGGGGAGAAATATTGTGGTCTGTGATTGTGATCGGAATCATTCCTTGGGGCTTGCCAGTTTTGTTTGTACACAGCGGTACTACCTCTTGACCTAAACCAGTGTTTCTCAACTCCAGTCCTCATGGACCCCCAACAGGTCATGTTTTTTTTTTTTTTTTTTTTTTTTTTTTTAAATTTAAATATTTATAAATTTTTCATGTTATTACAAAAATTCCACAAGAAGAGACACAATACATATAAATAATCCATACATTTCTACTTTGTCCCTTCTATTGACCTCTTTTCTTTCCCTTCCCTCCCAACCCACCTTTTCCCCCCCTTCCCCCCCTCCCTCCCCTCTGCAAGATCTCCAATCTCTCAAGGCCCAATAACTTTAAATAACTTCCTAGTTTAGAGTTTTCTATATTTCTCTTTCAATCCTGATTTTTCCCATTTTACCCATCGCGAATAGTATAATTTCAACCTGTCTTCCTGAATATAATATAATAAGATTTTTCCATTCTACTAATCTGGATTACCCTATTGATCCAATCCTCCTCCGTCGGCACCTCTGTCTTCCACCAAAACTTGGGGATCAACCCTTTTGCAGCACTTAAGTAGTACCATACTCCTGATTCTTTGTATTTATTTACTGTTGTCTCAACATTATGTAGGAGACACATGGTTGGGTCTAATCCTATGTCATTTCCAGTTATTATTTCTATTAATTTGACTATTGTCTTCCAGAAAACCTGAATTTTTGGACATTGCCACCAAATATGAAACACCGTGCCCTCCTCCCCACATCCTCTCCAACACATTTTTGAATTCTCCCCCCTCATCCTGTGCTCAGTGCTCGGTGTAATATGCCATCGTGTCAAACATTTATAATTAATCTCAATGTCTCTCATACTAACACTCTCGTGAACTAATCTAAATATCTTATTCTGTTGATCTTCATCTATCTCCACCTCCATGTCTCTTTCCCAATTTGTTATAAAAATTAACTCTGTGTGTCTAATTCTGTGAGTATTCTATACATTTTTGTGACACCGTGTTTCCCATCTCGACGTGTTTCTAATAGCCTTTCAAACATATTCCACTCCTTTTTTAATCTCAAGGGTTTTGGGAGAGTTCCAATAAAACATTTTAATTGATGATATTTCCACTCATCTATTTTAATAAACATATCTCCTCCCCTCTCTTTTAATTCTTTAAATGTTCTCAATTCCCCCTCTACCAATACATCTCTCAATTGGATATCTTCCTTTTTAAACCATCTCCCTGATATCTCATCTTTTCCTGGAGGGAAGAACTCCGTGTTTGCAAGAGGCATTAATATAGAGTTGAATTCCCATTTCATGTGTTTATGTAAATTGTCCCGTATCCTTAAAACATTTAAAGTGTAAGTGCTTGTGCTTTCTTTAATTCTTCTATAATGTGCTGGAACCCATATCATTTTACTTAAATTAATTCCACTCAGTTCATTTTCTATTTTTACCCAACTTTTCCCCTTATAGTTAAAAGTCCAATCATAAATTCTTGCTAAAATTACTGCTTTGTAATATCTCTTGACATCAGGTAGTCCCATCCCCCCTTTCTCTTTAGTCCTACTTAGTGTTTCATATGATATTCTTGGTTTTTTATTCCTCCATATATATCTTGTTAACATTCTTCTCATTATCTTAAAAAAAACCTCTGGGAGTTTGATTGGAATCATTTGAAATCTATAGAGTATTTTAGGTATAATTACCATTTTAATTAGGTTTATACGTCCTAACCATGATGGGTTTCCTCCTTCTAATCTTTTTAGTTCGTCCTTAGTCTCATTTATCAGAGAAATATAGTTTAATCTATACAGTTGTTTATATGAGGCAGCAAGTTTTATTCCTAGGTATTTTATATCTTTTTCTCTCCAGATAAAGGGGAATTCTTTTTGTAGCTTTTCTTTTTCGCTCTTTGGTATATTAATGTTCAGAATCTCTGTTTTTGTTGGGTTAATTTTTAGATTTGATAGTTCACCATATTCCTTCAGGACCTTCATTATACTTGGTAGTGTTATTCGGGGGTTGCCTACATAAAACAGTAGGTCATCCGCAAAGGCCGCTACTTTATGTTCTATGTTTTCTATCTGTATTCCCTTTATCGCTCCACTATTCCTTATTATTGATAGCAGGGGTTCCAATGTCAAAACATACAGCAAGGGGGACAATGGACATCCTTGTCTTGTTCCATTGGACATCCTAATGGATTCCGACCTCTCCCCATTTACCGTGATGATTGCGGTGGGCTCCCTATATAATTTACCTATCCACTCACGCATTCTCTCTCCAATCCCCAACACTTCCAAGTTGTCCATCATAAAGCCCCAGTCCACTCTATCAAACGCCTTTTCGGCATCAATTGACAAGAGCACCACCGGGGCTTTCCCTTTTCTACTTTTCTGGATAAGCATCAAAGTTCTCAACCCATTGTCTCTACCCTCTCTCCCCGGGACAAAGCCCACCTGGTCTCCATGGATCCATTTGGGCATTAGATCTTTCAGCCTGTTTGCTAGGACCTTTGCGTACAACTTGGTATCAGTGTTCAGCAATGAAATTGGTCTATAGCTAGAGCACTGAGAAGGATCTTTTCCCTCCTTGTGAATGAGAACGACATGGGCCTGAAGGTATTCCCTCCTCCCCTCCATCCCACCTCCCAAGTCATTCATATATTTCTTTAACTTTGGTAACAGAACTTCACAACATTTTTTATAGTACTTAACTGTATAACCATCCGGGCCTGGACTTTTCCCTCCCCCTGTACTTCTTAATGCTACTTCTATTTCTTCCTGGGAAATTTCTGCATCCAAGGAGTTCAGTTGTGTTTCACTGAGCTTTGGCAATCCCGCATTTTTTAAATATATCTTCCTTTTTTCATTAATACCTTCTCTAGTTTCTTTTGGTGAACCTTGGTGGCTGATGTTATACAACTTTCTATAGTACTCCGTGAATACTTTAATGATTTCTTTAGTTGAGTGGACCAACTCCCCCTTAGGGCTTTTTATCTTTTCTATATAATTCCTGTTTTTCTTTTTATTCAGGGCTCTCATTAAGTATTTTCCTGGTCTATCATCCCATCTATATCTTTCACTTAATACTTTGTTATATACTCTTCTCCTCTCCTCTTCCATCAATCTCTCTAATTCGTCTCTTTTATCCATTAAATTCTGTCTTGTTTCTATTGTTATTTTCTTCTTATGTATCTGCTCCAAATCCAGGATTTCCTTTAAGAGTCCACTAACCCTCTCTCTTCTTTCTTTTTTCTTCCTTGCTCCCATCGCAATCAAGATTCCTCTTATATATACCTTATGATTTTCCCATACTGTAGCTGTCGATACTTCCTCTGTCTCATTCTCCTTGAAGTATACCTTAATCTCTTCCCTGATATCCTCATCTAAGAGAAGAGCCTCATTCAACCTCCATCCTAAACCTCCCGTCCACCTTTTTCCCCATCCTATTTTCATTATGACTGGGGCATGGTACGAAAAATTTCTTGTCTCTATTTCTATTTTAACCAGCATTTCAATGAGTTGATGTTCTATTAAAATATAATCCAGTCTCAAGTATATCCCATGTGCATTAGAGAAGAAGGTATAGTCTCTGTCTTTCTAATGCATCATTCTCCAGGTGTCCACCAGTTGGTACTCATGGATCGCCTTCAAGGCTCTCAGAGACCTACCCCCCTCTCTCTGCACGAGGGAGGTTGCATCCTTTTGTGGGTCCATACAAAGATTTAAATCTCCTGCTATTATCAAACGCCCTTTTTTAAAGTCTATCAATTTTTTTAGCAAGCCCTTCAAAAAGATCTCAGGTTTCTTGTTGGGGCAATATATATTGGCTAGTGTACATTCAATTCCCTGTAGTTTACCCTTCAAAAACAGGAATCTCCCTTCCGGGTCAGTCTTTCTATCTTCCAACTCAAATCTCATATTCTTTGCCAATCCTATTGCCACCCCCTTTGCTCTTTTGATTGGAGAGTCAGCATAATACCATGTTGGATAATATTTGGATTTTAATTTCACATTTGATTCTCAAAATGTGTCTCCTGTAAAAATACCACTGACATTGCCCTGTGATGTAACTCTTTAAACAACTTAAATCTTTTCCCAGGACAATTCAACCCATTCACATTATATGTTATAAACTGTATTTCTTCCATCCTTCTTGATTCTGTCTATCTCTCTTCTAATTCGTCTCCTCCTATTAGGCCCGTATATCTTGCAGAATATTAACCCCACCACCCCCCCCCCCCACCCAAATATTTACCCAACCTCCCCACCTCCCGCTCCCTCCCCCCCAACCCCCCTCTCCCACCCCCCTCTCCTCTCACCCCCTCCTCTTTTTCCCCTACCCATTTTTAGGCCTATAACCTGCCTACAAATCATCTGTGGATCTATTTCCACTATTGATTTAAAACTTAGGGCGTAAGCTCCGCCCATGTACGGCTCACCTCTCCTCCGACCCCCCCAGATCCCCTCTCTCTATCATCTAGACTCAGCAAGAATCTATACTTCCCTGCCTTAACCGTAGCTTCCAAGAGGGTCTCTACTTCCGGAGGGGAGAGACCAGGGGCTAGAGAGGGAGAGGAAAAAAAAAAAAAAACACAACATATTTTCTACTTAATTCTCCCTCCTTTCCCTCCTCAACCCCGAGGCCTCCCCCCGACACGCTGCCAGTCCTCTTTTCTTGTATCATCTGTATCTCCTTTATCTTCTTCTTTCCACCCAGCTATCTCCATTCTTTGCAAATCCAGTTTTTCGCAAAAATCACTTAAATCCTCCGGTAATCTCAAATAAGCTGTGACCCCATTTTTCCAGCCAACTAGAGATGCTGAGGTACCCCATCTATACTGCACATTCTGTTTTCTCATTTGATCCAACAGGGGTCTCAGGGATCTCCTTCTCCATAGGGTCACTGCTGTTAAGTCCGCAAATATTTGGATAGTCAAATCTCCATACTTAATTGATGATCTTCCCTTGGTCTTCTTCCAAATCTCATCTTTGACCCCAAATTTTTGGAACTGGACAATTATGTCTCTCGGTCTATCCTTCTCAGTAGCCTGTTTGAACTTTCCTATTCTGAACACTCCGTCTGGCTTGATCCCGTCTGTTTCAGGTCTGTCTCTTATAAAGTTTAGAATTTTTTTAACTAGATCATATAGTGTTTCCCCTTTTGCAGTCTCTGGGATTCCTCGTACTCTAAGGTTACACCTTCTTTATTTATTTTCTTGAGCTTCCATCCTATAGGTCAATTTTTTCTGAGTGTTTTCCAATTGTTTTATTTTTTTCCTTAGATTATCTATGTTTTGGGCCTGAATTTTAACTTTCTCCTCTGTTTCTTCCATTCTTGATAGCAGATGCCCTAAATCATTTCGAATAGCTGTCATTTCATGTTTTATCATTTTTTCCAAATTTTGAAACATTTCTATCATCTCCTTCTTGTTTGGTACTTGTAGTTCACCATCAGTTTCTTTTTTTCCCAAGCCATCCACTATTTGTTGGCTACAACTGCTATTCATGCCCAATGATAATCTAGGACTATTTCCTGAATTAATGTCCATTTCCCCTTTTGCGATTGCACCTTGGGCCCTTTCTGGCGTAATATTTCCATGTGATGTAAATTTCTTTATTGTTCCTGTTTGAGACCCTTTGAGCCCTGTTCCCTTGGGACCTTTATTCTTCATATCTTCTGTAAATTTTCTTCTATGTTCTCAAGATGGGGTTATACCACTCCTTTAAGATTTATGGACAGACAGGCTTGCTACTTTTCCTATATATTTTCCTCTCCTAGGACACCTGGGCCTCCTCTCTTCTTCTCTTCTAACCCCTGGGAATCCTCCCCTCCCCTCTTTCTCTCCTTGGTCTCCTGTATCACTCAGGCGACCACAACACAGTAAGTCCCCAGCAGGTCTCACTCACCCTTCCCTTCTCAGGAACGTGGCTCCAGGATAGTGTGAAGGGTCTTCACTGCTGCTCAGTCCGGGGGGGGGGGGGATTCCTATGGGCTTCCGATGCTTTGTTTCCTTCTTTTTCTTTTCTCCTTAGGATTCGTCCTAGGGAAGCAGGATGGGTCTTAGTATTCCTGGGTCTCCCTGACCCAGGATCGGACAGCTGGCCGGGGGGTACAGGCAACAGTGAGCTGACGGCTCCCTGTCACATCAGAAAGCCGGCCGGTTTCCTCTTTCCCCCAGAGATCCTCCGTGGCTGGTCACGTGCTCTCGCAGCCCCCAACAAGTCATGTTTTCAGAATTTCCATTATTTTGCACAGGTGATTTGATCAGTTTCACTGCCTTAGTAATTACCACAGCTGTTTCATCTGAGGGAAATCCTGAAAACATGACCTGTTGGGGGTCCATGAGGACTGGAGTTGAGAAACACTGACCTAAACCAACGTTGGATAGGTTTCCTATATTGATAACTTCCGTTACAATCAGAGGACCAATTGAAACCACGGAGCCGGTATTGCTATCAGTTAAATGGTGCAAGGGGCCAAATCTGTTTCTGACTAGCACATTAAGTTCATTGTCAGATGGTCTCTCTGGTGATCTAAAGAAACCAGTGGGTCTATAGGTCCGTTGGGGATCCCTATTCCATTTCTGGAATGTCCCAGGTGGCCTATAGGGTTGTAATGGAGCATTATTGTCACCCTAATTAGGAGCAGTTTGGGATTCATCCTCATTAGTTTGCCATTTAATTTTTATTTAGATGGTTTTACAGGTATGTCTATTATACAAAAAGATTTTATTCTACAGCTTTTAGAATTTGCTATGCTAAAAAACTATTTTTGGTTTGACAATAAGTTTTACCTTCAAACCAAGGGAGTAGCCATGGGAGCAAAATTTGCTCCCAGCCTGGCCAATTTGTTCATGGCCAGGTGGGAGGAGGACATCATATATGCCAGGGACTGGCCTGAGCTTTCCTTCTACAGGCGCTACATTGATGATATTTTTTTTATTATGGAACGGAGATGAACAGACGCTTTAACATTTTTTCGGCACCTTAAATAATAATGACTTGAATATTAAACTAACCTTTGAGTACAGTTCTTGTCAGATAAACTTCCTTGAGTTAACACTATTGAAGAGAGGAGGTAGAATCATTACAGAATCCTTTTTCAAAAACACAGACCGAAGTAGTTATATTCCAACGGATAGCTGTCACCAGCCAGCTTGGCTATAAAATATCCCTAAAGGTCAGTTCCTTAGGATTAGGAGAAATTGTACTGATCTCGATACTTACTACACTAAAGCTTCCATATTAAAGGAGAGATTTTTAGAAAAAGGTTACAATGAGTCAGAGCTGGATCAAGTGCTTGAATTAGTAGCCGGTACCAGTAGGGAATATATGTTGAATGGTGAAGCTACACAAAGACCACCTAAAGTATGTCCATTTGTTACCACCTTTTCAGTCCAGCAAAGGGAATCGCTAGGATCCTTAATAAGAACTGGGGCATTCTGAAAGCAGATCCAGTCCTTGCCAAAATCTTACCAGATAGACCAGAGGTCACATCCAGACGGACAATGGCATTAAGAAATAAAATAGCACCTAGTGTTGTGAACTTACCTCCCAATATGACTTTTTTCTGACATGATGGTATTCTTTCCATGCAACAAATGCGTCATATGTCTATGTAATAACCAACGGAAAAAGGTCAATTCAATTACATCGTTATGTACAGGCAAGGAATATAGCATTGACAAATTCATTACATGCCGTAGCCGGTTTGTTGTTTATCTATTAGGGTGCCCGTGCTGGAAACAATATATAGGACGCACTACAAGGGAGTTGCGAGACAGACTGAGGGAACATGTGTACAATGTCAAAAGAGGTTTTAAAGATCACTCACTCTCAAAACATTATAGGCCATGTCACAACAGAGACTCTTCTTCCCTCACATTTATAGGTATTGATATTATAAAAACACATTGGAGTGGGACTAATAAGAGAAGGGCTGTCTCTCAACTGGAATCCAAGTGGATATTTGAGATGGGTACTGTCACGTGTGCCGCCTACCCCCCCCCCCCCCCCCCTCGCCGCACACAGCCTTGAAGCAGGCTGCGGGGGATGAGGGGACTGCTGCGGCAAGGGTCACAGCAATGCAGCCAGAAATGCGGTGACCTCCCTGCCAGGAAATCCCAGTAAGGGGCCGCTGGGTGGTCTCTGCGCGCCCCCGGCTGGCACAGGGCTTTCCGTGCTTGGCGCCCAGCCGGAGACAAAGAAGTGGCCGGAGTGAGGGGGGGCATGCCTCGTTGCCGGTGCAATGCGGAGCTGGGCCGGCCGTTGCAGGGGCAACCCGGAAGCATCCCACGCGGCTTTTAAAAGGCCAGCACGAGACCAGGCTCGCGCTCTCTCTCCCTTCCTCCTGCGCTGTCCGGCCACTCTCCGTCGGCCCGCCGCCACCGCTGTCGTGGGAGGTCCGGGTGGGGACCGGGTCTCCGCAGCCATGCCCGCTGAGTGCTCTGCATGAGCCCCCCTCCTCAAAGGTCAGGCCCCACAGCCATGACTCCCGCTACTGTTCCTAGCAAGCTGGCCGCTGCAGGGGCCCCTGCCTGCTGATCGTTGGGCCCCTGGAGAAGCTGGCCTCTGTGAGAGCCCCTGCTTGCTAATCGCTGCTGGCCGCTGTCCGTTGCTGAGGGTCCCTGGGAAGCCGCCCTGTCTGCTGATTGCTGGGTCCCTGGAAGTTG
The DNA here is from genome assembly GCF_062004578.1 of Staurois parvus. Taxonomy (NCBI): domain Eukaryota; kingdom Metazoa; phylum Chordata; class Amphibia; order Anura; family Ranidae; genus Staurois; species Staurois parvus. The sequence goes on along the minus strand of NW_028318083.1, from coordinate 34,938,404 downwards.
CCTGCTGTCGAGTGTCCGCAAGTCGCCTACGCCCCCCCCATAAGCCGCCTACTGCTGAGCATCTGCAAGACGCCTACCGTGAGTGTGCCTAGAAGCCATGAACTGCCCCTAGTGTGCGCACAGACTACCCGTGTCCTGAACTGTCCCTGTTGTGCGCACAGACTACCCGTGTCCTGAACTGTCCCTGTTGTGCGCACAGACCACCCGTGTCATGAACGGTCCACATTGTGCGCACAGACCACCCGTGTCATGAACGGTCCCTATTGTGTGCACAGACCACCCGTGCCATGAACTGCCCCTATCGCATGCCCAGATTACCCTTATTCGAACCGCCCCATGGCGTGCCCGGAGTATAGCTACCTGTGATGTCCCTGAGTGCTTGAGCCATCACCACCTGCTGAGTTCCCGTGAGCCCGATGTCCCTAGAAAGCTGGGTGGGAGCTGTGCTGAGGCCAGAGTCCACAGCTACAGTCCCGCTGAGTCCGCGTGAGCCCGCTTACCGTAGGTGTCCCTACAAGCCGCATGTCGCGGAGTGCCTTGAACTGTCTTGATTGAGTATCTTTCATAGTTCAATAAAGCTTTGTGTGTTCCCCATCTTCTTTGCATGTTCGGTCCTGCCTACGCTTCCGTCACAGGTACCCTTTATCCTAAAGGACTCAACGTTGATCTGGATTTAAACGTTTCATAGACAATAGTTGAGTCCAGTCTGTTCTTTCGACTCCATGTCTAATCATATATCTTATTTGATTGATTTTTTTTTTAGTCCCTTTTTTATTTATTATAGCAAATTTTAATTTGATATTATTTCTAGATTTTTATAGCCTTTTTATGCTTTTTTTTAAGGCTATTCTATTCTGTGGGTGGTTTTAGTATACATTTCCCCTGTGCGGGAATTTATTAGCTTTTTTATGATTATATATTGACGGATTGATTTTATATATAGAATTATGTCCGTTGCTTGGTATAATTCCTCTTTTTTGCTGTTATATATTTTTTGTTATACATTTTATATATATATAAGGGTGTTTGATTTATTATCAATAAGGAACGGACCTCCTGCGCTAGGAATGGGGCCCTATCGTTAAAGCTGCTGACACTTAACCTCCTACCAAAATGAGTAAGTGAACAATAAATAATACAAAGTGCAGCGCTAAATCTTAAATACTATATATAATAATATATAAATACGTGCTAAAAATCTGTGCAAATGTGCAAATAAAGTAAAGTGCAACACGTGTATTCCCACCGGGAATATTAAAAGTGTTCAAAGTGATTACAACCAATAATACAAAATCACTCCAAATATAAATCACTCAAAATAAGTCCATATGAAAAATAGTGTCCAAAAAAAAAAAAAAAAGAGAAGAAAAAACTCTCAATCTTCATGCATGTGATGACAAGTGTCCACACTGTGTGAATCCAAACAAACAATGGCTACAGTGGCCCTTCACCTCTTCACATAGACCCCACAGGGTCAGCTCGCCTTAAGATAAAACACCACTCTGATGAATCACCGGATCCTCCCCAGAATCATATACTCTCTCAGCAGCTTCCTCCTCGGTTCATATGTAGACAGAAAACTTACATAGTGTAAAACTGTATTTATTTATTGTATATACAATAAGAATGCCCACTCACATTTAAATCTTCAATATCAGGCTCCTATACCACATGCTATGAATGCCTTGCATGGGTATTTAATATAGGGGTTTCAGATATGGCCGGCACGCCAGAAATGACGTCACCGCGCTCCCAGAATCCTCCTCGCATACCGACGCGTTGCGTCACGCAAGGAGGAAGTCACGTGTCTATCGTGACGCAGCGCGTCGGTACACGAGGAGGATTCTGGGAGCGCGGTGACGTAATTTCCACGTTATTTGCACAGATTTGTAGCACGTATTTATATATTTATTATTATATATAGTATTTAAGATTTAGCGCTACACTTTGTATTATTTATGATTTATTATTATTGTTTTACACTCACATATTTGTATATATTTTTTATCTGAACCATATGAGTTTTACTGTTATTTTATCCTGGTTTAATTATGACTTTTAGAACCATACTACACAGCAGCAGATGAGACGTTTTCTATATTACTACCGTTATCTGCTGATTGCAGCTGACTAACCAATATACATGGTTGTACATTTATATGTTGGTGGTTGATTCAGCCTTTGTTCTTATTAATCCATAGGCTATACCATACAGGTGAAACTCGAAAAATTAGAATATCGTGCAAAAGTTCATTTATTTCAGTAATGCAACTTAAAAGGTGAAACTAATATATGAGATAGACTCATTACATGCAAAGCAAGATAGTTCAAGCCGTGATTTGTCATAATTGTGATGATTATGGCTTACAGCTCATGAAAACCCCAAATCCACACAATCTCAGAAAAGTAGAATATTACATACAATCAATAAAACAAGGATTGTACATAGAACAATATCGGACCTCTGAAAAGTATAAGCATGCACTCAGTACTTGGTTTGGGCCCCTTTTGCAGCAATTATTTCCTCAATGCGGCATGGCATGGAAGCTATCAGCCTGTGGCACTGCTGAGGTGTTATGGAAGACCAGGATGCTTCAATAGCGGCCTTCAGCTCTTCTGCATTGTTCAGTCTAATGTCTCTCATCTTTCTCTTGGCAATGCCCCATAGATTCTCTATGGGGTTCAGGTCAGGCGAGTTTGCTGGCCAATCAAGCACAGTAATAACATGGTCATTGAACCAGGTTTTGGTGCTTTTGGCGGTGTGGGCAGGTGCCAAGTCCTGCTGGAAAATGAAGTCAGCATCCCCATAAAGATCGTCTGTGGAAGGAAGCATGAAGTGCTCCAAAATCTCCTGGTAGATGGCTGCATTGACCCTGGACTTAATGAAGCACAGTGGACCAACACCAGCAGATGACATGGCTCCCCAAATCAACACATACTGTGGAAACTTCACACTGGACTTCAAGCATCTTGCATCGTGTGCCTCCATTCTTCCTCCATACTCTGGGTCCTTGGTTTCCAAATGAGATGCAAAAGTTGCTCTCATCAGAAAAGAGGACTTTGGACCACTGAGCAACAGACCAGGTCTGTTTTTCTTTAGCCCAGGTAAGACGCTTCTGACATTGTTTGTTGTTCAGGAGCGGCTTGAGAAGAGGAATATGACATTTGAAGCCCATGTCCAGGATCCGGTTGTGTGTGGTGGCTCTTGATGCACTGACTCCAGCCTCAGTCCACTCCTTGTGAAAGTCCCCAACACTTTTGAATGGCCTTTTCCTGACAATCCTCTCCAGGCTGCGGTCATCCCTGCTGCTTGTGCACCTTTTTCTTCCACACTTTTCCCTTCCACATAACTTTCTATTAATGTGCTTTGATACAGCACTTTGGGAACATCCAACTTCTTTTGCAATTACCATTTGAGGCTTTCGCTCCTTATGGAGGGTGTCAATGATGGTTTTCTGCACAACTGTCAGGTCAGCACTCTTTCCCATGATTGTGATTCCTACTGAATCAGACTGAGAGGCCATTTAAAGGCTCAGGAACCCTTTGCAGGTTATGGCTTAATTAGCTGAATAGAATGGGACACTTTGAGCCTAGAATATTGCACCTTTTCACAATATTCTAATTTTCTGAGATTGTGGATTTGGGGTTTTCATGAGCTGTAAGCCATAATCATCACAATTATGACAAATCACAGCTTGAACTATCTTGCTTTGCATGTAATGAGTCTATCTTATATATTAGTTTCACCTTTTAAGTTGCATTACTGAAATAAATGAACTTTTGCACGATATTCAAATTTTTCGAGTTTCACCTGTATATAGGATACTTGTTTGGACCTCCAAGTAAAATTTCCCCCTTTGTAACTCGCAAATAGGTCCATGGATCCTTACAATAGTATTGCATAATCACACAATTATCATTTCCATCACCTGCAAGTTTAATTGATACCGTCTCTCCGCTCTATCTGCTGCTTGTCAGTATTATATAGGTAAAACCTATGAGAAAATGGCGCCCGCACATGCGTTTTGAACTTCAGCAAGATGGCGGACACAATGTACGCACGCGCATTTGCTATACATAGACTGTATTGACGTCCCCTGCATACGAGCACACCCCTTATGAATACATGCCATTGCACGAAACGCGTAAAGGAGGAGCTGTATGCGGTGACGTCACGCCGCCAAAACCACGAGGAGGTCTGGTGGCAATCTTGAAAACGCTTATGGTCAGTGAAAGTTTTTCCTCTTTGCTGTATTGGCTGTCTACCTGAATAAATGCATATACTTTAAAATACTACACTATGGGCATCCTTCTTTCTGGCTCTTCATGAGCCAATACAACTACAGAGCCCATTCTGGAGGACGGCAGTAGTGCGGCAGATAACCCAGGGGAAGGGGATCTCTCAGGCCAGACCAAGCTGCTGATATCATTGAAGGAGACGTCCGGCTGACAATCATATACACATATGCGTATTATGATTTCGCATCTGGTGAGTGCGCAATCTTAACACATATTCCTGGCACATCACCTGAATGACCACTAGAAGCATATGGATCACCTGTTTGAGACCATTTTGGATGGATTTTCACCATTAATATTTTGTGGACTTTATATGTTATAGTCTGTGGTGGTGCATTTTAGCACTAACAAGTGCTCATAACTGTCACGTTAATAGCACTATATTGTAGATACAATATATTTACACGTGATTTGCACTATGTCATCTTATATGGGCATATTATTAAGTTATTAATATTTATGCATTTATTGTTTATAGTGATTCATTTATCTTTAGCGCTGCACCTTTCTTTTACCTACATAGGCTAACATGCAGGAGAGTTTAGAGGCAGGAAAAAAAAAAATGCCAGGCGCCCCTAGGAACAGCTGTAAAAATGTCCAGTATGCATGAGGCCTTAGATAGAGAGACACAACCAGGAGTGGAGATTTGACAATGGAGAACACAGCTAGAAGGGGAGCATTCTAACAGAGGAAGACAGGAGAGAAGCATTTTGCCAGTATAGGATGAGGACTTGAAAGAAGGATTCTTAGATCAGGGAGAGACAACCAGGAAAAGTGCATTTGTACTGCCAGAGGGAAGGTGTTGGGGGGGACAGAGAACAGACCATTCAGAGTTGCGAGTTGTGAGAGAGGAACAATATGATAATAGTGTCACTAAATTCAAGCAGAAATAAACCCATCAATTTAACAGTTTCCCCAAAGGCATGCAGTGAAAAATTGTCATTGTTATTTGTACTCTCAACTGAATTGTCAAACCATATAATAGCTGATGGTATAACTGATCACCTATGCAGCACACTGGTAAATGATGATCAAACAAAGGCTAAGATGGCAGCTTCCTTGACTGTAAAAGATATTAGGGTTTAGTTCCGCTTTAAGAAGTCCTCCGAAAGATTATTTGGCTGTGTGATGGTTCTCTGTATAATATTTGGACGCACCAGTTATAGAGCTATAGGAAAAATGATGCACTTTGTTGCAATTTATAAGCAATCAGGAGTCAGAAAATTGGTGCAAAGTAATAACAAATGGTGTTTCTCTTGAATATTTTTTTCAGAATGCGACTATCAAAATAAATTGCAAACATTTTGATGAATGTCCCCCATTATAGTTCTTTGCATTGCATTAATAAAAGTTTAAACTGGCATATCATTCTGTTATGTATTTATCCTAAAGATCACTGAGAAAATAATAAAGAAAAGGTTTGTTCTAGTCTGTGAACACACACCTAAAATGAAATGGTAAATGAGCCTAGATCACTAGGTGAAGAAGGGGACTACAATTACACTTTATGTATTGTTGATAAAAAAAAAAAAAAAAGCTTGACAGCATTATTACAAGCTTACAGAAAAACTGGGTCTCCATAGCAACTATTTCTTAACATTACACTAAGCAAGCAAGACCTAAATTTATAGATCATCATTGATCTTTGACCCTTACAGCAGTGAAGTCAGATTTTAAGTAAACCAGTCATGCAACTGTTTATGATGGGCAGTCAGTTGATGTAATGCCTAAAATGTATAACCCCTGAATTTCTGGAAAAATCCAACATTGCTAATTCAAGCTTTCAAACACAAAGACTGTAATGGTAAACAATATCTATTTTCTTCCATTATTCCCATTAAGGGTTTTCATTTTCAAAATGTGGAAATTTTTGGTTGTTGCAAAAGCTGCCTAAAGGGATTTACAGTAATCTACAGTTAATTACGGATTATTACAGAGACACAACATTTCATTACGGTTGCAATTCCCACATGGTAACAAGCACAAATTCTTATTTATCATTAGTGAGTGAGATGCAAAATCTTACAATAATTAATTATGATTAAATATGGGAAATTATATTATGCTGTCCTTTGTCACAGCCATAGTATTAGCTAATGTATCCGAATTCCATTGAAATTAGATGCATCTCTCCCATTATACTGCTTGTCCAGTATTTGTAGTTTGGGTGCAGTAATTTTTCCATGTTTACCACATAACAAATGACACAAATGTGTCTAATATTACAAAGCAGCTAATACTGCAATAGCTTATATTACTATTTGTTAGCAAAGGGAAGTGTCACCCGTGTATAAAACAGTTATAAAATTGGCCCATTGACCACTGAAACAAAACAAGGCCATTACTGAAATTGGATGCTGACACTTCCAGTCTTGGCATGTGTGTACTAAACCCTGAAGTGATCATAAACACAGGCACTTATACAAACAATTACATTAATTGAATTTCTAAGGACAAAAGGTTACTTTAATGATGCAGCAACTTAAATGAGATTCTACATGCTGCAAGAGTAACACTTGAATGTTATTCTTCTACTGTTCTTTGTAAAAAAACTTACCATTTTCATCTGTCCATGTGTGATAACAGAAAGCATGTCACATAGCCGAACCACGTTACTCACAATTATCTTCAAATATCGTAGTATGAGCGATTATTAGGGTGTTCTTATTGCAAGAAAATAAGTCTCTTCAGTAAAAGATGCCGTATTATTGGGAACCATGAAAATCATGATCACTATTCTACCTACCTTTGATGCTCATTTATCCAAGAAAAACATACTTGCATAGATTTTTCTCCCATGACACTCTGCCGCTACACATACCATCCTGCGCCATCTTGAATCTCCCATAATCAGCAGCCAACCGTCTCTTTCCAGCCAGCCCTCTGAAAACACTCCCTTGATCTTGTACATCCAAAGATGCTGCAGGTCTTGAATGATTCTCAGGGAGTAAAACAATGTGGTACTTCAACACTGGCTCCTGGGATGTGTGACATACTGTAGATGTCCCAATGCCTGTACTGTACCTGGGCTTAGCCAAGGAATCCAGAAGTGGACAAACAAAAAAATTGTTTCCCTTTTGAGACTTTCATGCAGCTTAAAGATATACCACAATGTGTTCAAATAAAATTAAATACTTTATTGTACAATAATTATTAAAATCCACCGTACAAGTAATACAAGGTCAATAAGCTCTGATATCAATATTACCCCCTATAAAACTCATCAAACAGGTAAGTAGTAGCAATCAAAGAACTCTCAATGAGTACACACATAGGGAATTGACAGGTGTAATGTGATTCTTCTTTTAAGGAATATATTTTTGTTGATCAGTTTTAACAAATGTGCTTCATTTAGATGAATGTGACTAAATGTGGAGATCTCATTCCTAGCTATTTTGAATAAATCTCTTGGACTACTGCTAGCTTTACTAGCTCACGAACAAGATTGGAATTATACTGTAAATGAGAAGGTCAACATACCCACAATGATACAAACACAAACATATTTTCAAAGACAGAATTGTAACTATGCTAATATGGTTCACACACAGAGCATATAAGAACTTGGTTTTAGGTATAAAAAGTCAGTGACTGGTATTAACGTATTGCCACCAATGAAGTTGCACAAGCTGTTCAATCAAGACATCAATATTGTTTCCAAATAGTACTGGTGGCCTGAGTAGCTGTGTGGAGCATTTCATTGTGCATAAAAATATGTTACTGACTATTGTGTAACAACAGCTGGGTGCTTCTACCACCTTTGGCCAAAAAGGTCTTCTGTTCTTTTTTGAGAATAATTTCAGCAACTCCCATTTTGCATGTCTGTAGTGCTGATTTTTGTTTATTTTTATTTATTTTTTAGCTATGCTTAGTGCCACGTAATATAATTAAAACTGCCCTACTTCCTCCAAAGCATAACTGGATGATTCCCAAAAGCCTTTGACAACAGCAGCTCAACTGAAAACCTGAGGTTTGTCTGCCACAGCCATGCACAGAAGCATGGAATCCTTTCCCACGAGGAGCAACATAACCCCTGGACAGGGCAAGAGACCTGCCACACAACACTCAAGATGGAGAGAAGAAAAAACTTTGGGTTGGACTGAACGGAGATAAATACAGAACCTGCCATTGTTGGTCACATTTTAAAAATATGGCTATCTTTGACTTGAGTATTTTTGGTCCTGGAACAAATATGCAGCCAGGGAAGTCAGAATTCCTAATCTGTGCAATTGGTCTAAGTAAGTGACTCAGAAAGCATTTTAGCCATTGGATCAGCATGGTGGATGGCCAACTAGCATTCTCCAAAAAAAATCAGCTAAGGCATACTACATATTTTCCTCAGTACTTTAAGCAACAAAAACGCATTATTGGGAAATAAAAAAAGAGAGATGTAAGGAACTCACTGGATTGGCAGTCTTTCCAAGGTCTGAGCTTGACATGACTTAGATGGCCTTGGTAAAGGTCTACATTCTGATTCATGCTTATGTTCATTGTGTTGCTGGAGAATCCAACCGCGTCCTGTCGCCATTACAATTATTTTTCCATCAACTTCCAGCTAAAAATTGAAACATGTTTAAATGATTTAAGCAGACAAAAAAGCAATAACAAAGCATCAACATTTAAGACTTCACTTTTAGTAAAGTTGTCTTTTTAAGCCAACCCTCTGTGTAACCTTCATGGCACTTGTGCACCACTCACCCAAACTAATTCCTATGGCAGAGCCATGCTCCTTTGGATGGCTGGGGCTGCTGTGAGTACAGACCGGCTTTAGGAATGAATTGTGCCACAGCAGACTGTACAGTAGGCAGAGGACTCAGGAGAGATGTTTTTCATGTAATGTGTGGCACTGAGCAGGGCTGCACAGAGAAAAGCTCTAGAGTGCAACTGAAGTTATGTATTCTACTGTGTGGGTTACTTTGGGTGAAGAAAATGGGAAGCTTTAAAAGGAAAAGATTGTCAATACCACCGAAGGTTTAGTGTCTGTAGAACAACCTAATAAAAATAAATTATTATGAAAGACATTCAAAACTGCCGATATCCACATACTGTATACCAAGGTATTTCAAACAAAATGTCTTTAATGGCAGGTTCCCTTCAGGTCAGCAAAATAACTAGAATTAAAAAGAGCTCCTGTTTATTATTTTAGATTAGGATAGAGTGGACATGGGTTAAAAGCTCCAGCTAATATGTAATTTGTTTTGAACAGAGCAGGGAAGGATTAGAACGCCCCCTCCCTTCCCCCCGGCAGGTTTGCGCCTCCATTGGGGAGACTTCCCCAACGCCTTCCAACAAAATATGAAGTGATAGATGATTTCTCCAATGGGTACACAGATGAAAACAAACTACATTTAGTAGGGTGGGAAGGAATAAACAGTCTGTCACTGTTTTAATGTTCTGAGGACAACATCATCCCTTGTTTTCTGTACAAATGTCACAGTGAAAAGAAACAATGAAAAATCTCCCCAATGGGGTCAAAGACAAAAATAAAAAAAAAATCTGAGACATTTTAACCATTCTTTGCTCTTTAAAGGCTTAAAAGCCTAACCCTTTTTTGGTAAGTATGTAAAGACTAAATCTGTGCTTTTAAACTTGTCTAGAATTATACAAGGGCAACACCAACCAAACAGCTGATTACTCAGTCAAAATACCTATAAAAAGACATTTTACTTGTGTAAAAGTATGCATATACTGTTATAATCACCCCACTTCAGCAGGTAGAGTAATTTGAAAGTCTTTGCACTACTATTCTTTCTTTTGTTCACTCTTAGTGGTCTCCGAACTACGGCAGGGGGCCAGATGCAGCCCTTTGCTTGCATTTACCCAGCCCTCGGGGCACTACTTCATCCACTGATACCAACAATAGGGCAAAATCCCCCCACTGACACCAATGAAGGGACAAAATGCCTCCCAATGACACCAACAATGGGGCACAATTCCCCCCAATGACACCTATGATGGGACTGAATTTCAGCAACGATGGGGCACAATTCTCCCCAATAATGCAAAGAATTGGGCAAAATTCTTCTCACTAACACCAAAGATCGAGCATTGTCTTTTTCCCACTGATGCCAGGACCTTTTCTACTTCATTTAGCCACAGTCTGGCCCCCCCTAAAGTCTGAAGGACAGTAAACTAGCCCTTTGTTTAGAAAGCTTGGAGACCCCTTGTTTAGACGAAGGCTTGTTTCAGACTGCTGCACTGCAGAAACAAAAACATGTTTTTGCTCAGTCTTCCCCATTCATTTTAATGGGCAATTCTTTGTAATGCAGCACACCACAATACATAGCAGTGCATTAGTATGCATTGTAGTGCACTGCTGCACGTCTGTTGGAGAGAAATGCCATTAAGAATAACTGGCACTGCAGAGCACCAAAGCATGTGTTCTTGATGCTGTGCTAAAGCAGGCGTTACTGCAGTACAATAGTGGGAACCAAGCCTAATAGCACTTGTGACACCCATATGGGTTTGCTTAGCTCTATAAATGCATCTGAGTACCTTCTCTGACAGCCCAACAGCTTTTATGAGTAGATACTCCCACTGCAGATCTAGTTTGACTTTTCACAAATAAGCACAAATACAAAACATATTTCAGGAAATTATACCAGTTGAATTGAAAAAATGCTTACATAAAACATCTAAATGTGGTTTTATATATTTCCAAAAGTTATTCTTCTAGGGCCCATTCACACCAGCAGCTGCGCATCATGCTCTTTACTTTTTTTTTTTTGCAAGAACTTTATTGAAATGTCACACAGTAACATTTCATTAAGTTCTATTGGCTCCAGTGAAATGCAATGAAGTGGAGTGCATCACACCACACTACCCTGAGAAAAAAAAAAAAATCTTTTTTTTCAGCACATATCACCGTAACACGGTGGTGTGAACTGGCCTGATAGGAAACAAGATTTTTGCCTTATCTTCAGCTGGGACCGAGTACTACTTTGTAGTATTTTAATAAAGAAAAAAAAACTCCCAATTAGTTTCACACATTATATCACAATTGTAGACACATAGTATAGCCCATGCCGACATTAAGCAGAAGGCTTCAAAATGATTAAATAAATTATGTGCATTAATATGACGTTCTCACTATTTGAGGGGTATAAGGTGACCTTCATCTACATGGCTTGACTATGTGGCCATAAGTAAAACAGAAGGGTCAGAAGTTCACATCCTGACAGATTTATTAGGCACAAATCTCCCCGAAGAGGTCAAGCTTTTTATTAGATATGTTTGTGAAGCCACTTGCAGGCCTGTTAATATATGACCTCTGAGTTACCTCTGACCTCTATACATTAACCTTTTAATATTTATTCAAGATGGTATTGTGAACAGTGAGCCACAGCACCTAGGTAATCTTGGATTAAAGTAAAAGAGCTAAATGAAACCTACGTTCACAAAGAACTAGCAACCTACAAAATAATCATAAGGCATCATGTACATTGGGCATTAAATAAATAATAAACCAGCCACCAAATGAAATAAAATATGCGAAGTACCAAATAATAATCAAAATTGATCCTCAATAAAATCCATTAAACAAAGTCCATACAGAGAACAGATATGATCTTCAATCAATGAAGTTATGGAATCTTTGTCAAATCCTCCACCAACGTAATGCTCCAGTACTCAACACCACATCAAAGTGCAAACTCACCAGATACTGGTGATAAACCAGCATATCTTTAAACTCAGTGGATGTGAAAAGAATCCACAGCATATCATTAGCAATCAGCAGATGATCCCAGTGATCTCATAATGAACATAGGTCACATGTGGACAAAGTAGAAAACACTCTCCATAGTGTAATACTGTTTAAGAAATTTTATTCCAACAAATACCCCCATAAAAACTGCACTCGCATTGGGTAAATACAAAAAAAGCCTTTTATAATTAAAATCTTTCAGCCTGCAGTGCTTAGTACACCGCTTCCTACACACACAGCGGCGTCTCACCAGCCTGCAACAGATGGCGCGGTTGCGGTCACGTGGTCCGGACACGTGATACGGCGTGCGTGATGACATCACTGCTGGATCACGCACTAACACATTTCGTCACACGACTTCGTCCCAGGGAGCGGAGGCCGATAGGAGGCCCACGACTAAAATACACACAGTGAATGGGGATGTACATCTGCTGATATGGATGAATACACCGGTTACAATCCCTCTGAACCATGATAGTATAACAAGTACTCAGGATTTCAACTCTAATACACTCTTAAATCATTTGCGTGGGGTGTGTATCGATATAGTACTCACAGACCTTGGGGAATGGATCTTGGGTGTTAAGCATGTGGAAAGACTAGGCAGATGCATATGACCTGGGATGTGTTAATAGAAGGATAATGACAGTTTGTGCAGTGGAGCATGGTGGCTGGAACGCATGCCAGCATAAAAGGAGGGGGGTCAGGCTGGTTCCAACGAGGAGGGAGGGAGGTTCAGCCCACCTGGGTATGTATATGTAATTGGTGCCTGGGAGGCGATGGAGGCGGGACCGCCTAGGCCGCTGGAGGAGAGCCGGAAGTTGGCCGACATCCGCTGACGTCACTGCGGTCCGCTGTGCGCTCCAAGGGACCGGAAGAGGAAACAGCGGTGGCAGTGTCCGTCCCACCCGCGCATGCACGATTGTGGAAGGAGGCGGGACAGAACCACCTTCTACTGCACATGCGCAAGCACGAGGGAAAAGACAGGTCTGGGATGCCAGGACCGTCAATCCACAATGGGGGAAATGTGTGGGGGGAGAGAGGGACACGGAGTAGATTACCCTTGAGTCCAGGCTTCCGTCTGTAAGTGGATGGACCCCCAATTCTAATTCCAGGTCATCACAAGCTCCCTCTAAGAGACGTTCAAGAAGGGGGACCGCAGGGTCGTTATGGACTGAGCTGGTGTTTTGACTGTGAGGTTCCTAATGAACTTGATCAGATCTATAAAGATTTCAAATAAATTGAGGGGAATTTTTGGGGGCAAAATTTAGGCCCTTTTGCAAGAGGTTAAGTTCGGTGTCAGTGAAGACTGAACTGGACAAATTGTAGATTTTTAAAGTGGAATGTGTGGACACTATTTCCTTCCTCTTTTGGAGTTTCTTGCCACCTCTTTTTCCTTGTCTCCGCCTCCTTCTCTTTTCCTTCCCATGTTCCTCCAAGAGGCTGGGCTGGGTCGTAATGGTATGGCGGAGATGGGGGTCTCCGCAAGACCTGCCTCTAAAAAAGGTGAAGGGTGGGAGGAAGGTGGGGGATGAGGGAGTGGGGAATGGGGGGAGCAGACTGTGCTGGGTGGTGCGTGGGATGTGGATGTTGAAGGGAGAGATGCAGGTTTGGGGGAGTTTTGTAAAAGTGGTCATCCCTTCATTAGAGGGGGTGGTGAACCCCTGTGTGTATCAGCGTGGATACCACTGCGCTTAGGGGTCCCTAAGTGGATCTTAGAAGGGATAGGAGCATGGTGATACTGGTTGTGGGTATTTCTGTTGGAGGATGTATGTATCTGATGCCCCATAGGTGAGTTTCTGGTGGTTTTTTTTTGCATGTTTATAGGGGAGTCTGGGGAGCTCTGCCCCAGTGTTTTGAGTTCTCATGCCTGTATTCGTGTAGGAGACTTTCTTCCAACTGAACTCCCATCCCTGCAGGTAGTCCTGTCTGTCCCTTTCAAATTTTCCTGATTTTGTGCTGATGAGATCGGTTTCTAAATTGACCATCTCCTCATTGTCTTACTGTCCCAAGTGTCAAAGGATGCCAAGTCAGAATATATAGCTAGATCATCCTGAATATGTTTAATATCTCTGATTTTAATGAGGTTTCTTTCTCTCTGTGAGATGATGGATTGTAAAAGCATTTTATTGCATTCTCTTACTTTTCTATCAAAGCTGATTTGAGGTCCTCCTCTAGCCAAATGCTAGTCTGAGTCTGAGGCCTCTCGGTATTCTATTAACCTTTAAATAATTTTTCTAGTAGGAGGATATCCCACTATTGAGTCATTTCTTTCTCTAGAGAGTGTGCTTGAGGCTATAGAAGAGCGGGACCATAGTGTCCTCTCTAACAGAAGGATCAGAGCTATCAGTAGGGTGGTCACAGTCCCCCTTGGGTAGTTCAAATGAATCTATACTGTTGTTAAAGACTTTGGCTAAAGACATGCGCCTGAGTTTGCATTCCTCGATGGATAGGACCATGTCGGGCCTTGACAGAGCAAAGGAGGTACTAGGGTGAGTGAATGTGTATGTAAAAAATATATATATAAAGTAAAAAAAAAAAAAAAAAAGTATTAAATAATATATACACGCATATATAGAGGAATATATGCGTATATAAATACATACACATATATGAGGTGTAAAAACAATAGTAATGGTATGAAAGGCAAAAAGAAGGATTGAATAACATTAGATATATAGGTGCACAAAACGTGGGGGAAGGGGGAAACAATATGTCCATGGAAACATCTGTATGGATGGAAAGGAGTCTCTTAGAGTCCTATAGCAGCTGGAGGTCCCTTGAAGAAGTCTGGTAGGAAGAAAAAAGCAACCGAATGCCTGAGCTCCTGCGCTGGACAATGGACTCCACAATGTCAATATCCCCACATATGTATGAAAGGTTGCTTTTTTCTGCCTACCGCACAACAATACATGGCCGCTCAACCAAATCCAGCTCTTGCCAGACAATTTGCATGGAAACCTATCTCGGTTTCCAAATTTAAATGTTTTTTGGGGCCCTCAATATGGGCATCACAAAAAATAATGAATTGCGGTCATATTGGTCTGCAGATCCGATTCATCAAATGCCCATGTTTTCTGCAGTTACATATATGCCCAACAAGTACTGGTATGTCGCTGGATTTTGAGTGGTTATACCAGGATGAAGCCTGCAGCTACAGGCATCATCCTGGTATCGTTTTATTCAGCTGGCCATCGTCTTTCATGTAAAAGCAATCCTGCCGTCACCTTTCATGGCTTTCTCGGGCTCTCCCGTTCGTTCTACCAGGGAACACGAGAATGCAGCCAGCGGTGCTGCCAGCTGACCATAGAGCTGATCAGAAACCAGATTGGCTCCAATTATCTCTATGATCTAAAAATTCGGAAACAACAAGGATTTCATCATTTCAGTTTCGCCAGATAACAGTCCAGTGCTGAGGGCTAATTAGATCTGAGAGACATAAAACAGGCAGAACAGGCAGAACATTGACAGACACACAAATAGCTTATAATGCAGCTGTAAAGGTTTTTTTTGTTTTTTACATTAGCACGCCCATATTTGTAATGCAACACATAAATTGGACGCCATGTGACCCAGAACAGGAAGTGGTCTTGTCCCTTTGGTGATTAGGAACAGGCTAGCTCAGTAAACTACAAACACTGAGTGCTCAATCAGCCACAACATGAGCCCATTATTGCAAGGCAAACAATTAACACAGGGAATATAATTACACTAATACCTAGTTAAAACAACAAAAACATTTAAAGTGAATAATGACTTTAAGGTTACATGCACATAGCCACAACAGGGCCATACTGCCCACATGTGGGCATAACGCTTTGCCCAGGAGTCACAGTTCTCAATATACACACATTCAAGTGGTACTTGATACATACAGGGACATATGCACTACCCTGAAAACAGACTGTCTGTGTTTGTGGCAGTGCATACACCCCTGTTTATGTACCCTAATGGAAAGGATAAACATTGCAAATAAATACTGAAAATACTTGATTTTTCTGTGTCTTTCCTTTTATTTTTTTATTTTAGTGACAGGGTATCTTAAAGCCAGATCAAAATTTGGCCAGTTCAGTGGGGACAGGCCAAATATTGATCAATGTATGGGCACTTTAGTTGTACAGCCATAAATCTACCAATGAACTTCTGTACATCTGCCCTGTTGGATTTTCAAAGCTAGACCAGCAGGGGAAGTCTCCCCGCTGTCAGAAAACAATAGCTCGACAGGGAGGATTCCCACATCCACATCGAGAGTGTGCATGAAGGAATAAATTCAATTTTTTTACGTTCAACTCACTAGCTAGCAAAAAAAAAAAAAAAACCTGACTCATCAATGGGCTGCGTTTAAACTGCCATTTCTCAGACAATGCCTCAGTTGGCTGGCTCTCTACCTATCCAGCCATCTCATAGGTGTTCTACAGACTGATCCTTTTCTCACAGGGCAGACCAACAATCCAAATTCATAGAGACCAGCAAGGATACAGTCAAACAGAGCAGCTCATTCACACCAGACCACACTCTATAAAGTGTGCTGGCGTGGGGCAGTGAGATGCAATATGTTTACTTCTTTTTTCAACTTTGAAGTGTCAAAAAATAACAATTCAATCTACACTATCCACCACAAGGTGCTGTGGTATAATTTGGGGAGGTGTCATGCATTGCGCTGCATAAAAATGCAGACATGCTGTCCTTTTAAAGGATAAGTTCATCTTTGCAACAGAAAAATAACGAATGCACATTTTTTTTGCTGGTAAACAAAATGTGCGTTTATTATTTTTTTTACTATAAGCCTGTAAATTATATCAGAAGAGTGCCAAAAACAAAGAAAAAAATATAGAATTTATACCAGAACCAAGCTGCAAACCTAACCCAAAAAAGGGTAAATAAAAATAGGAATGCGCTAAATAATAAATGATTAAAACCAGGGTGGATAAAAATCAATGATAAAAAAAAAAAAAAAAAAAAAAAAAATCGGATTTTTTTTTATTTAAATCGGATTTTTTTGAATAAAATGCTTTTTGAGGAAAATATATTACCATCCAAAGGTTATTCCATCATGAAATAAAGATTTGTTTTTTAATTATGTAGAATAAGGCTGTATATGTTTAATTTTTTTGGTAAATAAATTCCATTAATCCATTCACAATGTCATTCTCTTCCAGAGGTTTTTGTAAGATTATTGGGCAGTTTCTCTGCCTACAAGATATTATCACAGATGTTTGGTTTACTTTTGCAGTTCTCAAAACTGAATTTGACTCAGCGGAGATCACATGCCTCTTCTTCACAGCAAAAATGTTATAAAATGAACAGAGTTAAGAAAAAGACCTTAATCCTAACTTCTACAAACCTATGAATACAGAATCAACCCCTTCACTGCTAAGTTTCAAGAAGTTCAGTGAATAGAAACAATATTTTTCTGATTGTTTGGAGTGGAATAGATCTGCACAAGAAGAAAGTGAAACTAAGTGTGAGGAGGAAGGGGCTGAGAGTCTAAGTTTCTTAAAATATATATATTTTGTTTAGCCAAATTAGTTAACAAACATGGATGTTTGTTTAAGCAAATCACATATGCTGGAATGTTATTGTTTCAGATGAATAAATCTATTTAAATTGTTATTATTAAGGTAATGATTATTTTTCTCCTTCCTAAGTACAACAGAAAAGTTGTCCAAATATGAATGATTAACCTAGTAAACTGGGGATAAAAAACTAATATGAAAAGTTATTCTAAAAATCTTCATCTTCTTGCATATTAAAGTTACACCAGCAAGAATTAGTCTATGTAGAAAACTAGGATTTAAATCAAGCCTGACCAGTGATTTAAATCGTGATTTAAATCCACCCTGATTAAAACTAAAACAAACAAAATAATCGTGCACAAAATCTAAGCAACACAAGTGTCCATATAATCCTGTGTAAAGTCCAACCACCATACATAATACTGAAGTCTTGTGTTGAACCAATAACAACGTGATAAATCCACCACAAAATGAATAAACTCACCAGAGCTATATACTGATCAAATTATAAATCTGCATAAGCACTATTGCTCTGGGAGCGATGATCTGTAGGGAATATCCAGACTCTGAGAGCAATGATCTGCAGCTGTAGAGAATATCCAGACTCTAGGAGCAATAATCTGCAGCAAGCCAGCCAGCATAGATGAAAACATTTCATTCATATAATCGTTTCTCCATATAAAAAGGGACCACACTCGTGAATTAACGAGAGGACATGATGGTGCAGCACATTTAAAAACCACTAAATTTTATTTAAAACAAGGTATGCACTCACAAAGAAGGTGTCCCAGCCGACACCAGCACAAACAGCATTGAAATTAAAAGGGACGAGTCCCGCTCACCGTGGACGAGCAGCCGACAGTCACAGGGAACGTCCTGACGTCACATCCATTAAGCCCCACCCTACGCGTTTCGTCATTCGACGTCCTCACAGAGCAGAATGGATGTCAGACGCCACGTTAACTATATATATATATATATATATATATATATATATATATATATATATATATATATATATATATATATACACACACACACACACACACACACATACACACACCACACACAATCTGCATTGCAGAATCAAAACGGCATTATACCAATACAATACTGCTCGATCTCTGCAGATTCAATAGTAACAAAATAATATATCACATTTCATATAGCTATGACCATCTAATCATACACCAGTAGCAGAGTGAATATTCATAGTAAGTACTAAATGAGAATCAAAATATTAAAATATTTACATTGGCATCGATATAATATAAAAGTCGGTAATTAAAACGGATTGTTAGAATCAGAAACATTCAAACCAAAATTAAACCTTGGTATTCAAGAGAAACAAACGTATCAAGCTCATTTAAAGGGCCAGTACCAAATATTAAGGAAACACTCTACCGCCAAGTAATTATGAACTTTAAAGATATGTATCTAAATAAGGAGGTTTATTCTCTTACATAGGAGGAAATTATATAAATTATCACCCAATCTGCTAATTCTATCAACGTCAATTCAACGTCCAGCCTTAACAGTTCATCCATCACCTCTTTCTCCGCGCAGGGTAGCCAAGGCATAGGCACAGGTTGCACCTTATCTGGGTGCAGTCCTTTGCCACATGACCGTTACCCTGACACACTGAACATATTAAAGCTAAACATGAGAAGCTAAAATGCCCCTTTTCTCCACACCAGTGACACAGCTTTGGCTGACCAATATAGAAAATAGTCATCCTGTCCCTTCCTAAAAAAGAGGAGGAGGGCAGGTGACGGACCAACCTGACTGTTACCAACCAACCCCCAGTTCAGATGTTGCGCTCATCAAGAATTGTATCCGGTTTTGTCAAAACCTCCCAATAATGTCTCAACTAGGTGCCAAGCAGGAACACTCTCATTACTGAGGATGATGGTTATCTATTTTATTGTTGACCTCTGAGAGACAGCAACTGGTGTAAGACCTTTCCATTCAGGGCTTGACCTGCACTGAGCTTCATACCATTCCCAAAACAGGTCAAGACCCTCTGGCCTGGTGAAGCTCATGGTGTATTCCCAGCTACCAGCTACACGAATAAGGGCATAGAGGTCATTTGCCCTGAAACCCATCCCCAAGATCAAATCAACCACCACACGCCTTGCTGTAGGGACTGCACCACCTTCCCATTTAAGTATTACGACATTTTGTCTTGGACCCCCAGCAGAGGCCAGAGACCCAAGACCTGACCCTGGGGTACTCAAAGTGGTGGTTTGTGTGGGGGAAAACCCGCTTTGAAGTGGAGTTCCCCTTCGACTGCTGCCCTGCCTTGATAACATTACCAGGAACAGAGCCTTACACCTGAGCAAAGGTAGGCTAATCCAGGCTAAGGCCCCACACTGACGCAGTATTAGTCTGCACATTACTATTCACAGATGGATCTGAGATGGTAGGACTGTCCACCACACCTGCGCTGGTAGGACTGTCCACCACACCTGCGCTGGTAGGACTGTCCACCACACCTGCGCTGGTAGGACTGTCCACCACACCTGCGCTGGTAGGACGGTCCACCACACCTGCGCTGGTAGGACGGTCCACCACACCTGCGCTGGTAGGACGGTCCACCACACCTGCGCTGGTAGGACGGTCCACCACACCTGCGCTGGTAGGACGGTCCACCACACCTGCGCTGGTAGGACGGTCCACCACACCTGCGCTGGTAGGACGGTCCACCACACCTGCGCTGGTAGGACGGTCCACCACACCTGCGCTGGTAGGACGGTCCACCACACCTGCGCTGGTAGGACGGTCCACCACACCTGCGCTGGTAGGACGGTCCACCACACCTGCGCTGGTAGGACGGTCCACCACACCTGCGCTGGTAGGACGGTCCACCACACCTGCGCTGGTAGGACGGTCCATCACACTTGTATTGTAAAAACTGTTATCAGTCACACAGACATTAACCTTTCCATCAGGCGCAGCCACAGACTTCACTGCAATACCACTGGTCACCTGATGCTGCACTATAGAGCCTTGTTCAGCAGTTGTGACTGGGCAAGCAGCTTTGTATTAGGCTCTAACACCATCAGTCAAAGCATTGCTGAACATGGGGTCACCAGGCTGAGAGTCAATGGGCAAACTGTCAGCATTAGTCTCTGTGTTAAAAGGCACATAGTTTTATCCACTGTTTGGGGCTTGATAGGCTTTACCTTATCAGGCAAGTCTTCACCAAACACCAGTGGATTCCCCCGCAATGGATACTTCATTGACCAGATCATCCTTAGCATGCCTCCTGAGAAGGCATAGGGCTGCTTAACTCATCCTGAAGGGGCCTCCACCTCCATCTTTGCCTTCCTTGCAAACCTTCTGTCATTACAAAATTTCATCTTGAAAGGCCCATCTCTCCCTTCCATCATGGCCACAATGGTTTCCTGGTGTTCTACCCAGACTTTAGCCAATTGGATTTCCGAATCCATGGATCAACGATTCCGGTTATACAGTATCTCACAGAAGTGAGTACACCCCTCACATTTTTGTAAATATTTTATTATATCTTTTCATGTGACAACACTGAAGAAATGACACTTTGCTACAATGTAAAGTAGTGAGTGTACAACTTGTATAACAGTGTAAGTTTGCTGTCCCCTCAAAATAACTCAACACACAGCCATTAATGTCTAAACCACTGGAAACAAAAGTGAGTGCACCCCTAAGTGAAAATGTCCAAATTGGGCCCAGTTAGCCATTTTCCCTCCCCGATGTCATGTGACTCGTTAGTGTTACAAGGTCTCAGATGTGAATGGGGAGCAGGTGTGTTAAATTTGGTGTTATCGCTCTCACTCTCTCATACTGGTCACTGGCAGTTCAGCATGGCACCTCATGGCAAAGACCTCTCTGGGGATCTGAAAAAAAAGAATCGTTGCTCTACATAAAGATGGCCTAGGCTATAAGAAGATTGCCAAGATCCTGAAACTGAGCTACAGTACAGTGGCCAAGACCATACAGCTGTTTAACAGGTTAGGTTCCACTCAGAACAGGCCTCGCCATGGTCGACCAAAAGAAGTTGAGTGCATGTGCTCAGTGTCATATCCAGAGGTTGTCTTTGAGAAATAGAAGTGCGAGTGCTGCTGAAGAAAGCCTCTTCTAAAGATGATGCACAAGAAAGCCTGCAACCTTTGCTGAAGACAAGCAGACTAAGGACATAAATTACTGTAACCTTGTCCTGTGGTCTAATGAGACAAAGATAAACTTATTTGGTTCAGATGGTGTCAACCATGTGTGACGGCAACCAGATGAGTACAAAGACAAGTGTGTCTTGCCTACAGTCAAGCATGGTGGTGGGAGTGTCTTGGTCTGGGCCTGAATAAGTGCTGCCGACACTGGGGAGCTACAGTTCATTGAGGGAACCATGAATGCCAACATGTACTGTGACATACTGAAGCAGAACATGATCCACTCCCTTCGGAGACTGGGCTGCAGGGCAGTATTCCAACATAAGGACCCCAAACACACCTCCAAGACGACCACTGCCTTGCTAAAGAAGTTGAGGGTAAAGGTGATGGACTGGCCAAACATGTCTCCAGACCTAAACCTTATTGAGCATCTGTGGGGCATCCTCAAACAGAAGATGGAGTAGTGCAAGGTCTCTAACATCCACCAGCTCCGTGATGTCATCATGGAGGAGTGGAAGAAGCCTCCAGTGGCAGCCTATGAAGCTCTGGTGAACTCTATGCCCAAGAGTGTTAAGGCAGTGCTGGAAAATAATGGTGGTCACACAAAATATTGACAATTTGGGCCCAATTTGGACATTTTCACTTAGTGTACTCACTTTTGTTTCCAGCGGTATAAACATTAATGGCTGTGTTGAGTTATTTTGAGGGGACAGCAAATTTACACAAGCTGTACACTCACTACATTATAACAAAGTGTCATTTCTTCAGTGTAGTCACATGAAAAGATATAATAAAATATTTACAAAAATGTGAGGGGTGTACTCACTTCTGTGAGATACTGTACATGCTCTCACGCTGCTTTCGCAATCGCTTCAACTCCGCTCTGAGTTTGTAGAGCTTGTCTCGCTCCTTATTCAAGACCTTAATCCCGGCCACCACTCTCTCCCAAATGGACTCCACATCTTCATCTTCACCTGGGGCAGATAGATCACCCGGCTTGCACTGAGGCAGGCATATCACCTGTCAGTCCAGGGGAAATCTGTGAGCTCCCAGCAGAAGCCCCGTTGGCCTCCATGGCTTCCCCAGGAAGGAGCCAGAAGAGCTGGGAAAGATTTCACCACACTCCCTTCTCATACACAGCAGCTGGAGCACCGTTAGAATCTCAGCACCTGACAGCAGAAGAAACTTCTAACTTCTGACACACCTGTGCTCAATGACGCTCTGCCCCTCCAGTGCTCAGCTCACTGGAGTGTCAGTCTGCGGAGGGGGGGGCTGGCTCAGGTTCTCAGCGGCTCGCTGACAGGCTGAGCCAGCTGTGTGCCAGGAATTTGGGTGGATCCTGACATTAAACTTGGGATCTCTCCAGAGCATGGGCTGACTGAGTGGCATTACCACTAAGGTTGTCGGACTTGCAGTTCATTCATTCACGGAAGTCAGTGAATGAATGACGTGACCGTGTGGGTGGAGCCCCGCAGGGCCGCACTGTTTTCAAATTTGGCAGATAGTACAGGGAGAAGCTTCCCCATACTATTTGTCAGATGGAGGGAGGCTGCGGCAGGCAAGGCTGCAGCTATGCCAACATGTTACATGTTCCACCCTAAAAACGGGTGGAACATGCAACATGTTGCAAAGGTGAACTTAGCCTTGCGGCCAGTTCACACTAAAGAAAAGAAGTCCAGATGTGTTTCTGCATGCACGTTTTAGGGCATTTTTGATGTGTTCTGATGCGTTTTTGATGCATTCCAGTTAATTTATTCACCTCTCTTTTTCTTCAGTTTAAATAGGGACATGCGTTCCAGTGTGGTTTTGGTGCATTGTTGATGTGTTTTACCATGTACAAATACAGTTCTGTGCAGGAAAAATTCATCCTGTTTTTTTTTTTTCTGTATCCGGAATGCAAGCACTGATGTGACTTATGACATTGACAACCACATAACATACTTTCTGTGCATTTTGGAAGCAGGAAAAAAAAAAAAGAGCACTGAAACGCATGTAGTGTGAACTGGCCCTTAAGGCTTTTACACTGGTCCATTTTTTTCTGCTTTTGCATTTAAAAAAAAAGCGGAAGAATAATGTGTGACCATGTATTATTTAATATTGTAGAACTCATCACACTGTTCTGTTGCGGGCTAGGTGCATTTCTTAACCTCTCCGGCGGTATTCCCGAGTGTAGCTCGGGGTAAAGTTTCAGCACCACAAGCGGTAACCCGAGCTACACTCGGGAATACCTTGCAGTGCTGCTCCGGGATCTGTTCTTCACTTACCTTGTCCTGCGCTCCCACAATGTCCCTCCTGCACTGTGCCTTGCAATGTCCTCCGGCCGATGCCGGCATCTGTCTTCCGGGTTCCGTTCCCTGCAACGTCAGGATGTACGGGGACAGAACTGGTGGGAAATTTGAAAGTTGTAAAAGTGACATTCACTAAAATCACATTACTGTATCAAACCATTTCACATACATATTGTCCCTAGTGCTTTGTCCTGTGCCCTGCCTGCATTTTTTTTATTGTTCTTTCTGCCTGGAAACTGAGAAATGTCCATGGCGTCCAAAAAGCATCCCTTTAGGTCAAAAGCAGTTTTATACCAGCTAGAGAACAGCGATAGTAAATCAGAACCACTTGCAGAATTGAGTGATAATGATTCGTGGGGGAAATTCGTCATCAGACACTGAAAACGATTTTGCAACTTTGCTCAGTAATGTGCGAACTTGGCGCTCTATTTCAAATTTCAGTGTTTTTGGTTTGATTATATTATTGAATTAAATGTATTATTATTTTTTATGATTATTTATTAATTTATAATTTTGTGTTTCAAATTTTAACATACCCGGGATGTTTACTAGACTCTTGTTCGGACAAATTTCAGTGAGTTATTCCTAAAAATTACAGGCCTACAATAAAAAAAATACATATTTCCATGCAAAGAAATGTACCGCTTTGAGCACAGAAATATGGACATAATCAGACTGCTAGGGAAGCTACAATCTTGCTTGCTGCATTTTTGGTGTGGTAAAAAAAAAAAAACACCTCCCCATCTAAATGAATGGAAAACACAGCAAACATGCGTCAAAAAAGCACCTGTGGTGCATTTTTGAATCACATGTCCTGTAAAAAAAAAAAAAAAAAAACAGTAAAAACGCACATACATGTTTGCTAGGATCAGGGTGAAAGTAGCCTAAATCAATGGGTTTAGTTTATTACAGGTACTTATATATCGCCGTCAATTTACGCAGCGCTTCACATATATATTGTACATTCACATCAGTCCCTAACCCTCAAGGGGTGTATAATCTAAGGTCCCTAACTCACATTCATACATACACATACTAGGGCCAATTTAGACAGGAGCCAATTAACCTACCAGCATGTTTTTGGAGTGTGGGAGGAAACCGGAGTACCCAGCGGAAACCCACGCAGGCACAGGGAGAACATGGAAACTCCAGGCAGGAGGTGCCGTGGCTGGGATTCAAACCAACAACCCTAGTACTGCCAGGTGGAAGAGCTAACCATTTAGCCACTGTGCTGCCCTCATTATAATAAAAAGTGCCTGAGGAAAGCTTTGTCTGAACTGGAGCTCAGTAAACAGGAAAGAAAGACCCTGACAGGTTGCTATGGGTGACACCACCAGCTGAGATGGAAAGCGGCTCAGACACTTTGTATTATCTCCCCCCATTGTGTCCATTGGGGCAGTAGTGCTTCACACATTTAACAGTGACGCTTGGGTGACCACCAGACTGCACAGCCAGGCCAGCTCCAACCACTATTAGTTAATCAACTAAATAGCTTTGTATGCAAAAAAAAAAATGTTGAAATAGACAAATGAAATAGAGGTCTCCATATATAAATGAATATACACACAGCCATCAATGCACATAAACAAACCCCCCTTCCTCTCCTCTATACCCGGAAGAGCCTCACAGGTCCCATCAGATGAAGTGCAAACCCTCCACAGCTCTCCCTCCAAGCCCACCGAGCACCTCACACCGCCACCTGCTGGCCAGTCCGATCACCATCCGCACTCCTCATGAACGGGGCTCATGTTGGAAGCACGCGGGATAATTGTAATAAAACTAAGACTTGGATAAACCTCGGACACGCGGTCATGACAACAGCAAAAGTTCTGAACATACAAAGAATCACAACCCGGCGCCCGCACACGTTCCAGCTTCCCTCACCTCAGTGTTTACCGCTCGCTTCCACGGTAACCACTGGAGACCCGGACTGGAGGGGGAGGAGCGCTTCTATCTCACCTGACTCTTTACTGCCACTCGGTGGTCGCACGCCTTAACACCATGAGAAAGCGGAGTTCCTGCTGTCACATGTGACCCGGAGGCATAGGGAGCTGCTTGACTAATAGAACAATTAATACAACTATGAACTATTCATTTCTGGAAGTTGTACTTTAACCACTTGCCCTCCAGAGGATTTACCCCCCTTCTTGACCAGGTCAATTCTTTGCGATACGGCGCTGCGTTAATTTAATTGATAATTGCGCGGTCATGCAACGCTGCACCTAAATGGAATTTACATCCTTTTTTCCCACAAATAACGCTTTCTTTCATTGGTATTTGATCACCTCTGCATTTTTTATGTTTTGCGCTATAAACAAAATTTTTTGACTTTTTGCTATAAAACTTATCCAGTAAAAAAAATTAAAAAATCAAATTTCTTCATAAATTTAGGCCAAAATGTATTCTGCTACAGGTCTTTGCTAAAAAAAAATCCCAATACGTGTAAATTAATTGGTTTATGTGAAGGTTATAGCGTCCACGAATGGCGGTATATATACTGAAACTTTTATTTTTGTTTTTATACAATCTTTTAGCAGGACTGTGCCGGGCATTCTGACACTGGGGGGGAACTTACTAACTGTCACTGACATCCCCAGTGACACTAATACAGTGATCAGTGCTAGTAAAAAGCACTGTCACTGTAATAATGACACTGGGCAGGAAGGGATTAACATCTGGGGTGATCAAAGGGTTAACAGTGTGCTGTTTTACATCACGTGTTGTGTGTGTTTTACTAGGGAAACATGCTGCTTTGTATTTCTCTGCTGCAGAGAAATACAAAGCAGCATGTCCTTGCTGGCAGGAGAGAGACCTGTGTTGTTTACACACAGGTCTCTCCCCAGTCAGCTTTACATAGCGATTGCTGGGTGCTGGCGGGGAATCTCTGGCCGGGACCCGGTGATCGACATCCCTAGCCACCAATGGCGGCATGGGTGGGGCAGCCCCTACCTGGAAATGCAACTCACTTATATATACATGATTTTGTGCAGCCCTGCCGCCCTGTAGCAGTAGTTCTACTGTAGGGTGGTGGGAAAGCGGTTAATCAACCATAACAATTAATAAACTATACACTATTTATTTTTGGACACTGTACTTTAGTGCTGACTGCTAGCTCTTTGGACTAACACTATTGTGCTTTTATTATTATTATTATTATTGTTGTTGTTTTTGTCTATAATTTTATTTTGTGGTTTATTGAAGGTCATTGGTTACTATTAGCTGCTATCCTCTCCATAGCAAGCTTTCCTTTAGCAACTTGCCATTCAATTTGCCATGCCATGCGATATGACCGCAATTACAGAGGTAATATTGGTGCGATTCCGACTCACCGATATCTAAAGTAGTGCATGCACCACTTCAGGTGTGACTTGCATAGACATCTGTGTCTTGCAAGCCGCAGATGTCTTGCAAGTCGCACCTCAAGTCAGAATGGTATCCAGCTTTGAAATTGTGTGACTTCACTGGAAGTTGCGCAATTTCAAAGTCAGATCAGTGTGACCAGTGACTTAAAGTAGAACTATAGGCAAAACATTTGCTTCATTTTGGATAGAGTAAGGGAGGGTCTTAACCCCTGTAAGCTTATTTTTTGCCATATGTTCCCCATTGGATTGAATTCCTTTTACTTCCTGTCCCATAGCCAAAACAGGAAGAAAAGGAACAGCCAAAACAGGAAGTGAAAGGAAAATTCCTGCAAATTAAGGGAATCCCTAGGGGACCCCCAGCTCACCAGAACTAGTGTTCCCATTGGAAGATTTCCCCTCTATTACTGCCAGTCACAGGCTGTGTCACTTCCCTCCAGTCTGTGTCTTAGAATGAGAGGGAGGTGAAGTCTCCATCAATCTACATGTAATATCTCACCACCATTGTGTTTAGCTGGTTATTGGGCATGGAGGAGGAGGGAGGAAGGGAGGGAGCGGGCTGTCATTTACCACTGTGTATAGCCCCACAAGTGTGACTCTATAGTCACATGGGCTACTCAGATGTAATAGGGAGGAAATGCTAAGCATAGAAACGCACTGAAAACTGAGCATGTGAAGAGTTGCCTCTACAGCTGCAAAATCCCTAGCTGAATTGGGGACATGAACAGAAGGGGGAGATAGAGAACAGCAGGATTAATCAGGATTTTTGCAAAACAGAAAATTAATCTCATAGTGACTGAGTATGAATAGCATGTAATACAGCATTTATTGATAATTTTTTTGTGATATGTGTTTAGTGAACTTTTAAAATGGGGGCTTTTGTTTCAGTGTGGGGTTTGCATTCATTTTAGAGTTACATTGATTTTCATTTTATGTTGATGGGGCCTCTCCTTTAGGTTAAACTGGGTTTGTGTTTTCAGGGGCGGTAATTAGGAGTTTCCATTTTTTTGTGATTTTTTTTATTTTTTTTATTTTACATTTCTATGTTATGTTGATAGGGTCTTCTTTTGAAGTTTGGGGTGCTTGGAGCAGTCACTTGTTACTTACCATCTGTTCTTTGAGCTACCTTTGTTTGTAGCATGCCGTGGCATTACTCCAAAAAAAACGAAGTGCGAGAATAGTGTGCAGCCAGGGGCGGACTGACAACTCATGGAGCCCCCGGGCAATAGGGGATCATGGGGCCCCTGTGTCCATGCCCAAACTCAAAAAAGCCTATGAAAAACGTAACAGGGGCATCTCATGGGGCCCCCTACTGACCCCGGGCCCTCGGGCAGTGCCTGAGTTTTCAAATGGTCAGTCTGCCCCTGTGTGCGCCTATACTATCTCATTAGATCACTCACGGTCATCCCCCCCATAGAAAAACTACTGTATCCTCTACAGCAGGGGTCTCCAAACTATGGACCTCCAGCTGTTGAAGTACTACAAGCCCCAGCATGCCTCTGCCTCTTGGAGTCTTGCCTGTGGCTGTCAGTCTTGCAAGGCCTCATGGGACTTGCAGTTCCTCAACACCTGGAGGGCCATAGTTTGGAGACCCCTGCTCTACAGTATCTTAATTGTCATAATAGAACCCCAACCTATGCTTTTTGTCTCTAGTATATTTGG
This sequence comes from Staurois parvus, assembly GCF_062004578.1. NCBI lineage: Eukaryota > Metazoa > Chordata > Amphibia > Anura > Ranidae > Staurois > Staurois parvus. Next base: position 34,909,427 of record NW_028318083.1, on the reverse strand, counting down.
GACTAACCATGCTATTTAAAATTGTCCTGCTGCTGGTCAATTTTGGGCTATACTCGCATGGTCAATCTGGCCCAGTGCGAAAGATAGCAGTGGAAATCTGCTGATTACTTCAGTTGTTTTTACCACTTGTGAGCAGTTAGCTGCAGCCACCATACTTATACAATGTGTTTGTGTCCAGCAGCAATCATCACAGGTAATTGCTGGCTGTGCAAACAGCCACAGATAGCTGTGGCCGAACTCTCATTGACATGGATGGGCTCAGCGGCCACAGCTAGCCGCTTGCTTATGCGAATGTAGCCTTACACTTCTGTGTCATCTGTGGTCTCCTAATTCTTTTACTAAAACACCTGCCTGTACTCTTTGTCTCTAGCACATTTCAGACAATTCTCCCATAATTAAAAATGTCCTGCTACTGGCCAGTTTTACACTGCTGTATCATCTGTGGTCCCTTCACTGCTTGCTGCATACCCAGAGTACATTTACTGTGGGTGGGCGGCATAGCCAGGCTGGATCACATACATGTACATGATCCAGCTTCTTCTGGGTTCAGGGCACGCCCTGCTGACCCACACTGTCACTGGCTACAGCGCAATTTTGTCAGCAGGTGCTGGCCAATGATTTTGGCCTTGGACCTTCTGATTGGCTGTAGCACAGGTTGTGGCTGGATTTTCTCTCTCTGAGACGCTTTTGGTTCAGAGAGAGAAGGTAACCAGACCTGTGTGAGTAGAAGCAGCACATTTACGCTTGCATACACCTAGTTAGGCACATTTAACCTATTGATTGCCCTGTCACTGGTGTCATTAGTTCAGTGTACAACATTTTTTTTTACTGAGGATCACTGTATTAAAGTGTTACTAAACCCACAACAGTAAAATCAGTCTGTATATGCAGTAAAGCATGCTTGTTATACTCACTGTGAAACCTAAGGGGTTAATCCTCTGCAATGTGTAAAAAGGCTGTTTGATCCTTTCTTCTCTGCCCCTCCTCTTGTTGAAATGACCACCTGATACAGACTGAATCCGTAGTCACATGTGCATGCTCAGTTTGGTGTGTATTGCTAAAGAGGTGTTTTTTTTTTTTTCTTGGGAGAGCGCATATGATCAGCACAGGGCCAATCAGCACTGTCCAGACAGAGGATCAGGACTTTCACATCCTCCTACGGCAGAAAGAAAACTCATCCTACAAGCTTTGACCAGTGCTCTGCTGAAGTCACAAGATTGCTCTAACTGCTGATGAGAAAAGGTATTCAGCAGTTTATATTTACTAAAATAATTGCATTTCCATGTTGTGTGTACTGTGGAAGACCAGTTATAGTGAATGCAGTCCTGGGTTTAGTATCACTTTAATGTCACAAGTAACTTCAGATAGCATCAGAGTCGCTTAGTATCCCTCTCAGCTAGTGTCAGATTGCCCGCCACACTATTGCCATCCAGTTAACCTCTTGATCGCTCACAACACTATCACAGCCTTAGATTTGTAGGGTCTCTCAAACTGCGATAGACAGTTTCCTAACTACCTAACATCTTTTGAGACTCTTCTCAAAATTGTGTGCCCTATACTGTGCTGTACTGTACCCTAGACTAAAACTCCACTAAGGTGTGGTAGCGACAGAAGAAGTCCTTGATGCAGAGACCAGGTTGGCCAGGACAGGTGGGACATACACGTCTTATTCAGTGTTTACTACAGACACAACATGTATGCCCAGCATTAGGATCATGGGGTGGTCAGCGGGCGGTAGCTCCTATGTTTCAGCCTATACTTTTTTCACATGGCATGTGTGAAAAATATCTCATTAAAGTGACAACTTTGCGTAAAACTTTTTTTTTTCATCTTTAAAAAACCTGTGGCAAAAAAATAAAATCTTCCATGAACTCAATATGCCTCTCAGCAAATATCTTGGGTTGTCTACTTTCCAAAAAGTGGTCATTTTGGGGAGTATTTGTACTAGCCTGGCAATTCAGAAAGGTGTAATTTGGGGGGGGTTATATTTGCATTTTAGGGCCCCTGATACTGTGATAGGTAGTCAGGAAGTGAAATGAGGAAATTACACCCTTTGAAAGCCTGAAGGTGGTCATTGGTTTTGGCCCCCCGTACGCAGCTAGGATCCCAAAAAGTCTCACATATGTGGTATCCCCATACTCGGGAGAAGTAGAAGAATGTGTTTTTGGGTGTAATTCCATATATACCCATGGCATGTGAGAGAAATAGCTCAATAAAATGACAACTTTGGGGGGGCGCATGTGCGGCCAGGGATGATGGCAGACGTGTTCTGCTGAGCTCCGCTCATCCCCGGCCAGGAGTGACTCACCCGCTTCACACTGCTGCTGATCTTCTGCCTCGCGTGAGTCACGTATCACCGAGCACCCGGCCCAGCACCAGGGAGAGGCTTCTATGGGGAAGATAGGGCGCTGGAAGCCCCCCTCCCCGCAGCCTCAGGACCTGCGGCCCTCGCCACTGCGGCGCTTCCTCTATAGGCCGCAATCCCCGGCCTCTAGTATAGACAGAGGTCCGAGGAACGATCCCGGACCTCTAGCGGCCGCGGAGGGTACTGCACCCTGCCTAATTTCAGCACAGCTGCAAACCTCTGCTCCGATCCTTCCACAAATGGGGGATCACGACCCCCAATCGAAAGCAGGAGAGGCTATGGACAACCCTACTCCAGGGTATCTTCCTGCCCCTAGTCCTCAGCCGACAAAGTCGTCCCCTCCGCTCACAACCTCCGCGTTAGACGACAAGCTGCAAATTTTTCTATGAAATATTACCGCTTCCATAGCCGCTGAAGTGGGAAAATTGGCTAATGAGCTCAGAGGGGAAATAGCCCAGATTGGGGACCGCACGGATAAATTGGAAAGTAAGTTTGGTGCAATACGTTCACGTTTTGGAGGAAGACAACGCCTATCTGAAACATTCCATTTCCCAAATGCAACTCCAGCAGGAGGACCTGGAAAACAGGGAACGGCGCCAAAATATCCGTATACGTGGTATGTCCGAATCCGTTGCTGATGCCCAATTGCACCGCCATCTACTGTCCTTTTTCATCGCTACTGCCCCCATGGTTCAAGAAGCAGATTGGCGGATGGATAGGGCTCATTGCTCTCTGGGCCCTAAACCAATTGAGGGAACCAGTCCACGTGACGTTATAGTCCGCTTTCACTACTTCCAAAGTAAAGAAGCCTTACTATCAGCAGCCCGCCACAAATCTTCCTTGGAGTTTAAAGGTGATAAACTCCAACTCTTCTGTGATCTTTCGCCGATTACTCTTGCTAAGCGGCGTGCTTTGAAGCCGATCACCACACATCTTCAGCATCATCGTGTCCTGTATCGTTGGGGGTTCCCCTTCAAGCTGATGGTTGTTAGGGACAACACCCATGTTGTTCTCCGAGATCTTCAAGAGGCGGAATCTTTCCTTAAGCAGTTGGGACTCCCACCTCTACTGGATGATATGCCCTCATCGCCGCCTACTCCATCCCGTCCTTATGCCACCCCTTCCAAGATATGGACACCGGTCCGCGGAGGTCGGAGGAGACCCACACGCATACCGCAACGTCCACGCCCTCCCCGATCAAGCGATCCTCCTGCCTGAGGATTCTCAGGGGTGACCTTTTGTGGCGAATCTGGTGCTGTTTTGTTCGGCCATGGCCTTGCTGGGTGCATTTTATTTTATTTTGTTTTTGTTTCTTCTGGCCGGGTTTGACGTCCTCCCGGAAGTGTCGGATGTCGTGCTGCCCCCGATACTGTCTAGCCACTGGCCTAGACGACTTGGGCTTAGTTGACGTTCCCAAGTTTATATCCTCGCGGATACCTGTTCTTCATTGTGTATTTTTTTCTGTTGTGTTTTTTGCATGTTTTATGTTTTCTGTTTTTTTTTTTTTTTTTTTTTACTACATCGATGGTACTTCATCCATTTGTCATGCTAATACATGTGGCCCAGTCACTGTTATTTTATAATGGCTTTGAAGTTTCTGTCATATAATGTTAAGGGCCTCAACTATTCAAAAAAGGTGGATGGCTTTGAAGGAATTTCGATCCTCAGGAGCAGACGACATTTTTGTCCAAGAGACCCATTTCAAATCTACAGGCTCCTTTCGTTTTGCCTCGAGATTTTTTCCCCGAGCCTACTCGGCCTTTGATCCTTCTGGGAAAGCCGGGGTGGCAATTTTGATTGGGTCACATTGCTCCCTTCGGGTTGTTTCCTCCAAAGTTGACCGACAGGGTCGTTTCATTATTTTGGAGTGTATGTTTGGTGAGACTCCCCTAGTTCTGCTGAATTTATATGCCCCTAACACGGGTCAATTGCAGTTCCTATCCCAAACACTCGCCGAACTGGATTCCATTTCCACTTCGCAGGTGATAGTTGGGGGAGATTTCAATCTGATTCTTTCCCCCCATAAAGACAGGAAGGTTCTTTTTGAGTCCACTCCCTCGAAGCGGCAATGCTCCTCTTCAAAATATTTTCGTAGATTGATTAGGGAGCATCGTCTCTTTGACGCATGGCGGATTAAACATCCTCTCCATAAACAATTCACTTTTTACTCTACTCCTCACCGTAGTTATTCTCGCCTAGACCATTTTTTCGTTTCTGCCCCATTGCTTCCACTTCTGGTTTCTTCTGATATTAATCCCATTACTTGGTCCGACCATGCCTCTTTGACTTTAAACCTTTTTTTCCCCCCTGTTATATCCAAACCCTGTCATTGGCGCCTTAATGAGACCTTTCTTTCCACAGACCATCTTAGAGATGAATTGTCGCAGGGACTTGATGCCTACTTCACCCACAATGTTGGCTCCGTAACCTCCTCCTCAACTCTATGGGAGGCCCATAAGGCGGTTTTTCGAGGGCTCTGTATTTCTATGGGTTCTCGTTTAAAAAAGTCCTCGGCGAGTGCTAGGGCTTCCCTCATACAACAGCTATCTTGGGCGGAAGGACGGTTATTGGCTAAGCCGTCTATTCCTGGGCTCCAGAGGGTAACTTCTCTACGGGATCAAGTTAAAGCTCTTGACTCCAGTAAAACTGCTCAATCCCTCCTTTGGGTTAAGCAGAAATTCTACGAATTTTCCAATAAGTCCCATCGTATGTTAGTCAATCGTCTCAAAGCTCAGTCCCCTTCTATGATGCCTGACCTACTAATACAGCCAGATGGAAGCCCCACTTACGACCCTCGGGTTATAGCAACTCTTTTTGGCTCATTTTACGGGAAATTGTACAACTGTTTAACCCCGGACCTGCATCCACCCCTCACACAGTCATTATTTGATAATTTTTTTGACGCATTGTCACTCCCGAGAATCTCACCTTCAGACATTGCCACCCTTAATGCTGACATTATACTAGAGGAATTATTGAACACAATCAAACTTCTCCCTTCTCGTAAAGCTCCGGGACCGGACGGATTGCCCTACTCCTACTATAAAACTTTTATTGGTATTTTGGCACCGCATCTCCTCTCTCTATATCACGATCTTTTTAAGGGAATTATACCCCAGACCGAATTCTCCCGTGCATATATCTCGGTCATCCCTAAACCCGATAAGGACCAGTCTATCGTGGACAACTACCGCCCCATTGCCCTACTCAATTCTGACTACAAGATTTTTACCAAAATTTTGGCTAACCGATTGTCCGGAATCATCTCCAAGATCATACATAGGGACCAAGTGGGCTTTGTACCTGCCAGACATGCCGCAGATAACACTAGGAGAACTATTGATCTGGTTGATCTGGTTAACAGGTCCTCTACCCCTACTGTGTTATTAAGCTTGGACGCTCAAAAAGCTTTCGACCGTTTAAGCTGGCCTTATATGTTCATGGTCTTGGAGAGATTTGGTTTCAAAGGTCCATTTGTAGCAGCGCTGAAGGCCCTCTATTCATCCCCCCTCTCGCAGGTCAGATTAGCTTCTTTTCTCTCGCCTCCCTTTCAGATGTCAAACGGTACACGTCAGGGCTGCCCACTCTCTCCTTTACTGTTTATTCTTTGTCTGGAACCTTTGGCCATCGCTATTAGGTCAAACCCGGATATTCGTGGGATACAGTCACATTCCCATGAGTACAAATTATCGTTATTTGCAGATGACATTCTTCTCACGCTTACGAGTCCCCATACTTCTTTACCGATTTTGCATAAGACCTTGAAACAATTTGGGGCTATTTCAGGTTACAAAGTCAATACGTCCAAAACTGAGGCACTCCCAATACATGTCCCGCCTATCGTTCTGTCCTCGCTTCAGGAAGCCTTTCCCTATCGGTGGTGCACACACTCTTTAAAATATTTAGATACTAATATTTCTCTTTCTTACCAATCCATATACGAGGCCAATTTCCCCCCTTTGTTCATAGCAATTTCTCGCTCTCTGAAACAATGGGATGCCTTGCCCATCTCTTTCCTCGGTCGCATTAATGTTCTAAAAATGACCGTGTTACCCAAACTCTTGTATCTGTTTGCGACTCTCCCCGTTCCCGTCCCTATGTCCAAGCTTCACTCCCTTCAGAAATCTTTCCTACACTTTATCTGGCACAATATGCGACACAGGATTGCACGTTCTGTTCTGCTCTCTCCGCGTTCTAGGGGAGGTTTGGGAGCGCCGGATATAATCAAGTATTATTATGCGACTCACCTTTGTTTTCTTTTGTCATGGTCCACGCAACACCCTCCCAATACATGGACTGAGATTGAATCTTTACAACTGTCCCCAGTTCATCCATGTTCCCTCCTTTGGTCAACCGCGGCAGTGGATGTCTCTTCCTTCCGTCATCTATTCCTTGGTCCCATGCAATTTTCATTGACGGTATGGCAGAAATGTAAGGCTCAATTTACTCTGGCCTCTGAATGCTCCCCTCTGACAAATATCCTCTATAACCCTAACCTGCCAGACAATATGGCCATATCCCGGATGTCTCTTTGGGTGGTATCTAACCTTTTTCAATTACGTCACTTGGTACATCCGGTGACTCGTAAATTACATTCATTCCCGGATCTCCAGAAAAAAGCTTCTTTACCTCCTCATCACCTATATATATATTTCCAAATATGCCATTTTTTCTCTACTTTATCATCCTCATTGATTCTGGGGAAGCCTACACCCTTCGAACGTTTATGTATGCAGGGCCCCCACCAAAGGGGTATCATCTCCAATACTTATAAAATTCTTCTGGACGCATCCCCTTTATCTAATGAAACTCACCTTTATATGCGTAGGTGGTCTCAGTTTGTACAACGTGATATTGGTTTACTAACGTGGAAGAATATTTGGGTAAATGCATCTAAATCTTCTGTCTGTGTGGTTTTTAAGGAAAACATTTACAAGATTATGATGTTATGGTACAAAACACCTGAGGTTCTTCATGCTTTCAACCCGAGTGCTTCTCCTGTCTGCTGGCGCTGTGGTAGGGATTCTGGTTCTCTCTATCATATTTTTTGGACTTGTAAATCTATTGTTCCTTTCTGGGAGGAAGTCCGCTCCTTGTTGCAATCAATGCTGCATGCCTCGCTCCCTTTTGACCCTCTGCATTTTTTGCTAGGCTTGCCATTCCCGGGTCTATCTAAACCAGCCAGAAAACTTGCTGCTCATGTGCTGACCGCGGCCAGGAGAAGTATTCCTATGGGTTGGTTATCTTCTACTCCCCCTACAATGCTGACTTTGTACAAACTTATTGCTGAAGTAAGACGGATGGAGTATTTGACTGCCTTACATAATTGTTCATCTGCTGTATTTGAGTTGATTTGGCTCCCGTGGGATTCCTTCATTTCCTCTTTGCCGGCCTGAATCTAAGATCCTGATTGTTTCCGCACTGATTTTGTATGACTCTGTATGACTCTATTGGACTTGATTATGTGTAGTTATGCCATCGATGTTTTTGTCTGTTATGTTTATAAGTTTACTTATTTGAAAACCAATAAAAATTGTTAATACAAAAAAAAAAAAAATGACAACTTTGTATTTAAAAAAACTTACAGCAAAAAATAAAATCTTTCATGGACTAAGCATGCCTCTCAGCAAATGCTTTGGGTTTTCTACTTTCCAAAAAGGGGTCATTTTGAGGCGTATTTGTACTATCCTGGCAATTCAGGGCCTCCAGAACTGTGATAGGTAGTCAGGAAGTGAAATGAGGAAATGACATCCTTTGAAAGCCTGAAGATGGTCATTAGTTTTGGGCCCCCATATGCATCTAGGCTCCCAAAAAGTCTCATACATGTGGTATACCCATACTTAGGAGAAGTAGCAGAATGTGTTTTGGGGTGTAATTGCACATATACCCATGGCATGTGTGAGAAATATCTCATTAAAGTGACGTTTGTGTAAAAAAAAACAACAACTTTTTTTGGCATTTTCCAAAAACTTATGGCAAAAAAAATCTTTCATGGACTCAACATGCCGCTTAGCAAATACCTTGGCATTTATACTTTCCAAAAAGGGGTCATTTGGGGGGTGTTTGTAATGCCCTGGCATTTTAACAAAATGCAAGGATATACAGTATACCATAATTTGTAGATGCTATAACTTTAACACAAACCAATTAATATAAACTTATTGTGAATTTTTTTTTACCAAAGACATGTAGCAAAATAAATTTTGGCCTACATTTAAGAAGAAATTTGATTTTATTGGATATTTTTTATAACAGAAAGTAGAAAATATAGTTTTTTTCTTTAAAATGTTCTGTCTTCTTTTGTTTATATAATATCAAACGAAAAACCCAGTGGTGATCAAATACAACCAAAATTAAGCTCTATTTGTGTGAAAAAAAAAGATAATTTTCATTCGAGTGCAGTGTTGCATGGCCGAGCAATTGCCAGTTAAAGTAGCACAGTGCTGAATAGCAAAAAAATGCTCTGGTCATGAAGGAGGTAAAACCTTCTGGAGGTTAAGTGGTTAATTCTTATTGAGAGCTTGATAAAATTGGCCAGTGGTAGGACACTTTCGCACCAGCAAGAAGAGAGACATGCACAGCTAATGACGGGCTAATTTCTATTTCCCAGTCAAATTGGATTCATTACCATTTGATGAAAAAACAGGTGTTGCTGTTAAAGCTACCTGAAAGATCGTTTTTATTCTAACTGAAATGATTCAAATAGGGGTGTATTTAATCAAAGCTAAGTGAAAAAGAAGAAAATCAATTCCACAGCCAAATATGCACTGCCCGTGCATATTGTTCCTGAGACTGTTCATGAAAATCGTATTGCTCATTAACACCACGTACAGCTTAAAGAATTCTAGCACCTCAATCATGTTATTAAAAGTGGTCCTAAAGGCAAAAGTTTTTTTTACCTTACTACATTTTCTATATTAAGGTAAAAAAAAAAACTGTTTTTGCCTCCCCCCCATCCCATAAATGCTGCTGTCACACTTATCCATTTTTGCATTAAAAAAGTGAGAGAAAAATACATCAACATTGATCCTATTGAACTCTTCATGCTGGTCAGTTGCAGGTCGGTCGCATTTTTCAAAGTCTTGCTTGATGCAGTTATGGTGCATGTCCAATTCATAAAAAAAAACACCAAAAATGCTCCTCCCCATCGAAATGAATAGAAAACACATCAAAACTGTGGCAAAAATGCATAAAAAATGCACCCAGTTGCATTTTTGGTGCCTTTTTGAGTCACGTGTCCTTTTTTTCACAGGTGCAAAACACGGTAAAAATGCAGCAAAAACACTGTAGCCTTACCTGAAACAGCTCTCAAGCCAGCGCTGTCCCTACTGGCAGGCCCGCTTGGCTCTCTTCCTGCATTAATGGGCAATGGCTACTGCTGCTGTCAGTTAAATCCAGTGAGAAGGGAGTGGAGGGTGAGGCAGAGCCACGCTATGTGTGTCAATGGGCACACACAGCCAGGCCCAGGATAGGATCCAACAGCTTGATTGCTATGGGGGCTCTCAGAGAAGAGGAAAAGCCTAGAGTACTGATGGGGAACCCCAGAAGAGGAGGTTCAGGACCACTCTGTGCAATACCATTATATTAATTCATTTATTTATCTATTTTTTCACTTTATGAAGGAAGGTGTGTCTTTTCAGCGCAGAGTTTTGTTTTATATTTTATACCTAATTATGTCCATGTGCATTAAGCCTTACCTTGCATTAGCATTCTAACTTGTATTTTCTTTTGTTGTAAAGGAAGGAAGTAACCTGTGTACTTGTACATCTTGGGACATGACATCAATTCACCCCTGTGTAAGGTGATTGCTGATATAGCCCATGAGGATTGCTTCACACTAAAATGCAATTATGGAAAATGTAATACACTTGATTACGTTTTGCTTTTCAAAAGCGATCACTTTGAGGAAAGAAACAAATCAGGTACATCTCCAGGAAAGAATATCTCATCTAAAAGCTGGGATGATCCCTGGAGAGCAAGTACATTTGGTAACTATGTTACATAGACACCTCTTTGAAAATACACTAAATTGCCAAAAGTATTGGGACACCCCTCCAAATCATTGGATTCAAGTGTTCCACTCACCTCCATGGCCACAGGTACATAAAATCAAGCACCTAGGCAAGCAGACTGCTTCTACAAATATTTGTGAAAGATTGGGTCCTCTCAGGAGCTCAGTGAATTCAAGTGTTGTACCATGATAGGTTGCCACCTGATCAATAAGTCATCCATGAAATGTCCTTGCTACTAAATATTCCATGGTCAACTGTTAGTGGTATTATAACAAAGAGGAAGCAACTGGGAACAACAGCAACTCAGCCACAAAGTGGTAGGCCACATAAAATGACAGAGCGGAGACAGCGCATGCTGAAGCGGTGGAGGGGGGATTACGGTGTGGGGTTGTTTTTCAGCAGTTGGGCTTGGCCCCTTAGTTCCAGTGAAGTGAACTCTTAAGATGTCAGCATACCAAGATATTGTGGACAATGTCATGCTCCAAACTTTGTGGAAACAGTTTGGGGATGGCCCCTTCCTGTTCCAACATGACTGCACACCAGTGCACAAAGCAAGGTCCATAAAGACATGGATGAGCAAGTTTGGGTTGAAGGAACTTGACTGGCCTGCACAGAGTCCTGACCTCAACCAGATAGAACACCTTTGGGATGGATTAGAGCGGAGACTGTGAACCAGGCCTTCTTGTCCGACATCAGTGCCTGACCTCACAAATGCGCTTCTGGAAGAATGGTCAAGAATCCCATAGACACACTCCTAAACTTTGTGGAAAGCCTTCCCAGAAGAGTTGAAGCTGTTAAAGCTGCAGAGGGTGGGCCAACTCAATATTGAACCCTATGGACTAAGATTGGGATGCCATTAAAGTTCATGTGCGTGTAAAGGCAGGCATCAATACATTTGGCAATATAATGTATGTAAAAGTAATTCTGATAACAAATCAACAGAGGCAGAATCTCTAAAAAGGCTGCCTGTACTGTATGTCCCTATGGAATAGATCCATCTCCCTATAAATTTAGATCAGCTCATGGGGGGAATCACAGATGGGGGGGCACAGTCACAGATGGGTGCTGCTTTTGCGTGAGTGCTGCTTTGATAGAGTGCGAAGACACAGTTGAACAAAGCTAATCATGCCTTCCCTGCTTTTCACAGGGAAATGCTGCTATCTCCTCTCCCCTCTAAACTACAACAGCGCTAGACTCCTGCTTTCTCTGGGTAAATGCTGCTATCTCCTCTCCACTCTAAACTACAACAATGCATAGACTCCTGCTTCTCTGGCAGGATAACTCAAGCAGCAGGAAGATACAACAACAAAAAACTCTACTGCATGCTAGACAGACTGCAAGCAAACACCCTGGGAAACATCTCTTACGAGTCTGAGTACCACTCCGTGTACCTTTTTTATATGTCCCCTCTACTCCTCCTTTTCATATTACTTTCCTGCATTCCCAAAATCTCACTTCTTTACCCCACTGCTCCAACACAAAACTTGTACATCTCACCCTCACTGCTACCATGTCCCTACTACTGCTCTCATCACCTCCTGCTGATACTTTATTCTCCTGCTGACGCAAACACCAGGACTGGAAGGCATGTGCACTCATGTACATCTCGCTCCCATGTTACTTTCCTCACCCTTCTTCTTCTCCTAACCTCTGGGGATATCTCCCCAAACCCTGGTCCTCCAGTATTTCACCCGCACACCAGGAATCCCCTTTCTTCCGGGAATAGCCGCAATCTCCTCAATTTAATATCAGTCCCCGTGCTCCCAAAAACCACCCTCCCTTTTTCATGTGTGCTCTGGAATTCCCGCTCTTTCTGTAATAAGCTCACCTCTGTCCATGACCTTTTTGTCTCCTGCTCCCTTAACCTACTAGCAATTACAGAAACCTGGCTTCAAGCAGCAGATTCTGCTTCTCCCGCAGCACTTTCCTATGGAGGCCTCATCTGGACCCACTCACCCAGACCCAGTGGTTGGAAAGGTGGTGGAGTTGGTTTGCTTCTATCCCCACTGAGCACCTTTCAAGTCCTCCCTAACCCTCCCTCTCTATCCTTCTCTTCTTTTGAGACTCACTGCATCCAGCTGATTTCTCCCATTTCTCTGAGTGATCTATCGGCCTCCTGGACTGGTGCCCGCTTTCTTGATGATTTCTCCTCCTGGCTACCCTACTTTCTCTCCTCTGGACTACCCACTATCATTCTCTGAGATTTTAACATCCCTATGAATGTCAACAACCCAGCTACATCCCAACTCTTCAACATAACCTCATCTTTTGCATTAGCACAATGTATACAGTCCTCCACTCACTCTGATGGGAATACATTAGACCTTGTTTTCTCCCATCTTTGCACTCCCTACAACCTCACAAACACCCCCTTTCCTCTCTCTGATCACAATCTCATCACCTTCACAGTCTCCTCGCCTTCAAACACCTATCCCTCCAAGCAGCAAACAATTACCCGCAGAAACCTTCACAACGTGAACCCTGCTCCTTTCCACTCTGCAACTGACCAACTCTATGACAGAATCTCTCCCCTGTCCTGCCCTGACCTGGCCACTGCTGTCTACAACAGTTCGCTTTCATCCACATTAGACTCACTTGCTCCTCTAACAACACGAAGCATCAGGCCCCGACCATTACAACCTTGGCAGACTGACGACACCAGAAATCTTAAACGACATAGTCGTGCGCTGGAGCAATTGTGGCGTAAAACCAAATCCTAGCAAGCATTCACCCTATATAAATCTGCTTTCTTAACATACAATTCCTCCCTTTATGCTGCCAAACAAGCCTACTTTGTCACTCTTATTAATACCTTTCATCCAGTCCTCGTCATCTCTTCTCTACTTTTAACTCTCTACTTTCTCCACCTCCACCGAGTACCTCACTCACTGCTCATGAGATTGCAAATCATTTCAAAAACAAGATTTACGCAATTCGTAGGGGCATCGCCACTGCACAGACATCCATCCCACTTAGCATACCTTATACTAAACCTCTCTTTCCTCTTTTTACCTTGCTACTACCGAAGAGGTCACTAAGGTTTTCTCAGAAGCTTGTCTCACTACCTGCCCCCTGGATCCTGTCCCCTCACAACTACTACGGTCACCCTCTTCTTCCATCCTATGCTCCCTCACTCACATCTTCAATCTTTCCCTCTCTACTGGTGCCTTCCCCTCCCATCTAAAACATGCGCACATCACTGCCATACTTAAAAAGCCCTCCTTGGACCCCACCAACATGAACAACTTAAGACCCATCTCCTTGCTGCCATTTACCTCTAAACTCCTAGAACGCTTAGTCTACAATCGCCTGAGCTCCCAACTCACCGACAACAACCTACTTGACGCTTTACAGTCTGGCTTTCGCTCACTACACTCCACTGAAACTGCCCTACTAAAACTCACTAATGATCTACTAACTGCTAAAACCAATGGCCACTACTCCGTACTCTTACTACTTGACCTCTCTCTTCGGCTTTTGATACAGTTGACCATCCCCTCCTCCTCAAAAAACTCCACTCTCTTGGCCTCAGAGACTCTGCTCTCTCCTGGTTCTCCTCCTACCTATTGCAACGGTCCTTCAGCGTTACCTATAACGCTGCCTCCTCCTCTTCACTCCCTCTTTCTGTAGGGGTCCCTCAAAGTTCTGTCCTTGGACCCCTTCTCTTCTCCATCTACACCTCCTTCCTTGGTCACTTGATAAACTCCCATGGCTTTAAGTATCATCTCTATGCTGATGACACACAAATCTATCTTTCTACCCCTCGCCTCACCCCTTCAGTCTTGTCTCGCATTACTATCCTACTAAGCGACATATCGGCATGGATGTCACTCCACTTCCTCAAACGCAATCTTTCCAAAACTGAGCTCTTAGTATTCCCCCCCAGCTCGTGCCCCCTCCCCTGACTTCTCCAGCAAGATCAATAATACAATCATCATTCCCTCCCCTCATGCCAGGGTACTAGGTGTAATCCTAGACTCCCATCTGTCCTTTCAGCCCCAAATCCAATCCCTGTCCAAATCTTGTAGACTTCACCTCCGCAACATGTCCAAGATACGCCCATTCCTAACCTCGGAAACCACTAAGCAACTTATTCACTCCATTGTTATATCTCGCCTTGACTATTGTAACTCCCTCCTCATTGGCCTACCAAATCGCAGGCTATCCCCTCTTCAGTCTATCATGAATGCTGCTGCCAGACTTATCCACCTTACTAACCGTTCTGTATCTGCCACCCCTCTCTGTCAATCCCTCCACTGGCTTCCCATTGCCCAAATTCAAAACATTAACAATAACGTATAAAGCCATTTATAACTCTGCCCCAAATTACATCAACGATCTTGTCTCTAAATATCACCCTAACCGTAATCTCCACTCCTCACAAGACCTCCTGCTCTCTAGCTCCCTTGTCTCCTCCTCCCATGCTCGTCTCCAGGACTTTTCCAGAGCTTCCCCCATCCTCTGGAACTCTCCACCCCAATTTATCAGACTATCGCCTACTCTGCTCCCTTTTAGGTGATCTCTGAAAACCTCTCTCTTCAGGGAAGCGTATCATGCCCTCAGCTAATAATGGAATCTTCTACTCTTCCAACCAGTCCATCCCCCACAGTTACTACCTTTTGTACCACTAGCCCCTCCCTCCTAGATTGTAATCTCCAAGGAGCAGGGACCTCCTGTCCCTCTTGTATTGAACTGTATTGTTGCTGTATTGTCTCCCGTTATATTGTAAAGCGCTGAGCAAACTGTTGGCGCTATATAAATCTTGTATTATAATAATAATAATAATTATCCCTCTGTAGTCACATGTTGTGAGATGTCGCTATGTCACTGGCCCAAACTCTGCTGAATCTTGATCATTAGAGAAAGGAACAATGTCTAGCTGTCTCAAATACAGAGAGAGAGATTCCATAGGTACAAAACAGGCAGCCTATTAGTCATCCTGCTGCTGGAGATTTCAACAAATTGTCAGTGGCAGAGTTACTAGCAGCTGACATGATCTCTTAACTGTTTCAGACTGTACAGATGAAACTCGAAAAATTAGAATATTGTGCAAAAGTTCATTCATTTCAGTAATGCAACTTAAAGGGTGAAACCAATATATGAGATAGACTCATTACATGCAAAGTAAGATAGTTCAAGCCGTGATTTGTCATAATTGTGATGATTATGGCTTACAGCTCATGAAAACCCCAAATCCACAATCTCAGAAAATTAGAATATTGTGAAAAGGTGCAATATTCTAGGCTCAAAGTGTCCCACTCTAATCTGCTAATTAAGCCATAAAACCTGCAAAGGGTTCCTTAGCCTTTAAATGGTCTCTCAGTCTGGTTCAGTAGGAATCACAATCATGGGAAAGACTGCTGACCTGACAGTTGTGCAGAAAACCATCATTGACACCCTCCATAAGGAGGGAAAGCCTCAAAGGTAATTGCAAAAGAAGTTTGATGTTCCCAAAGTACTGTATCAAAGCACATTAATAGAAAGTTATGTGGAAGGGAAAAATGTGGAAGAAAAAAGGTGCACAAGCAGCAGGGATGACCGCAGCCTGGAGAGGATTTTCAGGAACAGGCCATTCAAAAGCGTTGGGGACTTTCACAAGGAGTGGACTGAGGCTGGAGTCAGTGCATCAAGAGCCACCATACACAGGCGGATCCTGGACATGGGCTTCAAATGTCGTATTCCTCTTGTCAAGCCGCTCCTGAACAACAAACAACGTAAGAAGCGTCTTACCTGGTCTGTTGCTCAGTGGTCCAAAGTCCTCTTTTCTGATGAGAGCAACTTTTGCATCTCATTTGGAAACCAAGGATCCTGAGTATGGAGGAAGAATGGAGAAGCACACACTGCAAGATGCTTGAAGTCCAGTGTGAAGTTTCCACAGTCTGTGTTGATTTGGGGAGCCATGTCATCTGCTGGTGTTGGTCCACTGTGCTTCATTAAGTCCAGGGTCAACGCAGCCATCTACCAGGAGATTTTGGAGCACTTCATGTTTCCTTCCACAGACGAGCTTTATGGGGATGCTGACTTCATTTTCGAGCAGGATTTGGCACCTGCCCACACTGCCAAAAGTACCAAAACCTGGTTCAATGACCATGGGATTACTGTGTTTGATTGGCCAGCAAACTCGCCTGACCTGAACCCCATAGAGAATCTATGGGGCATTGCCAAGAGAAAGATGAGGGACATGAGACCTAACAATGCAAAGAGCTGAAGGCCGCTATTGAAGCATCCTGGTCTTCCATAACACCTCAGCAGTGCCACTGGCTGATAGCTTCCATGCCACGCCGCATTGAGGCAGTAATTGCTGCAAAAGGGGCCCAAACCAGGTACTGAGTATATATGCATGCTTATACTTTTCAGAGGTCCGATATTGTTCTATGTAAAATCCTTGTTTTATTGATTGCATGTAATATTCTAATTTTCTGAGATTGTGGATTTGGGGTTTTCATGAGCTGTAAGCCATAATCATCACAATTATGACAAATCACGGCTTGAACTATCTTACTTTGCATGTAATGAGTCTATCTCATATAGTAGGTTCACCTTTTAAGTTGCATTACTGAAATGAATGAACTTTTGCACAATATTCTAATTTTTCGAGTTTCATCTGTATATGTGTGCAAAGATCAGATTACAGCATCTCTCAGGCATGTGGTCTATGTGACAAACTGCAAACCTTCATTTTCAAGCAAGAATAATATTATTTATTATAGGTACTTATATAGCGTCGTCAATTTTTGCAGCGCTTTACATATACAGTGCTCAGCATAAATTAG
Source organism: Staurois parvus (assembly GCF_062004578.1). Taxonomy (NCBI): domain Eukaryota; kingdom Metazoa; phylum Chordata; class Amphibia; order Anura; family Ranidae; genus Staurois; species Staurois parvus. The sequence goes on along the minus strand of NW_028318083.1, from coordinate 34,892,277 downwards.
TGCATCTCAACAGATTTGTCAAAAAACCTTTACTTTCCTTTAAGAATCAACATTTTCTATGGGACACTATACTAAAAAATACTCCCACAAATGTGGGCCATTGATTGCAAACAAGATTTGTAAATTTGCACACACAAAAAAGTATTTTTCCTAACCAATTCATTCAAGACCATATTGCAAAAATGAATACATCCCAATGAAATTCTTAGAAGCAAAGCTAAATTTTAGATAACAAAATCCTAATTAACAAGATTTCAACTACAGGTAAGTCTAATTATTCGTTAAACAGTTGTCCAGCAGACAGTTGGTTATAAAAGGGAGTTAACAGAGAAAACCCCTTCCCATTTCATGCTGTCAGCAATAGCACCACATGGAAGAGAAATGACACAAGGCCTGAGAAAGAAAATAATTTCATTACATAAGAAAAGTGAAGACTACAAGAAGATCAGCAAAGCTTTACTCAGAATACTGTAGCAAAAGTGATGCAAAAATTAACAAACATGGAAATGTAACCACCTCACAGAGACATCCAGGCCATCCACGGAAGTTAACACCTCCACAGGAGCGTCTACTGGTGAGAAGCGCTGAAGTAAATCGGCATGTAAGTTCACTGCAGTTAGCTAAAGAAGCAGAAAGCCAAACTGGGGTGATTGTTTCCCATGACACAATACGGCGTACACTGCAGAGGAAAGGCATGCATGGGTGTTGTCCACGAAGGAAGCCTCTCCTAAAGCCCATGCACAAAAAAACCTGTCTAGAATTTGCCAGGGCCCATGCTGAAAAATAAGAAGACTACTAGGACACTGTACTCTGGAGTGATGAGACCAAGATAAATGTTTTTGGAACTGATGGCTTTAAAACTGTATGGGGTGCTACATTGCACCAAATATTGCACACATAAAAGCAATCTGTAAAAACCGTAGCTGACACCCTCATGCACTAATGTATCTCACCGAACTACTCTCTGTGAGTTCTCTCCGGGACAGGTCAGCTCAACATCGTGAGCAATATTTGGTGCAATGGAGCGCCCGTACCATGTGAGTGACCATTCTATATTTTAATAATATATGTCAGTTTTTATAAATGATAAAGAACTATTGGTTTGTTTATATATTTTTCTATATGTGCGCTTAGCGGAGGAAAAGGAAGGAGCTGAATCAGCAATGAGGGAGAGTATTGATAGAGGTCTTACCACTAATATATGTCCATATAATGGGCGCAAGCCATTTTTGACCAAACTTAATTGTGAGGTCAATAATTCCAGGGTGAGCACAACTGGTGTCGGTGAAGGTACACTGCATATGATAAAAGGAAGATTTGAATGGCACAAATCATCATTGTGTATTGAAAGAACCACATTGTGGAGATGGACTATATGCATTAGTTCTTTGTGCACAGTGTTTGTTATATACTAATACTTTAGATTATTTCACGCTGGGATTTTTATGTCATCTTTATTTAGCATTGGGTAACATTGAGAGAAGCGCAGCACGTTTATTGCAAGCTCTAAAAGAGGTTGTTCTTGAAGAATGGAAAAAGATAGATGTTGCAATATGTCCCCAACTTGTTCATTCCATGCCTAGAATGCAGTAGTTTTTGTTATGGGGTTTATTCATTTTTTCAACTAATTTGAGTAAAACTGAAGATTTTGTAATCTAAGTTATAAAATTAACCTTACTTTCATGTAATCAGCTAAACAGATGTTCTATAAAACTCAGTTTTGTCAACATTTTGGAAATTGTTTTTGTGTTCATTGAAATACTTATTAAAATCCTACTTTTCAAAAGGGGTGTACTCATTTATGCTGAGCACTGTATATTTTACATTCACATCAGTCCCTAACCTTCGAGGTGTACAATCTAAGGTCCCTAACTTACATTCATACATACACATACTAGGGCTAATTTAGACAGGATCCAATGAACCTACCAGCATGTCTTTGGAGTGTGGGAGGAAACCCACGCAGGCACAGGGAGAACATGCAAACTCCAGGCAGGTGGTGCGGATTTGAACTAACGACCCTAGTACTGCCAAGTGGAAGTGCTAACCATTTAGCCACTGTGCTGCCTGTATACATGGCTTTAACTGATAACTTCTTAAACTTAAAAGCCAGCAGCAATTTACTGACAGTCCCTGGCTCTCTGCTCACTGAAGACCAAGAACTGAGGAATTGGTGGTCTTTGATCGCTCAATTCTCAGTGTAGAGGAAGCAGGGGACAAATGCAGCACTGGATCAATGCTGCATCCACCTAGATGAGTATGAATGTTTGTTTGTTTTTTTAATTCCTTAACTCCTCTTTTAATTTAATAAAACTAATCACCTGAATACCTTATTTAACTACTTGCCGACTGGGTAATAACAGTGTGACGGCTACACCGCAGCCAGCTAGTTCTGGGAGGACGTCATATGACGTCCTCTCGTGATCATGCTTCCTTCAAGCCCCCCGGCAGCACGCATTGGGAAGTGTAGGTGATTACTGTGTCCCTTGGACACAGCACATCACAGATAGCGATAAAAGACCAATCACACCGTCCCTTTACCACGTGATCGCTCTGTCCAATGGATGAGCAATCACTTTGTAAATAAAGCATGGTCATGCCTGGGGCTGCTCTCTCCTCGGTTGTTACACGGTGAGTTTTTCTTCTGTACTGTGCCCTACAGTGCTCATCAGTGCCCTATAATGCCCATCAGCACCTCATCAGTGCCCTATAGTGCCCATCAGTATCCTATAGTGCTCATCAGTGCCCAGCAGTGCCTCTTCAGTGAGTGCTTATCAGTGTCTATCAGTACCCTACAGTGCACATCAATGCTCTACAGTGCTCATCTGTAACCATCAGTGCTGCCTCATCACTGCAGCTTATCAATATACAACAGTGTTCATCAGTGCTACCTCCTCACTGCAACTTATCAGTATACATCAGTGCCACCTTATCAGTGGATCCTCATCAGCGGCCACCAGAGCTCATCAGTATCAGCTTATCAGTGAAGTGCATTAATGCACATCATTGCAACCTCATCAGTGCCCATTAGTGCAGCCTCATCAGTGCACATCAGAACAGCCTCATCAGCACCAACCAGTGCACCCTCATCAGCACCCAGCAGTGTAGCCTCATCAGAATCCACCAGTGCACCCTCATCAGCACCCATCGTTGCACCCTCATCAGCACCCAGCAGTGCGGCCTCATCAGCATCCACCAGTGCACCCTCATCAGCACCCATCGTTGCACCCTCATCAACACCCAGCAGTGCAGCCTCATCAGCATCCACCAGTGCACCCTCATCACACCCATCGTTGCACCCTCATCAGCACCCATCAGTGCAACCTCATCAGCTCCCAGCAGTGCAGCCTCTTTAGAACCCAGGTGCTACTTGGATGCTGGGCCTCTATATGAGGCTGTGAAAAAGTCTAACACATGTGGTATCACCATACTTAGGAGGAGTATCAGAATTTATTTTGGGGTGTATTTTTTGGTATTTACATGCTATGTGCTATGTGTTAGAAATATCCTATAAATGGACAACTTTGTGTAAAAAAAAAAAAAAAAAAAAAATTTTAAATTCTCATATATGTGGTATAGCCATACTCAGGAGGAGTAGCAGAATGTGTTTTGAGGTGTAGCTGCAAATATGCGTACACCGTATGTGATAAATAAATTGTAACAAAATGACAATTTTGTGGGGGAAAAAAATCTTAATTTTCCAAAGAATTGTGGGGAAAAAATTACAACTTCAAAAAGACTCACCATGTCCCTTACTAAATACTTTGGAATGTCTACTTTCCAAAAAAAAGGTCATGTGGGGGTATTTGTACTGTCCTGGCATGTTAGGGCCTCAGTAAATCAGGTGTGATCAATATTCAATGATTGCTACCATAGCTTGTAGACTCTTTAGCTTTCACGCAGACCAAATAATATACACTGATTTGGGTTATTTAATGTAGCAGTATACATTTTGGTCAACATTTATGAAAAAAAATTACTTATTTGCAAAATTTTATATTAGAAACTAAGAAAAACAAATGTTTTCAAAATGTTCAGCCTTTTTTCGTTTATAGCGCACAAAAAAACCAAAACAATGGTGATTAAATACCATCAAAAGATAGCTGTATTTGAGTGAAACAAAATGACAAATTTCATTTGGGTACAGTGTTGCATGACTGAGTAATTGTCATTCAAAGTGTGAGAGCACTGAAAGCTGAAAATTGGCCTGGGCAGGAAGGGGGTATAAGTGCCCAGTAGGCAAGTGGTTAATTATTGCTATTCAGAGGTCACATGATGTCTCTCAGGTCTTTCCTGTCCTCAGGGAACGTTCTGAAGGAGGAGTTTCTGGTATTCTATTGATGTATGAATCTGTGTTTGCACAGTACTGATTGGTGCTTTGCTAATCACATGATCTGAAAAAAGGCTGCAGTATAGAGAAATAAATAATTAATATTATTATTATTATTATAATACAGGATTTATATAGCGCCAACAGTTTGCGCAGCGCTTTAAAATGTAAGGGAGACAGTACAATTACAATACATTTCAGTACAGAAGGAATAGGTGGGCCCTGCTCATGGAGCGTACAATCTAAATGAAGGGGGAGATGATACAAAAGGTGATAGCTGTGGGGGATAAACTGGTGGAGGTGATTCAAGTACAGTTCTTAGGTGGAGGTGGGGTAGGCTTCCCTGAAGAAGTGCGATTTCAAAGATCTCCTAAAGGCAGACAGGGTGGGGGCTGACCGGACATGCTGTGGTAGGGACTTCCAGAGGATGGGAGAGGCTCTGGAGAAGTCCTGGAGGTGAGCGTGGGAGGAGGTGATGAGGGAGCTAGAGAGGAGGATATCATAGGAGGAGTGGAGTGGGCGATTTGGGCGGTATCTGTGGATGAGGTTGGTGATGTAGCTAGGGGCAGTGTTGTGGATGGCTTTGTAAGTTGTAGTTAGTATTTTGAATTTTATACGTTGGGTTATTGGAAGCCAGTGAAGGGATTGGCAGAGGGGGGCAGCAGACGCTGCTCGGTTGGTAAGGTGTATGAGTCTAGCAGCAGCATTCATAATAGACTGAAGGGGGGATAGCCTGTGTAACGGTAGACCAGTGAGGAGGGAGTTGCAGTAATCGAGGCGGGATATAACCAAGGCGTGAATAAGTTGTTTTGTGGTGTCATTGGTCAGGAAGGGGCAGATTTTGGAAATGTTCTGGAGGTTGAGGCGGCAGGATTTAGCCAGTGAGTGGATGTGGGGCTCAAAGAAGAGGTCAGAGGCTAGGATTATGCCTAGCACCCTGGCATGAGGGGAAGGACCAATGGTTGTGCTGTTGATCTTAATGGTAAAGTCGTGAGTGGGGGATCGGGGAGGAGGAAATATTACAAGCTCAGTTTTTGAAAGATTGAGTTTGAGGTAGTGATGTGACATTCATGCTGATATGTCGCTTAGATTTGTGATACATGAGGAGATTGAGGGAGTGAGCTGGGGAGTGGAGAGATAGATTTGGGTGTCATCAGCATAGAGGTGGTATTGGAAGCCATGGGAGGTTATCAGTTGGCCCAGGGAGGAGGTATAGGGAGAAAAAAGGAGGGACCCAAGAACAGAACCTTGGGGTACCCCAACAGAAAGGGGAAGAGGAGTGGAGGAGGAGTTGTATGTGACACTGAAAGTGCGCTGAGAAAGGTAAGAGGAGGACCAGGAGAGAGCAGAGTCACACAGGCCAATGGAGTGGAATTTACTGAGGAGGAGCGGGTGGTCGACTGTGTCAAAGGCAGCGGAAAGGTCAAGGAGTTGAGTATGGAGTAATGGCCGTTGGTTTTAGCAGTTAGTAGGTCATTAGTGAGTTTTAGTAGGGCAGTTTCTGGGGAATGTTGTGGGCGGAAGCCAGACTGTCGGGGATCAAGAAGGTTGTTGTCGGTGAGGTAGCAGTTCATACAGTTGTGAACAAGGCGCTCGAGAAGCTTGGAGGTAAACGGGAGCAGGAAGATGGGTCTTAAGTTATTCAAACAGGTGGGGTCCAGCGAGGGTTTTTTGAGAACGGGGGTAACCAGTGCATGTTTGAGTGGGGAGGGAAAGGTGCCCATGGAGAGTGAGAGGTTGAAGATGTGGGTTAGAGAGTTTAGGATAGAGCAGGAAGGAGGCTGCAACAGTCATGAGGGGACAGGATCCAGGGGACAGGTGGTGAAGTGGGCCTAGGAAAGATCAGTAAATTCCTTGGAGGTAACAGGGTCGAAGGAGGAGACTAAGCAACTAAGTATTTTAAAGCTTCATACAAATCTATATTTTACAGCAAATGTTTATTATTTTTTGCAATAACATGGTATAGGTTGAGTTTAAAGAGTAGGTAATCCCAACATTTCATATTCCTGATATGTGCCTGCTGTACCATGTACTTATGTTAAAAAGTATCCTGTTTTCCTTGTATTTATTCCTTTGCATGAATTTCCTGGTGTTCCTGCCAGTCCCTCTGCTTTCCTATTTAAAAAAATGACCATACTAGGCTTGACAGCACAGCATGGTCAGTTCTCTAGCTGTGCTGGGAACTCAGTCTGCTTTCCTCCAATGATCAAACTTGAACATCAATTCACTGGGAAGATCAGTGAGCTGCTGTTTCTCCTCTCCCAGCTCTCTGAGCTCCTTATGCAGCTGAGAACAGAGAGTATGTGATCACTTCTAAAAACAAGGAAAAAGTATGTATAATGTTTTTTTATACGAAGGCAAAATTTTTTTCCTTTCATTTCTATTTTACACTGAATGTGTTGTTTTACAAAGTGAGGGTTCACTATATTGCCAAAAGTATTGGCATGCCTGCCTTTACCCGCACATAAACTTTAATGGCATCACAGTCTTAGTCCATAGGCTTTAATATTGAGTTGGCCCATCCTTTGCAGCTATAACAAATTCAATTCCTCTGGGAAGGCTGTCCGCAAGGTTTAGGAGTATGTCTATGGGAGTGTTTGACCATTCTTCCAGAAGTGCATTTGTGAGGTCAGGCACTGATATCGGACGGGAAGGCCTGGTTCAGTCTCCACTCTAATCCATCCCAAAGTGTTCTATTGGGTTGATGTCAGGACTCTATGCAGGCTAGTCAAGTTCCTCCACCCCAAACTCGCTCATCCATGTCTTTATGGACCTTGCTTTGTGCATTGGTGCACAGTCATGTTGGAACAGGAAGGAGCCATCCCCAAACTGTTCCCACAAAAATGTGAGCATGAAAATGTCCAAAATGTCTTGGTATGCTGACACCTTTCCTTCACTGGAACAAAGGGGCCAAATCCAACCCCTGAAAAACAACCCCACATCATAATCCCCCCTCCACCAAACCTTACACTTGGCACAATGCCGTCAGGCAAGTACTGGTCTCCTGGCAACCGACAAACCCAGACAAAGAAGTGTGATTCATCATGTCTCCACTGCATCCAACACTTTGCATTGCACTTGGTGATGTAAGGCTTGAATGCAGCTGCTCGGCCATAGAAACCCATTCCATGAAGCTCTCTATGCACTGTTGTGCTAATCTTAAAGCCACACAAAGTTTGGAGGTATTTAGATATTGACTCTGCAGACAGTTGACGACTTCTGCACACTGTGCGCTTCAACATGGGCTCTGTTATTTTACGTGGCCTTGCACTTTGTGGCTGAGTTGCTGTTGTTCCTAGTTGCTTCCACTTTATTATAGTACCACTAACAATTGACCGTGGAATGTTTAGTAGCAAGGTAATTTCACAAATGGAAAAATTTAGCCGATACAGGTGCCAATACAGGGAACTGTGAGTACTGCAGATGTGAGGGGGGGCAGTGGAGAAAGGCAGGAGAGGAGGAGTGTATACAGTGACTATCACTATATGTCAGTGCCGGTTTTTAAATGTAATTACCTGCTTTTTTTTTTTTCTTCATTATAGCTCACAGAATCAGCTGTCACTCCCCCCTCAAGCTAAAAGAAACAATGTTTCCTTTTAGTTTCTTTGCCAAGATAAAAGAAACAAAGTTTCCTTTAGCTCCGGGGAAAGTGACAGCTAATTCTGTGAACTATAGTGAAGAAAAAAAAAAGCCGGAAATTGCATTAAAAAATTGGCACTGACATATAGGGACAGCCAGTGAGGGAGCCTCTCTGTATACACTGCTCCTCTCCCCCCCCCCTACAAAGAGGACCTGTCACTCATATGCTATCGCATAGGGGACTATTGATCCCCTATGTGATAGCAATAAAATCATAAGTTAAAAATATAATAATATACACAAAAGTAGAAAAAAAAAATTGGAGCCTCCCCACCCGCAGATATTTTGGTTTCGGTTCAGTTTTCAACCGCGTACATTTTGAATTTTCGATATCGGTTTCGGCACTAGAATTTTCATTTCGGTGCACCACTAGTGTATACGTCCACATGTGTGACTCTACAGTCACATGGGCTGCACAGATAAGAAAAAGGAGCAAATAAACAGCTTAGAAGGGAACTGAAATAGGAGCATCAACAGTAGATGTGTCAATGTCTACACAATCTCAAGCTGCTACAGGGAGACAGACAAGGAGGGAGGGACAGTGAACAGCAAGATCTGCCAGGATTTTTGCTGAATACGAAAAACAAATGCTCTAGTGGATGAGTATGAACACAATGTAATATAGCATGTATTGACAGTTTTTGGTGATTTGGGTTTAATGACACTTTAAATGTACCTTCTAAAGCTGGCCTTGCACTGTTAGACATTTGGCCAATTTAAAGGAATCGACCCTGTCAGCTTCATCAACTTTTGCCGAGATAGGCCAAACTGCATCTGGAGCCAAGCAGATGCAGGTATTGTTCAGGTATTCTGACAGTTGACACTCCTGGCTATCAGAATACAGTAGCCCGACGGAAGGGATTCATCCACCCACGTCCTTTTTCTGTATGGAGGAATCCGATTGATTTGTTTTGTTCAGCCTGCAGGTATGATTTTTATAACATAGTTACTCCTTACAATGGCAATGGCTCTGTTAAATGGGTATATAATTAAAAAGCATAAAACATACAACTTCTTGATTGGAAGCTATATACAAATCATATCTCCTTGTGTAGGAAAGAGTCTACAGAGATAACAACTGTGTAAAACCAGCATGCCATGTTTAAAGCACAATACATGATTTTGCAAGAACAGAACCTTTCATTATCATAGTCCTGTGCAGATATATAATTATCAGAGAGTGCAGGAAATGTAATCATGTGATGTGTAATGTTAATTTCTTTGCTCCAGTGATCCCCAGCCTACCATTGCTTCGTATCTGCCTTCTGAGGCAGCATGTTATTTGTGTTGTGTAGGCTGCACGTGCTGTGACTGTGCAGCAGACAGGAGGTTGGTATCCTGTCACACTGCATGATCCAAGCCAGAATGAGGGAGAGAAGGTACTCCTACGCCCTGGAGTACAATCGTCATGTGCTACAAAGCTAATAAGAAAAACCTATTATGACAGAGCTGGTTTACAGTACCAGAGTTTAAAATTGTACCTTGTAAACATCAATTTCAAATATTTAAGAAACCACACATCATTCTCTTTGCTGAAAGATTGGATATCTGTCATCTTCTGTGAATCTTTAAGTTTTCACCTAAACATTGCCTCTAGTGTATCTCTAGTATTTCTTTACCACTGTATCAAGGCAGGTACATTGATCATAGTTGACCCATCTATGCACGATACTAGTCATCTTGTACCGCAAGAACTGACATGCTTATATTAACTACATCTGTCTCAAGAAAACCACAGAGGCTGCCTATGATAACCTCCCACTGCAAATGCTAGTTTCCTGGCTAAATCTATTTTTAACTACTTAATCCCCAGACCAATACTGACATTTCTCTAGATGTAAAAATCTGAATTTGTTTTTTGCTAGAAAATTACTTAGAACCCCCAAACGAGAGAGAGAGAAATACATTATCTATCTATCTATCTACAGTGGGTATAGAAAAGAATTACGCCCCTTTAAAATAATCACATTACTTCCAGCACCGTGTGAGGATGGAGTGAACTGTCGCTGCTCCTGTCCCCGCCGCCCTCTGCATTCTGATACTGTGCCAGATCACCGGTCACCCGGGCGATTGTTATACCCCCTGCCTTAGGGGACCAGATGGACCGCTATTTGGAGTGCTCCGCTCCTCGATCGTCCCTGGGATCCCGACTCCGGTCCAGAGGTAACTTCCAAGATGGCCACCACCATACAACAAACACAGCATGTGGATGTCCCTATTCTGCCATCTCTGCAGCAGGCGGAAGACAGCGCTTTCTCACACACCAAGATTGCTCAGGCTGTAGCCAGCATACTCACCCTATTGATCGCTGAAGCAGTCTACAAGGCGGTGCAACAAGGTATGGAACAGCTGCAGCAGGTAAATAATACCACACCGGGTAAAATACTGCAATCCATTCTTGACAAATTAGAGGATTTAGAGAACAGATCTCGTAGGAACCTGCGCATCACTGGTTTACCAGAAAGCTATAAGTCATCCTCTTTGATGGAACTCTGCAGCCACTGCATTCCTGAGGCCCTAGGCCTACGCTACCCATGTTGTGGAAAGGGCTCATGGCTCATCGGGTGGGTCTGCCAAAAGACCCTGACCACCAATTGTCAGATACCTCAGTTAAGCTGATAAACACCTTATTCTGCAATATTACTGCAAAGGTGGGACATTTTCCATGGACAACCACAAATTGATGCTTTTTGCTGACTACTCTGTGGAAGTGTCGAAACTACGCAAATCTTTTGCTCCCTACTTCACCGGCATAATCTGCAGTTTTCTTTGGCCTATCCGGCGGTGTTACGCCTACGCTCCCGACGGTGATCAACTATCGTTTAACTCTCCTGAGGCGGCTAAACAATACGTGGAATCTCTGCTAGCAGGTGACTTGTCTTCTAATCATGCTATGGACGAGACCATCACTGACGTCTCATCTGTGGGAAGTATCTCGGCCAAGCATCTAAGCAGCCAAGCGAAGCACCCATCTAAATGTGGGCGCTATGCTGTTGGCTCCAAACAGAGGAACTACCTGATGGGCCCAAGATGGGGCAGCTTATCCTTTGGAGGGTTTGTTCTCCTCCAGTCACTACTGTGCCTAAAGTACATTCCATTGTTGTTGTTCTCCTCTTTCCTTTTTAATATACACGTCATGTTGTATGCGTTCCTCAGGGAGGGTATCTTCCTCTGGTTTTCATGTATATTTTGGGTCTGAGCACTCTATTCAGGTTCTAATGAGGCCCGATCTGATTTCATAACCTGTCGCATTGGTTTTAAACTGTGCTGCTGTCTTCCTCGAAATCACTCTCCCAGTTTTAGCTCAGAGTGGCCAGCTTTTATATTCTAAGGTGGAGCGCTCCTCTCACATCCTACCTGGCATCCCTTCTGGCGCCCTATATGGCTCACTATTGTGAGTCCATTTTTCATGCAGGGGTTTGGAAGCTGGACATTCTGACTGTGGAGTGTACCTCACACGGAAAAAAACTGAAGTCCTTAGACATTTTTGGGTTTCCTAGGTTTTTGTTTTTCATTTTGATTTGCTTTGTCTATGTCCATATATTCATTTAACCATTGTGATACTGTCTCTGACAGCTGTTTATTGCACTATTTCTGTTATCTGCTCGGAGGCAGGGACCAGGCCTGTGACCCTTAGCGGGTTTTTTTTCTTTCTTTTTGTTCTCTCTCCCTGGTGCATTTTTTCCACCTTGGGAGCTCCTTCCCTACGGATAGCTTGCTCGGGTGAGCTCATTCTTTTTTGTCTTTAATCCTTTTGCCAGAGAGCATTGTTTTGATATATCACCCACTTGATCCCTATGGAGTCATGCGGGTTATCTCCTGGAACGTTAAGGGCCTACGCTCCCCGGGCAAACGGATGAAACTCTTACGTCACTTTAAAACGCTTGATAGCGGACATTGCCCTTCTACAAGAGACACACCTTTTAGAATCTGACCTTCACCGTCTTAAGAAACTATGGGTAGGGGAGGTTATTGGTTCAACGGCCATGAGTCGCAGGGCGGAAGTGGACATCCTTTTCAACAAACATTTGTCCTACACCGTTTGCTCGATAGATAGAGGCCAAGAGGGGCATAAACTCACCGCACATTTATCTATAGCATCCAAAGACATATCAGTTACTAATATCTATGCTGTTAACCTCCCAGGTATTCCATTTTTCCAGGATCTTACTCTATGGGCCTTGCGCTCCCCTGGACACCTCCATTCGATGGGAGGGGATTTTAATAGCCTAATGTATCCTGTTGAGGACAGAACTTCACGATCCACTGGATCTAAATTGATCTCCAGTTGCCCTCACACCTCCTTGCACTTGGCAGACACTGTATCGCATCTGCACATGGCGAACATATGGCGCCTCTCTCACCCAACTGATAGGGAATTCACCTACTACACGACACCATGTCCCGTATGCACTATGTATTCTGCTTCTCCTCCCTTTTACCTATGGTGAGATACTCAGAGATCTTGGAAATAGCCATCTCGGATCACAGCCCGGTTGTGGTCACCCTTGACGATCTACAACCTAGTGGTAACCCACCCTTTTGGCGGTTCTCCTCCTACCTTGTGGACAATGAGGACTTTCGCCATATGATACTCAATGCTTGGAATGACTATGCCCGCACCAAAGCAGAACATGTTACTGTGACGGGCGCAGCGTCAGACCCTAATCTGAAACCGCAATGTCACGTGCGTAACAATGCCACGCCCAGCTGCACCCTGCACAACAATTTTCCAGCTAATTGGACCACAATCGATGTACCTGCAGCCTGGGAGCGTTTGTTACTGGGTCAGTTTAATTACGCAATTTACCCTTCACACTGCCACCACCTCCTTTTTGTACAGAGAAAGAGGGAACTCCAGCAATACACTAGGATGATTTGTCAATCGTCGGTATACTGCTATCTCCGCAGACAGGTTATACAGAGGGTTTAACACTCATAGTAGCGCTCTTCAGCGTCAGGGATTCGTAAGTTACATTACAGAGCTATAGAAACAGTTCAACACTTTCAGAAAGTAAGATTTAATACTCAAAGGTCAAAAGGGTGCAATATAAATATTTACAGGAAAAAGATGTAACCAATTTATATATAAATATACAGAGAACCACAGCGCAGCAAAAAGGTAACAGAAAGAAGTTTAGGTAGATAAGTACTTGCCAAAATGCCTTGGGTTAAGCAGTTTCAAGTCTTATGAGCTCCAGGATGATTTTCTTTGTCTCGACTGCAAGTTTCGTTGTTTTCATGGCAAGAGGCTCTGCAGTGATGTTAAACGCAGGGCAGATCTCTCGTTCTCTCACTATACACAAAGCATAACAGCGTATTTCTACCCAAAGTTAACGGGGTGTCTCTTACAACAGAACCCAATTTCCTTATTTGGTAAAAGGATTGTATATAGGCAGGGAACTTAGCACCGTACACTGAACGCATTCCTGAGGGAGGGGGGAAATGAGGGAATAACATGAAGGATTCTTAACAAAATAAGGATCGTGTCTGGCTCTGGTGTGCACGATTGTTACACCTCCCCCCTCAGGTGGTTGCATAGGAGTTTAAGAGAAATACCAAAATGCAGAAGTTTGGAGCAAAATGGAGAACTGCGCCTCTCCGTGTGCATGATTGTTACAGCTACTGTCCCCATTTTATTTTGGGAAACGGCTAAGGCGGTCCTGTAGGGTAAAATTATATCTTATGTTTCCCAGTATAAGCGGTACTCCTTGGACCAGTTCTACCTGGCTAGCACAACCCTTTGGAAGGCCCAATTGGAACTTGGCCAGAATAGATCCACGGAAACTAAACAGAAATGGCAGGAAGCGAAGAGAAATTTTGAGTTATGTTTTTTTTTTTTTTAGAGAATAAAATGGTGGGTTTTTCAATTGTTTTTATGTTACACGTTTTTACAAAACACATTTTTTTTGGGAAAAAATACACTTTATTGAAAAAGCTCAAATTTAACAAATCAGTGTTTGAGTGTTTTTGGAGCTTTGAACTTCAAGCTACAAGACACTCACGTGTGAATGCAGCCTACTAGTATAAAAATAAATAAAAATTCAAGTATATATCCCCATAGTTTGTAGACACATTGGAGTTGAAATACTAATGGTAAATATACTATGCACTGCAAGTACAATTGCTCCAGAACTTACTAACCGCTTCCCCGCTGCCCTATAGCAGATATACATGATTTTGCATTACCAGGTAGGGTGTGCGCACGCCCTACCCGCGCTGCCATGGCTGTCAATCACTGGCGCCCGGTGATTACCGAGCATCTCCGACGGGAAGGAGGACTGCTTTGTAATCAGTCCCTAACCCTCAAGGGGTGTACAATCTAAGGCCCCTGGTAATAGCGTTTTTAGGAGTGGTAACGGTTTATTAGCGTTTTTACAGTACATGTAGAAAAAAAAATCTAGAAAAATGCTGTTAGGAGCGTTTAGCATTTTTTTTCTTTCTGAAAACGCTCCCAAAAGCTCTACAAAAACAATTTTTTTTTCTGCTCCTGGACTCTGAAGCTCAAAAAACACTAATGGCCTAAAGTAGTGTGCATGGACACAGGATAGCACAATTTAGCTTTTCCAGCCAAAAACACAAAAACACTAAACATTACTAAAATGCTAACAGCTTTTTTTTCCTTCTACGTATTCTGTAAAATGCTAATAACATGCTAATACTCCTAATTGAAAGTTTTTCAGCATTTTTGCATTAGCGTGTAGTGGCATTTTGCCGCATTTGTGGCTTTTAGCTTTTTTTTTTTTACCCATAAAAATTTTTTTTATGCTAAAAAAAACGCCGGTTTACCGCTTTTTTCAGCGTTAAAGCATTTTTACAGCTAAAAAACTCCTCTAGAAACCCACTAGCTCTGAGTTTTTTTTTCCAGCCAATAAACGTCGATTACAGTCTGTGTGTGCATGGACACATAGGATAACATGCTGGGGGGTTTACTGGCTGTAGAAAATAACGTCAAAAACCAAAAACAGCCGCTGTAAAAACATCCAGTGTGCATGAGGACTAAAAATGCTATTATCAGGACGGCACAGTGGCTTAATGGTTAGCACATCTGCCTTGCAGTAAATGGGTTATGGGTTTGATTTCTGACCATAGCACCTCCTGCATTGAGTTTGCATGTTCTCCCTGTGCCTGCATGGGTGTGCTCTGGTTTCCTTCCACACTCCAAAGACATGCTGGTAGGTGAATTGATTCCTGTCCAAATGGTCCCTAGTATGTGAATGTAAGTTAGGGGCCTTAGATTGTACACCCCTTGAGGGTTAGGGACTGATATGAATGTACAATATATATGTAAAGTGCTCCATAAACTGACAGCACTATATAAGTACCTGAAATAAATAGTGTTTTTTATCCAGCATTTTATTAGCTTAAAAAAACACTAGTGTGCATGGAGCTAGTAGCATTTTTTTCTGCTTCCAGAAGCAGAAAAAATGTTGTTTTTGTAGAGTTGTTTTGGAGCGTTTTTCCAGCAGAAAAAAAACAAAACACTAAATTCTTCTTAGGGGCAGCACAGTGGCTAAATGGTTAGCACTTCCACCTGGCAGTACTAGGATCACTGGTTCAAATCCCAGCCGCAGCACCACTTGCCAGGAGTTTGCATGTTTTCCCTTTGCCTGTGTGGGTTTCCTCCGGGTACTCCAATTTCCTCCCACACTCCAAAGACATACTGGTAGGTTAATTGGCTCCTGTCTAAATTGGCCCTAGTATGTATGAATGTGAGTTAGGGACCTTAGATTGTACACCCCTTGAGGGTTAGGGACTGATGTGAATGTACAATGTATATATGTAAAGTGCTGCGTAAACTGACAGCGCTATATAAGTAATTGAAATAAATACTAAAATGCTCCTAACAGCTTTTTTTCCCCTCTACATGTACTGTAAAACGCTAATAAAATGTTAATGCTCCTAAACGCTTCTGAATGCTACAAAAATGCTGTTACCAGTGTTTATTATCCAGCATTTTATGAGCTTAAAAAAACACTAGTGTACATGGAGATATTAGCATTTTTTTTCTGCTCCTAGAAGCTAAATTGTGTTACCCTATGTGTCCGTGCACACTACTTTAGGCCATTAGCGTTTTTTTGAGCTTCAGAGTCCAGGAGCAGGAAAAAAAAAAATGTTTTTGGAGCATTTTCCAGCAGAAAAAAAACACTAAACATTACTAAAATGCCCCCAACGGCTTTTTTTTCCCTTCGACATATACTGTAAAATGCGAACGCTCCTTAACGCTTCTGAAAGGTATTAAAACGCTACTAAAAATGCTGTTACCAGTTTTTAACCAGCATTTTTCCCTGCATTTCATGAGCTTAAAAACCACTAGTGTGCATGGAGTTACAGTCAGGTCCATAAATATTGGGACATTGCAACAATTCTAACATTTTTGGCTTTATGCACCACCACAATGGATTGGAAATTAAACAAACAAGATGTACTTTAATTGCAGACTGTCAGCTTTAATTTGAGGGTATTTACATCCAAATCAGGTGAACGGTGTAGGAATTACAAAAGCTGGCATATGTGTCTCCCACTTGTTAAGGGACCAAAAGTAATGGGACAGAATAATAATCATAAATCAAACTTTCACTTTTTAATACTTGGTTGCAAATCCTTTGCAGTCAATTACAGCCTGAAGTCTGGAACGCATAGACATCACCAGACGCTGGGTTTCATCCCTGGTGATGCTCTGCCAGGCCTCTACTGCAACTATCTTCAGTTCCTGCTTGTTTTTGGGGCATTTTCCCTTTAGTTTTGTCTTCAGCAAGTGAAATGCATGCTCAATCGGATTCAGGTCAGGTGATTGACTTGGCCATTGCATAACATTCCACTTCTTTCCCTTAAAAAACTCTTTGGTTGCTTTTGCAGTATGCTTTGGGTCATTGTCCATCTGCACTGTGAAGCGGCGCCCAATGAGTTCTGAAGCATTTGGCTGAATATGAGCAGATAATATTGCCCAAAACACTTCAGCATTCACCCTGCTGCTTTTGTCAGCAGTCACATCATCAATAAATACAAGAGAACCAGTTCCATTGGCAGCCATACATGCCCACGCCATGACACTACCACCACCATGCTTCACTGATGAGGTGGTATGCTTAGGATCATGAGCAGTTCCTTTCCTTCTCCATACTCTTCTCTTCCCATCACTCTGGTACGAGTTGATCTTGGTCTCATCTGTCCATAGGATGTTGTTCCAGAACTGTGAAGGCTTTTTTAGATGTCGTTTGGCAAACTCTAATCTGGCCTTCCTGTTTTTGAGGCTCACCAATGGTTTACATCTTGTGGTGAACCCTCTGTATTCACTCTGGTGAAGTCTTCTCTTGATTGTTGACTTTGACACACATACACCTACCTCCTGGAGAGTGTTCTTGATCTGGCCAACTGTTGTGAAGGGTGTTTTCTTCACCAGGGAAAGAATTCTTCGGTCATCCACCACAGTTGTTTTACATGGTCTTCCGGGCCTGTTGGTGTTGCTGAGCTCACCGGTACGTTCCTTCTTTTTAAGAATGTTCCAAACAGTTGTTTTGGCCACGCCTAATGTTTTTGCTATCTCTCTGATGGGTTTGTTTTTTCAGCCTAATGATGGCTTGCTTCACTGATAGTGACAGCTCTTTGGATCTCCTCTTGAGAGTTGACAGCAACAGATTCCAAATGCAAATAGCACACTTGAAATGAACTCTGGACCTTTTATCTGCTCATTGTAATTGGGATAATGAGGGAATAACACACACCTGGCCATGGAACAGCTGAGAAGCTGTCCCATTACTTTTGGTCCCTTAACAAGTGGGAGGCACATATGCAAACTGTTGTAATTCCTACACCGTTCACCTGATTTGGATGTAAATACCCTCAAATTAAAGCTGACAGTCTGCAGTTAAAGCACATCTTGTTCGTTTCATTTCCAATCCATTGTGGTGGTGTATAGAGCCATAAATGTTAGAATTGTGTCAATGTCCCAATATTTATGGACCTGACTGTATGTTATGTCCTAGTGATAGTTTAACCTGACTGTATTAGTATTTTTTCTGCTCCTAGCAGCTAGTGTTATCCTACGTGTCCATGCACACTGCTTTAGGCCATTAGCGGCTTTTTGATCTTCAGAGTTCAGGAGCAGAAAAAATAATTGTTTTTGGATCGTTTTTCCAGCAGTAAAAAAAAAAAAAGCTAAACTCTACTAAAATGCCCTTAACAGCTTTTGTTTTTTCTTCTTCTACACATACTGTAAAATGCTAACACTTCTGAAAGCTATTAAACCGCTACTAATACTAATACAGTACTGCTAACCCAAGGAATAACACCATTTCCAATGCTAGAAATGAATGGATGTATCAGGCATGGGCCTCTGACTCTGTACAGTGCACCAGAAATCAGCAGGGGCCGGAAGCACTACAGCGAGGGCCGGAAGTACTTCAGCATGGGCTGCTGTGTTCTAGTGGCTCACCACATTGCCTTCCCTATGGGCAGCCAGTAACCGCGAATAACCCAGCAAGATCACACAGGTCGCATTCCCTTCCGACGATACCTAGACTTCCGCCTGCTGAGAGTAGAGGATGTCGGGAATTGTAGTTCTATGTGCTTAGGGATGACTGGAGAGGAGCTGTGTGAAAACTACGACTCCCATGAGCCTTCTCTTCTCACACGCTTGCAGAGGGGCGTGTCTGCACATGGCAGTAGTAGCAGGCGGTAGAGTTGGCTGTGTTGTTCTGTGGAGTTTTGTGATCATCATGTGTAGCGATTAGTCACAATAGAAGTGATGCCATGAGTGTGGCCTTCTCGGCCTTTTGGCTGCGATCACTCTGTGGTTGTGGTTAAGAGGCTAAGCAAGTAGAGGACCAGCGCCCTCGGCCTGGCGGGGTACACCAAGCCCCGCCTGCTGTTATTGTGGGTGGCGCTCCTCAAAAGCTGTGAGAGGCGATCGCTTGCTGAGTCATCCCTTCGGGGTTGGCAGGGGCAGGTTTTCCTTTGGAGGAGATGGCAGCGGTGCCGCCGGAGGTGCCAAACACCGTACGGGTGATAGTCTGTGAGGCAAGATGTGCAGAGTGCGGCCTATACTTCGTCCAGAAGAAGCTGATTATGGATCTCTTGGGAATGCCTTTGGAGACGATTTCCTGTGTGCAAGCCTTCCCTAACAGCGGACGTTACTTTTTTCCACTTGGCGGATCTCCAGACCTGCTTGCTGAGACAACAGGAGAAGATGCAAGAACCCATGATGGAAGGAATTTCCTTCATAGCTAATGAGTCCAGACAACGGATTCCCATAACGGTGCAAATGTATAATCCGTTTGTGCGGGAGGACAAAGTACGGATCTTTTTGAGCAAGTATTGCACAAACGTTTCAGTCGGTATCAACCAGACTAATATAATTGGTAATTTTAATGGCCATCGGAGATATTTTGTACAGCTCAGGAAGGACAGTAGGGGAGTTGGTGGGTATAAGCATCCCCCACAAGCTTTCTCTATCGGCCCTAACCGTGGAGTGTTGTGGTATCCAGGGCAACCCCAATTTTGTCGCAATTGCTTCGCCTTTGGGCATGTGCGAGATGAATGTGAAGCGGGCATTGTTTGCCGAAATTGCTTTAAGGCTGGCCACAAGACTGCTGAGTGCCTGGAAGGGCGGAAGTGTCATTTTTGTGGAAAGGAAGATCACCTGGCCAGACAATGCCCTGTTCTGGGGGACAGGCCAGCAAGGGAGCCTGGCCAACCACGGGCGCCATCTTATGCTGAGGTGGCTGGTGGGGTGGCCCCCCGGGACAGAGGAACCTACAAATAGTGGAGTCACTGAAGTCCGGGAGATGCCCAAACCTGAGGAAACCATTGTGGGGACCCTGGCTCAAACATCTGGAGACTTGGAGGGGGTCAGTGCAGTGGTGGAAGGTGGAGGGGCTACAGAGGAAAGCATGAATCTGCTAAGAGACGCTGTGGCCGAAATATCTGGAGTCTTGGAAGGGGGCAGTGCTGTGGTTGAAGGTGGAGGGGCTACAGTGGAAAGCATGGATTTGTCAGGGGATACCTTGAAGAGGAAAAAAAAGAATATCTCGGCCTCTCAAATTATTTTGGAGGTCTCTAGTCCAGAGCAGGAGGAGGTGGAAATTGATTCAGATTCTTCTATCCGGTCTACCGAATCTTTTATTAGTACAGGCAGAGTAGAGTGTCTGCAGTCCCTGATGGGGTTCAGGGGAGCGGTGGAAACAGGCAAGATGGAGGGGGTGGCTGGGGCAAAAGCTCCTGGCAAAGGGGGGAGGAGCCGGAGTAGAAAGCGGGCGACCTGACCCTTGGAATGTATATCTCTTAAATAGTTCTTAATGTTTGCCCCTTTCTTCTCACAGCTTATATGAATATTACCTGTTCATCATTGAATGTGAGGAGCATACGCTCTGGACCAAGGAGAGCGGCCATCTTGAGATATTTGTCCTTGGTTCCAGGGGACTTCCACTGTATACAGGAATGCAACCTTCAAGAGGACCCTGGGAAGAACGAATGGGTCTTTGGACCGGCAGTATGGTCAGGGGGTGTGCGGAGAAATGAAGGAGTTGGCATTCTTTTCAAGAGTTGGAAGTATAAGATTCTGCAAACAGTTCATATTGAACGGGGAAGGGCTCTAATGGTTAGAGTGGAAACGGGTGGTTTTTGTTTTAGGATTGTAAATGTATATGCTCCCACAAGACAAGTAAGAAAGAGAGAATTGATTTGTTCTCAAAATTACGGTATTTCTTGGGTGGTCGTGAACCTTTGTTGGTTCTTGGAGATTTTAACTGTGTGTTGGGGGGGGGATAGGAGGGGTGGTGGGGGTGGGGGGAGGGGGGGTGGGGGTGGGAATGGTGTGGGTGGTGGGGGTGGGGGAGGGGGAGCTGGTGGTGGTGGGATTGACAAGTCAAGTAAAATATTGACTGAGTTATGTGCAGACTTGGGTCTGTTGGATAATGGAAAATCCAAAGGGCACACTTATTTTTCTGCGAGTCGCCACTTGGGCTCCAGGATTGATCTTTGTCTCTCTTCACAGGATTTTTCAGCTGAGACCTTCTCGGTACAGCGGGCACCCTTCACGGACCATGGCCGTATTGAGTGTGTCGTAAGTTTGGTGTCTGACAAGGTGCATGGGAGAGTTGTATGGAAGATGAATGTTGAATTGCTTGAGGATGTGAATGTTAGGGAAGAGTTTCGTGTATGTTTTGAAAGATGGGTAAAGAAGAGATTGGAGTTTGAGAGTATAGTTGCTTGGTGGGAATGGGTGAAACTTTTTTTGTGAGGAAAGGTTGTGAGAGAGTGAAAAGAGAGCGAGAGGAGTATGAATGGTGGCAGAGGAGATTGAGCTATTTGGAGGAAGTGAGTGAATGGGGAGAGAATGTTGAGAATGAGATGGCAGAGGCTCGGGTGAAAGTGAATAAGTTCATGGAATTGAAAGGGAAGAGAATGTTGGCACAGGCAAAAGCGGTTGTAAGAGAGAAGGATGAAAGGTGCACAAGGTTTTTTTTCGAAAGGTGTATGGAAGTAAAAATGAGGTGACGAGTGTGTTGCGTGAGGATGGCAGTGAGGTGAGTGGGAATGAGCGGGTGATGGGTGAGGTGAGAAAGTTCTATAAAAATTTGTTTTCAGTAAGTAAGAGAGATATGAATGTTGAGAAAGAGGTGTTGGGTGAGATTGAAGAAAGGTTCGGGGAAGAGGAGAAAATGGCTTTGAGTGAGGAAGTGAGTTTGGATGAAATAGAAAGAAGTATGAAAGGAATGAAGAAAGGGAAAATCCCCGGTTTGGATGGTTTGCCTGTTGAGTTCTATTGTACGTTCTGGGAGATGATTGGGATGTGGGTGCATGAAGTATGTGTGATGGTGTTGAGAGATGGTGCGTTGTCTAAAAGTATGGCAGAGAGTGTGATTGTGTTGCTCTTTAAGAAAGGTGATAAAAGGGATCTGAAGAATTGGAGACCTATCTCCTTACTGAACGTAGATTACAAATTAATTGCTAAAGTACTTGCTAATAGACTGCGTGGGGTGATCGATGGAATGCTTGGAGAAGAACAAATGTGTGCAGTGCCTGGGCGAACGATTGCGGAAGGTTTGGTATGTTTGAGAGATGTGTTATGGGACTGTAAGGAGAGGAAGCAAGTTGCGGCTGTGTTGAATGTAGATTTTGAGAAGGCGTATGATAGAGTGGCGCATGGGTTTATGTTTGCAGTGTTGGAGAAAATGGGAGTGCCTGCTAGGATGATTGGGTGGGTGAGATGTTTGTATGGGGGTATCACTAGTAAAGTGCAAGTGAACAGATGGGTGACGGATGGAGTGGGATGGAGTGGAAGCGGGTGTAAGGCAGGGGTGTCCTTTGTCCCCCGTGCTGTTTGTGTGTGCGATTGAACCGTTAGTGAGGATGCTTGTGAAGGACAAATGTATGAGTGGACTGGTGGTACCCGGGAGTGGGGGTAAAATGTTGAAGGTGATTGGATATATGGATGATATAACGGTGATTTGTAAGAGTGTGGAGAGTTTGAGAAGGGTGAAATTGTTAATTGAAATTTTTTGCATGGCTAGTGGATTTAGAATGAATCTGGATAAAAGTGAATGCAAGTTTTTTGGTGATTGGGGTGTAATTGGAAGACATGATTGGAAGGTTTGTAAGGGAAGTGTGAGGGTGTTGGGTGTGAAGTTTGAATGTGACCTGTTTGGAAGAGAGAGTTGGGAGGATGTGATAGGGAAAATACAAAAAAAAATATCGTTTTGGTCGTTGCGGACTTTGTCTTTTGAAGGGAAAATTCTTATTGTAAAAGCAGCACTGATGCCAATCTTGTGGTTTTTATACCAGGTATTTCCGGCACAGGACAAGGTGCTGAGGTGGATCATTAGATTGTTCTTCCAATTCTTCTGGTCCTCGAGGGCTGCTAAGCTGAAACGGGAGAAAGTGGTGAAGACTGTGTTGAATGGTGGTAAGGGGATGGTGTGCGTGGAAAGAGTGTTGTTTGTGCGGTATGTGGGAATGTGCGTGAAGTTAAGTAAGTCTGGCAGGGTGTATGTTGAAGTATGTGGGTGGAAATGTGTTGAGAAGATATGGATGGTGTGAGGTGGACCTGAGGAGACCTATGAGTTTTAGGTCTCCCTGGTTTTATGTACTTATCGAAAGAGGAATGGAAAAGTTTGGTTTGCATGGTGTGGAGAAAGGGCTGTGGTTGGAATGTAAGAAAGTTTTGATGTGGTTGGATGCGAGAGAGGAAACTGAGTGGATTGGTGGATTGACTGTGGCTGAGAGTGAAAGTGTGTGGAGGAATGTGGGGATGAAAGATTTGGAGAAGAGGCAGAAGGATGTGTCGTGGATGGGGGTGCATGCCTGTTTGCCTGTGTGTGTGTTTCAGAGAAGGAGAGGTATGGTAGATAGCGAGAGATGTCCGAGAGAGAGGTGTGTGGGTGTAGAGAGTGTGTATCATCTATTTTGGGAGTGCGAGTATGCGAAAGAAGTATGGAAGGGTTTGGGTAAACTGATTGAAGGATTGACTGGACTAAGTGGGATAACGTACGAGATGGTATTGTATGGTTTAGGACATTTGGGAAAGAAAGAGGCGAGAGTGCTGTGGCTGTTGATGGGTTGTGTGAAGGAAAGTCTGTGGGATGTGAGGAATTTGATTGTATATAAGAGAGAATGTGTGAGTGTAAGGGAGTGTACGGCCATGGTCCGTGGACGGCTGTATATATATGGATATTGTGATATACTAAAAATGGGCGCTGAGGAAGCGGAGAAGATTTGGCATTTTGGGTCTTGGAAGAGATGGGTGGTCACATGAGTTATGTTCTTTTGACCTATGTGTAAGATTTATCCTGATGATTTTTCTTTTTATATGAATAGCTCTCCTTTGTTGCTCAAAGGCTGTGATTTTGTAGCTCTTGCTACCTAAGTAGTTGAGCATGGAGGATTGGCGACTCCTGTTTTTTGAAAGTGATGTTTTGTTTATCTGCATGTGATGATTCTAACATGTGTTTTTTTTGCCTTTCCTTAGGCAATAGGCAAATGGTGGAGGGGGGGGTCTAGTGTTAGGAGTGCTTCCTGTATAGTACGTAGGGATAGTTGATGTGTATTTTTGTGCCTCATTACATACCATGAAAGTCTGGAGATGGGAAGTCTGGAAACACCCGGAGAGGGAATAGTACAGAAATCCCGGATGGCAATGGATTTCAGAAAAATTGCATCTACATCTTCTGGAACTGCAGAATTATGCTTTGTTGTTTTCCTCTTTATTATTATGCGTTTCTGTTATATGCTACATGACTATGTAATGTATATCCTTTTGAATATTGGGGAATACCCCGTTGTTACTTTTTGTATTGTGCCTTTTGGAAACTTTTTCTAATGTTGTATATAATGATGGCTGATTTTTATGATATTTTAAATAAAAGAATTAAAAAAAAAAGTAGTAGCAGGCGGTAGAGTTGGCTGTGTTGTTCTGTGGAGTTTTGTGATCATCATGTGTAGCGATTAGTCACAATAGAAGTGATGCCATGAGTGTGGCCGCCTATAAATGAGGAGTGTCAGGCCAAAGTTACAATGCTGTTCCTCAAAAAGCAAGTGAGTTTTGTTTATCTAGGTGTAAATGAAAAAAACCCTCAAGTAAGAAAACTAATGCAGCCACCACATCCCAATACTAGTAAGCTGTAGGATATTACATTGTTTTCTTGACCTTTGATACATTTTCAGCTGGTATGTATTTTGGATGGAGAAGAAGAGCCTGAATCTCTGTGGCCTGTGTTGCAATTTGGTTAATCATTTTTCTTTATTCTGGGGAGAGGATATCCTAGGGACAGGAATTTCTAGGTATTGGGGTCACCGCTGGTGAGAGACAACAACAAAACAGGGCAAGAAATAGAGAAGGATTCAAACCTCTTTCAATTCTTTGCTTTTTGTATGTGCCTGTCTCAGTGACCTCTAATCCACTCATCTTTTGTGCTGGCATTACAGAGCAGGAAATGGGAGGAAAACTCTGGACCAGTGATCCTCAAACTGTGGCCCGGGGGCCAGATGCGGCTCTTTACTTGCCTTTTATCTGGCCCTTGAATCATTATTCCTGCCATTGACACCAACAATGGGATATAATTCATGCCAATGACACCAACAACAGGGTACTATTCCTCCCACTGAAACCCACAATGGGACATAATTCCCTCCACTAACAATAACTGTCAGGCACTAATCCTCCCAGTGACAACAACGGGGCAGTATTTCTTCCTCTAGTACCAAAAGATGAGGCATTGTTTACTCCCACCGGGCACAGTCCAGCCCCCCTAAAGTCTAAATGACTGTAAACTGTCCCTTTTGTTAAGAAGGTTTGGAGACCCCTGCTCTAGACAGTCAAAATCATAGTACCGTTCTTAAGCTGGGTACACATATGCAGTTTTTATTTTACAGTTGTATGTTACAACCAAGAACATAAATGTATTTTATGTGATAGACAAACAAAAAGTGGCATATAAATGTGAAGTGGAAGAAAAATGATAAATGGTTTTCAAAATTGTTTTACAAATAAATATCTAAAAAGCCCCCCCTGAGTCAATGCTTTGTAGAACCAGCTTTCACAGCAATTACAGCTGCAAGTCATTTTGGTTATGTCTCTACCGGCTTTGCACATCTAGAGAGTGAAATGTTTGCCCTTTTTTCTTTGCAAAATAGCTCAAGCTCTGTCAGATTGGATGGAGAGCGTCTGAACAGCAATTTTCAAGTCTTGCCATAGATTTTCTATTGGATTTAGGCCTGGACTTTGACTGGGCCATTCTAACACATGAATATGCTTTGATCTAAACCATTCCATTGTAACTCTGGCTGTATGTTTAGGGTCGTTGTCCTGCTGGAAGGTGAACCTCAGTGAAGCCCCAGTCTGAAGTCTTTTGCAGACTCGAACAGGTTTTCCTGTTTGCCCTGTATTTGACTCCATCCATCTTCCGATCATCTCTGACCAGCTTCCCTGCCAAAGAAAAGCATCCCCACAATATGATGCTGCCACCATCATGTTTCACGGTGGGGATGGTGTGTTCAGGGTGATTTGCAGTGTTAGTTTTCTGCCACACATAGCGTTTTGCTTTTAGGCCAAAACCAGAGCACCTTCTTCCACATGTTTGCTGTGTCCCCCACATGGCTTCTCGCAAACTGCAAACAGGACTTCTTATGGCTTTCTTTCAGCAATGGCTTTCTTCTTGCCACTCTTCCGTAAAGGCCAAATTAATGGAGTGCATGACTAATAGTTGTCCTGTGGACAGATTCTCCCACCTGAGCTGTAGATCTCTGCAGCTCCTCCAGAGTTACCATGGGCTTCTTGGCTGCTTCTGATTAATGCTCTCCTTGCCCAGCCTGTCGTTTTAGGTTGAGAGCCATGTCTTGGTAGGTTTGCAGTTGTGCCATACTCTTTTCATTTTCGGAAGATGGATTGAATAGTGTTCTGTGAAATGTTCAAAGCTTGGGTTTTTTTTTTTATAACTTTACCCTGCTTTAAACTTCACCACAACTTTATCCCTAACCAGTCTGGTGTGTTCCTTGGTCTTGATAATGCTGTTTGTTCACTAATGTTCTCTAACAAACCTCTGTGTAATTTAATCTCAATATAAATACAGCTGTTCTGTGAAAGTCTCAGAGGTGGACTCTATTTACTAATTAGCTGACTTCTGAAGGCAATTGGTTCCACTAGATTTTAGTTAGGGGTATCAGAGTAAAGGGGGCTGAATACAAATGCAAGCCACACTTTTTAGATATTTATTTGTAAAAAGTTTTGAAAACGATTTATCTTTTTCCTTCCACTTCACAATTATGTGCCACTTTATTTTGGTCTATCACACAAAATCCCAATAAAAAACATTTAGGTTTTTGGTTGTAACATGACAAAATGTGGAAAATTTCAAGGGGTAGGAATACTTTTTCAAGGCACTGTATAATGAGGTCAAACCTAAACACTTTCAATTTCTATGCAATCAGGCAGGCCCTTGCACTACATAATTGAAGGTAAGTTTAAAGGTACCCCTTCTTTACTAGGCCATTTTTCAGTTCTGTGATAGTTTGTCTGAGAATGACAATGCAATTTATATCATATTAGAGACAGAGTTTCCTTTTAGTGGTATTTGATAACCACTGATTTTTTTTTTGATTTTTTTTTTAATATTTAGAGGGGAAAAAAACAGCTTCATTACCTTCTGGTATAAAACATATAAAAAAATGCCAGTACATTAAATCACTCAAGTACCTTTTTTTCGTTTCCAATATTTTTATTAAGAGTTTCAAGGAAAGGAAGATACAAACAACATTGCATGATAGCAAGCAGTTACAATGCCACTGATCCACCACATACATAAGATGTTTACATTGGAACAAACTGGAGAACTGGAGGTCTTCACTGTTACACTTCTCAAAAAGAAGATAAATAAAAAAAACCCTAACTTCATATGTATAGAAAGTGCAGTAGATCATACTTATATCCAATTTTGCAATAGGAATTTAAAGGAACTCCTCTAAATAAAAACCATAAATAATCAAGACTCAAATTGGCATCATACAATAATCTGTAAGAAGTAAAATAACTTTTTTTTCTTTTCTTTTTTTTTTTCTTCTTGGAAATTAAGAAGCATTCTGGTATTGAGGTGGTTAAGGTGTGCTTAGCCCTTAAACGTCACCCAATGAAGCCTAGTGCAAGTCGCCCATTATTGTTGGAAGAACATTCACTGGAGGATTAAATTGAATTGTGTGAAATAGCTAGATGTCATGGATAAACCCATAATACTTTAACCCCCCCCTTTCTCTTCCCTGGTCTTGCCATCAGGTCATGTTCCTTCCTTCGCAGTACTCAAATTTGAGTTCTAGGAGTGGTCCCAGTAATACTGTTTACATTTGTGATCACTGATCGGTCATTAGAGTGATTACAAGACACAGCCACAGTGATTGAGAATGAGGTTGTTTATAAATGGCCTCTCAGAACTGCAGAGCTCCTGATTGTCAATTTAACTACAATGGCCTGTCAGGAGGTGGTTAAGCAAAGGGAATTTGGCAGCTATTTCATTTTTGTTTTGTTAGCTTGGGTATTTGTGAACTGGAATTTTGAAAACATTGTTTATTTTATAATTTTTTTTTTGTATCTTGTAGAGTTTAGGTTCTTGGAGGTATGACGTCCAATACATCATTATTAGGTTTGGTACTGATCCAGAGAGATCTATCACCGTTGAAGACAACCGATTTTACTTTTAACAAAGAACTGCTAAAACACCTAGTCGTCTTTACTCCTGTAAAAGAAGATTTCAGCAGCAAAATACTGAATACTCTGTTGGCAGAGATGTCTGTGCTTAGGATGAGCTGCAAAGTGATTTGTGACTAATTTGTTTGGCAGCACAAAAGTGAATCATAAAGGTTTCATTCGGAAGACTCCTGATGATTCTGACCATTTATCGGTGATGCATTGCTTTCATAGGGAAGGATTGGATTTATGCCAAGCACAGCCATTTTACATATTGGCAATCCTCCTGTGTAGTCATAAGCAGTGCATGTCTTTTGTGTAAATAGGGTTCTCAGAGCTTAAAGTAATTTAACTATAATCTTTAAAAATCAGAAGGGCAGTGTTCCAGATTCCCTGTGTCATCTGTCAATGAATAAAGAATCATTTTGTTAAGGTGTTTGTTTTAGATGTTTATTCTAACACCTTTTTCTACAGCTCCTGCAGTAGAAGGCAGTGAACCTTGAATCGTAAGAAATAAGAGAATAAACACAACAGGATGGTTTCCCAGCTGAGACTATGATATATGAAATGTGGATACGGCTTTAGTTCTGCTAGTTGTAGTGAGACGACAAAGTGCTAAAAATAAACCAGTTTCATTTCAGGGAAAAATATATAGTGTGTGTGGGTGTATATATATATATATATATATATATATATATATATATATATATATAAAAAAGCATTTTCTGGCATATAAGACTACTTTTTATACTTAAGATTATACCACAAAAATTGGGGGTCATCTTGTATGCGGGGTATAAAATGTGAACCTTGAGTTTGTTTGGGTCAAGCTGGCTGGATGTGTGGTAATACTGTACATACAGTATACTGTGCTGAGCCAAGCTGGCTCAAAACAAATGTTCCTGTGACAGATTAATCTGTCAGCCAGCTGGATGTGCGGTATATACAGTATACTGCGCTGAGCCAAGCGGTTTCAAAACGTACCGGTACGTCCCTACTGTAATCAGCCCGCTGGATGCGTGTATGTATGGTAGCTGCGGCTACATACAGTATACACTGGGCCAATCACGGCGAGTGATGTATTCTACTAACGAATACAAAGCCTGCTCGGATTGGCTGAGTCAGAGAGGTGGGCTAATGATGTTACAACCTCAGCCAATCCGAGCAGGCTTTGTATTCATTAGTAGAATACATCGCTCGCTGTGATTGGCCCAGCGTATACTGTATGTAGCCTCAGCTACTGTACATACACACATCCAGCGGTCTGATTACAGTAGGGACGTACCGGTGCGTTCTGAAACAGCTTGGCTCAGTATACTGTATATACCACAGTGGTATATACTCCATATAATGTATATACCACACATCCAGTGGGCTGACAGATTAATCTGTCATAGGGACATTTGTTTTGAGCCAGCTTGGCTCAGCGCGGTATACTGTATGTACATTACTGCACATCCAGCGGGCTGTATATATACTGTATGTTGCCGAAGCTACCGTATTACCGCACATCTAGTGTTAACCAGGGGTGGACTGACCATTTGGAAACTCAGGCACTGCCCGAGGGCCTGGGGTCAGTAGGGGGCCCCATGAGATGCTCCTGGTACCTTTTTCATAGGCTTTTTTGAGTTTGGGCAAGGACACAGGGGCCCCATGATCCGCCATTGCCCAGGGGCCCCATGAGTTGTCAGTCCGCCTCTGGCAGTGATCATCTGATTTGGAATTTGATCCATATGATGACTGTCTTACAAATGTATCACAAGATGAATTTATGATGTCAGAGGATGAACATGAGGATTTTGAAGGATTTTAAGTACCAGTGCTTTAGTCACGGACTGAAATCGTCCAGTGCTTATCTGTTCCTGTCCTAATTTATGACGCTAGCTTTGAAATGTGTACACATTGGAAGACACTCACGCTGACACACAAGTTCAGTCTATGAATACTTCTAGCTTATTATAATGAGAAAGTGAACTTATATATGCAGAATGATGCGAGAGTCATGTGACAACAGCATAAGCATTATATTAGTCTTTGATTGGTCATTTCCACACGAAAACAATCTCCGTCATGGTATAGGTGTGATCTTCTTCCAGGCATTATCTCATAGGAAAACAACATTTCTTTGTTACAAGTTGGCACGGTGGGAGGGGGTCTGTGTGTGTGAGCAGACATTTCTTAAGCAAGGATTTCTTATAGTACCACAAAGCCCAGCAGACAGAAAATATTCACACAACATATGTATTAAAGTATAAAAGTAAATATTTATAAAACTTATAGAAATAGCGTATATATATATATTCAATAGGAAACGAAATAGGCATTTTACCAAATCCATCACAGTCCCCCCTTAAAATGACTATTTTTACTCTGTCCCTATAAAACCTAGCTCATCTGTCCTTATGTACCTTGGAACTCTTTTATGCTGTACGTTAGACAGGTGATGACTATTTCATCACCCCCCTTGCCACAGACTTTGTACATAAGGAAGTCAGATGCTATCCCTACAAAATTGTGGGATTACTATTGGCGGGGAGGGACCGTAATAGGGTATAAGGTTTTTCTTCATCTATCATGTGGGGATCCTCTTGCTCCTGGTTCAGGAAGGTAGGTGTTCTGTTGTCTACAGCTTTGCTCATCAATTTCCTCACACATGGTATAACACAGCATACAACCAGGGCCAGGAGAATCAGAATTATTAATACAGTTACCCCTATTTGGACAAGTATCTTTTGCCACCCACTCATCCAACTGAAATATTGATCCCACAAGTCTGTAATCCCTGAATTCTTTTTCAACTCAACTGACAGATCTTCCAATTTCTTTATAGACAGAGTAACCTTACCATTCGGGCCAGTATTGTCAGGAATATATGTACAACATGTTCCAGTTCCTTCTATCATTTTACAGACACCTCCTTTTTCTGCTAAAATCATGTCCAGAGCCATCCTATTCTGGAATGTCATGTAGGATGTAGGGGCTAACTGGTCAACGATTCCTTGAAGGGCATCCCTGGTGTAATTCACAAACCTCTGTTGGTTGTAGTATATGTAATTTATCCAATCTACATTTTTATTAACAGTTATCATGGGAATCAGGGATTCGAAGCCTGCTTTACTTGGTCTTTGGCTTTAAATTTATTAGGCACCCCCCCTTGGGACTCCAATGGCATCTATATACACATGTGGGTCAAAACTACCAGAAGGAGCTTTTCGTTTCCTCCTACGGCCAGGCGTTGGGTCAGGGGTATTTTCTGCTAGGATGTGGAGAGGCATAATGGCCTTTGCAAGAGCATACTCACCAGTCCAAATCCCTTCCAATCTTATTCTAATCTTTTGGTCCCCAGTAATCATCCATGACATATATGTATATCTGGTCACTACTATCGGAACATGCTAGTTGTATCAAGATCATATAGATTATGGTCATAGCACCACATGGGATCTATACTACAGAAATCGAAAGTGAAAATAGCTACATGAGTGTTGGATGAGTTGTACCAAAATATAGTGGTGTCACCTATATTTCGGTGATATCCACCTGTTGAGCCTCTGTCAGACTCATTAGAAAAAGGAAATACAACATAGTTGTCATGGTGTAGATGACGCCTTTTCCTCAGGGTTTGGGATTTTCTTGCATTGGGAGGCGTGTATCCAAGTGTTATTCCTGGCCACCTTGTCAGAAGGGGCTGTGGTCAGCAGAACTTGGAATGGACCATCATATCTTGGCTCAAGGGAATGTTTCCTCATAAATATCTTTACTAATACCCAATCTCCAGGTAATAGGCTGTGAGTTCCTGTATCTGACTCAGAATCTGGAATGGAGAAAACACTTGGACATGGATACGGGTTAATTCACGTGATAATACAGTCACATAATCAGTTAACACATCAGACTGTAATTGCAACTGTTGTGGAAAATAACAACCAAATCTGGGGGCTGAGCTAAACAAAATCTCATAAGGGGATAGGGAGTGTTCTTCCCTTGGTGTGTATCTAACACTAAATAGGGCAATAAACAGACTGTCTGGCCAACTCATGCCAGTCTCTTGGGCTACTTTTAGCATTCTTTCTACTTTCCCACTACTTTGGGGGTGATAGGGGGTATGGGACGCCAGAGTGACTCCTAATGCTGCCCATATTTTATTGGTTACTGAAGCTGTGAAGGCGGGGCCCTGGTCACTCTCTATCACCTCTGGAAGCCCATATCTGCATACAACCTCAGTGGGGAGTTTCTTCGCAGTTGTTTTAGCAGTCATGTTAGTTACAGCAAAGGCCTCTGGCCAACTGGAAAACATGTCCAACACCACTAGGGTGTACTCAACCGCCCACTCTTTGGCATCTGGATATGATCAATTTGTATCCTTTGAAAAGGGTATAGGGGTTTGGCCAAGTGTTTCTGTGGTGTCTTCTCTGTGCGTCCCGGATTGCACTTTGCACAGATGGCACATGTTCTGCAAAAATTGTTTGTCAATGTGGTGATTCCAGGCACTATATAGTACTTGTTGATGAGAGAGTTCATGAGGCTCTTTGACAGATGGGCTGCTCCGTGTGCCCACTGGACTACAGCTGGAAACATATTCTTGGGTAAACAAAGCCTCTTGTTGCACTCAAACAGACCGTCTTTGAAAATAGCTCCTCTCCGTCTCCAGCTTTCTTTTTCTTCTGGACTTGCTGCTTCTTGGAGTTCCTTGAAGTAGTTTCTGTCCACAGGTAAAGTCTGTAAGGTGAATATTGGTTCCCACTCTCCGGTCACCTCTCCTTCCATTTCTGGTGATCCCATGGCCGCTCGTTTTGCCGCCAAATCTGCCAGATTATTGCCTTTGGCTTCTGAGGAGTTTAATTTCCCATGAGCTTTTACCTTCAGAATAGCCACTTGGATGGGTAGAAGGAGTGCTTCCAGCAGTCGTCCAATGGCTGCTCCATGTCTTATGGACGTACCTGCCGCAGTCATAAATCCTCTTGCCTTCCATATGGGTCCAAAGTCATGGGCCACTCCAAAGGCGTATCTGGAGTCTGTGTAGATATTGGCCCTTTTTCCTTCCGCCATCTGGCATGCTGTTGTAAGTGCTTGAAGTTCAGCTCCCTGTGCAGATATTGTTGGCGATAGGGCTCTTGCCTGTAGGACTGTGTCTGCAGTAGTGACAGCAAATCCTGTATAATATTTGCCTCCATCGTCTGCATATCTGGAACCATCAACAAAAAAGGTGAAGTCTGGATCCTGCAGAGGTGTTTCACTCACTGTGGGGAGATGGAAGATTTCCATTTTCATCACTTCAAGACAATTATGAGGCTCAGTGGCTCCATCATCCTCTCCACTTTCTGCATTATCTTCATTACCCCCCTCAGCAATTGGGAGGAGAGTGGCCGGATTCAGGGTTTGGCAACGTAGGAGAGTGACGTTATCAAGAAGTTGGAGGGAACACTGTAGTCTAAGATGCCTCGTTGTGGACAAATGTTTAGGTTGGACTTGGTTTAAAATGGCAGCAATGGAATACGGTGCCAGAAGAACAAGTTCATGTCCCAGTACGATATCAGAGGTCTTATCCAGCAGAGCTTGAGCAGCGAAAACTGCACGCAGACATGACGGTGCTCCTCTAGCCACTGGGTCTAAACGGCATGAGTAGTAGCCTACAGGTCGTAGGCGGTCACCATGGGACTAGGCCAATACTCCTGTGGCATGGCCTTGGCGTTCAGACACGAACAGTTTGAAAAGTTTCTCGTAGTCTGGTAGACCTAGGGCTGGGGCTGAAGAAAATAAGCGTTTTAGAGCCAAAAAGTTGGAGATACCCCTGTGAGTAAAGTGTGGGGATTTGGAACGATAGGTGTCTCTAAGACAGTGGCTTCATTCACTGCTCGGAGGTCCTGTACCATCCTGTATTTCTCTGGTTCTCCTTTGGGTGTCTTCTTTTTTTATCGGGAACAAAAGTGTATTACATGGAGAGGTACAAGGTATGAGTGCACCATTTGCCACAAGGGACTTGACCTGCTTCAAAATGGCCTTGGATTGAGCTGGTTTCAGTGGGTACTGTGGTTTCCTGGGTAGGGGAGCTCCAGGCTTCAGTTCCACCATAATTGGGGGTACCTTTTAAACGTCCAATATCTTCGGGTCCTGTGGACCATAGACAACTTGGGATTCTGCTCAGCACATCCGGTGCCACGTAGAATGTACCATTGACTTGTAAGACCGGACACACTGGGTAGAGGCGGCTCACTCAAGGCGTTGGCCTTCCAGTTGTCTAATTTGGTGTACCAATATGGCCGCCTCCAGGAAGTGTACTGGGCTGGGCAGGAAGGGACAAAGCAGGAGCAGCAAGATAGCTGCCATCAGGAAGTGTACTGGGCTGGGCAGGAAGGGACAAAGCAGGAGCAGCAAGATGGCTGCCATCAGGAAGTGTACTGGGCTGGGCAGGACTGTTCCTGGCCTCCTTTGTTCTGAATTCTATCATCATATGCTTCTTTATGCAACGCTTTTGCAGTTTTTTTACCAAGCTTCTGTCACGTTCAGCAAACCTTTTTTCACATAACATTCCTCTCTCTTCCTACAATGATTTATACCAGTCCTGACCTTCAGCTTACAAACTTTCGCTACTTTAGATAACTTTTTAACTGCTTCACTTCCTTCACACCTCTTCACAATATGACATGCCAGTAATCCTTTTCAATATTTAACACATTAATGGTACACATAAACAGTTTTTTTTTCTTTTTCCTGTAGCAATACCTGTTCTGTCCACTTCTCTTTGTGGATAACTTTGGCTACATTATACCAAGCTTCTTGCTGTCTTCAGCAAATATTTGTCAACTAAGACATCTTTCTCCTCTTTTTTTTTTTTTCTATACCTCCTTATCTTTAATTCCACATACTTTTCCTCTTCTCTCTCTGCAACCAGGTCACGTGCTAACATTCCTTTCTAGGGGTCTAATCAGCTTCTGACCCATCTCCTCCCCCCTTCTCTGTCCTTCCTAACAGAAATCTAAGACACTTCACAGGCTGCTGTCCAGACTTTCCTTAACCCTTAACAAACCCCAACCTTCTGTTATGAATGGCAAACATTAACTCACAGACACACATTTAGGACATAACATAGCAGTCTATCTTGGTGGGCTATGAGTACAGATCACTGAGTAAATCTTCCTAGCCCCAAACATGGCTAAGGCACCACGCTGCCACACTAAAGTGACGCGTAACCCGACACCTCCTCTCTTGTGGTCAACACACAAGGTTACCACACACCCAAGAGAAATTATGTGTCAAAACCCTCAGTAGGTCCACTCCTCTTCCACCTCAAGACTGATACATAAAAACACACAACAGAGACCCAGGTAACAGATAAGCACATGCAGGTATATTTAAATAAACTCCGGGCAAGCAAGGTTACCTGCCTTTAGTGACCTTTAGCAGCCGTACTAGGCACAGGTATGAATCAACAACAAAGACAGGATAAGCAATGGTAAGATAGCAAAATATATCTTACCATGCTCCGAGAGGTGATCAAGCTCTCTGTCCCGTCCGGTTTGACTGACAGCTAATGCCCTTTTCATGTCGGCTGGCTGCAGGTTCATTACTCAAAGTTCCCGGGTTTCTTGGCACCAATTGCTTTAGTCACGGACTGAAATCGTCCAGTGCTTATCTGTTCCTGTCCTAATTTATGATGCTAGCTTTGAAATGTGCGCACATTGGAAGACACTCACGCTGACACACAAGTTCAGTCTATGAATACTTCTAGTTTATTATAATGAGAAAGTGAACTTATATATGCAGAATGATGCGAGAGTCATGTGACAACAGCATAAGCATTATATTAGTCTTTCATTGGTCATTTCCACACGAAAACAATCTCCGTCATGGTATAGGTGTGATCTTCTTCCAGGCCTTATCTCATTTGTTACAAGTTGGCACGGTGGGAGGGGGTCTGTGTGTGTGAGCAGACATTTCTTAAGCAAGGATTTCTTATAGTACCACAAAGACCAGCAGACAGAAAATATTCACACAACATATGTATTAAAGTATAAAAGTAAATATTTATAAAACTTATAGAAATAGCGTATATATATATATTCAATAGGAAACGAAATAGGCATTTTACCAAATCCATCACACCAGTAAGTCATAACCATTTCAATTAAAAAATCTGATGTTTTTAAATGGTGTTGCCTTGGAAGGGGGGTAGTCTTATACGGCGAGTATAGCCCAAACCTATGTTTTACTGGAAAATTAGGGGGTCGTCTTATACACCCAGTCGCCTTATACACCGGATAATACGGTATATAAAAAAAGTAAGGAAGTACTGAAAACTAAATAGGTTGAAAGAAATGGCTTGTGATTGAAGCACCAATCATATTTCTCTAGAGAAATAACAATCCTTTTCTCCAGACAATAGTTTGTTTAGCAAGCCCAGCAACAACATTATTTACACTAGGGGAGTGCATTTAAAATAATTGTAAAGTCTTTTTTTTTTTTTTTAAATAAACCACTTTATGCGTACCTGCTCTGTGCAATGGACCTGCTCCTCTTCTTGGGTCCCCCACTGGTGTTCCTGGCTCCTCTTCTGTTTGGTGTGCCACCATAGGAAGCCATTTCCTATCATGGCACACCAGCAGGCTTGATCCCGAGCTGTGCTGCCTGTATCCATTGATACACACAGTGCAGCCGGCTCTGCCTCCTGCTCCCTCATCATAGAATTTGACTGACAGCAACGGTTGGTAGCAAATGGCTCCTGCTGCCTCAGCAGAGCCTGTTAGATCGGGAAGTGAGAGGAGAGAGCCAATGCACACAAGCATAGCGCTGGTTCGAGTAAGAACTTGGGTAAGTATGGGGTGAGGGGGCAATACTTTTACCTAAACACTTTTTATATTAATGCAAAAAATGCAATAAGCTAAAAATTGTTTAGGCTTTAAAACCATTTTCAAGGTCTACAATCTTGCTGAGTATTAAAAGGCGTCATGTATTTACCTAGCACATCATGTTTTATATTTTTACCAAACATTTAGTAATATATTGTGTTTGTATGCCCTAAAATGAACTTATATATATTTTTTATTGAAAAATTGTTCTTGACCAGGGGTCTCCAAACTATGGCACTCCAGGTGTTGAGGAACTGCAAGTCCCATAAGGCCTTGCAAGACTGACAGCCACAGGCAAGACTCCCAGAGGCATGATGGGACTTGTAGTACTTCAACAGCTGGAGGGCCATAGTTTGTAAGTAGAGAAAAATACACGTTATCTGCCAGAAATGCACTCGGCTCTTAAGCCGCCTAAAGGATTGAATCTCTGCGGGCTCCGTGGGGACCAGCCAAGATTCAATTCATCTATGGGCAGGCTGATTGTACGGAAGTCGACCCATCGACTAACTTCAGTACAACCAGCCTGTTGGATTATTTGCATGCGATCACTGCAGGCTCCCAAAACTCTCTCCTGAGCAGCCTCTAGTTCCTCTAAATGCAGAGCACCTGTCCACTCTAACCAGGGTTCACAACCTTGGTTCAGCCCTTCCTTTAAATGCAAGACTTGGTCCACAATCTCCACCAAGCCTTCTTCACAATGAAGGGGCCCCCTCACTAATAGTGGGAGGACATCTGTTACAGCTTGCCTGTCTCTGGACCCCACACCTGTGGGTCAAATTGGTGATTTTAAAGGGGCACAAAATAGAGTTGAAAACTCTACCCCCTCACTGCTTACCTGTTTCACATAAACCAAAAACTGCCTGAGAACAGTTAGATTTGCAGAATGACCTGAACCATCTTTTGTCCCAGGTAGTCATTGTGCCAGTCCCACCACAGGACAGCTTCAAGGATTTTATTTAAACTAGTTTTATGCTACCAAAGCCCAACGGAGGTGTTCGTCCTATTCTGGACTTAAAATCCAACAGATTCCTGTAAATTCCAAAAAATTATGTAGAATCTGCATTGACAGTAATTGCCTTTGTGTGACAAGGGGCATACTTGGCATCTGTGGATATCCAAGATGCCTATTTGTATTTTTCCATTTACCCACTTCATCAACCTATCTCTGCTCTTTGCAGTGGCAGACAGTTACTTTCAGATTGTTGCAGTGCCCTTTGACTTCTGTTTCCAGAGTGTTCACAAAGTTCTTAGCACCTCTACTTCCCCCTTTTCAGAACTCGGCATTCAAGTCACAGGTCATGTAGACAACCTTCTTCTAAATTTCTCATCTTCCTTGAAGCTATCAGAAAATGTCCACAAGACAAATCAAAAGCGTCAAGTCTTTGGCTGGGTGATCAGTTTTAACAAATAAAAGCACACATCTCAAATACCAGGTGTAATTAGTTAAGATGGAAACAGGGCTCGATAGGATGAACCCAGATTGACAAATTAGAAAATACAAATAAAAAAAAATCAAAATATAATTAATAAGGAGTGGTAATCAGTAACCCATAATATATTAGCTCTAATCATAACTATAATGATTGTGTATTGGTCACAGTTACAAAGGCACTATACAGTAACAGCTGATCTACGCAAAATAGTCCAAGGCTGCTAGGTGGCCACAAGGTGAGCTCCGGAGACAAGCAAAACATAAGCAGAGAAGAGAATGCACGCAAGGGATATGGTGTAGTATGCTAAAACATACATGTTTTGTAATAAAAAAAATAGTAAATGCACTCACAAAAACACTAGGAGGCAAGACATAATATGACCAGAGGAACGAGTGAACCACACATGTAGCTTGGGGAGTCGGTGCTCAGAAAGTCTTACTGGGCTGGAGCAGAGTGGAAGCACTGCAGAAGCTGGAACCGCTGAACTGCACAGAGGGAGATGCTGCTTGTCAGTGGAAACCCATCGGTCTGGAAGGCATCTTTGTGACATAGTGGCAGGAGTGGGGATCACATTTCTAAGGGATTTCTTCATTCTTCAGCCAGGGCAGGAATCTTTCATTATCAATCAGCTGATGATTGTGCAGGGTTATAATAAGGAAACTTGCAGTGTGAATCCCTTTAGATATGATTAACCCTTTGTGAATATTGCACAATAAATGAAGTTTTTGTTGCAGAGAATGCTTAAAATCTGACTTGTATCTTAGTGCAAACTTTTGTGAAATCTGTGAGCCTCAAGCAAATGACATTTTATGAGGGTGTTGGTATAGGTAAGGCCTCTAGGTTTCCATATTGCATAGCATTGAAATTTAGAGAAAGTTACAGCGCTGTAGATGGAAAAGGAAAGGTACTTTTTAGAAATATCTACGTACAGTTCAAGCACTCTGAAAGATTAGGTCTTGGCCTAATCCATTCTTTTTCAAAGGCCTCTGGTTTTACTCTCCCTTGTAAAAACCTTTCTTTATTGTACATTGCGGGACACAGCAGGCTATTCATGACTATATGGGTTATATGCCACCTATAGGTGAATGGCCGACCAATCAGAGAGGAAGTCCTCCCCTCCCCCACAGGAAGTACTTCAGTTTTTTCACCAGTGTCTGTAAGGTGGATGGTCACTGATGTGTTGCATGTGGTCTTGGGCAAATGAAAAAACAAGGCTAGCACAATAAAACCTTTTATTTGGCTGATATACCACACAACATAAAATGCCCTTCTATGATCAATAGGTAAATAATTCCTTAACATATCCACTATGGTAATTCCTGTCTGTCCACCTGCAAGCCTCTGATGTCCAGTTGAAGATGAAGCATACTGCCAGGAGCTCTGTGTGTAACAGCAACCTGCCGTGTGGGATAGGAGCTCAGGGAGAGAAGCAACTGGTAGAGCCACTCACCTCCAGCCACCCTCACAGCAGATAGTGTCCAACACCTGTGTAAAGGGAGGTAGAGGGGAGGGGGTACTGATAAGGATTGACTCCGTGTTACAAAAAGCTAAAGAGTATTTGAATAGCCTAGTCACATGACATGTATCGGCATATCCTCAATTCTCAAACAAGCACATTTGGCTAGTACGCCTTGTTCTGGATTAGTGGATGAACCAGTTGTACAGATATGTGGTCAGGGTTCGGTCCGACGATGCCACGGTAGTGGTGTATAACAACCACCAGAGCAGTGAGGAAAGGGACTTGTCCCTGAAACTCGTCAACCTCCTGACTACACTGACAGTTGGAACACCTTGCCCGTTGTTGCGGCCATCTCCATTATGCAAAAGCTTTTTATACATGCTATGTCTGTGAGTATGTTTTTGTCTTTTTTTACACCTTTGAATAAATCTTGGATAATGCACTAGGTGTTTGCGCCACCTGTCTTTTCTTTTTCCAGTGGTTGATTTCCCCCGTATGAGGAGGGCTGCATCCCTGAAGCATTATCTTTAGGCCACTACAAAATACTCCCACAAATGTAGGCCATTGATTGCAAACAAAATTTGCACACACAAAAAAGTATTTTTCCTAACAAATTAATTCAAGACCATGTTGCAGAAATGAATACACCCCAATGAATGTCTTAGAAGCAAAGCTAAACTTTACGCAACAAAATCCTAATGAACAAAAATTCGACTAAAGGTGAGTCTAATTATTCAATAAACAGGTGTTCAGAAGATAGTTAATTATAAAAGGGAGTTGCTTAACAAAGAAAACCCCTTCCCATTTCATTATGTCAGCAATGGCACCACATAGAAGATAAATGTCACAAGGCCTGAGAAAGAAAATTTCTTTACACAAGAATGGCGAAGGCTACAAGAAGATCAGCAAAGCTTTACTTATCAGTCAGAATACTGTAGCAAAAGCGCTACAAAAATTTAACAAAGATGGAACTGCAACCATCACACAGAGATGTCCAGGCCGTCCACTGAAGTTAGGACCTCAACAGGAACGTCTCTTGATGAGAAGAGTTGAAGAAAATTGCCATGCAAGTTCACTGCAGTTAGCTAAAGAAATAGAAAACCAAATGAGGGTAATTGTTTCCCGTGACACAATACAGCGTACGCTGTAGAGGAATGGCATGCATGGGAGTCGTCCACGAAGGAAGCCTGTCCTAAAGCCCATGCACAAAAAAGCCGCCTTGAATTTGCCAGGTCCCATGCTGAAAAAGACTACTGGGACTCTGTACTCTGGAGTGATGAAATCAAGATAAATGTTTTTGGAACTGATGGTTTCAAAACTGTATGGCATGAGGTGAGGAGTACACGGTAAAATGCATGGTGCCTACAGTGAAACATGGTGGTGGCAGTGTCCTGTGTGGCTACATGAGTGCTGCTGGAGTGGGGGAGCTGCATTTCATTGATGATATCATGAATTCACAGATGTACTGCTTTATTTTGAAAGAGAAGATGCTACCATCACTCTGTGACCTTGGTCATCGTGCACGTTTCCAAAATGACAATGATCCAAAACACACATCTAAGGCCACTTGTGCATTTTCGAAGAGCAGGGTCTCCTAATCTGAACAAAACCGAACACCTAAGGAGAATTCTAGAGACAAGTTGAGCATCACTCTCCATCCAGCATCCAGGCTCTAAAAGAGGTTGTCGTTGAACAATGGAAAAAAGATAGATGTTGCAATATATCTCCAACATGTTCATTCCATGCCTAGAAGACTTGGTGCTGTCCTTACAAATCATGGAGCTCATACAAAATACTAGATGTCGTTTTTGTTGTAGGGTGTATTCGTTTTTTCATCAACTAATTTGAGTAAATCTGAAGATTCTGTAATCTAGGTTATATTTATGACCTTAATTTCATGTAACGAGCCAAACAAATGTTCTATAGAACTCAGTTTTGTCAAAATTGTGGAAATTACTCTTGTGTTCATTGAGATATCGAATAAAATCTTACTTTTCAAAAGGGGTGTACGCATTTATGCTGAGCACTGCATATGTATTTAAATATATAGGCTTGGTTTTTCTGTACATTCTAGCAATATGTGGTGGTAATTAGTCATGAATTGGTTAGCTTTCCTTCCCCCATCCTTGTTGGTAGGAGGCTAAAGTTTCTCTGTGGAGTGGCTATTGAGAGTGTAAGAATCTATTTGCATATAAGTTAAGAATGCAAGTTTTATACTGTAAAATTTCTTGATTAAGATATCTATATAAGATAGAATTTTACATTAAAGTGCTACTAAACATACAACAGGAAAATCAGTCTGTATATGCAGCAAAGCATGCTTGTTATGCTCACTGTGGAACCTACAGGGTTAATCCACAGCATTGTGTAAAAATGCTGTTTGATCCTGACTTCTCATATCCTCCCCTTCTTCCAGTGCCCCCTTCTTATCTCCTGATAAGACATATGCTGTGGAGTCACTCTGCACATGCTTAGCTTGGTGTGTATTGCTAGAAAGTTGTTTTTTTTCTTGGGAGTGCATGTGATCAGCACTGTCCAGGCAGAGGTCAGGGGTTCTGCATCCTCCTAGAACAGAAAGAAAATTCCCCCTATGAGCTTTAACCATTGCTCTGCTGAACACAAATAGAAATGACAAGACTGCTCTAACAGCTGATG
Source organism: Staurois parvus (assembly GCF_062004578.1). NCBI lineage: Eukaryota > Metazoa > Chordata > Amphibia > Anura > Ranidae > Staurois > Staurois parvus. The sequence goes on along the minus strand of NW_028318083.1, from coordinate 34,849,745 downwards.
ATAAAAGGTATCTAGCAGTTTATATTTACTAATATAATTGCACTTCCATGTTCTGTGTACTGTGGGAAATCAGATAAAGTGAATACAGGGTCCTGGGTTTAGTAACACTTTGAGTAAACTCATATCGATATTTCTCTACACTCTAGCAAGCAATGCATTAAGGTAAAAAAATGTTTTTAGGTTTAGTATCACTTTAAGATATTTATATAAGATAGAATTTGACATTAGGTATACTTATATTGATATAACACTTTTAAGAACATTATATACATATATGTATGACTAAAGTGAATATTTAACATCCCCCACACTCATGGAATTTGTCAGTGTAACCAAATGTTGGAAGGAGAATCCCCTTCTCCATGAGGGTTTCAGATTACTTGCTTTTCATATGTGCATAGAACGTTCTTGGCACTAGCAAGGTGTACCTAATAAAGTGGCCGGTGAGCAGGGGCGCACTGACCATTTGAGCACTCGGGCACTGCCCGAGGGCCTGGGGTCAGTAGGGGGCCCCATGAAAAACCCCTGGTACCTTTTATAGGCTTTTTTGGGTGTGCTTTGAGTGTGGGCAAGGACACAAGGGCCCCATGATCCAATATTTACCGGGGGCCCCATGAGTTGTCAGTCCACTACTGCCGGTGAGTGTACATATAATTCATTTACAGCTGTAATGCATTGCAATAGGTAATAACATAACTTTTTACTGTGTTGTTAGAGATTTCTCCATAAATAATGCCCATCGTTGATTCATTTTCTTCTGATACTACTACCTTCTGCACTATGCTACTTTAATTAGCAATTGTGTGGTCATGCAACACTGTACGTAAATTAAATTTATATAATTTGTTCACACAAATAGCGTTGTATTTGATCACCACTGAGTTTTTTTATGTTTTAAATATATCAAAAAAAGTTTCTACTTTCTGTTCTAAAACCTATCCAATGGAAAAAATTTAAAATTCTAATTTTCCTAATTAATTTATACCAAACTGTATTCTGCAGCATGTCTTTGGTAAAAAAAAAAAATCCCAATAAGTGTATATTAATTGGTTTATTATTATTATTATTATACAGTATTTATAAAGCGCCAATAGTTCGCTCAGCGCTGTACATTACAAAGGGGGACAGAACATGTGACAGAACAATACCAATACAATGTGATACACGAGGGGTTCGAGGGCCCTGCTCTTTCGAGCTTACAATCTAGGAGGGAGGGGGTGGTGGCACAGGAGGAGATAGCTGTGGGGGATGGGGTGGAAGGAAGAGTGGAGGAGGTCGGCAAGTTAGCAGGGGGTGGGGTAGGCTTCCCTGAAGAGATGGGTTTTCAGGGTGCGCCTAAAGGAGAGAAGAGTAGGTGATAATCTGATGGGTTGGGGCAGGGAGTTCCAGAGGATGGGTGACACCCTGGAGAAGTCCTGGGGCATGGGAGGAGGAGACCAGGGAACTAGAGAGAAGGAGGTCTTGTGAGGAGCGGAGTGTGCGTGCTGGGCGGTACTTGGATATTAGGTCAGTGATGTAGTTCGGGGCAGTATGGTGGACAGCTTTGTACGTCAGCGTTAGGATTTTGAATTTGATCCGTTGCGCAATCGGAAGCCAGTGGAGGGATTGGCAGAGGGGGGTGGCGGAGACAGAGCGGTTAGAAAGGTGAATGAGTCTGGCAGCCGTATTCAGGATGGACTGAAGTGGGGATAGCCAGCGGCGAGGCAGGCCAGTGAGGAGGGAGTTGCAGTAGTCGAGTCGTGATATGATGAGAGAGTGGATGAGCTGTTTAGTGGTTTCTGGGGTTAGGAACGTGCGGATTTTGGCGATGTTGCGGAGGTGGAGTCTGCATGAGTTTGTTAAAGATTGGACTTGGGGCTGGAAGGATAGGTTGGAGTCCAGAATGACACCCAGTACTCTGGCCTGCAGGGCGGGTTTGATGGTAGCGTTGTTGGATGTGACGGAGAAGTCAATGGGGGGTGGTGTCCAGGCTGGGGGGAAGACAAGAAACTCGGTTTTGGAGAGGTTCAATTTAAGGAAGTGGAGCGACATCCAGTCTGATATGTCGCTCAGTAGGTGTGTGATTCGGGCTGAGACCAAGGGGGTGAGGTGGGGGGTTGAGAGATAGATTTGTGTGTCGTCGGCATAGAGGTGGTAGTTGAAGCCGTGAGAGTGTATGAGTTGGCTAAGGGAGGAGGTATAGATGGAGAAGAGAAGGGGCCCAAGGACAGAGCCTTGAGGGACCCCAACAGAGAGGGGGAGTGAGGGGGAGCTGAAGGAGCGTTGTGACAGGTAGGATGAGAGCCAGGAGAGAGCAGAGTCTCTGAGGCCGAGGGAGTGTAGTTTTTTGAGGAGGAGGGGGTGGTCGACTGTGTCGAAGGCCGCAGAGAGGTCAAGGAGTAGGAGCACTGAATAGTGGCCATTAGCTTTGGCGGTTAGCAGGTCGTTGGAGAGTTTGAGTAAGGCGGTTTCGGTGGAGTGTAGGGGACGGAAGTCGGACTGTAGGGGATCGAGGAGGTTGTTGTCGTTGAGGTGAGAGCATAGGCGGGTGTAGACTAGGCGCTCGAGGAGTTTAGATGTAAATGGGAGCAGGGAGATGGGTCTGAGGTTGTTCGGGTCATTGGGGTCCAGGGAGGGCTTTTTAAGTATGGGGGTGATGTGTGCATGTTTCAGAGGGGAGGGGAAAGTGCCTGAGGAGAGGGAGAGATTGAAGATGTGGGTGAGGGAGCGTAGGATGGAGGAGGAGGAAGGTCGTAGGAGTTGTGAGGGGATAGGGTCGAGGGGGCAGGTGGTGAGGCGGGCATCAGAGAGGATCTTGGAGACTTCCTCGATGGTAGTAAGGTCAAAGGTGCGGAGTGTGGGGGGAGCTTCAGTATGAGGAATGTAGGGTGGGGTGGAAGAGGAGGTCAGAGCAGTGGTGGGGCCATGGGAGAGGGGTGATGAGGGGGTAGCTGAGTGAGGGTGAAGGGGGTTGGAGAAAGTTTGAGCAGCGACGAAGTCCCTGCGGGTTATGTCGAGGGGGAGGGGGGATAAGGGGGTAGCTGTGTGAGAGGGGACGGGTTGAGAGGGTGTGTGAGTTGCGGCAATGTCCTTGCGAATTGTGTCAATCTTGTTTTTGAAGTGATTGGCAATCTCAAGGGCAGTGAGTGATGTGCTGGGTGGAGGGGGGGGGGTGGAGAGAGTAGAGAGTTGAAGGCAGAGAAGAGTCGGCGAGGATTGGAGGAGAGGGCCTTGATGAGGGTCAAGAAGTAGGCCTGTTTGGCAGCATGGAGGGAGGAGGTGTAGGTGTGGTTTATGTGAATGTTATGTCTACAAACTATGGTATATATATTTGAAAATTGATAAATTCTGATCTGATTCAATTTTTTAAACATTTTTTTATTTTTTTTTGCTACTAACTTTTTCATATGTTCATCAGAGTAGTTCAGTGTCACCATAGTTACACTGTACTACTCTGATTATTACTACTGATCGGCTACAGTTAAAACATGGTAGAGGGTGTTGGGCAAGAAATACAAATATCAAATAAAGAAAACACAGTACAAATTCAGATAACACAAGAGTGGTACGGTTTGCTGTGATATGCCCAGGTACCATTTGATAGCTGTGGGCCAATCACAACATCACTGTATAGGAATCAGAGCTGTTATAAATGAATTCATTCATAACAGCTTTGTTGACATTGTGATCATGTGATCACATGATCCACGGGCCTCTCAAAGTGGTCCAGTACTGGGAGCCGCAATTCACTGTGTCCGGTGGACACAGCAGTCACGGAGGGGTGCACTATGCACCCCAGCAGCCACGCAGCACACTCCTAAACAGGAGCAGACTGGATGACGTACATGCATGTGATCCAGCCTGCCCGTGCCTCCTGCAGTGAATATACTGTGGGCGGGCGGCAAGTAGTTAATTGAAAGATTTTGTAAATAAAGTACACTTTTTACATCTCTGTGTACCCTTTCCAAAGTTGGGGGTAATGTATTAAACCATTCTCTGAGTATACACCTTCTTGCTGTTGTTTAGGCAAATATCAACCCATACTATATTGCACTTATTTGCCAGACCCATAGACAACCTCTCACGATAACTAGACGGAGACAGAATTGGGTCTTCTGGTGTGCTATAACCACCGATCTTAGATGCATAATCCAATATCTGCTTCAAAATGTATTTATTAAGCGACAGAACCAAAAATAATGTGCCAATGTGGCCTTTTTTTCTCTCCACATTTTGGAGATCTATTGTCTACTCCTTTCTGTGAATCATGTCATTGGATTGGTAAATGCTTGATGCATTATTTTATATCGTGTCTCCTGCCATAATTAATTTATTATAATTTTACAGACCTTTCAATATCCCTGACATGTTTTAGATACCTTTTTCGAATATTCAATGTTCCTAACTCCAAGGCTCTAAACCTTGCCAAACATGGATAAATAACAGATATGGATAAATCTATAGTGGCTACTAAACTGTTCAAAAAAGAAGTAGACATATCCCTTCAGGGCTCAAAATTTCAAGTCCTGAACTACTAGCCAGGCCTTAAGAGTTACTCACCATCAGTTGCCCCACCCAACCACTACCCTGCTCCTAATTCTGCCCCTAAACATGCCCTCGTAAATTATCTCATGCAATGACATAGCCTCACTAATGGTACAGGGCACATAGCAGGATATGGGGCACACAGCAGGGTGCAGGACACACAACAGAAAACAGGGTACAAGGCACAGCAGGGCACACAGCAGGGCATGGGGCACACAGCAGGATACACAGCAGGGCACGGGGAACACAACCTGGTATTCAACAGGGTACAGTGCACAGTGGAGTGTAGTAGAATTCCTAAAAGCAGTCAATCTGCTGCAAGCCTCCACATGCTCTTGATCCTGCCGGTGTTCGGGTCAGCTGCGCCCTGCTCCTGCCAGGTGGAGGAGGAGCCACCGCCACTGCGGGACAGGAAGGAACTGTATTTACTGACAGTTGCTGGAATGTGAGTGACATCACCAAGCAGCAGAGCCAGAACAGCGTTTTGATTTCCTTGGCAGGGAAACGGAAAGTGGGAGGGGATTTGGCTCGTCTATCCTGACTGAGGCTCCACATTCTCCTATCATGAGAGAGGGGCCATTTTGGCAGCGAGGTGCCCAATTACAGCTTACCATGACCAGTGCTCAACCCCCCAGCCCACCCGCCCACAGAGAGATTCAAGCACTAACCACAGCACCCTCTCGAGAATGAAAGAAGCAGCCAGCCATCCCCAGGGTCAAGTCCAGTGACTTGATCCCAGGTTATTTCAACTCGCCAAATGTGAGCAGGTGAGTGGAAATTTTGAGGTCTGCATTATAGGATAATAAGAAGACACCAATAGGAAGACACCTGCATAAAATAAAGATAATCCATTGGAGGAATATATTTCTGGTTTAAGGCCTGGAATGTATTTGGGATCCCCATATCCATATCAATCAATTGATGAAAATGTGTCAATTCCTGCCTTGCCCACCTGTGAAAAGCTACATATTGTTCTCCTGAGGGAAAGGTTGGGTTACCTCAAATGGGAAGATATTTTGTACAGTATGGGGATTCATGAATATATTTCCCCACTTCTCTGCACGCTACCACAGTATCTCTTATCAAAACATTGTGGGCAATTTCACTGGTGGACAATGCAAGAGGGGCGTTAAATTCGATGGTGCTGTCATGTTCAAGTCTAACTAAATATCTGAAAACCTGATTCTCCCCATAATCCAATCTATAGCATATATCAAGGCACAATAGGTTGTACACTCATATATTGGGCAAGGACACCCCCACCTACCCCCTCTATATTAGGTAAATATAGTTTTTTGAATGCATTCTGAGGTTTCTTACCCTGCCAGATAAATATACAAAAAAGCTGAATTTGCCACATTCACTATACATCCTTATGTTTGTGAATTATGTGCAGATCATTTGGGGCTGCTAAGAGAAACCTGTATTGAAAGAGACAAGAAGGCTGTCATTGCCAACTCTCTTCTCGAAATACTAATGATATGCCTGTATTTCACATAAGTATTTTTCAAATAACTGACCTGAAAGCTTGAAATGCCATGTTTGTGTATTTGTTTTTGAGCAATTAAATCAGCAAGGCAGCAGTGGAACTAGTATTTTCAGAAGTAGAGGTCAGCAGTGGAAATCTCCAAACTCATGTTCCCTTTAATAAACGGTAACATAATTGTTTTGGATATACTTTATATGGTTCTACAGCAGTTCAAAACAGGTAGGAATTGGGCCTTTGGATTTAGTCACATTTGTGAGTAGGAGAGATGTTTGATTCAGACATCACAACTGTTTTCATTATTTTCTGATTATTTTTAATATCATACCTCTAAATGTATTCAGCTTGCCAAATTCTGACACCAGATGTATTTCTTGCTATTCCATATCACACATTGCAAAAACAAGGGCTTAGAGGCTAATAATGTCTTACAATTTTATAATAAAAAGCTTGTGTTCTCCTTACTCTGTGGTGTGTAAATGAAATGCTAATAAAGTATCCTCCCTGTTGTGACACCATTAACATTAAACAAATGCCCAACATGAAGTAATTTCTTACAAATACAAGTTGAACAGCATGTTAGAGCGCTTGTAAACACTTCAATATAATTTCCATTTTCCTTAAGTAGCTGTATTTCATTCCCATATAATACCTTGGATCATTAGTAATACATTACCTGATTTTTTTTAATATTTGAATTTACTGTATTCATTTATAAAGTCAGAAGTTCTCAGCTGCAGGCATGTCAGGTCTTTGATTCTGAAATATTAAAACAAGATGATCAGTATGACAGAGGGTAAAAAGTTTGTATGACAGCCTATCAAGACAAGTTTCTTTAACCCCTTGGCGCCGGCGCCTCCCGGCCCTTTAAGGGTTTCAGAAGCTGGGAGGCAGGGCGGGGTTTAGGGTCATGTGACCGCCGTGACACACCTTCACAGTGGTCACAAGATCAGAAAAGGTCCTGATTGAAAGAGGAGATCGGGACCTTTCCGTGAGTAACAGACATGTGTGCTGGGAGCGTGCAGCGCGCGCGCTCTCAGCACATATGTTTTTTTTTTAATAGAACGCAAATGTGTGGCTGCTCGGCGTCTAGGCCCAGATGCCGGGAGGCTGCACATTTGCGTTAGGCCAGCGCCAAGAGGTTAAAACCCAACTCCAGGAATGTAAAAAATTCATCCTTGCAGTGGAGCTCCCCCACACTGCAAGGGTAACATTTTGGTCATATAGAGAGAACAGTTCTGGCTGTATTATACTGTGTGCACAATTATTTGACCAAATCATAATTTTTCTGCATATTGTCCAACTCCAAGCTGTATAAACATGAATGCTTATTGGATTTAAGTATATCAGGTGATGTGTAATGAGGGAGGGTGTGGCCTAAGGAGATGGACACCTTATATCAAAGTTTGCATAATAATTAGGCAGCTTCTGTTCCTCAGGCAAAATGGGCCAAAAAAGAGATTTAACTTACTCTGAAAAGTAAAAAATTGTAAAAATTCTTTCAGAGGGATGCAACACTCTTGAAATTGCTAAGATATTGGGGCGTGATCACAGAACCATCAAACATTTTGCTGCAAATAGTCAACAGGGTCGCGGAAAACGTGCTGAGAAAAACAATACGCAAATTAACTGCCAAAGATTTGAGAAGAATCAAACGAGAAGCTACCAGGAACCCATTACCCTCCAGTGCTGTCATATTCCAGAACTGCAGCTTACTTGGAGTGCCCAGAAGTACAAGGTGTTCAGTGCTCAGAGACATGACCAAGGTAAGGAAGGCTGAAACCCGACCACCACTAAACAAGACACATAAGTTGAAAAATCAAGACTGGGACAAGAAATATCTGAAGACAGATTTTTCAAAGGTTTTATGGACTGAGATAAGAGTGACTCTTGAGGGACCAGATGGATGGACCCATGGCTGGATCAGTAACGTGCACATAGCTCCACTTTGACTCAGATGCCAGCAAGGTGGAGGTGGGGTATATGTATGTGCTGGTATTATTAAAGATGAGCTAGTTTGACCTTTTTGGGATGAAGATGGACTCAAAATCAAATCCCAAATTTACTGCCAGTTTTTAGAAGACACTTTCTTCAAGCAGTGGTACAGGAAAAAGTCTGCATCTTTCAAGAAGACCATGATATTTATGCAGGACAAGGCTCCATAGGAAGCATCAAAGTACTCCACTGTGTGGCTATCCAGTAAAGGCCTTTTAAGATTAAAGAATATTGACATGGTCTCCTTCCTCACCTGACCTTAACCCTATTGAGAATTTGTGGGCCCTTCTTAAATGTGAGATTTATGGTGAAGGATAACAGTACAACTCTCTGAACAGTGTCTGGGAGGCTGTGGTTGTTGCTTCACAAAGAGTTGATCATCAGCAGATCAAGAAACTGACAGACTCCATGAATGGAAGGAAGGCTTATGGCTGTTATTGGCTGTTTTTTTTTTTTAATGTCTGAAATGTTTATTGGTACATTTTGAGTTGTTTGTTTATTATTCTCACTTTAACAGATGAAAATAAACAAGTGCAATGGGACATGTTATTTTTTAGTTACATAATAATTCTGCACACTAATAGTTGCCCAATAATTGTGCATACAGAGATATTCTCCTAAGAAAGCCAAAACCTCACTTTCACTTTTTCAAATATTCAAGTTTGAGGATTATTGACATTTTGGATTTACCGAGAGCACTGTAGTTGTCCAGCCATCATTCAACTACACTGCATCTAAGCACCACAAACCAAAAACATTATTAAATTCATTTTCAACCCCTTCCTGCTGCTGCATCTTGGCCCTTTAAGAGGTTCTAAATGCTGGGAGGCAGACATTCCGATCATGTGACCACAGTCACATGACTGTGTTTGACAGAGCAGTCACATGATCGGAATGCTCTAGATCACAAGTATTAATATTCCCAGGGGCATCTACAGTGGAGCTCCAGGGCATAACTACCTCAGTAAAGATGGCCCCTGTATGGCTTGAAGAAGGAGCACACATGCTTCGAACGCGTGCCGCCCCCTCCGCATGCTGACTCGGAAGTGACGTAGACGTGTGACCCACAGCATTCCCGAGCCCCAGAGAGTACCATAGGAAGCACTGCAAGCCACTAGCGCCACCGCCAGCACACTACATGGCTGCAGTGACACCCAACGGGTCCACCCGGGACTACATTGCAGGAGCTTCACATATAGAAAAGTGCTATCTCTACTAACCCTTATAAGTGGCTTTCTTTTGCACCATTAAAGTATATAAAACTGCTACACTTAGATACGCTATGCCTTTGTGTTCCCATTTCCTACAGAGTTCCTTCTAGCTCGTTTTTGGGACTGGCAGGTCTACAGTGTTGGCTTTTTACCTGCTCATGGACATTTTACAAGTTATTATGGGCATTCTTAAAAGGAGTGCTCCATGTGATAAAAAGGATTCTCTATTTTGTGCGCCAAATATTCTCCCATATTGGAAGCTTTCCGGTATCTGCTGCAGGGAGACTGCTCTAAGCACAGGAAATGTTTGCATAGGGACGCATAAATGTGGCCCCTCGGCGTTAAAGTCCACCCGCTGAGAGTCCACATATATACGTATGGCTGATGGAAACTGGTTAAAATTCAAAGCAAACTCGAACATCTATCCATGTTTCCATGCTTTGTTTTGCTGAGAAATCACTTTGAAAAACACCCCCTAGTATTTCTAGCAGTGGCCATCTTGAGTAAGGGCAGACGATTCATGTAGCATTTAGTTCCAGGAATCCATCTGCCATTGGCTCAGGCATGCATGCAGAAGGTTGTGCTTAGTTGACAAAACCCCTTCTCCCCTCCTGAAGACTCCTGGAATGTATGACATCATTTGCCTAGGCCTGGAAACCAGGGAGTAACTGAAGAAATGTAAAAACAGTTTAAACAACTAAATATAATATACTTTCCCATCTACTGTATTTAATAGTAACTTGAAAACTTGAAATACAGTATGTTGTTAATATAAGAATACTACTAATTGCTTATCACTATCCACTGGTTTGATTGATTTTATTTTTATTTTTCTCAGGTTTACAAATGGCTAAATTTATGGATGCTTTTATATTTTTTTGAAGACTAAAAGGAACAGAAGATGGCTTGTTATGATAGGCTGCGGAGTTCACTCAAGATAACTTAGATGGGTGACAGTAATGAATGAGGTGAACGATTTAGTAGAAATTAGGAAATCATTTATATCTTAAATATACTCTGAATGCATAAGAAGTGGAAACAGCAAGAGGCATATTAGGAGTCTGTTATCTGCACAATTTCTAAAAACAGATAACCTTTACAATTAAACCAACCGAAATAGCTTCTGATGTTTTAATTATTGCTTGTATTAATTACAGAGACATTGGTTCAAGTAATGAGATTAAGAGTGCGGAATCAGGGAACAGCTTTTGCATGAATTAAAAGTTAGTGTTAAATAAAGGTGATATGCTAGTGCTTTACCTCGGAATAAGAAAACAAGTTCCTTTTTTTCTGCGGGGGGAGAGGGGCTCAAATGCCATGGACATTTTTGAGCCTGCAAAGCATAGCAACTGCGATCAGTGAATGGTGGATGCAATGCTCTGGGTTCTGCAGACTGTTCTTCCAGCCGCAGGTCCTTACCAAGGTACAGAACTTCAGTTGTGGGGCTGGAGGAAGTATCAAGTGCAGATCTCACTTCATTTGTGCTCCATTGAGAATTTATAGCCCCTCTTCCACAGTGGAAGATGGGACTTGTCGTTTTTTTCATTTACAGATTCCAACCGCGCCATATTCAAATAATGACAAGAGCCAGTGGGGAGGAAAATACCTGGATCCTGTAAGAGGAAGGGCAGTTTGGGGGTGGAGAGGGGGGGGGGCAGACTATTAACAGATTTCATGTTACACCCTATGTTACATTGGGTGTAACATGAAATATTGTCTTAAAAAGGTGGACTACTTGGGTTCATATATACTTTCATATTTTTGGGTCCATGTGATTTTACCAGTCTCCCAGAAAGAATTAAAAATCCAATACCCCCGTGTGGCTACTCTTTCTTCTTAATAGTTAGCAGGTCTGCATCATAAAAACATGTAAAACAGGTAGAATACCTGCCACCAAATAATGTGATGAAGCTGTATATGTCTCCTTTAGCCACCAGAGGGTAATGTACATATATATCTCTTAGATTGTAAGCTCTAACGAACAGGGCCCTCTGATCCCTCCTGTATTCGTTTGTATTGTAATTGTACTGTCTGCCCTTATATTGTAAAGCACTGTGTAAACTGTTGGCGCTATATAAATCCTGTATAATAATAATAATATATTATATATGTGATCTGCACCACATACAGAAGACCTTGTAATAGGGAAACCATGGTTAAAATCCGTTGTATCCTCACTAACAGCTACTTTTTGTGGGTTTTAGATTTTCTATTGCCGTTTTGCATATTCAGGACTTAGTAAGGTCTCAACAGATACAAAAGATTTTACAAAAATTAAAAGAAAAAATTATCCTACCAGGCTTATATCTTCGAATATGCAAATGAGGGGAGGAGAGCTCACCACAAAATCCAATATCAAAAATATTTTGCACATAAAAAATGGCTTTGGCTCAACATCTCAGACCCAAAATATTTGAAATATCAAGAGAAAAATTTAATTTGTGAGTAGAGTATTGACAGAGATCATTAACACACAACATATAGTTACATAGTTAGTCTGGCAGACAAAAAGACAAAAGTCCATCTAGTTCAACCATTAAAAAAAGGTTATAATCCTACACCCACAGTTGATCTAGAGGAAGGCAAAAAAACCCAGCAAAGCATGATAAAATTTGCTCCTGCAGGGAAAAAATTCCTTCTTGATCCCCCGAGAGGCAATCGGATATTCCTTGGATCAACTTTACCTATAAACGTTAGTATCCAGTTATATTCTGAGTATCTAATAAACAACCCAGGCCTTTTTTAAAGCAATCCAATGAGCTGGCCAGAACCAACTCTTGAGGGAGTCTATTCCACATTTTCACAGCTCTCACTGTGAAGAAACCTTTCCGTGTTTGGAGATTACATTTATTTTCCTCCAGATGTAAAGAGTGCCCCCTTGTCCTCTGTGAATAACTCTACACCGAGTTCACTATATGAACCACTGATGTATTTATACATGTTGATCATATCCCCCTTAATTTCCTCTTCTCAAGAGAGAATAAATTCAGTTCCTCTAATCTTTCCTCATATCTGAGCTCCTCCATGCCTCTTATCAGTTTGGTTGCCCTTCTCTGTACTTTCTCCAGTTCCCCAATGTTCTTTTTGTGAATTGATGCCTAAACTGAACTGCATATTCCAGATGAGGTCTTACTAATGATTTGTACAGGGGTAAAATGATATCTCTCTCTGGAGTCTATACCTCTTCTAATACAAGAGAGGATTTTGCTCGCTTTAGAAACCGCAGCTTGGCATTGTATGCAATTATTAAGCTTGTGATCTACCAGAACTCCCAGATCCGTCTCCACCATTACTTCTCCAGTTGTGCTCCCCCTAGTATGTATGATGCGTGCATATTCTTAGCCCCCAAGTGCATAACCTTACATTTATCAACATAAAACCTCATTTGCCACATAGTTGCCCAATTAAACAGTGCATTGAGGTCAGCTTGTAAGTTGAAGACATCCTGTAAGGACGTTATTCCACTACACAGCTTGGTGTCATCTGCAAAGACTGAAATGGTATTTATAATCCCAGACCCTATATTGTTTATAAATATATTAAAAAGTAAGGGTCCCAACACTGAACCTTGGGGTACACCACTGACAACCCTAGACCATTCAGAGTATGAATCATTAATGACTACTCTTTGAATACAATCTTTTAGCCAGTTTTCCATCCATTTACATATGGATGTTTCCAAGCCCATAGACTTTACCTTACACATTAGCCATGTGTGGGGAACTGTGTCAAATGCTTTTACAAAATCCAAGTATACAACGTCCACCGCCACCCCTCTATCCAAGGTTTTGCTTACCTCCTCATAAAAAAAAAATCAGATTTGTTTGAGAACTTCTGTCTTTCATGAATCCATGCTGTCTATTGCTTAAAATATTTTTTTCCAGCAAGAACTCATCTATGTGGTCTTTTATTAAACTCTCCAGTACCTTCCCAACTATAGAAGTTAAACTAACAGGTCTATAATTATTTGGTAAACATTTTGACCCCTTTTTAAATATTGGCACAACATTGGCCTTACGCCAATCCAGTGGTACTATGCCAGTCATTAAAGAGTCCCTAAAAATTAGAAACAATGACTTTGAAATGACAGAGTTCAATTCTTTAAGGACCCGTGGGTACATGCCATCCGGTCCAGGTGCTTTATTCACCTTTATTCTGTCTGTTCTATTTTTGGATCATATCAGTTGTAAGCCAATGTGGATCATCTGGAGCTGTGTCAATACCATGCCCATTAAGGACAAGAGCCCCCCATGCTCCTTTGAATACACAACACAGTAACATAAATCCAATATTAAAATAAATATCTGGGTCAGAGGTAATGACCCTGGATCTAATGAATGAGATGTCATCCATACAATATGCTTCATCAATAATCACACTCTATAAATATATTATTAATTGGACTAAGAGCTCTCAGAGAAGAGGGACAAACATAGAGAGTAAAGAAATATATACAGGAAAAAAGAGTGGCCACTAAAATATGCAGCTGCTGTATTGATGTATCTCCTCCCTGTCCGTTGCTCATCTTGTGGAGCGGTATGCTAAATAAACCATAAGGATCCCAGATGTGATGAAGATCAAGGAATGAACTGGTGGACATAGAGTTGATTAAGTAGTAGTATCACTGGATTGGTTGATTAAAGCCATCCTTAATAAATGTGTATTATTATTATTATACAGGATTTATATAGCGCCAACAGTTTGCTCAGCGCTTTACAATATAACGGGAGACAATACAGCAACAATACAGTTCAATACAAGAGGGAAAGGAGTGCCCTGCTCCTTGGAGCTTACAATATAGGATGGGGGGGGGGGCTAGTGGTACAAAAGGTAGTAACTGTGGAGGATGGACTGGTTGGAAGAGTAGAAGATTCCATTATTAGCTGAGGGCAGGATAGGCTTCCCTGAAGAGATAGGTTTTCAGAGATCGCCTAAAAGTGAGCAGAGTAGGCAATAGTCTGATAAATTGGGGTAGAGAGTTCCAGAGGGAAGCTCTGGAAAAGTCCTGGAGATGAGCATGGGAGGAGGAGACAAGGGAGCTAGAGAGCAGGAGGTCTTGTGAGGAGCGGAGAGTATGGTTTGGGTGATATTTAGAGACAAGATCGTTGATGTAATTTGGGGCAGAGTTATAAATGGCTTTATACGTTATTGTTAATGTTTTGAATTGTATCCGTTGGGCAATGGGAAGCCAGTGGAGGGATTGGCAGAGAGGGGTGGCAAATACAGAACAGTTAGTAAGGTGGATAAGTCTGGCAGCAGCATTCATGATAGACTGAAGAGGGGATAGCCTGTGATGAGGTAGGCCAATGAGGAGGGAGTTGCAATAGTCAAGGCGAGATATAACAAGGGAGTGAATAAGTTGCTTAGTGGTTTCCGAGGTTAGGAATGGGCGTATCTTGGAGATGTTGCGGAAGTGAAGTCTACAAGATTTGGACAGTGATTAGATTTGGGGCTGAAAAGACAGATGGAAGTCTAGGAGTACACCTAGTACCCTGGCATGAGGGGAGGGAATGATGATTGTGTTATTGATCTTGATGGAGAAGTCAGGGGAGGGGGCACGGGCTGTGGGGAATACAAAGAGCTTAGTTTTGGAAAGATGGAGTTTGAGGAAGTGGAGTGACATCCATGCCGATATGTCGCTTAGTAGGTTAGTAATGTGAGAGGAGACTGAAGGGGTGAAGTGAGGGGTAGAAAGATAGATTTGTGTGTCATCAGCATAGAGATGGTACTTAAAGCCATGGGATTTTATCAAGTGACCAAGGGAGGAGGTGTAGATGGAGAAGAGAAGGGGTCCAAGGATAGATCCTTGAGGCACCCCTACAGAAAGAGGGATGAAGAGGAGGAGACAGCGTTATAGGTAATGCTAAAGGAGCGCTGCGATAGGTATGAGGAGAACCAGGAGAGAGCAGAGTTCCTGAGACCAAGAGAGTGGAGTTTTTTGAGGAGGAGGAGATGGTCAACCGTATCAGAAGCCGCAGAGAGGTCAAGTAGTAAGAGTACAGAGTAATGGCCATTGGTTTTGGCAGTTAGTAGATCATTAGTGAGTTTTAGTAGGGCAGTTTCAGTAGAGTGTAGTAAATGAAAGCCAGACTGTAAAGGGTCAAGAAGGTTGTTGTCGGTGAGGTGGGAGCTCAGGCGATTGTAGACTAAGTGTTCTAGGAGTTTAGTGTATGGTTTTAGATTGTCCCAGTCAGGAAAGGAGCAGCTGAATTTAATCTGGAGGAGGAAAATGAGATATAGAGACTGCCTATAGATGTGGGTCCACTTACATATGTATAGACAGATACCTTCCTCATACATAAAGCAGCTTGGTGCTGTATTTGCTACCATTCAAATAGACATCAATCTTGCAGGTGCAAAAAAGAAGCACATATCCCATCAATGGTGCAATGAAAATGACCACATTCCATTCCATGAATTCAGAGTATAGTCCCCTTGAGAGAAAATTCCATGGTACATAGACACATCACAGATCCAGCTGTGACCAATCACCCCGCCTGACTGGTTTCGCCGGACCCCCACCGGCTGCATCAGAGACTGGTAACAAGTTTGAGTCCATCTAGCTATTCAAGATGGCCACCACGGACAAAGTGCACATGCACAGTACATACTGATGTTGTGATGCACGCTAGTGACGTCATGTATGGTGTCATTGCACCACCGCCTCTTGAAAAATCCAAAAAAGTCAAACATAAACAAAATAAAAGAGGAAAAAGAACAGGGGAGAAGGACAAAGGCAAAACAACATATCATCTGAAAGAAACAGCACATTGTTCGGAATGCTATAATTCAATTATGAAAATGTATGTATAATCAAAGATGTATAAACTTGCATGTATCGAAAATAGAAAACACAAGTGATAAGAACAAAGAAAACATTAGATGGCAAACAAATTTACTCATAAAGAGCATGTAGCATACATTACAGACATTCAACGGTCCCTGTTAGACATGACAAACAATTAACATATATGCATCAGTCCCAATTAGCACTTCATCCTAAAGTTTCTTCCCATCCCCTGTTCCATATATCTCAAAAAAGAAACATTGTATAGTGTACAGAAGATATTCCTGCATGTCAAAGTCTCTGTCATTAAAATGTACATATTATATTCAAATGATTTTACACAATATATTTACATATGTGTTATGATTGTGTTATTATTCAAGGAAACCTGTACTGTGAGGTAGTCATTACTGACTACCTGTAAATACTAGTTGACGGGCTGTCTCTAGTTTCAGTACTTTGAGACATTTATCTGGAGCAGGATTGAAGGATCAGGAAAGTCAGAATGAAGTAAAAGGTCCTAATCTGCATATTCTTTCTTATAAGGTGGCTTAAAGCCATTGTACACTTTCAAATGTTTTTGTTGTTTTAACTAGGTATTAGTGTAGTCATATCCCCTGTGTTGTTTGTTTGCCTTAACTCAGTGGTTCTTAACCTTTTTGGAGGTACTGAACCCCACCAGTTTCATATGCGCATTCACCGAACCCTTCTTAATTGGAAAAATAAAATATGATTTTTAAAATTCAAAACATAGGTATATATTTATACATAGGTGCACAAAATGAACAAAACCATTAAGAACAAAGAACAAAACCATTAAAACATGATTTTCACACAAAAACAAAATAATGAATATTTACCGCAAATCAGTGTGACTTCTGCTGTTGTCTTTCAGAGGCCAGTTCAGAAATGTGCGGCATTACCTTGGCAAGTGCCACTCTCATGTCATTTTCGCAACAAAGTCTGTTCCTTTTCTTCGTCTTTATGTCCAGCATCCTCGAAAAGGATTGCTCGCAAAGATATGTTGTAACAAACGGTATGAAAATTCATCCCCCATAGTAATTCATCCCCCATATAGTAATTCATCCCCCATATAGTAATTCATCCCCCATAGTAATTCATCCCTCATAGTAATTCATCCCCCATATAGTAATTCATCCCCCATAGTAATTCATCCCCCCATATAGTAATTCATCCCCCATATAGTAATTCATCCCCCCTATAGTAATTCCTTCCCCATATAGTAATTCATCCCCCATATAGTAATTCATCCCCCATAGTAATTCATCCCCCATATAGTAATTCATCCCCCATAGTAATACATCCCCCATATAGTAATTCATCCCCCATATAGTAATACATCCCCCATATAGTAATACATCCCCCATATAGTAATTCATCCCCCATATAATAATTCATCCCCCATATAGTAATTCATCCCCCATAGTAATACATCCCCCATATAGTAATTCATCCCCCATATAGTAATTCATCCCCCATATAGTAATACATCCCCCATATAGTAATACATCCCCCATATAGTAATTCATCCCCCATATAATAATTCATCCCCCATATAGTAATTCATCCCTCATATAGTAATTCATCCCCCCTATAGTAATTCATTCCCCATATTAATTCATCCCCCATATTAAGTCCCCAAGTCCCCCCTGTGCCAATTCACTTACCTTTGCTCTGCGCGTTCCTCTCGCTGTATTCCCGCGCCGTTCCGGTCTTCAGGGCGGACTGTGAGAGGAGCCTAGCTCCTCTCACGTTCGTCACGCTGCCCCGCCTACACACATCCTGACAGCCAATCACTGGCTATCAGGATGTGAGTGGCAGCGAGACTGGCCAATCATTGCATTTGAGTCCCTGCCGCCCGAGAGGAGGGAGGGGAGCGGGCGCCCGGCACACAAGAGCCGCGGCTTGCCGACCACTGGGGGTGACCACCTGCAGCCAATGATGGACAAGCGGGGCATGTCATCACAAATCATATGAGTCGGGTGTGGGTCACCTCCGCCGAACCCCCGAGACTGACTCACCGAACCCCTGGGGTTCGATCGAACCCAGGTTAAGAACCACTGCCTTAACTTGTAATGATGGGCTTACATGTTGTGGCTGCAGTTTGTAGTGTCATCGCTGATCAATTCCCCTATGTCCGTGTATTCATTCACCTAGCTTGTTCCCATTTGCTAAAGGGACAGGCAACCTCTTGTTGCAGGTCACACAACATCCAATTCATGCCTTGGCATTTCCTCTGTATTGCATCACAAATGTCGAAGTGCTAATTTGCTAAAAAAAACATCTCTTCCAGCATAGTGATCTCTCTGCTTGTGTCTGCATCAGATGTGATTACTGTTTACCTCTCATCTGCCCCAGTGCACCATTGTTATTCACAGAATGTGTAATTTCTTAGACTACAGATAGAGGTCATGCATTAACTCATGCAGTGCCATGCCAAATGTTTATATTTTTTAACAGAAACTGAAACTGCTGACACAGGAATGTGAAGATTTACTATTAGACTTAATACAATTCTTATGCAGGTGAAAAACACAAGGTGCAAGTAAGAGGGTTTATAATGCCTTTATGAGATACCAAAGCCACTGAATCAGAATGACAGTAAAGGAAATTGTATTTTATGGAGGAAAGGTCTGCAGTGTCATCCTCCAAATTTGCTCACTGCAGGTTTGCCTAACATTTTCTTATTCTTTTGCCAATTAGTACACTGTTTCCATCTTATACATATGTTTGCAAAATAGTTTTCATTACATAAAATGGATAGTAACTTTGAAATATTTGTTTCAAGTCCATGTAAATTTTAAACAAGCCTCAGTGTAAAAATAGCATTTGCTTAAATACTTTTCATCCTGTCAACTTTGTTATAAGGAAATTCATAAATTAGCAATCAGCACAGCAGAAATTACACAGAGATTGTCTAAGATAATGTGTTAGTGCATTAAGATATAGTCATTACTATCAGAGTCTGGTAATGAGCAATGTTCTTTAATGATATGGGAATATCAACCCCATCACCTCTGCAGCTAATCAGGATTAACTCTCCTAATAGAATAGTCCAACAGTAAACTGAATGATAAGGAGACGAACACAACCTTCTGATGGTTGATAATTTGTTGGCTTTTAGCAATGATAATACACAAAATCTCCTTGAGAGTTTTTGCTGTGTACAGTGTGATCAATTGGACATAAGTGAATAAAAATTGGGTTTTCCAGAACTCCCAAATCATTACTGCAGGCAATCACCAATCACACTACAGTTTAGGTTGGCCATAAACATGAGATGGAAGTTAAATGTGTATGCATAATGTAACAGCGAAATCATCATTTTCTCAACAGGCCAAAGCTGGCTGTAACATACATTATAGGGCAATCAGATATGTAGACATGATTTGTTTTCACATATACCTCCATCAAGCTTGGATCACGTGTGTTTGTGCCTATGGAGGTGGAAGGGATAGCATGGCCCAACATTGCTACATTATCTCTAGGCAGACAAATTGCCACTGAGCAGAATAAACCAACATGGCCCTAAACCATTCACCTGTCTGGTGCACTCATGATTTCCATATTGTCAATATCATATGGCAGAAATGCCAAATTTGGAAACAATCAATTCACGTCTGTGGCTGTCTTTACACATACTGGTAACAAATATCTTTGTGTCCATCAGATTCTTCCAGTGGCCCTCATCTCCAGTTGACAGGTTATTTCTTAAATCCTTTCTATACAGAGCAGAACATTTTACATTAACACCTTCCCGCCCAGCCAATAGCAGATTGATGGCCAGGCGGGACTTTCCTCCTGCTGTGTGGATGTCATATGAAGTCCTCTCACAAGGCACCACCTGTGGGGATGCCCAGTGGTGCAATCTGTAACCAGCTGTGTCCTGATCACTACACCAGCCCGCTGCCAGTGTCATGTGATCAATCACAGCAGATCACATGACAATTATAAACAATGGATGGCTTCTTTTCATGTGATCCATTGTATACAAATGTGTGGCTAGCTGTGATTGGTCACAGTGGTCACATGGTACAGACAGGGCCAATCACACCTTGTGATTAGCTTTGGCCAATCACAGCTAATCACAACAGAAGACACTGAATTAATCAGTTTCCCCAAGTTTTACCAATTAAATTAATTGGTATAAGAAATCGTGTAAAAAAACAAAAAACAAAATCCTGATCATTTCCCCCTAGTAGTACAGTGTTACTATAGTAACATCGTTTTGCTCTGGCCATAGTTTTTATGGCACTTTTTTTATTTTGGATAGTGCAGGGGAGGTGTCAGGGCTCCCGGGTGTGACCAGAGGTATGTGACTGACGCAGGGAAACGCAGACTTCAGATATGTTATAAACAATATAATTTATTAACACTAACAATACAAACATAAACGCAGTGCAATACTAAAACATAACACAGTGCAAACGAACCAAACCAACCACCCACAGATAACAGTACATACAATGCAAGCGTCGTCAGGCAGGCCGGGTCAATATCAATCGGGCATGTAGGTACAGGGGGAGCAAGCGGAGAATGGTCGGGGTCACAGGCCAGGTTCAGCAGGTAGCGGGCAGCGTGGTACAGAGGGTCAGGCAGAGGGATGGTCAGGGTCACAAGCCAGGGATCAGAACAGGAGAAGTCAGCACAGGTCAGAATCAAGCAGGGTCAGCAACAGGACAGGAACAGGAACGCAGGTTTACAAGATACAGGGCCCAGGAAAAACACAACACCAAGGCAGAGTCTGCAGGTCTGAATGTCCCTTAAATACACCAGTATAATTAGTTCCAGGTGTTTGACTGGCTGCAAGGTTGAGTCTCTGATTGCTGGGAGCACCCGCTGGCAAGCCCTGGTACTGCAGCTCACAAGGCAGGTGAGTCCCACTATTGCTGGCCAGTCCATTCCTGACAGGAGGGTTATAACCCCTGTAAGTTTTGTTTGCCATCTTGACCCATTGAGGAAATTTCCCTTCACTTTCTGTCCCATCAACAAAACCAGGGAATTCCTCCAAAGTGAGGGAATCTCTGGTTGTCACCAGAGTCCCCAGAACTAGTGTCCTCAATGAAAGATTTAACCTCCATTCCTGTTCTGGTGACGACCCAAAATATGGGATTTTCCCACCCTCAGTGATAACAGTAAACAAGACAAATAGAGTGAATCTCCATAATGGGAGCACAAACAGCAATAAAACCTTGTAGGTGTTCTAATTCCTCTCTACTCAATACAAAACAAAAAATGTCTTTCAGTTATACTTTAAATTTAATTTGAGCTCTAATTGATAGTTCTGCTTTCCTCAGGTTCTTCCTAAGCTCAGTGTTATTGTTTGCAGTGTTATTGTTTGCTTCTGCTTGTTGCTTTCCCTGGCAATAGTGTAAGAAGATTCAAACACCTGAGTTATTGCTTCTGCTTGTTGCTTTCCCTGGCAATAGTTAATAGTAATAGTGTGTATTTGGGAGTGACCTCGAAAAGCTCTCTTGCCTCCCAGGCTCTGCCTGATGAGGAGGTGTGTGCTACTGTGGTTCTTGTCCTCCCAGGCCTGAAGTCTGGGAAGAGTGTGTCATTTTACAGAGAGGCCCAATCAAGGGGCCAGAAGCTTCTTGCTGTCCTGCTGGACACAATATCCAAAGGAAGTGGAGCAGGAAGACGATTACTGGTGTAACACTACCCTTGAAGGAGCCAATGGTAGATTTGGGTCCTATGCTCTCCCTGTGGCCCTAATTGGAGCTCCACTCTCAATGACACCACTAAAAAAATACCTTGGGAGGTTCCCAGTAATTACACAAGAAAGATACACACCAACTATGATAAAACAAAATGACCAAGATGTATTGCTGGCAATGAAATGGTAAGACAATATAACAATTTAAAGGTTGTGCAATTAACACAGTAAATAGACACAATAACAATACAGTGCTGTAAAATACTGTTTAGATTGCAGCCACCTATGGTCTGCAGGACCCAGGGCATAATTGATAGCTCTCAGACTGAGAGATTGCTCCCTAAGTGAGACATCTATGCATAAACAAGAAATCAGGCTGGTTAGCTCACTTATAGGCCCTCAGTCAGGAGAGTCTAGGTTTAAGTTCATAAAGTAGTCCAATTGCCTGAGACCAGTGTTACCAAGAGGAATAAACCCTGAATATGAAACAGTCTGAAAATTTGGTTCTTTTACAGGCTTAGTTGGGGCTCTACATTGGTGCACAATGAAAGATTCTGTTCCTTTGAAAGGCACAATTGTTGATAAGGCTCACCTTAAGTGAAGATATTGTTGACAAAGTTCACTTCCAGATAAGAAGTTGCAGGGCAAGGTTACTTTAAGATTTAAAGTGATTAGGGAGAGACAATCTAGGATGTGAAGCTGTAGGCCAAATTACTTTGAGTTGAGAGGTTAGTGGCAAAGTCACTTTAAGGGAGTGAATCTACAAACGTCTGATGCACTTCAACTGCAGCTAATGACATACTTGCTGTCTGATTGTTATCTCACTATAATGAAGGCAGTTGTACATCGGTTCCATCACTGTATTTTTGCACTACTTCCACATTGCCCTATAAGGCTATACACCTGGCATTCTTATGACTCATTTTCTACATTATGGATTTTTTAGATATTTATGAATGAAAGTGAAGTTTTAGGTCATATTGGGTTTGGTGCATGGGTATAGCGCACCCCTGCTGATGTTTTTCTTTTAATATTTCCCCTGTAAAGACCAATCTTACAGCATAAATATACATCAGGATGTTCTTTGGTTTGAATTTCCACCCTAAAAAAAAGTCAAGGTTTCCCCCACCTGGAGGTTCCTAACTGCCTTTAGTGGATAAAGGGGAGCTACATTAGGAATACATAAAAAAGCAGCAATTTGAAGTGATGTACACTATTATTTCTTACATTAAAAAGAGTTATTACAGGTTCATTTAACAGAACACTTTTATAACATTATGTCATGACTAAAGGATTTTTCACCTACTAAGTGGTAAACTCCATTATTCAGCTCACATTCATCATGAACAGCAGGATAGCTGAACAGACTTGAAAAGCAACTGTTTTGTATTTTACAGTACACTAAAACAGCCAAGCAGCTCCTGGGGTGACAGTCTCAGCTCTGCTCAGTAGGGAACAGCAACACTACCACCCACCTATCATAACAGTGGGCAGAATTAGCCCGAAGGCCTAAATGTTCATATGCATGATTTGCTGTCTTTTTAGCTGTTGTTAGCAATACAAAATATGAAGCATGATTTTTACCTGAATATTTAGTTATCAATTAAATATTTACTAAATCAAATGTTGCAGCTCTTTCTGTGACCAGATCCCTTATTCCCCTTGACCTCCCTGCTTTTGCCTTTGTCATATACTGTATGTATCAGAGAGTGCTTTTCCATTAAAAGCAAAAAGCAGCTCTTTATACTAGTGGTGTCCTTCTTTATGTAGCAGTCATAGTCCCCCCTTTCAGCTGTCATTGCTCCTACTGCAACTTTTCGGCACTTTTAATTTAGTATTAAATTGGGCTCATTGGTTTTGCTGCAACTTGACTCGTTCTATCAACCACTACAGGGCTCTGAAGATGAAATAATAGCAGTGCAAACTTGTCCAAGTTTTATTCCATTAAAAAACTCCCTGCTTCTGATTAAATTCAAAACAAATGTGCCCCTTCTACGGATACCAACAGTCAGTGCCGGGTTTAGACCTTGGGGAACCAGGGCACATCCAAAGCATGAGCCCCTCAACATAGAAATTAAATAAAAGTGAACTGAAATGAATGATAAACTGCATTTGTTCTAAAAGAAAAAAGCTAAACGTAAGCTCCAAAGAAGACACTTGTCTGATTTTATTTCCTCAGTTTTATTGACTGCAAGAATACACATAACACAGGTAACTGAAACTGGCAGTTATGCATCACACTACAATATTTACAAAAAATATTTCTTCGTGCACTCAGAATCTGCAAAATCTTTAACTAACTCATCAGACTGTATCATCTTGAAGACACTACTCTTGACAGCCAGTAGACACAGAGCACTTAGTTTTGCATGGGTCATTGTGGTTCTCAGATAATTCTTCCTCAGTGCCAATTTGCAGAACAACCTTTCTCCTGAACAACTAGGGACCACCATGCTCAAATATATTCATTAACACCTGGAAAGGTAACAGGAAGCCCTTCATCATATAAGAAAACTGCTTGTTGAGATGGAGTGAGACATGACAGGAGCTTGGCAAAGGCTGCAAACTGGGCAATCTCCTCAACGAACACACTACTGAAGTCTCAATGGAAAGTGCTACTAAGTTTTAGCCTTAGTTTTTATCTCTGAATCAGGTAGACTACATAAGACTATTACTTTGAAACTGTCATATGCTGATTGGTATGCTACCCTGCGCTTGTGTAAGGCAACAGACAACTGATCTAAAATAACATTGAACGTTTCATATCTGAATTTTTTTCTGGGAGAAAAAAAGTTTACTCTGAGCCTGATTTTGGGTTTGCATCATATCGCTTGTTTCCCTTTGTTGACCTGCCAGTAGTTGATTTGTAGTCTGCATTGCCACAGAAGTTCTTAGCATCCAGTTCAAGTTTTCATACCTATCTCAAAGTGATTCCAGAAACTTTTCTATTATCAATTAGATCCACCACCTTTTTCAGGTCAATGTCAGTGCCTTGGAAAGGTGGCTCCACCACCTTTTTCAGGTCAATGTCAGTGCCTTGGAAAGGTGGATCCACCACCTTTTTCAGGTAAATATCAGTGCCTTGGAAAGCTTTACTTGTACTATTGAACCAAACAAGAATTATGTTGCATGAGGGCAGTTTCAAGACAGTCCATTTTGTCTCTTAATGCCTGAGTTTCATGTCTTGCTTCAGGTGTGTGCTCCAAGTCACTTTCATATCTCTGAGGGCATTCCGAATAGAGTTGTATCCATTTACAAGGGCTTCAGTAGCATCAGCTCTTGCTGGCCATTGAGTATCTGAAAGAGACTTTACAGCTAGTGCTCTTTCCTTTCCATCCAAAGACTTAATTCAATTTGCTTGTCTGTGTAGTGAAGCAGAAAAAAAGGTGTATAAACTTTGTATGAAACCAAAATAACAAACAGTGTCAACACAGCAACAGACAGCAGTCTGTCCAACAATATTCAATGGGTGAGCAGCACAGGGAATAAAAACTGCTGCTCAATTCTTATTTTTAAGTCTGGCCTGCATTCCTGTGTAAAGACCAGAAATAGCAATGCTTGCATTGTCATAGAACTGTCCTCTGCAGTCTTCAAAATTAATAACTTCTTTTTCTAGAAATTCTAGCAGAGATGCAGTCAGTACTTCAGCCTTGTGAGAGCCAGCCTGTAGAAAAGTATAAAAACTTTCTACCAGATTCCCAGAAATGACATATCATACAATGACTGCTGTTCCGTGTCCTGAAACTCACACACACTTTGTTAATGTTTTTAATAATAAAGCTCATTTTGTATTTTTTTTTTTACAAAGCAGGGAGCCAGGGAAATAAATTCAGCACTGCCAACAGAGGGGGGAGTAAAGTTAGGATTATTTGAATTTTTCAATTTATTATACAAATATTACAAAATGCCTTCTGTTGTATTCCTTTCAGGCTTTTTTGACTATTTAACCAGTTCCCGACCGCGCTATAGACAAA
This sequence comes from Staurois parvus, assembly GCF_062004578.1. Taxonomy (NCBI): domain Eukaryota; kingdom Metazoa; phylum Chordata; class Amphibia; order Anura; family Ranidae; genus Staurois; species Staurois parvus. Next base: position 34,824,088 of record NW_028318083.1, on the reverse strand, counting down.
AAACGGCTACAGTGTGGTCAGCTAGTTCTGGTAGGGCGTCCATGGACATCCTCCCAGAACCACACCCCCCGTGCCTGATCTGTGATCGCTATGTCTTGCTGATCACATGTCCAAGTAAAGGACCAATGAGAGCTGCCTTTTACTATGTGTTCAGCTGTGTCCAATCACAGCTGATAACAGTGTAAATAGGAAATGTTGGTTACCAGCAGTCCTGTCAGCACGAGGAGAGGAGAGCCAGTAAGATGCATTTTCTCAAAGGGACATCTACACTGATCATCAGGGCAATGATCATCAGTGGCCTGATGATCAGTGTAGCCCCATCAGTGCAGCCAAAAGTGCTCATCAGTGCTGGCTTTTAGTACCCATCTGTGCTTGCTTTCAGTGCCCATCACTGCTGGCTATCAGTGCCTCCTCGGTGCCCATCAGTGATGCCATTCAGTGCCCATCAGTGCCGCCTATCAGTGCAGCCTCATCAGTGGAGCCTATCAGTGCCCATCAGTGCAGCCTCATCAGCACACATCAGGGAAGGAAAAAAATCACTTATTTACACAACTTTATAACAGAAACTAAGAAAAACTTTTGTTTTCAAAATCTTTTTTTTGTTTGTTTAGCAAAAAATAAAAACCTCAGTGGTGATTAAATACCACCAAGAGAAAGCTCTATATGTCTCAAAAAAATTATAAAAATGTAGTTTGGGTACAGTGTTGCATGGCCACACAAATGATTCAAAGTGTGACAGCGCTGAAAGCTGAAATTTGGCCTGGGCAAGAAGGGGGTAAACATGCCCGATGTCAAGGTCCTACCTTTTCCCTGAGGTTATGTTACTCCATGTGCTGGCGTCCATCTTGGATTCTGCTGTGCATGGTGGGAATCCTTTTTGCCTTCAGGTCTCTGAGGTCCATCCCCCAGAGGGGTGTGGCTGATGACATATAAGCCTGTGGCCCGCACATGCTCTTTGCACTTGTGTCTTGTATCTTTGTCTTCCTACAGCTCTGTGTATACGCTCGTGACTCTTCTGGTATCTGACTTGGCTTGTGATTAAGACCATTCTCTGTGTTTTCCTTCGATCTGACCTTCCGTTGCTGAACCCGGCCCGTGACCTGTGATTCTCTGTCTACTGTTCTGTACCGTTTTGTCCCGTTGTTGTCGACCCGGCTTGCCTGACTACGCTATTGTCATTCTCACCAGCTACATGCCATTGGCGGCGGCCATTACCGCAGCCGGGATGTCTCGGGGGCCGCGACCTGGTTCCTGGCTGCGTCAAGTCCATCCCCACCATCAGGGGCCCTGGTGAAGGGCAGCCTGGGACTTAGACTCCGCGCCCTGAGGGACTTCGGTCTGTTGGTGGTGGTTGTCGTCAGCCAGTGCGTTACCCTGCCACTAGGCCTACCTGTCCGTTCCACAGCCCTGCCCTGACACCCGATAGGCAAGTGGTTAAAGCAACCTTTTTCAACCTTATTACCCTAGAAGAACCCCTAAAATAAGTTCTGGTCTCAAGGAACCGTTACCAAAATCAATTTACCAGGGGTCAATGGGAAAATGCCCATTACATTGGTCATCAGTAGAAAGAATGCAATCCAGAGACTGTCATAATACCACCCCAATAGACAGATAAAAAATCACTGGTGTCATGCTGCGGACTTTGCTTTGTAACTATGCAGACACCATTAATTGCTTCCTGACCACCCTATAGCAGAACTACTGCTACAGGGCGGCAGGGCTGTGCAAAATCATGTATATACTGAATACGTGACTTTGTATTTGCAGCGTGCTACAGCTGTCGATCACCGGGACCCAGCCAGAGATTCCTTGCCAACACATGGCGATCGCCAAGGAACAGTGACAGAAGAGAGGTCTGTATGTAAACAGTACAGATCTCTCCCCTGTCAGGTCCAGTACGCTGCTTTGTATTGCTTTGCATAGCAGAGCAATACAAAGCAGCATGCTTACACAGTAAAACACACAGCACAGTTATTAAAACACACACAGTACACAGTTAGCCCTTTGCAAGCCCCAGATGTTAACCCCTTCCTGCCAGAGTGTCATTAGTACAGTGTCAGTGCTTTTTATTAGTACTGATCACTGTATTAGTGTTACTAGGGACATCAGTGACAGTTAGTCAGTTCCTCCCAGTATCAGAATGCACGCCGCAGTCCCGCAGTTCTGCTATAAGTCGCTGATTGCCGCCATTAGATCGCTGCCATTACTAGTATAAAAAATTCTAGTATATATACCGCATTTGTAAATGCTATAACTTTCATGTAAACCAATTAATTTACACGTATTAGGATTATTTTCAGCGAAGATATGTAGCAGAATACATTTTGGCCTAAATTTATGACGGAATTTGATTTTTTAAATATTTTTACTGGATACGTTTTATAGCAGTCAAAAATATGGGTTTTTTTTTGGTTTATAGCGCAAAAATAAAATAAAAAACGCAGATGCACTAAAATACCACCGAAGGAAAGCTCCATTTTTGGGAAAAAAAGGACATAAATTTAATTTGGGTGCAGTGTTGCATGACTGGGCAATTATCAGTTAAAGTAACGCAGCGCCGTATAGTAACAAATGGCCTGGTCAGGAAGGGGGGTAAATCCTCTGGAGGGCAAGTGGTTAAACAGGTCAGTCAAAGCTCAAGGTACCCATAGAAACCTCTGGAGGAATCCTAGGGTTCCACCTAATCCTGCTTGATTTAAAATTTACATAGAAACTTTACATGGAAAAAGAAAAATATTGCATCTGACTCAGGACCGGATCCAAGGGGGTGCTGGGATGGACTTTTCCCCCCTGATTTCAGTGGCGCTCTCCCAGGACCAGTGACTAATCATCATGTTGCCTGTTACACATCGCACCCAGTGTATGTTGTCAGCAGCATCTTTACTTACTGCCAAATGAAAGACAACTTTTAGTTTTTTGGTAATAACTTGGCTGCGGCCATTTTATTATTGGTATAAATATAAGTATAATTTTTTATAATAACTCTTTATTTGTCAATATTAACTCAATGTTAATATTTTAAAAATGTTTTCTTAAAGTATCACTACACACCAGCTTAGTCACTATGGCTCAAGCAGTACATATTAAAACAACTTATTAACCATACCATTAGATGGGGGGGGTACACAACCCCAACCTGTCACCCAACCACCCACACCGCTGCCATTTTAATACAAGTATGAAGGTCAGCATTAAATATATCCAATTCTATATCAGGTAGATGGATCCCGTCATCTCTATACATACCAAGTAATCCACCTTCCAATTCCAAATGTCTGAATGAAAACCCATTAACCTGACTCATAACTTTATGAATAGCCCTATTTATTCTTTCACAAATTTTTTCAATGGGTTTAAGATACGACTCTAACCAGCATAATCGCGGAATGATTTCAGAGAAAACAAATACCATACCCGGATACATAGAGTGTAAAAACTGAACATCCTCTCTAATTCTGAATATTAATTCTAACGTCTTAACCTGTCCTATGCTATTTTGCCCAAGGTGAAGTAATAAAATATCAGGAAAAGGCTAAAACTGACCCAACCTGCCTAACTCAAAAAACAAGTCTGACCAAAGCATACCTCGCCATTCACTCCAGAATACCTTAAAGTGGTCCAGGCTTAGGCCCAGAGATTCAGAGTACACTGTTGGTAGCCGTCCATGAAAGATGAAAGAATATCCCAAAATCCAGACCACCCAAGCGACACCTAAAATAATTTAATTGAACGCATTATAAAACTTAAAACAATTTGATCACCATCTTCCAATGTTTTTAGTAACAGTCTCATCTAAACCCAACCTAGAAGCTTCTGTGGCTGCTCCTATATGAAAGGAATGAGAGGATATTTTTATGTGAGACAAATCCTATTTAGAAAGACCCGAGGAAGGTCTTAGTTGCAAATAATATTTTAGTCGAGCTACAGGACAAATTGAGGAACCACATAATTCATTAGGCCTTATCCAATAACCTTTGCCAAGCCGATCAGTTTTAGATTTACCAATAAAAAGTCGTAAGAAGTAATCATGAAGAAAAAAACATCTTGAAATCTGAGCCCAAGCAATTCTAATAATCGCAATGCCGCAAAAAAGGCCAAAGAAAGTACATACCTGAACAATAGGGATTCAAAAGGAGAAAAACACGCAAAGGTTGTTGCAAAATGAAAGCATTCCAACAGCTGAGGGGTAATAGTTTGTCTAGAATCCATATTAAAATTACTTTTCTTGTAACCTTTTAAAGCCTGTCGCACTGAAAAGAAACTCAAAAAGAAAGACAAATTCCGCAGTTTTAGATAAAGGATATGCCCGAAATTGTTTTATGTGTCCAGGAATATTCATTTTTCAGAAAATTGTCAAGAAAAAACAATACTACATTTTCAGAGAATGCATCTCGACTTTCCAGAATAGAATCCAGAAAAGACAGCCAGCTGAAAAATTACACTTAAAGGAGATCCCACAAATGAGGAGGACAATCCACCCCGACTGGGTCCGCTTTCAGAAATAATTGGAAGAATTCTGTCATCTGAAAGCGAGACAAAGATTCCACCAGAACGTTACTTTTACCTGCAACATGTTTTGCTTTTAGCCAAATATTCAAACTAAGACACTTGTAAATTAAATATCTCATTAACCCAATAACAAGCAGGGACTTAAAAGACAATCGACAGCATACATAACGCCCTTATTATCCGTTCTAATAAAAATGCGCCTATTATGAAAAGAAGACCCCCATAATTCTCCTGCAACTAAGACAGGATACAGTTCAAGCAGAACTATTTTTTTTAAATAACCTTTTAATCTCCAGTTTGAAGTCCAAAGTTTAGCACACCAATGCAAATGGCTGCAAAGCCAACAGAGCCAGCAGCATCAGTAAAAAGCTGCATATCCGCATCCAAAACAAAATCCTGTTGCCATACCGCCCTCGCACTAAAGTGATCCAAAGATTTATACCACACCAACATGTCTTCTCGAATGTCATGGGACACCCTAATATGTGAGAACGGTGATTTTACCTCAGAAATAGCCATATAAAGTCTTCGAGAAAAAATCCTCCCTATAGGCAAAAAGCCAATAGACCCAGAAGAGATTGAATTTCTGACAGGGTCACTTTCTTTTTTCGAACCACAGAAATAAGTAAATCTTTGATCTGCAATATTTTTTAATTTGGGAGCCTGAATTCCATATTCAAAGTATCTATAGTGATACCCAGAAATTCCAGGCAACATGAGGAAAAAACATTTTTTTCAAGTGCAAGCGGAATTCCAAAGCTATCACATGTGTTATTAAAAGAATTCAATAATTGTCTGCAGTCAACCGTCCCAGCTGGACCTAAAAACAGGAAATTATCAAGGTAATGAATCAATAAACTAGAACTTGACATCCGAGAAGTTACCCATTCCAGGAAGGTAGAAAATGCCTCAAAATAAAAACAGAAGATAGAACAACCCATCGGGAGGCATTTTTCAAAATAAAAGCAATCCTCAAAGAAAATATCTAAAGAATTAAAACTGCTAGGGTGTACCGGTAACAAGCGAAATGCAGACTTGATGTCAGCCTTTGCCAAAAGCGCCCCTGGACCCAACTTCCAGAGCATGCCTAATGCAGCCTCAAAAGAAGCGTAACGCACAGAAACAAGTTCTGAACAAATCTGATCATTCAGGGAAGTACCTTTAGGAAAGGACAGATGGCGAATTAACCTATATTCATTGGGTTCTTTTTTAGGGATTATACCTAATGGAGAGACTCTAAAATTGCAAAAAGGCGGGAAAGAAAACAGACCAGACAGCCTATCTGCCTGTAATTCTTTAAACAATTTTTTTTGGACAATATTATGCAAACCGTTTGCAGATTTTAGATTGGGCACTATATACAACCTATACCTTGGAAAGACAGTAAAACAAAACCATCCTGAAAACCACTGAACAGCAGGCACGCCATCCATTTGTTGGGATAAGTTTGCAACCACAGTCGCATTGTGGCCAGGTTCATTGAAGACTTTGCTTTAAAAAATACTTCCCTACCTGGTTGTTGGTTAGCATTGGCCATTTTTTAAAAAACATTTTGTAATGGGGTGTGCTCCGGAACAAAAGGCACACTCATGTCGGTATTTGCACGTAGCAGGCCATTTCCATACGGCTTCATTGAAGGAGAAACATATTCTTTTCTTGTAAGGGGTATTAGCAACGTGGGTGGTAGGTTGTTGTTTAACAAAGGATGACCTTTGTGGCAAAAAAAGATTGAGCCATAAACCCACATCTTTAGTACCCCACTGCAACGAGGGGTGAACCGCCAATTTCTGCCTGAAAGATTTGTCATAAACAAACCTAGAAATTCCACCAAGATTTTTATATGCTTCCAGGATAATATCAAAGTGATGAAAAAGTCCAGAACTGCTACCCGGATATTTTTCACACATTACACTAGAAAAAATGCAAAAAGCCTGAAGCCAATTGTTAAAAGAACGAGCCACCGGCCTCCTACGATCCTCTTCCGATTCTTCATCTTTTTTATCAGATTTACCAATAAATTCCTTTTAACACGGAAGCAGAGAAAGGACATCTACAAAATCACCTTGCCTTTTTTTTTCTTTAACACCACCAGAGAGGTAAAATCCAAGTGGCGAAATAAAACACGGTAAACATTCCTATTCCCAAGACTCAGGTTTCCTAGGTTTTGGAATTACCGATACTGTGGCAATATTATCAATAATACGGCCGTCATTAGCAAAAGAACCACTAGATGGAGACCAAACAAAAACCTCAGTATCAGCAATATTTCAGGTAGAACCAACAAGATTACCAACACTAGCCTCTTTAGAAAAATCCTGAACTAACTTAACTAAACTGGCAGTTACATCAGTTAGTAAAGGCAACTCACCTGCCTCAGTTGTTCCTGTGGCAACAGCTCTATGAGGCGCTGGTGCTGTAGAACTGACTACTGGGATGGTCCGGGTATCCACCACCGAGGCTAAAGCTCCAGCACAAAGATCTTCTTCTGAAGTGGCTGCTGCCACCGCCGCTGCCACCTCCACTGTTGTTGGCTCAGCCCTCAATCGATCCTCTTCCCTGCAGAATGTAGGCATATGTGGAAGTGAGGCAATCTTCTTTTGAACATGGCACCGACCAGTCACATGCCCATTGAGTTGGCCGGCTGTTACCATGCCCCCCGCCTTAGTGGGCCTAAGTGGTGAACTGAGCCCAGCGCTGCGTGTGGCAGTCGTTCTGGGTGGTGAAGGGGAGTATCTTTCCCTCCCAAAGCACTGCCTCTTCCCCAGTCTCCCGCCTCTTGCTCCACCTCCTCCTGTGGCCAAAACATGGAGACAGTTTTCTCCCCAACACAGACCGGGACTTCCACGGTATCCAACTGCTCCATGTTGACGAAAGCAATGGCTTGACCTGACATCCCAGGTAGGTCCAGGCAGCTCCATAGCCACTCTTCTCTTTCTTCATCTGCCTGCTCGATCATCTGCTGGAGTAGCGTCTTCATCTGTGTGCCTGGAGAGGGGACTCTGTTTGCTCAGTGTAGGTTGAGCACCACAGAGATGCCTCCCAGGTGTCTGCTTCCCCTATGATCAGAACCTCCCTTTTATAGCCTTATCCTCTCTCTTAGTCCTCTTCTGATTGGCCAATTTGCCTTCCAGGTATGCCCAGGTGTATTGAGGGGCTTAAAGTTCCCATTTTCTAGAAACTTCCTCATTATATTAATATATAACGGGGGGCTTGATACTTTTAACTGTTTTTCTTCACCTCATACCAAATGCTGACCTTCTAGAAGTTTCTCCACTGTATATATATATATATATATATATATATATACATACATACATATATATATATATACATACATACATACACACACACAGCAATATACTTAAAACCTTCCCCCTGCCACAGTCCCATAAGAAAAGGCAGGCCCCATATTAAATTCCCCTTTTCCTAATCTCTCTGCCTCCACTTCCTCTTCCTCCCTTCCCTCTCTCCCCCCTATTTCTCTTTGCTCCCCTCTTTCTCCCTCTCATCCTGACTGCTGCACTTTACTAGCTGTGTTGGGTATTATCTAAGCCAGCCATACAAAATTTGGCCAAGTCAGCAGAGAGTGGGTGAATTTCAGTCCATGTATGACTGTCTCTGCTTGATAGAATTGGGTCTAACGATCAAGTATTGTTGAATGAGGATGTTGGAAAACCTCTCTCTATAAATGGCTGCAGCCACTGATCCATGTATTCTGAGAGTAGGGAAGTCCGTAATGTCAGAATACAATGGCACAGCAAAGATTCCTCCATCTACCTTGCTTGTGTGGATAGGGGAATCTGTTCATTTTTGTTTTGTTTTTTTCAGTTCTACTATGTAACCAGCGAGAGCTACCTAAAGCCAAAAACCAAACCCAATTTGGCAAACTACACAATCTGCACTCTCTTTTCTCTGCCAAGAAGGCCAAGTTATGATCATACACACAGACCCACTGCTTTCACAAAATGCCCCTGCCAAGGCAGTATGTTGACACAGTGCCCTGCCCCATGTACCACACTACATCATATATTTCCATGTTGCAGAAGCGGTGAACCAGGATCCACAACATAATTTGTTATTATATGTGAATGGGGGACTATGTTATGATGGGAAGGGCTCCAATATGAAGGGGGCATTCTGATAGGATGGCGATGTAATGGGGGGACTGTGATGTAAAGGTGGCTGACTGTGAAGTGATATGTAGAATCTGGTGTGAAGGATGAACTCCCTCATGTGGCACCAAAGAATGGGTGACATCATCATCATCCAGTACAGATGTCACTGTCCTTCATCCTAAAAAATACAGTTCAGGACTGGGTTGTCTCGAGATTTTGCATACATTTAAAGGGTACCATGAATAATAAAAAAAAGGTTGAGAAACACTGGCTTAATACATGTCACATAGAGATGTAGGAAACTAAGAAAGGAGAGGATAAAAGAATAGTGTGTTGACAGTATGCCCCCCTGACTTTTTTACTGCACCCCCAGATTAGACAGGCTAGATCTGGCTCTGATCTGACTGCTCTTTCAGTACCCTAAGGTATTGTAATACAAGAATGTTTTTAAAATGTTGAATAGTGTAGGGAATTTTTTCATTTTGTTTGTTACACTTTTTGCGGTCTGTGTGCCATTTAAGAGATTTCCATTCACTTGCTGTTTCAGAGACAACTGCACATTTTTGGATTTCCCGTCATTTATTGTCATAGTGACAATAGTTACTGAGACAGAGTCGTTGTATCTCTACAAGTGTGACACAGACAGCAATTAAAGCCTGATAGCTGTTCTAATTCTTCCCCACTCTATCCAAATCTAATCTTTTGGCTTTAACAGCCAAACAAGCTACTGATCAGGCCTGTGCTTTCAATTTACACTGGAATAAATACCATTGTAGGTCCATTTCACTTCTGGTTTGTTCACTTTGTTGCCAGTCAAACCCTGATGAAGGGGGCATTTAAACCCCCAAAACGTATTGGCTGCTTCTTGAAATATACCAGCATCCTTATATAAGACTGAGATTAAAGAAGATGAATCTCCCTAATGGGAGCACAGACAGCTGTGAAAAACTTTGCAGGTGATCTAATCCCTCTCCACGTTATCTAAAACTTTTAAAAAAAGTTTTAAATTAGATCAGATTTAAGAAAGGAAGTAGGACTTTTGAGGCAGTACAGTTACACAAAAATCTTTTCATTAAAACTACAGTATATGACTCTTACAAATTTACACAACAATATAAAAATTCATAAAAGCAATATAATAAAAACAATATAATAATGCAATAACCCTTTTGATTGATCATGCCAAATCAATCTTCAGTTTATAAAGCATAATAATGAAGGTATATATTTTTAGTGTTACATGACTGTACATAGTATTGACTAGGCAGCGGTGAGGCTTGCACGGCGGGTATATATATCACCATTGGGTAAAAGTTGAGCTTATTGTGGCAATCTATTAGATTACAAATGTTCCATCACCTTTGGGCATAACCATTACCCTTATTTTGAAAGCACTCGATAAACAGATTCTATGGTTACTCTATGTAGATCGCCGCGCAAATAGGTATTTACCGCAGTCTGTTCATTGGTCTGGTTGCCACGTTCTTTTTGGGGGCTGTGGTTCTGCTTCCAACTCTCCCTTTGTGTGGGCTGTAGTGACAGAAGAGTTTTCATCTCTCATCTTCCTGTTTTGATCCTATATTCTCTTGATGATGCGGAAATTGGTTTTCTGAGAAACGCGTTGAGTCTAAGGCTGCCTAGTCATTATCATCTACATATGTCATATAACTGGAAAAAAATATCTTGTAATTTTATGCTATACAAACTGAAGATTGATTAGGCATGATTGAACAAAAGGGATGCCGTATTATTATATTGTTTTTACTATATTTCTTTTATTGATGTTTGTATAAAGAGTGGTATAGTTTTACTGAAAAAGTTTCTGTGTAAATGAAGTGCCTCAAAAGTCCACCTTCCTTTCCTATACTTTACCTAATCTAATTTGTTTTAGTTTTAAATACTGTAGATTGGGGAGAGATTAGAATATCTGTCAGGTTTTCCATTGCTGTCTGTGCCCCCGTTAGTGAGATTCATCCTCTCTATTTGTTCTGTTTATCATTATCACTGAAAGTGAAAACATTTAAAATTAGTTTTAACCACTTTTTTTCACCACAACAGGAATAGAAGGGACATTTTCCAATAGGGACACCAGAAAGAAAGAAAATCCCACATTTTGGGTTGTCACCAGAGTGGAATAGAGGTTAAATCTTCAATTGGAAACATTAGTTCTTGGTGACCCTGGTGACAAACAGGGATTCCTTCACATTAGAGGGATTTCTTCTCACTTCCTCTTTCAGCTATAGGATATGAAGTAAAGGAAATTCTCCCCAATGAAACACAGATGACCAAAAAAAATTATTTTGGTTATAACCCTCTTATTCTAGCTAAAAAGAAGGGATTTGTCCTTAGATCTGATTTAAGAAACTGAAGATAAGGATTAATGCTTGCTGGACTCGAAAGTTTTCTTGCTCTTCTTTTACAGGGTGACTTTTAGAAGAAAAAAATTAAAAAATTGTAAGAAATGCATTAAAAAGTATTGTATTTAAAAATACTTTTAAATGGGGGGCGCTTTCCTCTCTTTGGATGCTAACAAGGCTTTCAATAGCGTGGAGTGGTCATACCTGTGGTTGACCTTGAAACGCTTTAGTTTTGGAAGAGTAATGTATCTCTTGGGTCAAGCTGCTCTACCACGCACCTGTGGCCCCCATTTGAAAGGGGGGCCAGACCTCCCCAACCTTCAGCCTGGGTAGTGGTATTTTGCAGGGGTGTCGCCTTTTTCCCCTGCTCTTTGCCCTTGCCATTGAGTCACTGGCAGTGATGATCCATTGTAATGACCAGTTTGCCAGTTTTATGTATGGTGAAATCCATGAGAAACTAACCCTCTATGCTGACAATATGCTTCTAGATGACACAGACACCTCCCTTACAGAGTTTATGTCTACGATATCCTCCTTTGGAGCATACTCTGGCCTGACCATGAATTGGACGAAGTCTGTGCTCATGCCATTAACTTTTTTTTTAGTAAGGCTCCACTCATGCTATATGATGCATTAATACAACTTATTTTTTAACGCACTGCACCACAATTCAGAATATATGCATTGTGGTGCACTGCAGTATGGTTGCATTGCTTTCTACTATAATAGTGCCCTGGAGTTCACGTGCATTGTAGTAATGTGTGATAAACTGTTTGTCTTAAATAACATCACTGCAGCTCAAAACTGTGAATAGGTCCTCATTTGTAACTGATACATAGTCAAAGGAGATAATATGGTTAGCACTTCTGCCTGACAGTACTAGGGTCGTTGGTTCGAATCCCAGCCATGGCACCACCTGCCAGGAGTTTGCATGTTCTCCCTGTGCCTGCGTGGGTTTCCTCCAGGTACTCAGGTTTCCTCCCACACTCCAAAGACATGCTGGTAGGTTACTTGGATCCTGTCTAAATTGCCCTAATATGAGTATGTGAGAATGTAAGTTAGAGTCCCTTAGATTGTACATCCCTTGAGGGTTAGGGACTGATGTGAATGTACAATATATATGTAAAGCGCTGCATAAATTGACGGCGCTATATAAGTACCTGAAACAAATAAAAAATAAAAAAGGAGATGGTTCACCAAGCACATTTCTAGCTCAGCAATGTTTAACACATAATCCATATGCTACTGGCAATCTTTGAAGCGCAGGCAAAATTATGTTTATATCTGCAAATCCAGAATCTTACTGATCATTGATCATATTGAACATAAAGGTTTGATCACTTTACTTGTATGATTTAATACTTGTATGATTCAATATGTGACCTAATAATGGGGCGAAGACTTCTTGAATTTACATTCCAACATGGGGGTTTGGCCATGATTGGCATGTGAGCAGACACCTCCCGCTGTTTTTCCTACATTGATCCTTCCCTGTAGGATCCTCAGTAGCTTTAAGGGCACCATTAGAATCCTTCAGATCTCAGGATTCCTCCGGTACCAATCTTATCCCCTGCCTCTATAATGACCAGAGAGGGCCGGGAAGAAACGGCTACCTCCAAATACCAAGATGGCGTCTGTCCGATGCAACCTCAGCGTACACCCCACGGCCCAGACCAATCTAAGGACACTGTTACATGCCAACATATACTTTTACTCAAAGAACAAAAAGCCTGAGTTACATGAGTTTATTCTGGTTATGTTCCTTTCAGTAATGTTGTCTGTGAAAGTTCTCATCTATCCAAATGATAATATATCTAGTACTAGTTAGTCACACTCAACTGGAATTGTTCTGTAGTTTTGAAGATGTTTTATATCTAAGCCACTTCTTCAGTTGTCAGGAAAAAACTCCAGTCAAGTTAACAAGGCCATCAAAACAAAGCTGGATTACTCTGGTTTAATTATCAAACAAATGGCCTTAACAGATTTCTATCACTATTATGGGATTTGACTGTGGAAATTAGCAGAAACTTTCAGTCTTCATGCTCAGAGCTGAAAGGGTAGATGCAGGTGCGGACTGACCATTTGGGAACTCGGGCACTGTCCGAGGGCCCGGGGTCAGTAGGGGGCCCCATGAGATGTCCCTGGTACCTTTTTCATAGGCTTTTTTGAGTTTGGGCAAGGACACAAGGGCCCCATGGTCCCCTATTGCCCGGGGCCCCCATGAGTTGTCAGTCTGCCCCTGGGTAGATGCTTTTGGAATCAGGTTTGAGTGGCAATCAAGAAAGGTCAGGTGTGATCAAAGACATTTCTAGTAAGACTACTTCTTTATAACCAAGGGACATGGAGTATTAAAGGAAGACTGATGCCAAAAAACAAATGCTGAATTCAGATGTGAGAAACCTATGTTCTCTGATTGGACACACCAAGGTTCAGGTTGCAAAAAGAAATTAGAATAAGTATTTATTTAATTTCCTAAGCTGCTAAGGAAAGTAGCTACAACCATTCAAGGTACTGGAACCCTTAAAGTGTTATTAAAGCCAATTGTTAATGAGATGCTGATAACAGGACTTACATCGTCTGTGCTTGATTTTCATGCTTTCCACCTTCATGTATGTGGGTGCCTGGTGGGACCTATGAAATCCCAATGGAGTTACCACTTTGTTCGCCCTCCCATTTTGGCTGTGTATTTTTTGTGTTGCCTGTGTGAGCATGCTGGGAGAGACTTCACTTAAGCCTGAAGTAAAGACTCCAGTGGGACTCTATAGCTCTTGACAGGCACAGGGGGCACCTACATATCTACAGTCAGACGGCCTGGCCAGGGAGCATCATGAACAGCCAGCAAGGAGGGGCAGAAGTAAACAAAAAAAAAAAAAATAAGAAGAGCATGCATGCCCTGTTATCAGCATGTAATTTTGCAAAAAGATGACTTGAATATCACTTTAAATGTATTTTAAGTAGGGTCTGCTACTAGTTCTGTATAGGGCTTTTTGGTCATTTACATGTAAGGATTTCTAATTTCAATTATCATTTGTCTACAGCAGTCTTTTTTAAACTTTTCAACACATAGGACCTTTCCGGTCTCAGGGAACCATTGGCTAAAAATGACTATATCCTACAACTCATGATACATTAATGTGATAGTCAGTGAGAAGAATGTTCCTTACACTTGTGGTGATTGGGAAGAATCACCCTCCTACAGATAGCCAAAAAGATCAATGGTGTCAGTGGGAACCTATCTGAGAGGCATAAATTGCACATCACTCAAGAACCCCTAGCTATCTCTGGAGGAATCCTAGGGGTTTCATGGAACCCTGGTTGAGAAACTCTGGTCTACTGGTTACTTTTGTAAGTAACAAGGAATTGTAAAGGATTTCCTTGACAAGTCAATGTACTTGCTAATTATCAGTGGCATGTTGTTAATTATGTGTGTATTCATTAGTCCTGAGATTAGTGGTGAGATTATTTGGTAATTACTGAAGTTCTGTTGTGGATGAGAGGGGTTTTTTCTATAGTTTGTTAGGAGGAAAAATTTGGATTTTTTTTAGTGTAAAACTTTGAAAAAGTTTGAAAATAAAATCTAATGTCATAAACGTCTTTTGATCCACCTAATTTTAAGCAATGCAATAAATATTTTCTTCAACTTCACTAGATTTTCTGTTCCTGTTCAAGCTATTATCAGACACTTTGTTGCAGTATTCCTGTCTTGATTTTTGACATTCTGCTAGATATAGAATCCACAAATCATGACAATGCTGCTTTAGACATTCTGGACAGTCATAAAGTATAACCCTGACAAGTCAGACTTTCCATTAGCTCTTTTCACAGAGATGTGCTGCAGATAAGAAAAGCTCAACAACACTGGTAAATTCTCTGGATGGGCATGGTGCAGTCACTTGGCTATCATCAATATAAACCATCACTATCCTTAGAGAAGAACCTTTCCCTAATCACAAAATAATACCTAGAATTCTGAAGTTTCAATGGTTGTCGCACAGCTTTAACAGTTAAAGTGGGACTCCAGCCAAAATGTTTTTTTTTTGTTTTGTATAGAGTGTGTCATGTTTTACCATTTGCTACAGAAATAGGAAAAACGCCAAAATAGTAAAGTTATTAATGGAATAAAAGTAAATTTTCCATAGTGTTGGTTACTGTCAAAGGTGGGATTTCCTCTCACTATGGTAAGATTCCACTCACCTCTTGTCATATCTATGAAAAATAAAAAGAATTGTCCCTGATAAGCACACAGACAGCAGTCTCCCAGGCACTATGCATGGATAAAAAAAAATTATGCTGGGGTTTTATTTCAACAGCTACTCGCCAGTCATATACTAGTTGTATCAACAGATATGTCCAATTAAACAGCAAGGGAAAATCAGCTGCACTTGCATTGCTAACCACATATTTTGTCCCCATTGTTAAAGCAAAATTATGTTTAGCATCAAATTCTAAAGGGAGTTAAAACCCACATTACAACTTTAGGAAATATTTTCTTACTTCTTAAATTCCCCAAGATAACTGTGCTTATAATAACAACATCTGCAGGCCACTGAAGTCAGCAACATCATAGAAACATTTTGTGGCTGATAGCAGGCATCCACCACTGATGTCTCAAGGGAATCGCATGCTTGCCCATTGAAGAGATCCAACTCTTTCCATAACGTCAGTGTTGCTAAAGTACTGTTCTCAAGATGATCTCACAGATTCTAGCATTGAAGGATGCCAAGCACAAGCTACACATTTGCTCTTCAGTGTGCTGCAAAAGATATTTTAAAGAAAGCCTCTATATCACTTTTTGGTGGAATTGACCACAATGTACACTCATCACCCACTTTATTAGGTACACCTTGCTAGTACCAGGTTGGACCGTCTATCGCCTTCAGATTTACCTTAATTCTTCATGGCATAGATTCAAGGTGTTGGAAACATTCCTCAGAGATTTTGGTCCATATTGATATATGTTACTGTTGCTTTTCTATCATCTGGAATTAGTCTGCCCATTCTCCTCTGACCTCTGACATCAACAAGGCATTTTCATCCAGACAACTGCTCACGAGATATTTTCTCTTTTTCAGACCATTCTCTGTAAACCCTAGAGATGGTTGTGCGTGAAAATCAAAGTAGATCAGCAGGTTTTGAAATACTTTGACCAGCCTGTCTGGCACCAACAACCATGCCACATTCAAAGTCACTTGAGTCCCCTTTCTTTCCCATTCCGATGCTCAGTTTGAAGTTCAGCAAGTCATCTTCACCACATCTGCCATGTGATTGGCTGATTAGCAGTTTGTGTTACCAAGCAATTGAACATGTATACCTAATAAAGTGGCCAGTGACTGTCTATTTATTATCTTGCTTAGACAGAAAAACCTTGCTCACCCTTGATCGTGTTTACAATTTTTGCTAAGAGTTCAGCTTCTTTGACTTTGAAGCTAAGACACACCAATTCATCCCCATGTCCAATGGCCAGTGATACACTCAATGGACAGGAGAATAGTAGTTTGTGCTTATCTGCAGAGTGTGAGGCTTTCCCCTAAAATCAGGGTTAAAATAAACCCCTAGTAATAAATCCAGGTATAAAGAAGTACAGATGAAAGGTTTTTCATTTACTATCATTTATTATTTGTTGTGGTGGTTTATGTAAGGATATATTATTTATAAAGGGCGTGTCCCTTTCCCTTAGATGAAATATTACAGTGCCTCCAGCCGTTAAAATACGGCAAATATTTAGTAAACCAATAATTTGGACACCTTGATAATTTGATCACCACTTATTATTATACCTTGAATTCTTTTAGCCAATATGATTTCGTACCATACACACAAAATTTGCCTTATAATAGATAAATATAAAATTTTATTTATGTACAAAAATTATATATATATTAACACAAAACACAGAAGACTGGTGATAAATGAATATTGGTACACACAATCAAAAATATATCTACCAATGTAAGACACAATAATAAGGTCTCTAACTAATTACATCAATCACAATTTTAAATGATATGATATTTATTAAATTTATTAATAATTAATAATTTTGAATATCTCAAAGGTTATATTCTTACACGCCGTGGCCATAGGCTTGCAAGAAGTAAGCCCTTGATATATGATACTCTGGTTATTAATATTCAATAGATTATGAAATATGGAAAAATTTATAATATGGCAATAAACAATTTTTTTAACAGTAACACAGTATCTGACTACATATATCTAACTATCCAATATTGTTGTAATACACTACGGTAATTTTATGAGTCTACACAACAGAGAAAGTAATTAATACAAAATCAAATAAACATCTCACCACACCCGGACGTCAGACTAGGCAACTCTCCCGTGGATTTAGCTGGCAGTGGAACGCCTTTAGACTGATATATAGGCAAGTGAAAGATTCAATAGGGGAGAATGTAGGAAGTTATAAGTTTAGAGGTTTAAAGTTTTAGGAAGTTTGAAAAGATGGAAGAGTAGTTATTTCAGCAGAGATCTTCTTCAGATGTCAGGTCTTTCCATGAGGTCTTTATGAGGGTTCTTTTTTTTTCATGAGGTTTTTTTTCATGTTAAAGCACATGGGCTTTTTATATCCACTAGTCCATTGTTCTAAGATACCTTCCCACCAGGCTTCCTGATTGGCTAGTTGAGAAATGTGTGTACATAAGCTATTTCTCACCTGCCCGCCAGGTGGCGGTCATGTATCACAGAACAATGTGAGTATTTGAGATGACTCATATCTTGGGTGGAATCTTCAGGTAATTTCAGGAATAAAATATACGGCTCTTTCCAGATATAGCAGTGATCATACCTATATTATTCTAAATAGGGACCATGGAATATAGGTGTATATTCAGTTATTCCTATTTGAAATACCATCCTGTTTGTTTCCTGATAAGACATGTAACTAATGCTAGTTTATAATACATCTTACTTCCCATCATCTCAATACTCAAGTTAGTGATATATATAGTTCCCATTGCTGAGTATTTAATGGTGTTTTAAAGTCTATGACATCTTATTTATAATCTGTTTCTGTAGTACATTTCTGTAATGATATACAGTGAACTTTTAGACTTAAATGTCCTGAATTTCACCTCTTGGTTTCAGCATCAACATTTCCTCTGTGTAGAAAAAAAAAAATTCTCTGTTTGCCTAGCCCTTGTATTGGACTCATGGTAAACAATTGTTAATGCTTTCACCCTTGGTGAACAATAGTAGATGGTAATAGTTTCAGAGGTTTGTTGGTTCATCACACTCTACAGGTTTTGGTTAAGCTTTCAAACAGTTGAGTTCCCGTCTCATTATTGTTGAAATGTTTACAAGTCAGAGTCCTATGTGTTTGACTTTCTGTAGGTGCAATCTTCTCACTTCCATATACAAATAGTCCTTGTTGACAGTTTAAACAGTCCCATTGTCTTGGAAAAGTCTTAATTCCCCGTTCTCTTCAGTTCTTTAACTAGAATTCTTGAAGGTTCAACCAAGACAAAATTAACTCTTAACATACGGTTCTGCTGAGCTGTTTGCTATATAACATTATGTCTTGAGAAAAGTCATATTCTTGAGACATGATTCAAAAGCCCACAACAAAATCCCCCTTTGTTTTTGGGGTATAGGCACGCGTAGAGGGGTGTCTGTATCGAAAAACATGAGTGAGGCTTTTGGCTAGAGTGATTGTTCGTCTTCTCCGGTGAAGGGAATGAAATAATCGGCGTCTTTAGATGGACACTTCCGATGACGATCCTGGTCTTGTGATGAGGCCGGCCTGGCCTGACACATCCACCTTGGGGTCCATGGGTCCTCCGCACGACAGGTCTCTTAGACGGTCTCCTAGGCGGGTCTTTTCCTCTGGACTGGCCCTTGGTGGCCTGGGACATCAGGTTATCGTCTCCGGATCGATCTCTGGCATCTGGTCTTTCCCACAGGACATTATAGCTTCCTTCTAGGGTCCGGTCATTGACACCTCCGATCGCCGGTCTGGTCATAGTCTGGGCCTTCCTTTCTAAATTATTAAAATGAACAGTTTGAGTAATGGATATACATAAAATTATGTTACTGGAACCTGTAAGGCAAAAGATGAATTATATGTTTAAAGGAAATTTAATAATGATCTCAATATCTCCAGATAGGAATTGGTGGGTTCAGTCTTCCAACAACTGCAATTGAGACTTCGGATGGCAAGCACGTAATTGATTGATGTGCACCCATCTATCACTGATTTCACCATACCGGGTAACCTGCAATTTATATGCGACCGGAGAGATTTTATCAATGATAGAGAACGGACCTTTCCAAGATGGAAGGAATTTCCGTTCCTTGATCTGGTCTCTTGCAAAGTTGTATAGATAGACCTTGTCACCAATCTCATATTCCTTCTTGGAGGTTTTGAGATCATAGTATGTCTTAGCACTAGTTGCAGCTCTTTCCAAATTTCGCTGGGCAAAGGCAAAAGCATATTGCAGATGTTTACGTAAATCCTCTATGTACTGGTGTGTGGTGGTAGCATTGATCAAATTTTGATCTGTAGTGCGATACAATAAGTGCTGGGGCAGTACCATCCGTCTACCTGTCATCAGTTCAAAAGATGACATTTTTGTAACTGTATTCGGAGTAGCCCTCAACGCCATCAGGACCAGCGGGAGCTTGACATCCCAATCTTTGCCTGTTTCCTTAACAAATTTCTTAAGGACATTAACGATGGTCTGATTGTATCGTTCTACACCACCACTAGAGGCTGGCCGATAGGCGATATGCAATTTCCTTTTAACCCCCAAAATTTTCCACAATTTGGCCATCACTTCGCTAGTGAAGTGCGATCCTCTATCAGACTCTATCCTCTGAGGTAAACCAAAACGTGAAAATACATGATTTATTAACAATGCAGCACATGTCTCGGAGCTGTTATTTGGTGCTGGTATACATTCGACATACTTGGTGAATAAACATGTAACTGTTAACATATACCGATTTCCTCGTGAAGATTTTGTTACTGGCCCAATAAAATCCATCTGAAGGTCTGACCAAGGCATACATATCCCCCTCTTCTGGAGAGGTGCTCTGTGATTTGGCTTGGTAGGTTGAAATTGGGGACATATTAGGCAACCTTGGCAGTACTCCTTCACATCACGTAACATATGAGGCCAGTAGGCATAATCCCGCAGGATCTCATACGTGATCTTCTCTCCACGATGACCGGAAGTGGGAGCATCATGGGCATGCTGTAGCATCAAACCTCTAAATTTAAGTGGGACGACCCATTGTTGTACGCCACCCTTTGAGGTTCGTATCAACAATCCCTGGTATAAAGAGAATTGGGATTTGGATTTCATTAAGATACGTAAATCCTCCTTCCCACTACATACTTCCTTATTTATGGGATTTTGGTTGGGATCTTCTATATGACTATAAAACAAGCCAATTATTGGGTCTTCTTTTTGGGCAGTAATTAAATCCTCACTAGGAGAATCGTGACTCCACTGTATTGCATTTGGATCACCAGCTGTTCTGGCCTGTTGCCTGGTGACAGCTTCAACCTGTACGGTACCTAGAAATTGATCAATGTCTAACAATTCACCGGTGATTGCCCCTTCCTTGGCTAGAGAATCGGCCAGATCGTTCCCTTCTTTCTCGGCACCTAGAACCTTGGAGTGGCCTTTGGTCTTCTTGAAGTGCAGAGTGAGATCATTGGACCTTACCAGTTCATCAATGTGACAAAAGAGCTTACCATGTTTCACGGGCTTGTGATTACTCTTGTTCATGTTGTTTCGCTTCCACCTAGGAAAATACTCCACAAAACTATTCCTGACATAATTGGAATCGGTTATGATGGCACACTCTTTAATGTTGAACTCTATAGCCATCTCAACTGCTCTAAGGATTGCAGTAAGTTCAGCAACCTGACTGCTTTTTGGTCCAAGTTTGTATCCCACAGAAATTGGGGTGACACCTTGGGTCCAAACGATTCCAATACCTGCCACTAGTTGGAGCTGTTCCCCATCCTTGTGATGAAAAGCACAACCATCCACATATACACACGGCAGCTGTTTACAGTATTCTTCATCATAAACCTTGTAGGGAGAGAACAGTTGTTCTTCCAGAAAGTCAGTGTCCGGGCCCTCCATAGCAGGCGTAGTTGCGGAACAATCATGGAGCTCGGCTAGGCCCTGGGCTACTGGACTTTCCTTGTTCTGTTTGTACCGAATTTCAAGAGGCCACCCTTGCAAAGACAAAGTCCAAGCAGTGATGCGGCTATTAGACACATTTCCTCCCTTGATACGTTCACTCTTTAAATACTGTAAAGGCTGGTGTGCCGTTTCAACAATGATTCTCTCTCCCTGAATGTAACTGCGGAAATTCTGTAATGCCCACACGGTGGACAATAGAGCTTTTTCACAGTCACTGAACTTTACTTCAACCGGGGACAAAGTTTTACTGGCATAGGCAATCACCTTACTGACATCATCACGTTTCTGGTAAAGAACAGAACTCATACTTACCTGCGTAAACCCTGTCTCTAGATAGAAATTTTTACCCCCTTCGGGATATCCGAGACACGGCGCTTGTGTGAGACGTTCCTTTAATTCCTTCATGGCGTCCTCCTGTTTCTTACCCCACGACCATTCGACATCCTTCTTCAGTAGGTGAAGCAGTGGCTTGCTTATCTCGGCGTAATTGTCAATAAACTTACGCGAGTAGTTTACCATACCTAGGAATGATCTCAATTCTTTAAGGTTAGTAGGGACTTTACAGTTCAGAACCGCCTCAACTTTCTTCTTTTGTGGGTTCAAACCTTCAGCAGTAACTTCATGGCCTAGGAAGTTTACCTTCGTGCGACACCACTGGGCTTTTTGTAAGGACAGTTTTACTCCTGCTGCTTTTAATTGGCCCAGGACATGCCGAAGTTCTGTAATGTGTTTGGCCATATCAGTACTTTTGATCAGGATATCGTCCACATATGCCAACGTCCCCCTTTCGAAGGCGTCTGGCATGGCCTTGTGCATGAACACAGCAAATTCATGTCCGGAATTTATGAATCCGAAAGGCATTCTCACCCAACAATATTGTCGATTCCCAAAACTGAAGGCCAGTTTGTATTGGTCTTCCTCACTCACTTTTATGGTCCAATACCCCTGTGCACAATCCAAGGCTGTAAAAACCTGGGATCCTTGGAGCTGGGCGAGACATTGGTCTATGTATGGGACAGGCCATCCTGACATGTACACACGTTTGTTTAGCTGACGGAGGTCAGCGCACAAACGCCATTGTCCATTGGGTTTTAAAATACCCAGGATCGGGTGGTTGTAGGAGCTGTGGATGGGCCGAATTATACCCCTTTCATGTAACTTCCTGATAATCTCAGCTAGAGATTCATAGGAAGCTAATGTTAACCTATACTGTCTTACGAATACTGGTGGGGCATCTGGATCTGTTTGGATCCTAGCGATGTGTAGGTCAGTAGTCCCACAATCGTAAGAATCCTTGGCAAAGATCTCTTGGAATTCAAGGAGAAGCTCTCGGAGCAATTGTCGGTCGAGATCACTGGCACACGCGTCGGCGAGGGCCACCATCTCTTCCACTAACTCCTTGAATCCAGGAAAGCTTTCCGGCTGACCTATCTCATATGCCTCTTCAAGTTTTGTGGTGAGGTCATTGGGTATGTGATGTGTGTGTGTGTTCTCCTGCCATCCAGGTTCTTTGGGGTACTCTTGTTCTTTGATTGGGTGATCAAAGACAATTGATGTCTCTTCGATTCAACAGGTGCCATCTTTAGAATCGAATGGATAAATGGACTCTATGGTGAAAATACCCTCTGGTAATGAATGGAATGTTTGTTCAATTAATTGTTCCTCCGACAAATATTCATCGGGGATGAGTCCAATCACCTGGTTAGTGACCCCAAAGGTGTAATATTCAGTCTCTACCGCTAGACCAATAAGGGTCTCTTTGGGTAAGACGATGTCCTGATTGGACAGATTATGTACGTAAATGTACATCGGGGATTGATGTGTGTTGACTAGGGGCGTGTGTGTAATGTTCAGTCCCTCCCCCTGCATTTTATGGGAGAGGCATACTAATGCATCTGACCCCTTCAGTCTATGTCCCTTTTTAACTTGGATGGGGAGTATGAAATTATTTATGCCCTTAGGAATTGTAATCTTTTGGGCTACCTGGACTTCAACAGCATAAGGCATCTGTTGCTGGGATTTTAAAGCTAAGTCCAGATTTTGGTATTTTTCGGGGTCCCCCTTTAGTCGACTCCATAAACAGTCATTAATTAGGTCGACTTGCATTGCAAAGCGATGTAATATATCGTTGCCAAAATAAATTTTAGTTTGGGAATTATCCAAGACTAGGAACACATGGGCGGCTGTTTTGTTTCCTACAGTGACGTTTAAGAGACACCTAGCCATTGAATTGTGATCATCAGAGTCATCAAGGGAGTCTGAAATCCAATGACGCTGAGGTGTGGAGAAACGGATCATTTCCATTTCGGTCAGGTGTTTTATCAACCCATGGCTTACAAAGCTGTGTTCCTGTCTCAAATCTAGTTTGGCATATTTTGACCTATTAAGACCATTTATCCGGATGGGGATAAACAAGTCGCTGTTAACCCTTTCAATACCTGTCAAGAATTGGGTGTGATCTCCCCCTTTTCTTGGTTTATCCTCCTGATGAAAAGATATCGTAAGGATGTCATCTTGGAGGGAAATATCTTTGATTTTATCTTGGGGAATTCTAAAAATGTGTTCCTCATCTCTTCTGATAGGGTTACAGTCATCAGGTTTGATAACCGTTACATCAGGAAGTTGGCTGTTCCTGAAATGGATTTCTAATGATCCAGGCCTTTCTTCCACCAGGTGGCAGTGTTGTCGGGAATGGGGAGTTTTAAGTTTCCCATATTTAATTGGGGTATTTACCTGTGACCACAGGACTTGGTTCACAC
The DNA here is from genome assembly GCF_062004578.1 of Staurois parvus. Classification (NCBI taxonomy): domain Eukaryota; kingdom Metazoa; phylum Chordata; class Amphibia; order Anura; family Ranidae; genus Staurois; species Staurois parvus. The sequence continues at coordinate 34,800,170 of NW_028318083.1, read as the reverse complement.
AATCAACTATGGTGTTCAGCCTTTTTAGGAAGTCCATCCCAATTATCATGTGGTGCTGTGATATGCTAGCAATGATGATGGGGTGTCTCAGTTCCTTATTACCCAGTTTCAGTTTAAGCCAGGCGGTACCCATGACTTGTAAAGGGTCTCCACCTACACCAATCAATGAGCTGTCAAAACTTTTAAGTCTTGGCTTGGTGGGCATGACATTCGCCACTTTGTCAAAATGCTCCTGTGACATGATGGTTGCTTGGGATCCAGTGTCTATTAAGCCGACAATCGAAAGATCACTGGCATCCTGCACCTGCACCGTGGCATAATATCTCCCATCAGATTCAGTCAGCTCACACATGAAATTAGTGTGGTTGAAGATCTGTGGGCCCTTCAATAACATGTGACTGGCTCTTATCTCACCGCATGTGGTGGACACATTACCCTTATCCTCCCTGGTGGGATTCTTGGACTGTCTCAAGACAGAAGCACAACTAGAAGTTGGTGCTCCGTCTGGCTTGTCAATCCCGACGACTTCCGATGCCGCGACTATATTAGGGGCAATAGATGGACACTGAAAAACAGGAGAATCATTAATAACCAACAACTGGTCCCCCTTTGCCTGAGAACTAGCTTCTCCATTAGTAGGCGTGTCAGGGACGGGGCACACATCTCCTGTCATTTGACTCAGTGTCCTCCCCTGTTGGTTTAAGGCTTGGTTGCCTGTTAATTCTGTGACCCTTGGTTGGTCACAGGAGCTGCTCCTAAAAAAGGATTGGATGGAAATTGAGTGACAAGCCTGTCCATTTGTTCAGCCATTTTGCTGACCTGTGCCTCTATTTGTCCAATACGCTCAGAGGAGTCATTCTGTTGATTCTCCCTCTTCTTATACTTGCGCTTGTATTTTGGACGAGACTGGTAATGAGACTCAGAGTCAGAACTACTGCTCTGGTCCCGACGCCATTGTTCTCTCTGAGGTTTTGGGGTCTCCCTGTTATTAAAGGGAGCCTGGGGTACTGTATCCCCCCTTTGAGCCTGAGGGTGTTCTTGGCGTGGAGGAAATCTTTGGAAATCGGAGTTTTTATTAAAATTGGGATTCTTATTGTAATTATGGTTCCTGTTGAAATTGGGGTTCCCATAAAAATTCCCATGTTGGTTTTGGCGAGGATAATAGAACCTCTGAGGATACCATTGCCTCCTTTGATTTTCATCACTGTACTGGCCCTTACCATACTTTTTATTCTTCTCACTTCCACTACCGTAGTTCCCTGGCTTTTGCCTATCCTTTCTCACCCACTGGTTTTGGGGTGCAAAGTTATGGACCTCCTTCACTTGCTGGGTTTGAGGTGCAAATCTAGGGGAACCATTGGTTTTACCCCCACGGACTACTTCCGCATATGATTTCTTCTCTGCCTGCACATTTGGATTTGGAGGGGAAACGGTAGTGGCTGCTACTATCTTGGGGCTATTTTTAGGTTCTCTTTTTATCCCGCCCTCACTGGACTGTTGGATCGAGAATAAATAGTCACTCTCTCTCACCAACCAATCAAGAGAGCATCCCTTTCTGTAATCCTTTGCAAGTCCCAATTTTATGTAAGCAGGTAATGCTTCATAGAATAGTGTCTTGAATTCTGGCTGGTTAGGATTGGGATCCTTTTCAGCCAGGAAATAGGCATTTCTGAGGACAGCCAGAAATTCTGCAGGGCTTTGGTGAGGACCACACTTTAAATTGTAGGCCGCAGCCTTGGCAGAGGTTACAGTTTTATAAGGCCCAAATTCCATGTGGCACTTATGTTTAACCTCTCTCCAGGACTGATTGGAATAGGCCCTCAAGGTCTCAAAGAATTGCCGGTATTTCTCCTCAAACACCCATGGCAGCAATTCTATTTTGGTGTGGTCATCTCTAATGCCCAGAATCTCTAACGTCTGTTCATATGTTTTCATGTGTTCGGTGATTTCAAGGGACCCTTTCTTAGAAAACATAGGAACAGTGTCCTTCAGGAACTTAATGACCTTTGGGGTGTCATATCTCCTGAATGACCCCTGGGATTTCCCTTCCTGCCTATATGAAACCTCATATTTTTCTTCAGAGCGCTCTGGAGTGTATCTTGACAGCTTAGGAGGTGACCTATATTCTGACCCTGACTCACTATCAGATACTTTGCTGTGATGCGGGTATCTCCGCTCATCAGCCTCTGGCTTGACTGGGTTGGTCCGTCTTTGGACCCCAGAATTTATTTGGGCCGTCAACCTTATAATCTGCTCCTCCAGAGTTTTCTGCTCAGATTTTATCAAGGTAAGTTCTGACTGGTCATGCTTATCCCCTGGGTGAACTTTAATTTTGACAGGAGATAACCTCTCTGATCTGAAGTACTCCACCTCATCTTTTAAGTCCTGATACTTCTTTTGAAGTTGTTTTAATTCCTGAAAGTTTCTTTCATATAGGTCCTGAGCACTTCGAAAGTCTCCGACCAATCTATCATAATGTTTCTCGGATTCGTCTAAACGAACACCGGCATGACCAAGCTTCCCTTTCAAAGACTCAATGTCCTGATTTTTGCTTTCTAACAAGAGGCGGGCCTCTGACAACTCTTCCCTTAGAGTCATGGTCCGCTGGGCAGCTCCAGCGGTCATGAACCATAACATGGGCCAAGCTTCTAGGAGAAGTCTGTCACGGCTTCTATCACTTTCTGCTCCAGCAAATGCTATTAAAAACCCAACAACCTGGCCCTTTTGGTTGAACAGGTCCTCAAAGGTACTCATGGCCTGCTCTTTCTCTTCATCCACAAATTCATTATTGCTATCCCCCAAATTCAATTTCTTGCGGAGATAATTTATTACTTCATTTTCAACATACTTCTGCCAAGCACCGGCAGCTTTCCGAGCTGGCTTCATAACTTCCTGCTCAATGCCTTGAGCCGCCATATTTTCCCCGTTATGCTTGGAAGAGGTGGATCCGTGATTACTGGATGCCATTTTGATACAAAATATATGTTTGATAAAGTGTACAAATATACAATCACCAGTGCGTTTTGTGTTATGGTACGATTTCTATGGATCTCAGCAGTGCCTCCAAATTTATGTTGTGGTGGTTTATGTAAGGATATATTATTTATAAAGGGCGTGTCCCTTTCCCTTAGATGAAATATTACAGTGCCTCCAGCCGTTAAAATACGGCAAATATTTAGTAAACCAATAATTTGGACACCTTGATAATTTGATCACCACTTATTATTATACCTTGAATTCTTTTAGCCAATATGATTTCGTACCATACACACAAAATTTGCCTTATAATAGATAAATATAAAATTTTATTTATGTACAAAAATTATATATATATTAACACAAAACACAGAAGACTGGTGATAAATGAATATTGGTACACACAATCAAAAATATATCTACCAATGTAAGACACAATAATAAGGTCTCTAACTAATTACATCAATCACAATTTTAAATGATATGATATTTATTAAATTTATTAATAATTAATAATTTTGAATATCTCAAAGGTTATATTCTTACACGCCGTGGCCATAGGCTTGCAAGAAGTAAGCCCTTGATATATGATACTCTGGTTATTAATATTCAATAGATTATGAAATATGGAAAAATTTATAATATGGCAATAAACAATTTTTTTAACAGTAACACAGTATCTGACTACATATATCTAACTATCCAATATTGTTGTAATACACTACGGTAATTTTATGATTCTACACAACAGAGAAAGTAATTAATACAAAATCAAATAAACATCTCACCACACCCGGACGTCAGACTAGGCAACTCTCCCGTGGATTTAGCTGGCAGTGGAACGCCTTTAGACTGATATATAGGCAAGTGAAAGATTCAATAGGGGAGAATGTAGGAAGTTATAAGTTTAGAGGTTTAAAGTTTTAGGAAGTTTGAAAAGATGGAAGAGTAGTTATTTCAGCAGAGATCTTCTTCAGATGTCAGGTCTTTCCATGAGGTCTTTATGAGGGTTCTTTTTTTTTCATGAGGTTTTTTTTCATGTTAAAGCACATGGGCTTTTTATATCCACTAGTCCATTGTTCTAAGATACCTTCCCACCAGGCTTCCTGATTGGCTAGTTGAGAAATGTGTGTACATAAGCTATTTCTCACCTGCCCGCCAGGTGGCGGTCATGTATCACAGAACAATGTGAGTATTTGAGATGACTCATATCTTGGGTGGAATCTTCAGGTAATTTCAGGAATAAAATATACGGCTCTTTCCAGATATAGCAGTGATCATACCTATATTATTCTAAATAGGGACCATGGAATATAGGTGTATATTCAGTTATTCCTATTTGAAATACCATCCTGTTTGTTTCCTGATAAGACATGTAACTAATGCTAGTTTATAATACATCTTACTTCCCATCATCTCAATACTCAAGTTAGTGATATATATAGTTCCCATTGCTGAGTATTTAATGGTGTTTTAAAGTCTATGACATCTTATTTATAATCTGTTTCTGTAGTACATTTCTGTAATGATATACAGTGAACTTTTAGACTTAAATGTCCTGAATTTCACCTCTTGGTTTCAGCATCAACATTTCCTCTGTGTAGAAAAAAAAAAATTCTCTGTTTGCCTAGCCCTTGTATTGGACTCATGGTAAACAATTGTTAATGCTTTCACCCTTGGTGAACAATAGTAGATGGTAATAGTTTCAGAGGTTTGTTGGTTCATCACACTCTACAGGTTTTGGTTAAGCTTTCAAACAGTTGAGTTCCCGTCTCATTATTGTTGAAATGTTTACAAGTCAGAGTCCTATGTGTTTGACTTTCTGTAGGTGCAATCTTCTCACTTCCATATACAAATAGTCCTTGTTGACAGTTTAAACAGTCCCATTGTCTTGGAAAAGTCTTAATTCCCCGTTCTCTTCAGTTCTTTAACTAGAATTCTTGAAGGTTCAACCAAGACAAAATTAACTCTTAACATACGGTTCTGCTGAGCTGTTTGCTATATAACATTATGTCTTGAGAAAAGTCATATTCTTGAGACATGATTCAAAAGCCCACAACATATTAAAAGTTACCTTTTAATTTCAGTTTGAAACCAGCAATTATTTTCTATATCTACAGAAAAGATAAGATGTCTTTTACAACCATAGGAACAAATAGTACTTAGCCTGAGGACAGGACTTCCCAGAGTACTTATCCACTTGTTGATAGAAAAGGCCAAATTTAATTCCTAGAAGTCTGCACAATGCTTGAAGTCAAATTAAAGGCAGTCTATGGAATATGGCATCCCTGGCAATATATTTAGGTCTACTGCAGTAGGTGTTTCATCTTTGGCAAGAAGCTTGTATATCTACAGGCTTGCTGGTAATGTGAAGAGTCTTGTTACATTACTGTTAATATCCTGTGGGTATAGTAAAGGCAGAACCACTTTTGTTATAAACCACATTTATTGTAATGATTTAAGCATTTGCACTGAAATGGCCTATATACAGTGTGTATATATACAGTATCTCAAGGAAGTGAGTATACCCCTCACATTTATGTAAATATTTTATAATATCTTTTCATGTGACAACACTGAAGAAATGACACTTTGCTACAATGTAAAGTAGTGAGTGTACAGCTTGTATAACAGTGTAAATTTGTATGATCTTGGCCACCATGCTGCAGCTCAGTTTCAGGGTCTTGGCAATCTTCTTATAGCTTAGGTCATCTTTATGTAGAGCAACAATTCTTTTTTTTTTTCAGATCCTCAGAGTTCTTTGTCATGAGGTGCCATGTTGAACTTCCAGTGACCAGTATGAGAGAGTGAGAGCGATAACACCTAATTTACCACCCCTGGTCCCCATTCACACCTGAGACCTTGTAACACTAATGAGTCACACAGGGACAGACTGACCATTGGAGCACTCGGGCACTGCCCGAGGGCCTGGCATCAGTAGGGGGCCCCATGAAATTACCCTGGTAGCTTTTTTTATAGGCTTTTTTGGGTGTGCTTTGAGTGTGGGTAAGGACACAGGGGCTCCATGATCCCCTATTGCCCGGGGTCCCCATGAGTTGTCAGTCCGCCCCTGGAGTCACATGACATCGGGAGGGAAAATGGCTAATTGGGCCCAATTTTCACTTAGGGGTGTACTCACTTTTGTTGCCAGCGGTTTAGACATTAATGGCTGTGTGTTGAGTTATTTTGAGGGGACAGCAAAGTTACACTGTTATACAAGCTGTACACTCACTACTTTACATTGTAGCAAAGTGCCATTTCTTCAGTGTTGTCACATGAAAAGATATAATAAAATATTTACAAAAATGGGACAGCTAGTGTATTGATACCTGACAGTAGTCCTGACACAGACTTTGGTATCTTAAACTGAACATATGATTAAAAAAATGAAAGGTTAGATAACTTCACTTTTGTTGAGAAAAAACAATCCCCTCTCAGTGATCAATGTACATTGCAGGGATTTTAACAAACTTTGTTGCAGAGCCCTATCTGTTGATGCTCTGAAGAAAAGACTGTTTGTTGTCTGAATCTGAATGGAAGTGATTAACTCCTTGGAAATATCTCACCAAAAACAAAATGTTTGTTGCCGAGGACACATAACATCTGACTAGTATCTTAGTGCAGACTTCTGGGAAAATCAGTAAGCCAATCACACAAGCAGGAAATGACATTTTTGGGGTGCTCTGTACACCAATGGTGTATAGAACGCCTCCAGTATGCCATATTTCATTGAAATATCTTTACAGAAAATACAGCGCTGTAGATTAAAAAAGAAAGGTAATAACTTTAATAACTATCTTTAATAATATACAATTACAATATGGCTTGTGTTTCATTTGTATATGCTGTGTTATTTTTATTGCTATTTTTGCAAACTAAAGTGGAGTCACCCTTTAACCTTCACAGATAAAAGTTGAGATCTTCTCAGCTGCCTTTCTGTACATTTATAAATCATTGCCACAAAGTTTTCATTGAAAGTAACTTCTGATTATGCAGATTTGAGAAGATTTGTGGCAGATTTATTTTTAAATGATTGCACGCTCTCATCTCTTCGGTGTTAACAGCTTGATTTTTTGCAGAATACTTGACTAATCTAACTGTTGTCTATAGACACTTGTATTCCTCTTATAACCAGGGCTATTCATACAAACAAAGATTGGACACCCAATTTGAACTAACAGATTTACATACAAACATATGGCCAATCTAAACCATCCAGCCATTATACCAATAAAAACAAATAGTAACAACATACACAGGCTGATGCATTTATAAGCCTCCCTGCTCAAATGCTATGATGATCAGCTGGGACAGATTTGAGTGGTTCTATGATGTGCTGATTGGCAGTAAATTAAAGTTAACCTGTTATCAGAGAAACATGGAGGCTGCCTTCTCTGACTTATAAAAATGCTTGCTGCCTGGCTTTTATGCTGACCTGCTGGATTCAATACTTTGTGTAACTGTGGTTTTTTTTCAGCTACATGAGCCAGTGATTTTAAAAAAATATTAACCACTTGCATACTGGGCACTTTACCCCCTTCTTGCCCAGGCCAATTTTCACCTTTCAGGACTGTTGCACAGTCCACAAACTACTCTAACGAGCAGGGCCCTGTTTCTTCTTGTACCAAATTGTATTGTAACTGTAACGTCTACCTTCATTTTGTAAAGCACTGCGCAAACTGTTGACGCTATAGAAATCCTGTATAGTAATAATAATGGTATAAATCTAAAAATCGATAAATCCTGATGTACTGATGGCCTATCTCATTTCTTGAGGCCCAAAAACACCAGGACAGTAGAAATATCCCCAAAATGACTGCTCTTTGGAAAGTAGACAGTCTGAGGTATTTTGTAAGAGGCATGGTGAGTTTTTTTAAGTTGTCATTTTTTGACATAATTTTGTTAAAAATTAGGAAATGAAAGAAAAAATTGTCACTTTTTTTTTCTGTCACCAATGCAGTTCATCATCATCATATGACTGGTGCATCGGTGATCAGGGACAGTATGTAAAAACAAAAATTATAATATTTTTTTTTACTTTTTAAAATTATTTTTTAATTTTTTTTAACTTTGTATTACTTTTTTAATAATTTCTTTTCTGCTCTTGTGACCAGAGCAATACAATGTTACCATAGTAACAATATACTACTCTGGGTAAGTGATGACAGAGCCAGTGACAGACTGCACTAGAGCAGACCATTTGGAAACTCGGGCACTGCCCGAGGGCCCGGGGTCAGTAGGGCCCCCATGAGATGCCCCTGGTACCTTTTTTATAGGCTTTTTTGAGTTTGGGCAAGGACACAGGGGCCCCATGATCCCCTATTGCCCGGGGCCCCATGAGTTGTCAGTCTGCCCCTGGGTAGATGCTTTCGGAATGTATGATGCTTTCGGAGTGCATGAGGCACAATCCTGGGAAGATCCCAGGATAATAGGGATAATAGGAATCCCATTCGGCCGTCATCCTACAATAGGCCAGGTGGAAAGGAATTAAATCATATAGGTTTTTTGCTGCGCCTTCCCTAATTAATATTAAATCAATAGCTTGATGAAACGCAGATTCATATATATGTGACAATATAGTGTAGATACTGTACAAACAAGTGAAAAATAAATAAATACATAGATGCAAAGTCCCAGTTCATAAATAGAAAATATTTTCAAGTGATATTATCTCTTGCAATGGATTTCGAACAAATTCCACCCTCCATGTTAAAATTCCTGCCATGCACATTGATTCCCACCGCCATTCACATACGCGCTCACCATTAGATGAGACCTGAATGCAACCGGGTCTAGAATGCTTTTTCCCATCCCGGGGTAGATTACAGGCTTTACTTCACTATGCCCTTAATTTCTGGTCTCTGGGATCCTATAGGCTATTTTTAAATTCTTAAGTGTATGGTCCTTTAAATTTCTGAATTCTGTTCTGCAATCCATCTCATGCAACAAGAGATGTTCCCATACTGTAGTAACTCTTAACAATGGATATTTGTTAAAAGTATTGCACATAGAGGAAAACAAATAAAGCATAAAATGACAGACAGTGGGGCTTCAGCTCCCATGTCACTTTCGGTCTTGAGACTCGTCTCCTGGCTTCACCCAACGCGTGTCGTTATGGTCATGTGACTTCTTCAGGGGTCTGGTGGTGGGAATCACTGTGCATGGCAAGATTGTTAACACTTATGGTGGAATTTGTTTGAAATCCATTGCAAGAGATGATATCACTTGAAAATATTTTCTATATATAAACTGGGAATTTTCATCCATATGTTTATTTATTTATTTTTCACTTGTTTGTATCTGCACTCTATTATCCCATATATGAATTTGCATTTCATCAAGATATTGATTTAATATCAGTGAGGGAAGGTGCAGCAAAAAATGTGTATGATTTGATTTTTCGATTATAGGAACACTGTCATTTGTTTGCAGCCAACCTGGATTGATATATACACATGGAAAGGAGTGAGAGGTTGTTGGTAGTTAGTTTATGAGCAGGGGCGGACTGACCATTAGAGCACTCGGGCACTGCCCGAGGGCCCAGGGTCAGTAGGGGGCCCCATGAAATGCCCCTGGTACCTTTTATAGGCTTTTTTGGGTGTGCTTTGAGTGTGGACAAGGACACGGGCCCCATGATCCCGGGGGCCCTATGAGTTGTCAGTCCGCCCCTGTGTATGAGGTACGCACGGGATAACACTTAGTCACGTTGGTTTATTTAAAAAATACTGTTTAATAAAAGTGAAACTCCAGGTGCATATAACATTAAATCAATGAATGCAGTTATATAATAATTATATAATCATTACATGCAATATATGAAACTAGACTAAGAAGCTGAGTTTTAGTATTAGCATATTGCAATCCCCTGTACATTGATCAGTGAGAAGGAGGACCAGTCCCAGGAGGGGCTGCAAGCACCTAGGCTGGCAAGGATCTCACTAAGAAGAAAAAGAAGCAGATGTATGACCTCATTATTCTTCTGCTGCTCCTTTGTTATTTAGTTGGTGGCAAAGAGATGACCTAGCCTAGTGTGCAAGTGCTCTAACAGCAATGTAGAAAAGTCAGGCACCAACTTGGCAGTGCTATATGGTAGCACTGTATAAGTCTCAGGACTGGATGGACAAAAATAAAAAATGCTTTGTCAGGTTAAACAGCTCTTGTATATTTTCAACTGTATTAACTACTATTTTTTTTAAATCACTGGCCCATGGAGTTCACCTTTAAAATAGGTGGGTCAGCACAATGATCTGTCAAGTGGAACTTCAGTCTCTCAATCAACATTGACTATTTTTAATCCTTATGCTGCTAGCATTAATAAATAGGTAGGAAATATAAATTAAATTATAAAAATGTTTTTTTTTTTGTTACCTCCTGGTTTCTTGTCTAGACAAATGATGTCATACATCCCAGGAGTCTTCAGGAGGGGCTTTCTCAGCTAAGCACACCCTCCTGCCTGCGTGCATGAGCTAAGGGAAGATGGATTCCAGGAAGTAAATGTTACATGAATCATCTGCCCTTATTCCAGATGGCCAGAGCCAGAAATACTAAGATGTGTTTTTGTAAGTGATTTCTCAGCAAAATGACGCATGGAGACATGGACGGATGGGGGAGTTTGCTTTGAATATTAAAAATAATTTGAATAGTGCTTTTGGTTTGCGGTGCTCAGATTCAGACACAGTGTAGTTCCACTTTAAAAGAGGAGGTCAGCAATGGAACACCATGAGTTTCTCTCTTCAAGTCTGTGTATGGCACTTTATTGTTGACTGACACCTTATCCAAACAATTCACTTTAATGCACCAAGCTGTGAAGCTACTAGTTTTTGCAAAGGATTATATTTCTCAAAGAGCCACATTGTGTTATCACCTGGCTGCTCAATGACAGGTGTAAAAACTCATGTGAACTTCTAGACGGCTGACGGGTAAAACGTGACCTAGTGTTGTGCATTTTACTGAACATAGAATTGGATCCTGCATTCAGAGACTTAGGTGTTCAGCAAACAATTATTCATTGCAAAATATCACATTGCAGTTCTCAATGAAAATCCATTTAGATAATTTGTACAATTATTAGATTGCTTAACATCTGCTGATTTAGTTGATTTGTGTCTAGCTGCATTTCTTATGGCCAGTTCACATCAGGAAAGGTATGCACGAACCATGTTCAAAACATATATGCTGTGGGTACCGCAGTGCCATGCAATTTGGTGTGGCAGGTTTTCAAAAGTAGCCCATGCACTACTATAAAGTTTAACATTACAAAACCCATAAATCCTTGTGCCTTTATAGACGAACTGCATTTTGGAATTGTGCCGAAAACATGACAGGCAGAGGGCAAAGGACCGGTCACCAGTAATGCCTATGGTCTGCCTATACTGACCTACCATGCCGTGCTCTGCATTGTATCGCTCCATGGAGACAGCCATTTTGGTTTAGGCAGGGCATTATTTTCTCATGTCAGAACCGCAAGGAGAAAAGTAAGCAAAACAGGTGTCCTTTTATCATGCAGCGGTAAATGATCTCTGCTCAGTTCTCTGGCATTCCCAGAGGAGAGAGTTCTCCCCTGAATGCCTTTTTATGCAGCGGTGTGGATCGCTTCTCCTAATGAGTGAAGCGATCTACAAATGCTTTGAACTCTAGAAAACGGTTTCTGTTACTGTAATCTGGTAAGAGATCAGTGAAACACTGTTTACTAAGCAGCGGTAAATTATCGCTGCTTTGTTTGTAGTTCCCCCGATTCTCCACCTCTGGGCTGGAGAATCTGGAGGGAGAACACAGATCGCCAGTGAAGGGCTGACATCACTCCTTCATACGCTGGCCATCTGTGTGCTGAGATGATCAGCGGAGAACATGTTCTCCGCTGATCATCTCTGCTTTCTAAACCACTAATGATCTGATATCAGCAATGATCCTTAGGATTGCCGCTGATCTCTGTTTCATAAAAGGACACCTATATCTCAATACATATCTCCAATTTTAAAAGCATAGGTTCAGCTTAAGGCCCCTTTCACCTGGGCAGTTAGAGGAACTTATTTACCATAGCTAAATGCAGACAATACATCCCTATGGCTCCATTCACACACTGCGTTTAGCAACGTTTTCAGAACATACAGTTTTATGCATTTATAAAAAATAAAGTTGACAGTGTCCAGGAGTGATGTATCACAGCTATCTGTACATAAACACAGTTAATTGCAGTACAAAGAAAGAATAGGTAAACAGTTGCTATAGAAAAGGCAAGAATTTACTACTGCATCTAAACAGCAGCTGCATGTAAATGCACGTAATCGCAGATAAACGCAATGTACAAACGCAAGTAATCTCTGTGCCAGGAGTGTTGAAATTCCAAAATAAAAAAACATGCATTTACAAGTGACAGAAAAACTGTCAGTGTGAAAGAGGCCTTATTCTTTAGTCCCAATAAGGTACAATGTAGAAATGTTTTTGTATCGTCTCAATGCATTTCACAGGTTGACCTGTTCCGCAATAGGAGGATATTACTAAATGGTGCTATTCCTGTAGCAGCATGTTTAAACAATGACAATTAAAACAACAAGATACATTATATAGATTTTAATTATTTGATTACTATTCAATACTTGCAACAGTATGTACTCCATCATAGATGATTCCCCAAGAACCATTACTGTGTTAAGGCTTTGTTCACACATCTCAAGAGAAATACAACCCAAGATATGTAATATTAGTTGTTCCTTATCAACCCATTCATGTTTACTTTTATACTATATAAGTGCCATTACTTACAAAGATACAGGTATAAGAGTTTCCTACTATTTTAAATACTCTAGTGGGAAACTCTTCTATCTGTATCTTTGTACCAACATTTTAATTGTATGTACACAGGGGTGTATTTACCACAAGGCAAACAAGGCATTTGCCTAGGGTGGCATTTTTCAGGGGGGCAGCAGCATTTTTCAGAGGGGCAGCGCTGTCCCCTGAAAAAAGGAATAGAAGAAGGGACACACCCAGCATGGGCACCAGGTGGGATCTGAGAGAGGCTGCAGACTGCTTGATGGTATATGAAGAGCCTGACTCTGGTTCTCAGGGATGTCCTGAGCTGAGAAAGTGAGTGTCTTCTCTCTTGCCAAGTTGGGGTTGCCAGTGTATGGGGTGGTGGTGGTAAGGGAAGGCTCTCTTGGGTGGGGGCTGGGGTGTTGTTGGTCAATGTCAGGCTCTTTTCATGGGGGAAGGGGTTGTTGGTCGGTGTTAGGGGTAGGGGCAATTTTTGTGTTGCCTAGGGCAGCACGAAACCTGAATACACCACTGTCTGTACAGCTGTGCTCAAAAGTTTGCACACCCTGGCAGAAATCATGAAATTTGCATTGATATTGCAAATATGACTGATCCTGCCAAACAAACTGTCTTTTATTTAATGATAGTGATCATATGAAGACATTTATTATTACACAGTTGTTTGGCTCCTTTTTAAATCATAATGATAAGAGAAATCCCCCAAATGGCCATGATCAAAAGTTTACATACCCTGGAATGTTTGGCCTTGGTACAGACACACAAGGTGACACACACAGATAAATATGGCACTTAAAGGTTAATTTCCCACATCTGTGGCTTTTTAAATTGCAATTAGTGCCTGCTTTTAACCAGTTACAGACTTTGGACATGTCAGTCTAGGTTCACACATAGCATTTTCCACAAACGCACAGCAGTCCATTTAACATGATTTCCTATGGGACATGTTCACATCTCTGCGTTTTCACACGGTGCATTTTTTGGCAATGGTCAGGGATTTTTTTAAATGAAAAAAGTTGCTTTTTTGGTTCTATAGACTTCAGTGGAGATGCTGCAGAAAAGCATGTAGTGTGTTTTTGCTGCATTTTGTGTTTTAATCTGCCTAGCAACAAGAAAAAGAAATTTTAAAAAATGCAAAACGCAGCAAAAACGAGTCAAAAATACATGTGCAAAAACACAAGATGCACCGCAAAAAGCACTTCAGAAACAGATCAAACACAAACAGCATAGGTGTGAACCAAGCCTTAGACAGGTCCAAAAAATGTCATCATTGTACACAGAGTGTGGGTAAAGCGCCGTGAAAATTGATGGCACTATATAAGTACCTGAAATAGTAACACCGGCAGTCCTTTTTCCCTTCTGCCAGGACCTCCCTGTCACAGTAGACAATTCAGCTCTACACAAAGAAAGATCTGACAGCTGGAGCTGTCAAAGAAAAGCAGCCTGGCTATGTTTATTAACAACATTGCTCAAAAGAAACAATGTTTCATTTTGTATCTATTTCATCTACAGATCAAAGGGATGAACTTCGATCTGTAGATTAAGTCAGTTAAAGCAACCTGACATTTAAATGAAATGTTCCTCTGTTTAACCGAGTATTAACCTCTAGTTTACTCTAATCAGCCCTAATTAACCCCTTATTCTTATCCATTATTATTTCCCGCTGATTTTTTTTTCAGTTTCTGTTTTATTAACTAATAATATTTAAACTTTTTTGTTTGGTTGTTTTGATTGTTAACCACTTCCAGTGCGGACACTTTTACCACCTTCCTGCCCAGGCCAATTTTCAGCTTTCAGTGCTCTCACACTTTGAAAGACAATTGCGCGGTCATGCAACACTGTACCCACATTAAGTTTTTAGCATTTTTTGAGACAGATAAAGCTTTATTTTGGTGGTATTTATTCACCACTGGGAGTTTTATTTTTTTGCTATGTAAAAGTCCAAAAATTTAGAAAAAAAGTGTTTTTCTTATAAAATTTTGCAAATAAATAGTATTTCATCATAAATCTTGGCCAAAATGTATTCCGTTATCTTTTTAGTAAAAAAAAATAAAATAACCCAAATTAGTTTATAACCAAGAATTATAATTTTTAAACATTTTTTTTTTTTACATTTTTTTTTTCTTTTTTATGTTTTTTTTTTTTACCTACTGTCACCCTAGCAGCACAGTGTCACCGTATGGGGGGTGATTAAGATTTTTTTTTTTTTACACTGATTGCTTTTACACCCATAAAGGCTGTAAAAGCAATCAATTCTCCTTCTCTTTGGCTGCATTCTTACAGGCATTGAGAACTACTGTGTGAGCTGTGATTGGTCACAGCTTGTCACATGGTAAAAGGCTGTTGTGAATAGCCTTGTACCATGTGACCTCTGTGATCATTCACAGATTTCACACTTAGTAAGCAATGATGTCAGAAGTGACATCTTGCTTAGCACTCTGCATGTGATCACTGATTGGCTAATCAGTGATCACATGATCGGGACCTCGCACAGAGGTCCCGTCCGACGATCGGTATTCCACTGTGTCCGATGGACACAGCTGGCACTGGATTGTGCTGAGAAAATCATTGGTAGTTTCTGCGGGAAAGCAGTTCCCCATGTGACCTTTAGAAAATTCCGGAACCCCTGGGGCTTATTATATAAGCAGCAATATGCAGTTGGTCGGCGTCGTCCAATGAGTTCCCCACCCTCCCTGTCCCCTTAGTCACTGGTACTTTATGTGGTTTGTCACCCTTTAATAAAATTGCAACTAACGTGTCCAGAGGAACTTTAATACCCTCAAGGCATTTTAATAAATCCAGAGTTTCTTGAATGTGTGATGGTAATGCCATTACATGAGAACATAGATAAGTATTTACCAATCAACTGACCAGTTCTGTATAAGATCCAATTCCTGAAACAATAGATCTACCAGGTTGATTTAAATTTTCATGGGTCTTAGATAATGCATAAAAAGTAGGTGTTTGAGGAAACTTCACAATACAGATACTCCTCGCTTAACGACCTACCTGTTTATCGACCGCTCGCACTTACGACCATCTCTTCACCGTTACGACCGCTCACACTTACGACCATCTCACCGACGGTACGTGCTAAAACGTGGTTACGCGCTAAACGTGGTAGCGGACGTGGTAGCGGTGGTAGCGGCCCTGCGTCTCAAAGTCATTCATGGCTGAAATTGTACACTATTCTGAGGTCCGGTACTGCTGGTTTCCTGGTCAGTATTCAGTACTGTAAATTACTGTATTTTTTTGCGATGCAAAGAAAAAAACTTTATAAACAGCTATACTGTACTGTACTGTATACAGTCCAGGATCTCTCTCAGGCCCACACAATACAGCACAGTAGTGTGACAATACTGTATACAGTACAGATATAGTACATTACAGTATGTACAGTACAGTGTAACTATTTATAAAGCTTTTTCTTCAAGCATACAAGTTGTGTGTGATCTGGGTGCCTTATTCTGTATTGTACTTTACCCCAGATGTCTCCAAAAAGGAAAAGCAAGGTTGCACCAGAAAATGCCAAGAAACAAAGGAAGGCTATTGATCTTGAGAAGAAAATAAAGATCATAAAGGATTATGAAGGTGGCAAAAAAGTCCATGAGATAGCACATGACTTGCATCTGGCACATTCAACCATTTCAACAATCCTTAAGGATAAAGATAGAGTAAAAGAGGCAGTGAAAGCATCAACAGGCTTTAAAGCCATAATAACTAGACAGCGGAAAGGCCTAATTCATGATATGGAGAAGTTACTGGCTATCTGGTTTGATGACCAGATTCAAAAAAGAATGCCATTGAACCTTTCAATAATTCAAGCCAAGGCACTCAATATCTTTGAGACTTTGCAAGCACGCAGCGGTTCAACCGAAACCTTTACAGCAAGTAACGGATGGTTTCAACGGTTTTCTCGAAGATTCAAGCTGCATAATCGGAGTGTCAGTGGTGAGGCAGCAAGTGCAGATGTAGAAGCAGCAGAAAAATTTGTTGACCAATTTGATAAAATCATAGAGCAAGGTGGCTACTGTCCAGAACAGATCTTCAATGTGGATGAAACTGGACTTTTTTGGAAGAAAATGCCTGAAAGATCCTATATACACAAAGAAGCTAAGACAATGCCTGGCTTTAAGGCATTTAAGGACAGGGTCACATTGTTGTTGGGAGGAAATGTTACCGGGTTTAAGTTGAAGCCTTTGCTTATCTATCGCTCTGAAAACCCACGTGCATTGAGCAGAGTTAGAAAGAACACACTGCCTGTTTACTACCGAGCAAATAACAAGGCATGGATGACTCAAGCTTTATTTGAGGATTGGTTCATCCACTGCTTCATACCCTCAGTGAAGCATTATTGTCAAGAAAAGGGCATTCCTTTTAAAATTATCCTCCTGCTTGATAATGCTCCAGGCCATCCCCAGTATCTTGATGACCTAAACACAGATGTAAAGATAGTATATCTACCTAAAAACACAACTTCAATCCTTCAGCCAATGGACCAGGGGGCCATAGCCACATTTAAAGCATACTATTTACGCACAACTTTTTCCAAAGCTGTAGCAGCAACAGAAAATGATGAAGTAACTCTCCGTGATTTCTGGAGATCTTACAACATTTTAGACTGCATAAACAACATTGAATCCGCTTGGAAGGGAGTGACAGAAAAGTGTATGCAAGGCATATGGAAAAAATGCCTAAAATGTTTTGTGAGCAATGTTACAGTTTTTGAGAAAGATGAACATGTTGATGCCATAAATAAAACAACTATGGAACTTGCTAAAGTGCTTAATTTAGAAGTTGAGGTGGAAGATATTGAGGAATTAGTGCAATACAGGGAGGGAGAGCTAACTACCGAAGATTTAATAGAGTTGGAAGCACAGCAGAACCTGGCGGAGGAGGAAGAAGAAAATGAAAACATGGAAGAAGTGCCAAAGAAGTTTACTGTGAAGGGATTAGCTGGTGTGTTCTCAAAAGTGAATGCAGCTATGTTCCAACTAGAGAGTATGGATCCGAATGTTGAACGATTCACAAAGGTGGAAAGACAAATAAGTCAAGTTTTACAGTGCTATCGTGAAATATATGAAGAAAAAAAGAAAATGACAAAGCAGACCACTCTAAGTGGATACTTTTGGAAAGTTACACCAAGCACTACCAATGCTTCAATTTCTACTCCATCGTCTCCCTTACCTGGGCCTTCAGCAGCTCCTGATAATAGCTCTGATGATGACGATTTTGAAGGATTCGTTGACTAAAATGATAGCCTGAATTTTTTTTTTTTTGTTTGTTTTGTTTTTTTTGTTTACTGTGGAAGTTTTCAGTTTGATATTTCTTGTTATTTTACTTATTCAGAATACTGTATTGTATTGTCAAATACTATGCATATACTGTATTGTACTACTGTACTGTAATACATTCCAGTACTGTGTGTAAATTACACAACCTATGCAAATTAAAACAAGTGGAAGTTTTCAGTTTGATCTTTCTTGTTATTTTACTTATTCAGAATACTGTATTGTCAAATACTATGCATATATTGTACTACTGTATACAGTACATGCAGTTCCTCACTTAACGACCAATTCGCTTAACGACCAAGTCGTTGAAACGGAACTCGGTCGTTAAGCGAGGAGTACCTGTAATAGATTCATAGATTTATTAATAATCCCACCCTGATATGCCTCAAGAATGAGTTGAGAAAATTACAGTTCAAACTTTCTGGGATGACTCTATACCTTTCCTGATTGAACAAGATATGCAAACACATAGCTCTGTACTGCTTTCTATCCATTAATACAACATTACCACCCTTGTCAGAGGACTTAATCACAATTTCCTGATTGGACCTCAAGGCCTGCAAAGCACATAGTTGTTCACTAGACAGGCTCCCAGGGATCTAACCACAAATATTACTTGCTTCAATCTCCAAAGCCCAGATATTGGGGTTAGTTTGGAGGGGGGGAATTTATCCAATTTCTTTTTGATCTTTGGAATCAAGTTAGAGACAACATCCACAGAGTAACGTAACCCTGATATAACCCCATATTGTATTGCCTAGGTAGAGGGAACTATCAAATCAAATGGAACTGGGGCTCTTCATTTTCATCAAGGAGTTCCACCAAGGGTTTAGGTGCACAGAAATCTGACTTTGTGAAATCCTTCCAAAGGTCTTGGAATGCTTTGTCACTCTGTTTCTTTTTTTGTTCTTTGTCAAATAAAAACTTGTAAGTCAGTTTTCGTCCTTAATGGTATCAAAATGATCAAGTTCCTGATTAGGACATTAGCTGGTGAGAGTGTATGTGATGACAATTTTATAATATTGAAACCTAGGCTTGTGGAGTCAGTCTAATAACAAAGTTGTCCAGATTTTCTGTTTATTGTTTTAGTGTGGGAGCATTCCCCTGTGGATCCTGTACCCCTGAAAAAAAGTTCAGATGTGTCAGATTGTGTGACATAAGTGCTATGTGACTTGAATATTGAATATAGTGTTTGAATATTGAATGTAGGAGTGGTATTACCAACTGACTGCGAAAGACCACCACCTCTTCTTTGAGGGGCAACCAAATTGGGAACCACATGAACTAATTGCGTATGATCACCCTGTGTGCCTGCTAAATCTCCTTTAGTTTCGTGATCAACCAAATGTCTCTTACCACCACCACCACCACCACCCGGTGATTGAATCTCATCACCAAACTTAGGTTGTTTCCTAGATGGTTGATTTCTCTTTTTCTCTTTTTTTCATTCAGCCCACAAGCTGCATACAAAAAAAAAAGAACATAGCATATATACCCAACAAGGACCCGCGACGTACTGGTACATCCCTGGACTTTGGTTATTCCAGGATGATGCCTACAGCTGCAGGCATCATTCTGTTATAGTTTATTTCAGCCAGCGGTCAACTTTCATGTAAAAGCAATCCTACTGGATAATTAGCTGCAGGATTTCTTTTACAGGCAGTGGGAGACAATACCCCCCCTCCCCTGCTGCCTTCCACGGCCTTCTCAGACAGTCCCGTGCCATCAGGGAAAGAATGCAGCCAGTGTTTCTGCCAGCTGACCATAGAGCTGATTAGAGATCAGAATGGTGCCAATCATCTCTATAGTCTATGAAATTGGAAGCTACAAGCATTTCATCACTTCAATTTCACAGGATATAAACAGCGCCATTTATAAATTGGGAAAGCATCTGATCACACCGTTCTTCATGAGATTAGATAATGTAAGGGCAGAGGAGATATCTAGATTCTGATAGACCCCAGATTTCTCAAAAAACAATATATGACAATTCCCATTGAAGTTATAGGGGATATTTGCATTTTCTGTGATAGCATTAAAGTGATGAAAAAAAAATGAAAGGGACAGTGTAAAAATAATAAAAAAATCAAAATAACTAAAAGAAAAAAAAAAAAAGCCCCCTCGCCCCCTCACGCGTGCACCTGCGTGTGGAAGCATTTACCCTGTGGCGGTATGTACACAGCGGTTGCACCATGCATGTGAGGTATCGCCGCGAATGTCAGATCAAGGGCAGTAATTCTAGCACTAGAACTCCTTGTAAATCTAAAATGGTAGCTTGTAAAGGCTTTTAAAGCATTGCCTATGAATATTAAAAATGTATGCCGTTTGTCGTCATTGCACGGGACATGCACAGTTTTAAAGCATGTCATATTTGGTATCTATTTACTCGGCATACTATAATATTTTATAGTTTACCAAATAATTGGCCAATATATTGTGTTTTTGTGCATTAAAAGTAAAAAAAATGTATTTGTGAAAAAAAATTTCCGTTTGAAAAATTGCTGCGTGAGTACTATGTGACATAAAAAATTGCAGCACACACCATTTTATTCACTAGGGTGTCTGCTTTAAAAAAGTAATTTCCTACAAAAAAATACTGATTTTTTTTTTTTATGTGAACAAAAAGTATCAGAAAAGGCTTGATCTTCAGGTGGTTAGAAGAGTAAATGATGTGTGGCATAAACTTCTAATTCTGGGCATAAAATGCCCCCACCCCACAAAATGATCTCTTTTTGGAAAGTAGACAACCCAAACTATTTGCTGAGAGACATGTTAAGTCAATAGAAGAATTTATTTTTTTTACCACAAGTTTTGGAAAAATGACAAAAAAAAATATTATTTTACATAAAATTGTCACTTAAATGATTTATTGCTAACACATGCCATGGGTATATGTGAAATTACTCCCCAAAATACATTCTGCTACTTCTCCTGAGGATGGGGGTAGCACATGTGAGAGACAGTCTAGCCAAGTACAGGACCCCAAAATCCAATAAGCACTTTCAGGCTTTTAAAGGGCTTTATTTCCTCTTTACACTTCCTAACAATCACAGTTTCGAAGGCCCTGAAATGCCAGTACAGCACTAAACAATGAGGGGCAATCAAATGGTTAACTGTGTGATGGGAGTGTTACTAGGGGGCAGGGGGTGTGTGCTTCACTGTAAAGGACACTGATCAGGATGGCTGTGCTCAGCCATTCCGAGCAGTATGCCCAAACTGACAGGGAGGAGGGCTGTTGGTAAACAATGCAGAGGTAATCACCGGGCCCGGAGGCGCGGGTAGGACGTGCATGCCCCCTACCCGGAAATGAATACTCACGTACATATACATGTGATCCTGTGCACAGGGGCCACCCTGCAACAGTAAATGTACTGTGGGCGGTCCCTAAGCAGTTAAATACGTTTTTTGGCATGATCAGTCATATTTTCAATATTAATGCCAAAATGTCATGATTTTTGCCAGGGTCTGCAAACGTTTGTGCAAAACTGTACAGTCTCTGGAAAAGGTTCAAACATCATCACATATAGAGACAGCCTAGGTTTCCCCGTACTGCTAGTATACACATGTAGCCAGGTGTCGGCTATATAATTATGCCATTTAAAGATATTTACAGATGAGACTATGGTTATTCCTTTTCCCCCCTTGTTCCCAGTACTGGGACTGCTACATCACTTTCTGTTAGCAGAGTGGATCCAATTATTCTGACAGCAGAGAATCCTGAGATTTGTAGTCCTATAGCCCACTCATCCTGTATTCCTGAGTGCTGATTGAACTAAAACTACCAGAGAGCTGGGGAACGAGAATGATGCTGAGAAAACAGGTATATTCTACAGCAAGGGACTGACTCACTCTCTTGGCGTGGTATTCAAAGCTTAACACAGGGGGACTTCTGTTTCCCTCCAGAGACAGATTGCTGGCTTACTGCTGCGGGACTCTGAACATCAGAGCAGCATTGGGACTGTCACTGTCCAGTCTTCACACAGACATCTCTGCTTGCCACGCTGACAGGCCATCAGGTGGTAACTCTGCACATCCCTACAAACTGTCAAGAGCCTGGGCAAGATCTCTCATTCCTAGGAGACCATGCTGTCCATAGGATTAGGCAGCATTTAGGGGATATTCCAACTGGTGCATCACCGGAGCAGCCAGTGATGTCACTGTTGCCACAGGCTCTGAAGGGACAGCATAGTCGTGTCATCCCTTCAGAGTCCTGTTCCATGGCTGTGGCTCCCACGTGCATGCAGAAGAGTGACGTCATCGCAGTTCAGCTGTTCAAGCAGCCAGAGCCCATGAAACTGGGTGAAGATGGAAACCCTCTAAGGGGTGACAGCGTGCTGCTGGAGGGCTTTGTTTTAAGGTAAGTCTCTCATAATGTGCTAGTATGAGATGCATACTATATAACAGGGGGGGGGGGGTCTTTTTTAATTTCTTCACTTTACTATCCCTTTAATTTTGTAAAATTATTTTTTAGATTTTTTTTTTTAATTTTTAACTGCCTTGCTAGAGGGGGGGTCTTCGGTGAAATATCAGGGATCTAAACAGACACCATGATGTGTCACATCTGGGACTGAGAAAGGGACTGAGGACAAGGATTCATCAGTCCCTTTTTATGCAGCCCCAGCTTCACAGGCTTCCTGTTCATTCACAAACTGAAGCATAGCAAATACAGTTTACTATGCTTCAGTGATGAATAGACACAGGAGTGAGCAGTACCAATCGCTAACTGTGTTCATGTAGGAAAATAAGGGGCTGGTAAATATGACATATTTGCCACCCCCTGCTCTCAAACCTGAAACAATCCCCCTGTGTACCCCAAACTGCTGCTAAAGAGGGGGGAAGCTGGCAGCAATGGCAGGGGGCACACGAAGGAGCAGTACATTTGGAAATAAACATGTAAATATACTTAGATTTAGATATTAAAGCAGAGCTCCACTCAAAAAGAGGTAGTTCCACTTTAAGGACTTGTCCCTGGCTCCCTGTTAAGGATTTTGACCTTTGGAGAGTCTGGGGGGGTAGCAGGTACCCGATTTTGAGAGGTACCCGCTTTCACTTCCACTCCGAGCACCTAGGCGATAGGAAGTGGAAGTTCTCCTCCACCCCCCCCCCCCACAGTCTTCTGGGACACAAGCCACAATCTGTCACAGATGCCAGTGATGGGACAGAGGACGGCCGGTGAACCTGGCTGCGGTGAGCACATCACTAGATCGAGGGACAGGTGAGTGACTGTTTTTTTTAAAAGTCTTGACTTTTTCACAGGAGACTGGAGCTCCGCTTTAAGCAGACCTGTTTCAGTAAACTTTCAGAATTGCTTCAAAGGGTATGAATCTTCTGTAATTACATGATTAATCCCAATTTTATAGATATTTCATCCTAGACATTCTTATAAACAAAGTATAGGGGAGATATTAAATTAAAAGCATGGCAGGGGACTAAGTATTCTGTTAAATGGTCCTGCATGCTTTTACTACAGTTGATTGACACTTGAAAGGAGTCAGGTTGTAGAATAAAAAAAAAAGAAACTTTAATTCGTTGTTATAAGAGAACACTCGTCTGATTTACTGTAAATCAACTTTGTATGCTCCAAATTATTTTGAAAACCCAGTTACTACCTTGTAAAACTAGCAGTGACATCATCACTGAAGTTGGAAGCTGATTACACACAGCACAGCTACACTAGATTTTGCACTCCCCGGTTTTAATAAATCAACCCTATATGTCTATATTTTTAACAAACTACACATTAAAGATATACAGTGAATGTTTACCATAGTTTGGGCATATATGTAATTTTTTTTTAGTTCTTAGTGGTCTCCAGCTAGTAGCTGTTGAGCTACACATGTCTTTCAGCCTGCGTTGTTTATGAGAATCACTTGGTCATGGTACAAAGAATTTGTTTGCCTGAAGAAAAGCTGCATGCCCTTGTTTAAGGGTGAAGTCAAACAGAAGTTGCCTACTTTATAAAATTTGTTGTATCTATTTATTAACATAAGCTATAAATGTTCTACTTTCACAGTTAATGTTGTTTCCCAAGTTTATTGGACCGTTTTTAAACAGCTATTATCCGCTACCCTGTCACCCTATAGCACGAATACTGCTACAGGGAAGCAGGACTTTGCAAAATCACGTATGTATATGGAGATTCCCCGCCGGCACCCAGTGATTGCCGAGTATCACTGATGGAAGAGAGGACTGTATGTAAACAATACAGATCTCTCTCCTGTCGGCTCCAGCATGCTGCTTTGTATTGCTCTGCATAGATGTTCACCCCTTCCTGCCCAATGTCATTAGTACAGTGTCAGTGCTTTTTATTAGCACTGATCACTGTATTAGTGTCACTGGGGATGTCAGTGACAGTCAATTTGGCCCCAGTGTTAGAATGCCCGCCACAGTCCTGTAGTCCAGCTATAAGTTGCTGATCGCTGCCATTACTAGTATATATAACAAAAAAAACTAATTCCAGTATATATACCGCCATTTGTAGACACTATAACTTTCACATAAACCAATTAATTTACACGTATTGGGTTTTTTTTTTAGCAAAGACATGTAGCAGAACACATTTTGGCCTAAATTTATGATGAAATTTAGGAATCCTGCAGTCCCACTATAAGTCGGTGGTCGCTGCCATTACTAGTATATAAAAAAAATATATATATATCAGTATATATACCGCCATTTGTAGATGCTATAACCTTCACATAAACCAATTAATTTACATGTATTGGGATTTTTTTTTAAGCAAAGACATGTAGCAGAATACATTTTGGCCTAAATTTATGCCGAAATTTGATTTTTAATATTTTTTTACTGGATATGTTTTATAGGAAAAAGTCAAATTATTTTTTTAAAAATTGTCTTTTTTTGTTTATAGCTCAAAAAAAATAATTCAGAGGTGATCAAATAAAGAAAGCTCTATTTGTGGGGAAAAAAGGACATACATTTAATTTTGGGTGCAGCATTGCATGACCGCGCAATTGTCAGTTAAAGTACCAGCGCCATATCACAAAAAATGACCTGGTCAGGAAAGGGTAAATCCTCTGGAGGGCAAGTGGTTATGAAACAAAACTGATCTAGTACTGGCAATTATGAAAAATGTGAGGGGTGAGGGGGAGGTTAGCAAAGAGTGGTGCCAGCACAAGTTTGCACCACTCTTCTACACATAATAAATGGAGCAGATGTTGCTCATAATTAACAAAACGGACACTCGCCTCTTTGTTAATTAGGAGCAATCGGTTTTCTGTTCTGCCATGTCTGACAGGCAGCATAGAGAAAGGAGAGCTAAAATTGCATGTTCTGATACCTATGAAACAGGTCTATCTGCTTAGTTAATGTGGTGCACGCCACTCTAGACACCATGATAATGGTGCAGGAAGATTAGGTAATTTCCCAGCAAGAGTCTGATTTAGAGCTACATGAATGAATGATTAATTTCACTGGTTGTGTGAGGAATTGATCATCTCTTGTAGTAGGAGTGCTTGTGTAAGACATGTGCATGGTAATGTGAATGGGTGTTCCACTAAATGTTCATGTAAGGTGATGTGAGCTGCTTGTCCAGTGTTGTTTTACTGCTGTTATATAAAATACTATGGAATGCTACTGAACCTAGCCTAGGTTAGTTATCTGAACATGTTACATATGACATATATAAACTTCTGAGATTAGAATAAGGTAAACACTGTAGTATTATCATAAGTACATATTATATATATATTGCCTGGCAGGATTGTGGGCAGTGTGTATGTGTCACCTAGGTTTCTTACCTACACATGGTAAGGGGTTCAGGGTTTGTGATTATTGTAGAGAAAACAAACTTTCTCTTTGATCAATATCTTAATATGTACTGTTCTGTGTTCTGGAGACTTTGTAGAGCTTTAGGTGGGATTCCCTTTCCCTTTTCCTTTGCCTTTCCCTTCCTTTCCTTTCCCAATGTTAGTCAGGAACTGATATGAGTTTAGTTAATGGCTTGCACAAGCAAATTTTCTTGTTTGTTTATGCTATGGACTTTCTGCACAACGCCCTCCTACACTAAAACTGTGTTTGAAGCCTTGCTGAATAAAAGTGCAGGGCAAATCTTGGACTTTTCCCTGGTGTTGCTGTTTGGCCAAAGTACGATTAGTCTTTATATTGAAAATGGCATTGTCTCTGATATCTGCAGTTCAACAATTGTTTACAGTAAGTTTTCTGCAGCAGAACAGACAAAAATGTTATCAACCGCAGAGTAAAATTGTACAGCAAAAAGAGTTGCAAACCAAATGGTTTGAAGTAAGTGGGTTTTCAGCCAGTGAAGGACAAAAAAGGCAAGAAAGAGGGGACAGGAGTACAATATGAGATTGTAAGTCTCAACACGAGAGATTAGGTGGGTTTTATAGGTCAATCAGACATTGATCAAAATCTGCAGGTAAGAATGTGTGATCCATGTGTCCCAGGCTTTCTTAAATTTGGAATCAAATCATTTTTTGGTCAATTTTTCATTGGAAAATGTATTGTGGAGTCTGGTTTTGACTTCAGTTAAAGAAAGTGTAATGGGCAGCCAGATTTTGCAATCATTTGTTTAGTGGCTGTCAAGACGTGTCTACATTAATGTATTGAAAGGCCAACTGGTTTAATATTAAGTAAAGCTTCCCCAGGGTTGGCGGATAGTGGCTTACCTAAAATTAGTGTTAACATATTGTAAATGTGCTGCCATAATGCTTGTGCTATTGGGCAGGTAAGTTCCCCATTCAGGACAGCCACAACAGCAAAGACCAGCCTGGATCAAAATGGGTGAGGAGGGTGGGGACCAGATACAAACAATATAAAACTTTATAATCAGTTTCCAACACTGGAACATGTTGTGAGCACGTCTTTGTGGTATTCCAAATATGGTCCCATTATTCTCTGACTATTGTAATGTCAAGATCCATTGTGTGCTTGTCCATGTAGGAGTGATGATGGAGGGGAAAGCCACTAAGAAGTGAGTTGTACAGCAATGAGATCAGGGGAACGAGAGTTGTCTCTCCATTTTTGCCTAAAGGGGGTTAAGGCTGTCCCATCTAACTGAGGGTCAACCATGGCATTAAAAAAGTTTTTAATTATAAATATCGGAACAATTCTGAACTTGGAGGTTTGTGGGCAGTATGCAATACAGGAAAAGATTTGATACCCCTTGTAGTAGGTAGGTGGTGAAGGCATGTAATGCCAAATTTTGTCAACTGTCTGAAGGCAAATGGTTTTTTGAGACCATGAAAAAAAGAGGAGTTCTGTAGAAATGACAACAAGGTACAAGTGATGACATTAGGCCTCCAGAATATTTGAAAGAGTCTTAAAGAATGAATTGTAATTGGGTTCCATTGGGTGTCTTTGTCTTTGGGGAGAAGCCATAGAAAGTTATCAATACCTAGAGCATCACGGTTCCCTGCCTTAAGTGAGACCCATAAGAATGTTTCAGTAATAGCATGATATTTGGTTAATTGAGCTACAGTATTTGAGAAGTATAATAATAATTTTTTAGTTGAGGAATGACTATTCCTCTTTGGGTTCTAGGCTGATACAAGGTATTTTGATAGAAGGGGCCTGAAATACATCCATGTAAATTAGAGAATTGGCCATTGTTGTAAGCAGAGCTTACTTGAAGGGACTTTAAGTGGTAGTACTCAGAAGAGATACTGTATATCAATTTTGGCAAGTTAGTAAAATTGACTGATAATTTACATTCTAACCAGAACAAGGGATAGGTGTTCCAGATGGCTGGCAAAGCTTTCAATTTTTGAAACATAGGTGGATAAATAGCGGAGTATAGTGTACAGTATGGTACAAATTGTTGATATTAATCCCAAGGTAGGGAAGATAAGTGGTTGCCCACCTAAAAGGAATAGGAAGGTAGTCAGATTAGGGTGATGACAGGGTTAGTAACAAATAGTATAATGTTACCTGCAAATAAAATGAATTTAAGATGATGGCTAGCAATAGTAGACCTGTTTTACTGAGTGTTCTCTGTTAAGTTGGGTCAGGGGCTCAATCACAAGGGTGAAAAACAAAGGGGAAAAAAACAAACACCCACAGTTGTTTTATGTCACATGAGGGAGTTCAAGAACAGAGTTTTTTTTATCAATCACTGCACAAAAGAGGCACTTGCTTACTTAAACAAAACATATAAACTTGTTATGCTGCCAAATGCCCTATTACCTGATTTGCAAGTGTACATTGTGAATTGACTGCAGCAACTGTACAACTACCTCTATTTTCACTGCATGATTTGGAAGCTCAGTTGATGTGTCCATGGTAAATTCTATTATATTTGCCTATGTACTTTGTGGACAAATGGACAAACGTTTAAAAGATTTTGCCACCTGTTCAAAAATAAGCTGAAACCACACTATATATATATATGGACTGTGGGTGTTTTGATGGGAGGTTGTGATTTGTTAAGAACTGTAAAACATATTAGCCTTTTAGTCTTATTATCTTTGTTAACATGTTTACTTCAAGCTTTTCACATTGTAAATACCAAATTCATGTTAAATAATACAGACAACTCCTGCTGTGTGTCTTATTTTAATTTTATCTGACAACAAAGGAACATCTCTTATGCCTTGGAGGACAATTGCTTGATGCTTCAATCAGCTGCACTTTTGACTTTAGATTAATGTGATTGCCTAGTCTGTTGAATTATCTGATCATTTAACTAGATATAGCTGAAGATTAGTGCTCCTCTGAAAATACATAATAGTATGCACAGAGCAGATGCTTGCACTGGGCTTTATATCCTTGCTAAATCATTTCTTTTCTGAAATGTTTGGCCTACAGATATAGGTTCAGAATGTTCTGATGGAGTTCAAAACAAGTTCTCATTACTAGACAACATTTATATTAAAAAAAGACAAGATTTCATTATGCATATAAGACAATAAAATGAGCCACTGTGATTTCATAGCTCCAAGTGCCAGGCCTTAGATTTCGAAATTGCATTACCTTGCCATAATGAAGCATGGCTGAGCAGGTTGCATACCTTGCTGAACAACTCCTCTTAGCTCTGCACATTGGCTTCATTTTCTTGGAGATCTGATTTGCCAAGGATACAGGAGGTTCAACTGTTCTTGAGCCCATGAGGTCAGGGGACTCTAGTGGTTAGTAAAGTAAACTTTAGCAAGTAATATAGTAATTTAGTAAATTATAAGCTGGGTGGCCAGCTGGACTCCCAGTTTAAAACATTGCATTTGACTTTCAGATGAAAATACTTGTGTAGACCAATGATGCAAGTATTTCTTAACCAAAAGTGCTTATTACTGTGCACAGAGATTTTGCAGTTTGCTGGTAAGCACAGAGATTGGCCAGTATGTTTTAGATACTGATCTGCTGTTATGTTCAGGTTTTAGTTCCAAAGACAGGATACCAGGAATGAAACACATTTGTAGAATTGTGTGCCTCTCTAGGTCTCTTTTATTGTGCTACACTGATGACCAGAAATCTTGAGTAGCACATTTCTATGTACCTCATATATCATCTGGGTATCATTACTGCTCGGACCTTGAAGAAGGGGACATACCCCGAAAGCTTGTCCTCAAAATTGTATGTAAGTGCAAATAAAAAAAAGTATCGTGGACAGTACTCAATTGTATCTGAGTATCAGTATGTGTATTCTACATGATATTACAAATTTGAAGTTTAAGTGATGCCCTTAATTAGCTAACCTAAAGCAGAACTCCTGTTTGGTCTGAGTGTGTATTTACCTGTATGACTGAAAATGGGACTAATGAGATTTAGACTGTTGTGAATATTATCTGTATTATAGTGACATTTGTCAGTGTTCGATGAAAACAAAAATTGCTCTGACTGTCATATAATGCCTACCATTTGCTTATAACTTAGGCTAGTAGCTGTAGACTGGCAGATCTCTCATGTATTTAAGTGTGCATACTTTTCCTTTCCTACAGTTTGGACATAGAATCTAGCAGGCAGTCTCAGCAGACTGATCAAAGGAGGAAAGTCTATCACCCCACTTGGATTATTAGGTTTGATATTATTCCTCCAATGTAAATTGTCACCTGGTGTGTCCATTGTGTACATTGATTAGACAAATGTACTTATGGCATAAGAGGTCTTTGCCAGTTGCATGATTTGAAAAGGTCCAGAATCTTTCTGTCCATAGCTTTTTTCCAGTTTAAAAATGTATATTTGATTTGTGAACAATAATCAGAAGAGAAAAAGAATTTCGAAAATTGTCTCTTCTGTATCAAAGGGGCATGAGGCCTAAATCTGAAAGTCCGAATCTGATTGATGGCTTTCAGGAAATAAAGATAGTTTCAAATACTGATACATTGATGGATGAAGCCCTATGTACATAAGAACATCACATAAAGACTGTACATATATTGCACTTTTTATATGCTTACCCATTAGAAATCAAAATGATCTGCAAGCATGTCTTGTATATTAAATTGCAATATCAATTTTACAGCTCAATGGATAGAGCAATACATTTACATAATTGCATGCATATGAATTTATAATTCCCTTCCTCTGAAAATCTATGGCACTTTCAAAAAAAAGGGAAGGAGAACAAGATAAAGGATTGCTAAAATTGAACTACAGTTGTTTGAGCTATTCTATGTCCAATCTTTGCCACCCTGCCAGACACATTTACACAAATGGGGATAATCCACACTGTTTAAAAAAAGCAACACATGGAAACGTTACAAATAAGCAACCTTCATAATGAGTGTTGTGTAATACATCAGGTGTTCAAAGCAAAAAAAAAAAAAGGTTGCTATAACTTACATCACATTTAGAGATGAGCGAATCGAACATGACGAAGTGGAATTCGTTCCGAAGATTTGGAAAAATTCTATTCGCGACGAATCCGAAGATTAGCAAACTTTGGATGCACGAATCGAATTTTCCCAAAAATGGCGGCGACATGTGTGGCGACGGAGAAAATGGACAGAGAAGATGGGGCGGGGATCTCTGGGAAGGCGCGCAGACAAGGCGCGCTGACCCATAATGCATTCATGACATGTGATCGCATTAGCCAATCAGCAGCCAGCCAACACTGTGTAATGGTGGAGCTATAAATCGCGGCCATCTTAGAATTCTCCATTAGCCTCCGGTCATTCAAGAGAGACAGACCTGTGTGTATTAAGGGACAGAGTTAGGGCCACAGAGACTTTAGGGCCACAGAATCGTTACTCAGGGACACAGAATCGTTACTCAGGGACACAGAATCGTTACTTAGGGCCACAGCTATCAAAGAATCGAAAATTTAAAGTAACATACACCCTTTTTTTTTTTGGTGGCTGTCGTGCACAGTTGGTGCTGCAGTTTGCCGATTGTGCAAAATAAACTGACTTTCTGCTTCACAATCACTATTGTACGTTCAAAGAGTTAAATCCATTTACACGCCGGCTGGCGGTAATATTTTTTGGGTGATTAGTGCATTCCAGTGACACAAACGTACAGTTTCCAGCCAACGGCAAGCTGCAATTGACCGATTGTGCTAAATAAACTGACTTTCTGCTTCACAACCACTATTGTACGTTCAAAGAGTTAAATCCATTTACACGCCGGCTGGCGGTAATATTTTTTGGGTGATTAGTGCATTCCAGTGACCTAAACGTACAGTTTCCAGCCAATGGCAAGCTGCAATTGACCGATTGTGTACAATAAACTGACTTTCTGCTTCACAACCACTATTGTACGTTCAAAGAGTTAAATCCATATACACGCCGGGTGGCGGTAATATTTTTTGGGTGATTAGTGCATTCCAGTGACATAAACGTACAGTTTCCAGCCAACGGCAAGCTGCAATTGACCGATTGTGCTAAATAAACTGACTTTCTGCTTCACAACCACTATTGTACGTTCAAAGAGTTAAATCCGGTTTTATTTTTGGGGTGCTTATTGAATTAAAGAGTATGTCAGACAACACGCAGAGGAGTGGCAGAGGAGGCAATGTTTCAGGAGCGAGCAGACGTGGCAGCAGAGGAAGGGGTCGAGGCAGCACTAGTCGCAGCCAGAGGCCAGTGCTCCCGGTGTCATCCAGCGGTCGTGTCTCCACCGACAACCCTGCCGTCATCGATTGGTTGACTCGGTCGTCTTCCTCTTCCCTGGTCACCTCTGACACCTACAGCCAACGGTCGGTGGGTACGTCAGACACAACCGTTAGTTGGCATGGCCCGGGAGCAAGCCCACTGAAATCACGTGTCCTCGACCTGCCCCTGTCCTTTGGTGTTCCCTCACCAAGCGAAGTATCGCATGCTGTGGGCTCAGCCCCACTGTACAGTGAGGAAGAGCTAACAGAGGGCGGTCAGGAACGGGGGGAGACATCCGCCTCTTCAGCAGCCAGGCGAAGAAGTACTGGCGAGGAGAGTGGCTCGGTAGCCGGTCTAGAGACAGGTCTGTCTCCTGACCCACACGCAGCCGAGGGGGCTAGTAGTGACGCGGAGACCCTAATTGATGATGATGAGGCTGATCGCACTTGGCAGCCTCGTCGTCATCAGGCTATTGCTTGCGCATCATCAGGAGAAGAGGGTGCCAGCTTGCCAGCGAGCAAAACAGTCGGTGGGTTGCCCAGGAGGCAGCAGGGTCGCAGCAGTGTCAGTGGAGCCAAACGGCCACGGAGTAGAGCACCAGCTCCACTGCAGCCTACCACCACGACCAGTAGTGGTGCCGGTGTGCACGGAGGAAGTAGCAGTCAGCCAGTGAGGAGTAGCGGGGGCAAAGTTTCCTACTCGGCGGTGTGGCAATTTTTCGTCAAGCAGCCCGAGGAAGTAAACGTAGCCGTATGTCGACTATGTGGCCAGAAAGTCAAGCGTGGCCAGGGGGCCAATGTTGGGACTACAGCGTTGCGTCAGCATATGCAGCGTCGCCATTCGGTGGCCTGGGAAAACCGTGATAAAGATATGGCGGTTCTGCCTGCCCCAGCCCCCGCTCCATCACCCGCTCCGTTACTTGCTCCGTCACCCAACGTCAATCGCCCTCTATCAGCCAGTCAAGGCTCCAACACCTCTGCTGAGGGGAGTTGTCGCTCGTTGGCATCTTCCGCTCGTTCAGATGCTCCTTCTCCTGCTACTCCTCTTCACGGATTCCGTCAGCAGTCTTTCTTGGAATCCGTTTCCAAGAGACAACAGTTTGCGAGCACGCACCCGACGGTGCAGAAGCTGAACGTCCTCCTGTCCAAGTTGCTGGTGCTGCAGTCCCTCCCTTTCCAAGTGGTGGACTCAGCACCTTTCCGAGAAATGATGGCTTGTGCCGAGCCGCGGTGGAGAGTGCCAAGCCGGCATTTCTTCGCCAAAAAGGCAGTGCCAGCCCTGCATTCACATGTAGAAGAGATGGTGGGCCAGTCTTTGAGCATGTCGGTCTCTGCCAAAGTGCACGGCAGCGCCGACGTGTGGAGCTGTAACTACGGTCAGGGACAGTACATGTCATTTACGGCCCACTGGGTGAACGTGGTGCCGGCACAGCCGCACCAGCAACTTGGACAGGTCACGCCGCTTTTGCCTCCACGTTTGCACGTCCTTGGTCCAGCAAAGATGTCCGCCTCTACCACCTCTTCTTCCACCGTGTCCTCAGCCGCCACCCCCGTGCCAAGTCCCATTACCCGACCGGCATATCACATGTGCAGGGCGCAACGGTGTCACGCTGTGCTGCACCTGGTATGCCTTGGCGAACGTAGTCACACAGGGGAGGAACTTCTGAGTGTAATGAACAGAGAAATCGACAGATGGCTGTCTCCGCGCAAACTGAAAATCGGAACCATGTCGACCGACAACGGAAAGAACATGGTGTCTGCTCTGCGTCAAGGAAGGTTGTGCCATGCGCCATGCATGGCTCACGTGTTCAATCTGGTTGTCAAGCGGTTCCTAAAATCCACCATCCCACTGCAAGACATCCTTAAAATGTCACGTAAACTTTGCATGCATTTCAGCCATTCCTACACCGCAAAGCACACCCTCCTTGAGCTGCAGCGGCAGAACGGAATTCCACAGCATCGCCTGATCTGCGACGTTGCAACAAGGTGGAATTCAACCCTACATATGTTAGACCGCCTTTACGAACAGCGAAAGGCCATCACCAATTTCCTGATGTTACAAGCGGATAAAGGTACTCCCCTGTGTAACTTAGATGTCAGCCATTGGCAGCTCATGCGTGACACCTGCCGCTTGCTCAGGCCCTTTGAGGAGGCCACGCTATTCGTGAGTCGGCAGGACTATGGGATGAACGACGTCATTCCTCTGTTGCACGTCCTGGAACAAATGCTGTTAACAATGGCTGGTCAGGGTGCGGTAGACGTGGCGCACAGATCTCAACGCCACATGACCCCTGTGGGGGCAGGACAGGAAGAAGAGGAGGAGGTAGAGGAGGACATTGGTGCTCAGGAATTATTGAGTGAAATGGGTGGTTTTTCCACTCAGCGGACAGGAGTGGAGGAGCAGGAGCATCTGGTAGAGGAGGAGGAGGAGACAGAGGACCCAGACGCACCGTGGCAGTATGCTGTGGAGATGGAGGCAGGGAGTCCCTCGCATTCCTTGGCACAAATGGCCCATAGCATGCTCGGTTGCTTGCGTAGCGACAGCCGAATAATAACCATCAGACAGAGGGATGACTTTTGGCTGTCCACCTTGTTGGACCCTCGCTACCGTTCAAAAATGGTGGCCTTTTTCACACCTGCTGAGAGGGAGGCCAAAATAACGTACTATAAAAACCACCTATGTAGTCAGTTGGTCTCTGCCTTTCTGCGCCAACGTCCATCCTCAGACACTGTGGGCCCTGTGCGCTCGCGTTCCGCTGCCATGGCAGCAGGGGAGGGGTGGGGTGGTAGGAGCAGTGGCAGCTCCACCAGCAGCGGCTGCCTCAGTCTGCAGTCGATGATGAGTAGCTTTCTTCACCAGCACAGTGAGGAAACTACTAACCAGCAGCAGCAGCATCAGGTGGACCTGGAGCAGGACCTCAAACAACAGGCTTGGGCCTACTTGGACAGCACCCTGCCAACCGAGGTAGACAATCCCCTTGACTACTGGGCAACGAAACTTGACCTTTGGCCCCAACTAGCTGAATTTGCCCTTGAAAGGCTGTCATGCCCGGCCAGTAGCGTGGCATCGGAGCGCGTGTTTAGTGCGGCTGGAGGTCATGTAACTCCGCGGAGGACACGACTGTCCACCCAAAGTGTGGAGAGACTCACGTTTGTGAAAATGAATCAGGCGTGGATTAGTCTGGATTTCAAACCACCAGTTCCTGACACAACTGACTAAATCCGCCATGAATCATGCCCCAAACATGTTATTAGGGACAAATGGAAGACCTCCACCTGATCCGTACATTTGTATATATATTTTATTGAGAGGCTGCTGGTCGGCTGACTCATGTTTTGCACATTTTTAATGACTTATACTCTGCTGGTTGGGCCCCTCATGAATTGGGGTTTTTAAATTATTTATACGTCGCTGGACGACTGTCACATGAATTTAAACTTTTTAATTATTTATAGTCGACCAGTTCCAGACCGATGGAATAGCAATTTTTTTAAATATTTATTTGACACGTGTTGTCCATCTCATCAATGAGGTGGACTGTTTATTTATTGGCCACGGTTTGGCCCCCTCCTGTTTCTTACATTGTTAACTTGTTGTATCGGTCACGGTTTGGCCACATGTTTGGTTGTCTTGTTAAGATTTTCTGTAATGTACACAGTTACGCTTGACTTGTCGACTTTCCACAATCTACTAAGGTATAGCATCGCATCAAAGTTTTGTTTTTTTTTTTTTGGTCTAAACCATTTCTTATAATGTCAATTTGTAGGATACGCCGCTGTAAGGCGACCTACTTTTTTGTCACTGTGTAGACATCTATTTATAGGCCGATGTTTGGCCACAAAAATATATTTAGTAATAACCTAGCCGTTCAGGCCGCTCCCTGAACACCTCGGGAATTGCTTTGTATATCTGTTGCCTTAGAGGCCGCTGTCTGAACAGCTCATGAATTGCTTTCTATATGTGTCGCCTTTGAGGCCGCTGGCTGGACAGCTGATGAATTGATTTGTATATATGTACTTATTGTCCGCTGTCCGGACAGCTCATGAATTACTTTTTGTATATAGCCTTCCAAACCACTCTCAGAATAAGTCATGATATTCATGCTGTGTATAGCCTTATAGGCCAATGGTCAATCAAGTCATGATTGTTATAGTGTGTATATCCTTATAGGCCGCTGTCTTTACAACTTTATAATTCCATGCAGTATATAGCCCTATCGGCCACTTTCTGGCATCCAGTTGCTGTAGCCCCCATCACCACACTGTGCCACGGGCCCCTGTACTGCCTTCTCATACTGCTGCCAGATCCATCCTCTGCCATGTGCGTCTTTGTCGTCTGCTCACGCTGCTGGGTTCCAGTTTTAAACCTAGGCCTGTGTATGGCTTCCGAATACAGCTGCCTCCACCGCCACCCTGCGCCATGTGCCTCTGTCGTCTGCTCACGCTGCTGACGGCTTCCGCTTTTTAACCTAGGCCTGTGTATGGCTTCCGAATACTGCTGCCTCCACCGCCACCCTGCGCCATGTGCCTCTGTCGTCTGCTCACGCTGCTGACGGCTTCCGCTTTTTAAACTAGTCCTGTGTATGTCTTCCGAATACTGCTGCCACCACCGCCACCCTGCGCCATGTGCCACTTTCGGGTCTCCTCACACTGCTGCCAGGTCCATACTGATTCATGGCCCCCTGTACCGGCTCCTCATGAACGTGGTTCAGCGGGTTTGCATCACTTAACGGCAAATCGTTGACAAATGCTGGGACGTTCAGTGTTGTGCGCATTAAGCCAGACACCAAAGGGCAGCACAGACCTGTTATTACTCGCTCAAGCATGGCTGAACAAAACCAGTCTCTACCACAAATTGGACCCAGACCTGCCCAGGGTCTCGTAACTAGATTGCACGGAGGAGTAGAGTCCGTTATCGGAATTAAATAGACAAAACGCCACACCAAAAAGAGTGGCCATTTCCAACACTTATTCCAGAAAGAGGAACAACCCGTTTCATATACGGCCCGTAGACGTTTCACGTCTGCCACATTCAGTCGATTTAAGACGCAAGCTCCACTTCCTGTGGTCTCTGACCGTCGATATACCTTTAAGTGTCAGCTTTGAAGCTATATTCCCTCCGGAGCACTGACACTGGTGCCCTTCCGTCAACATGCCTTTAAGTTTCAGTTTTCAACCATATTCCCCACAGAAGCCAAACTCTTGGGTATCCCAGAAGCTGCTCAGCGGGTCAGGGCAATAAAGCTCCCGGTTCGCAGGTTGTTCCGTCTTATGGATGGAAGTACGACGGTATATGATCTTCTTTGCACCCATGGCATCACCTCATAGAATCTCTGCATTGCATCTGCAATCACAACGCTGACTTCCCGGATCGCCACTCAGCCATTGGACTCTTGATAGTCGTCTCCCCACACTGCTGCTGGGGGGACTTTTTAACCTAGGCCTGTGTATGGCCTTCAATTGAAGCTGTTTCCGCTCCGCCACTCTGCCATTGGACTCTTGATAGTTGTCTCCCCACGCTGCTGCTGGGGGGACTTTTTAACCTAGGCCTGTGTATGGCCTTCAATTGAAGCTGCTTCTGCTCCGCCACTCTGCCATTGGACTCTTGATAGTCGTCTCCCCACACTGCTGCTGGGGGGACTTTTTAACATAGGCCTCTGTATGGCATTCAATTTAAGCTGCTTACGCTTCGCCACTCTGCCATGGGCCCCTGTACCGCCTCCTCTTGCTGCTGCCAGGTCCAGAGTGTGTCATGGGTCCCTGTACGGCCTCCCATTGCTGCTGACTTCATCGCCAGACTCTGCCATGTGCCACTTTCAGGTCTCCTTACACTGTTGGTGGGTTCCATTTTGTGATAGGGTGCTGTATGGCCTTCCATTGCTGCTGCTGCCTCCACCGCCACCCTGCGCCATGTGCCTCTGTCGTTTGCTCATGCTGCTGACGGCTTCCGCTTTTTAACCGAGGCCTGTGTTTGGCTTCCGAATACTGCTGCCTACACCGCCACCCTGCGCCATGTGCCTCTGTCGTCTGCTCACGCTGCTGCCAGGTCCATACTGATTCATGGCCCCCTGTACCGGCTCCTCATGAACGTGGTTCAGCGGGTTTGCATCACTTAACGGCAAATCGTTGACAAACGCTGGGACCTTCAGTGTTGTGCGCATTAAGCCAGACACCAAAGGACAGCACAGACCTGTTATTACTCGCTCAAGCATGGCTGAACAAAACCAGTCTCTACCACAAATTGGACCCAGACCTGCCCAGGGTCTCGTAAGTAGATTGCACGGAGGAGTAGAGTTCGTTATTGGAATTAACTGCGAGGGACTTTTAAACCTAGGCCTGTGTATGGCCTTCAATTGAAGCTGCTTCTGCTCCGCCACTCTGCCATTGGACTCTTGATAGTCGTCTCCCCACGCTGCTGCTGGGGGGACTTTTTAACATAGGCCTCTGTATGGCCTTCAATTTTAGCTGCTTACGCTCCGCCACTCTGCCATGGGCCCCTGTACCGCCTCCTCATGCTGCTGCCAGGCCCGTAATCTGCCATGGGCCCCCGTACCGACTCCTCATGCTGCTGCCAGGCCCGTAATCTGTCATGGGCCCCTGTACCGCCTCCTCATGCTGCCAGGTCCAGAGTGTGTCATGGGTCCCTGTACGGCCTCCCATTGCTGCTGTCTCCATCGCCACACTCTGCCATGTGCCACTTTCAGGTCTCCTCACACTGCTGGTGGGTTCCATTTTGTCATAGGGTGCTGTATGGCCTCCCATTGCTGCTGCCTCCACCGCCACACTGTGGCTCCACACTCTGGTTTTGGCCCCGTGACTGCCCAAATGAGTGAAGTGTGCGGTGATTCTAAGATCGACGGCACTCATCTGCATGTCATACTGACTGACAGTATTATTTCTCTTCCCCAGCAGACTCCAAGGGCATTTAAATTAAAGGTACAGTGTTCTGCACTAATATAAAGGCTCTCTGAAGCCTAGAAACACCCTTTTTATAAGTTAAATTCGCAGCGAATATATTCGGCTCGAAGCGAATTTATTCGGCGAATTCGGCGAATCAGCCGAACCGAATTTTTGAATAATTCGCTCATCTCTAATCACATTATGTGAAGAGACATACACTATATTGCCAAAAGTATTGGGACACTTGCCTTTACATGCACATGCACTTTAATGACATCCCAGTCTTAGTTTGTAGGGTTTTATGTTGAGATGGTCCACCTTTTCCAGCTATAACAGCTTCAACTCATCAGGGAAGGCTGTCCACAAGGTTTAGGAGTGTGTCTATGGGACTGTTTGACCATTCTTCCAGAAGAGCATTTGTGAGGTCAGGCAGTGATGTCGGACAAGAAGGTCTGGCTCAATCTCTGCTCTAATTCATCCCAAAGATGTCGGCCATGGGTTGAGGTCAGGACTCTGTGCAGGCCAGTCAATTTCCTCCTCCCCAAACTCACTCATCCATGTCTTTTTATTGACCTTGCTTTGTGCACTGGTGCACAGTCATGATGGAACAGGCAGGGGCCATCCCCAAACTGTTCCCAAAAAGTTGGGAGCATGAAATTGTCCAAAATGTCTTGGTATGCTGATGCCTTAAGAGTTCCCTTCACTGGACCTAAGGGGCCAAACCCAACCCCTGAAAAACAACCCCACACTA
The DNA here is from genome assembly GCF_062004578.1 of Staurois parvus. Classification (NCBI taxonomy): domain Eukaryota; kingdom Metazoa; phylum Chordata; class Amphibia; order Anura; family Ranidae; genus Staurois; species Staurois parvus. The sequence goes on along the minus strand of NW_028318083.1, from coordinate 34,760,476 downwards.
TAATCCCCCCTCCACCAAACTTTACACTTAGCACAATACAGCCAGGCAAGTACTGTTCTCCTGGCAATCACCAAACCCAGACACGTCCATTGGATTGGCAGACAGAGAAGAGTGATTTGTCACTCCAGAGAACACATCTGCACTGCTCTAGAGTCCAGTGGTGTCATGCTTTACACCACTGCATCTGATGCTTTGCATTGCACTTGGTGATGTAAGGCTTGACTTCACAGACAGGCACAAGGGGCAATTTGTGAGACTTTGCACTTCTTTCAAACATCTCACCAACTTACTTGTTTACATAGGCATAAAATAGGATATTCATCCATGCAAAGTATTCTGGTTTATATGACAGCAACCTGTACTTTTATTTTCTATTGGAGCCATTTTTTTTCCTTGAAGATGAGGGACACTTAAATATAATTTAGGTAATGTAAATATAGTAAATAATATTACGAGGATAAGGGTGAGTGTGGCCATAAACAGGCCAGCACAACTCTAATTTGACCCTCAGTCTGGAGTTTGGTTGAGGATTGGGCTGATTAAGTCTACCCTAAGGGTTGATAATGAGCTCTAGAGTCCATCGAAAGTGTTCAACGTGTTGGAGAACCTCTGTTAACCTCACTGAGAAAAAGGAAGGAGGTATTGCATTGCACATTTACTGTATATTTGTTCACGGTCTATAGGAAACAGCAGTAGATAATCACTCCATAGTGGACAAACATAATATCTTTTTTCTATAATTCTTGGAAGGCATCTGCCCACCTATGACTATGGATTAGGGTTAGTACCTTTTAGCACTTTTTACTTTTATCAGTTACACTAAACTTTTCACCCTATCAATGTCTTTTGGTTTGTATTTGGCAGTTAGAAATATTTGCATTCATTAGACCTGAACATGTTATTTGTTAGTACATGGTATAACGGGCTAGTATTTCTATATCAACAGCTTCCATGTGAGATGTTCTTGACAGCTACATTACAAACTGTAAATTTACTTAAGTCAGTGTTTTTAAACAGAATATGGCTGCTAAATCGTGCATGTAATGGAATTAAGTAAAATTGTGTCATGGGAAATCTAACAGCATATATACAGTACAAGGTAATGTTTTCTTTTTCTTCACGTTTGAGAACCAGCTCAAGGAGCTTTTTCGTTTGTTTCAAATTTAGCAAAGACAGAATAACCCCTTAAAGAAACAGTACACTTTATCAAGAAGGAAAATGAAGTATTTATACAGATCTCTTCTGTATAGAAATGTCCGCTGGAATAAACTGTTAATTAAATTATATGTGCAAAGAACATCTACAAATTCAATTTCCTAAATTTAAAGGCAAAACTTCAATCATTGACCAAAAAGTTTGCCTAAACTAGTGAACCAAAAATGGAAGGTGATATTATTTTGATCTCAGATCTCAGATGGAACTCTATTGGTTGGTGGGGTTGCATTTACTTCTAGACCCGAAAAGAATCATGGAGTCCATGATACTACTACTACACTAGTGCAAAGAACGGGAGATCTCCACATGCTGTTCCTGTGCCCAGTAAAGACTCCAGTTACTGATGCTTTGAGCAGAGCTCATTTATTTTTAAGTAGCATATCTGCACACAGGAATAGGTGCAAAACTGTCAATGTCATGGAGTAATACGTGATGATGTTAACACATGCCCCCTACACAAATGGGAATGCTAAATTTATTGCACTTCAAAACTGTTTTAATGGCAGTCTTTATATTGCTCTCAGAAAAAGCTTCCTATAGGATAACCAAACAAGCATACACAGTACATGTTTCTATATTTCCTGCCACCTTCATATCAATATATTTTTGAGTAGTATACTACTGTATAAGATTCAGATCATATACTGGATTCCAAATCCTGCAGAAATGTTTTACAAACCCATGTCTGAAATAAAACTTTGGGTATACTGAACCTTATGCAAGATCCCATTAAACTGGTAGTAAACGAAGTTGGGGGGAGGCACAAATTGCCAAATGAAAGCAGCTGGCTCAATATGGTACAATCAATCAATGAATGAATCACTGGATGTAATCATATGGCTCCTGATGAACTAATATTCTCTGGTTTTGGTGTCTTCAGACCGGACAAAATAAAGACTAGAACAGGCTAAAAACTGATGTATGATTGGGTTACAGTTTTTCCTGGCTTGTCTTTATCCCCTTCTTAATAATTATGCGACATTTAAGTGCAATCTTTAGGTTATCTTCCTCTCTTTCTACTTATTTTTTACAGGTACTTATATAATGCCATCAATTACACAGTGCTTCACATTGTGACATAAGGAAAGGTGAGGTGCTATGTATATCGCCTCGCATGCTTTCTTATGTGGGAAACTAGATGTAATCTGGTCAGGGTTTTCCGGGCCACCTTGACAGTGTGGGTTACAAACCAAATGTTGCTTTCCACTTGTGTCACGATCAGAGGATAAGACCATCTAGGACTGTAAACTCAAGATCTAGCGGGTCAGTGGAAACAACTAAACAGGTGGACCAGGTTGCCGCGGTCCTAACAGATGCAGGAGCAGTGTGAACGCACACAAATGGAGGTGTGTCAGAGTCGCAGCATCTAAGGAGCCACCCGGTATATTTATCAGAGCCACTGGAGGCATGGATGTTGCGTTGTGAGGCACCCCCCAGGTTTTGGCTCTCTAACACAACTGTGCTAGGACAGTGCAATCAAATAGCATGCTGGAAGGACACAGGGAACACATAGGATACAGGAATCAAGCTAACCTACTGCAGCAAGCTAGGAAGGGATGCCAGGGAAGAGGACACAAGGAACAAGAGTAAAACGTAGGAGAGTTGAGGATGCTGAGCAATGGTGCAGGGAGAGAGAGACTCAGAAAGCTGGAAAGGGCTGCAGGGCAAACAAAAAGAAACAATGCTGAGAAGGATGCACACAGCAACAGGAATCCACGGACAGAAACCAAAGAGAATATAACTGCACAGCCAAAGAGAAAACACTGATAACAAAGACAGGATCAAGTAACACACAAAATATGGGAATACTCAAATGGAGGTGAACACCACAGGAACCAGAGGGGTCTGGCTTCCACGTGAAGACACATTGCTCAAACACTAACACACAGGTGCCAATTCATAATACCTAGGTGGATAGGCAGGAACCCAAGCAACCTGGAGCCGGATCAATGTGCAAGGAAGCATGAAAACTTGTGACCATCAGCAGGTGGTATAACTAAGGAAGGAATGGAGAAAGAGGTTGCTCTGGCCTGGGACTCAGGGAAGCTAATAACTGAGAGAGCTAAATATGGAAATTGCTCTGTAAGAGAAAGGAAAAGGTTTGCAAAAAGCTTGTTTTTTCATTGGTGACTGGTAGAAGCCCTTCACCTGTGAGGCAGGAACCTGTGCTGTTTAGTGCCTGGATGGCAAGGATATATTTTATAATTTGTTCAGTTGCTTAGTAATGCAAATTGCTAATCAGTCAATCGCATGGCAGCAACACAATACATTTAGGCATGTAGACATGATGAAGACGATTTCTGAAGTTCAAACCGAAAATCAGAGTGGGGAAGAAAGGGGATTTAAGTGACTTTGAACTTGGCATGGTTGTTGGTGCCTGAGTATTTCAAAAACTGCTGATCTACTGGGATTTTCTTGCACATCCATCTCTAGGGTTTACAGAGAATGGTCTTAAAAAGAGAAAATATCCAGTGAGCGGCAGTTGTGTGGAAAAAAAATGCCTTGTTGGTGTCAGAGGAGAATGGGCAGACTGGTTGCTGCATAATTCAGATGGTAGGATCTGATTTTGGCGTAAACAACATTCACATCAATCCCTACACTCAAGAAACTTATAAACTAGGATCTCTGACTCACACAAGGGCCAATTTACTAACCAGAATGTCATTGGAATTCAGGAGGAAACCAGAGTACATGGATAAATCCCACACAGGCACAGGCAGAAAATGCAAACTCTGTGCACGTAGTGCCATGGCTGGAATTTGAACTAAGAACCTCAGTGCTACTAGGCAGAAGGGCTAACCATTTAGCCACTGTACTTATTCTACCTGTCCAGTGGCGGACTGACAACTCATGGGGCCCCCGGGCAATAGGGGATCATGGAGCCCCTTTGTCCTGACCAACACCCAAAAAAGCCTATGAAAAAGCCAATGAAAGGTACCAGGGGCATCTCATGGGGCCCCCTACTGACCTCGGGTCCTCGGGCAGTGCCCGAGCGCTCGAATGGCCAGTCCGCCCCTGTACCTGTCAGATTGAGGTGAGCCTCACTCATTACAGCAAGCAATACCTAACTCAACACAACATAAGTGGTGTGTGAGAGAGACGATCATCAGTGACAAGTCAGTGGGACTTTTGTTCTGTCACACTTACACATATTCTTTCTGTGACCTGCATCAGGTTAATTTTGTTCTGCAGTATGCTGATATCTAGCAGCGGTTTAACCACTTGCCCTCCAGAGGATTTCCCCTCCCCTTGCTGACCATTTTTTTTTGCGACGCGGCGCTGTGTTGACAATTGTACGGTCATGCAACACTGCACTTAAATGAACTTGATACCCTTTTTTTCCTACAAATAGAGCTTTCTTTTGGTGATATTTGATCACCTCTGCATTTTTTATTTTTTGCGCTATAAACATAAAAAGACTGAGAATTTTGAAAAAAAAAATTTTTTGACTTTTTGCTACGAAACATATTCAGTAAAAAAATTTTAAAAATCAAATTTTGTCATAAATTTAGGCCAAAATGTATTCTGCTACATGTCTTTGCTAAAACAAAATCCCAATACGTGTATAGTAATTGATTTATGTCAAAGTTATAGCTTCTACAAATGGCGGTATATATATTGGAATTTTTATTTTAATTTTTTTATACTATGGCAGCGATCAGCAACTTATAGCAGGACTGCAGTGGGCATTCTGACACTGGGGGGGAACTGACTAACTGCCACTGACATCCCCAGTGACACTAATACAGTGATCAGTGCTAATAAAAAGCACTGACACTGTACTAATGACACTGGGCAGCAAGGGGTTAACATCTGGGGCGATCAAAGGGTTAACTGTGTGCTGTTTTACTAGGGAAACATACTGCTTTGTATTGCTCTGCTATACAATGCAGTATGTCAGTGCTGACAGGGGGTAGATCTGTGTTGTTTACACACGCCCCCTACCTGGAAATGCAAAATCACGTGTGTATATATATATATATATATATATATATATATATATATATATATATATATAATCACATATATATATATATATATATATATATATATATATATAAGTGATTTTGCGCAGCCTTGCCGCCCTGTAGCAGTAGTTCTGTTATAGGGTGGCGGGGAACCGGTAAAACCTCTTCAACATGTTTACTTAGTGTCCATCTGTCCTGCCCTTCTGTTTACTGCTAGTTAGCTCATTCCCAGGTAGACCCTCACTATTTTTTCCATGTTTCTTCAGTCAATATTAATTCTTCACAGAGACAGGGCTCAGAAAAGCCATTGTTCTCTTACAATTCAAAAGACAAGAAAGAAAAACCCCTGCACTGTCATTAGCTTAAGTAAAATTGCATTTGATTCAAATTGGATTGAAGATTTAAGCTGTCTGTGGATGGTCAGAGTCAGCAAGTGACCTTAATGTCTGGACAGACTGGGTCTATGAAGGTATGTCAATGCTTAAACTGGAATTTAAACAAAACAATTTTGTTTTTACCAGTAGCTGGAAAATTATAGTTGTGGTTAGAAAAAGTCTTATCTATTTCAAGTTTAAATGGAATCTGCACCAAATCATGTGAAAAGCCACTGATGAAATCACATGAGCCACATGCTGATTCCATAGGTATTGTCAGAACCCCTGGAGGTATAAACCCACATGGAAGAAATGCCTAGTACTCTAACAGAGCTGTATCATGAAACATAGTTAACAAATGTATGAGATTATTATACAGGATTTATATAGCGCCTACAGTTTGCGCAGCAGTTTACAACATTACAGTTACAATACAATTTGGTACAAGAGGAAACAGAGGGCCCTGCTCATTAGAGTTTACAATCTAGGAGATCCCCAATTGTCAGGCATCATGCACACAGGATGTTCATATAACTCTCCTAGAAGCCAGCAGCATTTTTGCAGAAAAAATGCCTGATGCTTTTAAAAGTGTCTAAAGCTTTCATAAGCTTTTAGGAGGTTTTACAGAGGTCAAGCTCTTGGGCGTTAACTCATTTCATTTAACAGAATAAAAAATGTATTCTGTCCATTGACATTAACTGAGGCTCAAGCACTAAGCGTGCCAAATGTTTAGGCATGTTTACCAGCTCTTAGCAGCGTTAAGTGCACACTGGACATTTTTCTAGCTGCTGTTTTTGGCTTTGACATTTTTTTCTACAGCTAGTAAACCCCCCAGCATGTTATCCTATGTGTCCATGCACACATAGACTGTAATCAACGTTTTTTGGCTGGAAAAAAAACCCCAGGACTAGTGGGTTTCTAAAGGAGTTTTTTAGCTGTAAAAACACTCTAACGCTGAAAAACACGGCAAATCACAGTACACACCGCAAACTGGTGTTTTTGGAAGTATTTTTGACCCCCCCCCCAAATTTTTTTTTCTTTCAAAAAATGCAAATGCGAGAAAACACCGCTAATCACGGCAAAACGCCGCTAAACGCTAATGCGAAAAAGCTAAAAAAGCTGAAAAACCTCACGTTTTTAACGTGACTTTACACAGCTAACGTTACCAGTGTTATCAAAACATCAAGTGTGCATGAGGGCTAAGCGGTTTGTTTTTTTTGCCCAATCTCTGCTGCTCCTGGATGCACTGGCAGCATTTTGGTTTTTGTTCCTGCCTCTATAGCCCGTCACTCAAAGCTTCCAAAAGTGTGCATAGACACATAGGATAACAAGGAAGGGCATTTGGAAGCAGTAAAAAAAAAAATGCCTGACGCCCCTAAAAGTGGCTGCAAAAACACCCTATGTGCATGAGGGCTTAAACTGTGTAATATTAAAAAATTCATTAAGAATTTTAAAATAGTACACGTAGGAAAGGTTGTGTAAATGGTTACATAACTGTATTCAAATCTTAGGTTTTGGGGCCTCTTACCTAAGATTTTATGTTTTTAAATACTTTTACTGTTACACAAGTGTTCCTTTATAGCCTGCCATAAACTGAAAAATGACTTGTTGATGTTTCATAAGGCTCATTACTATGCAAGTACAAAGTCTCATAGATAAGGTCAATCCTTCACAGCTTATGAATATAAAGGAAGTGCGGAGTGACCACCAACCACCCGAAGAATCTTGGCCTATCTAAAGTGATTCAGTACCTGAAACTAACATGGACATGATGAGGGCACAGAACATCATGCTGGTTTCCCTTATCTGCCTCTCGGTCATCTCATATATTTGCACTGTCGTAGTAAACGCAATGTCTGCAGTGGCACAAAACGGTGAGTACAAGATATGTGCTTTGATTGTTGTCACATATAAAAGTGATATTTCTCTACTATGGAGGGAAGACACCTTCACTTTTTAGATGTTTAAACTAAATAAATGATATTATTATTAGAACAAGTAATCAGGAAAACCAGGAAATAAACTGACACAAAATATTAATATGTGACAACGTCCTGGAGTTAAAATACAAGTGGAAGTTGTACAGATATACAAGCCCCTATAGCAGGCACATATATAAAGATTTGCTGCCATGTGACACACTTAACCACTTCAAGTCCGGACACTTTCTGCTTGCTGTCCAGGCCAATTTTCAGCTTTCCGTGCTATCACACTTTGAATAACAATTGCGCAGTCATGCAACACTGTGCCCATATGAATTTTTTAGCATTTTTTTTGAGACAGATAAAACTTTATTTTGGTGGTATTTATTCACCCCTGGGATTTTTATTTTTTTACTATATAAATGAAAAATTCCAAAATTTTGGAAAAAAAAGTGTTTTTCTGTAAAATTTTGCAAATAAATAATCTTTCTTCATAAATATTGGCAAAAATGTATTCATCTATCTTTTTAGTGAAAAAAAAAATAACCCAAATTAGTTTATAACCAAAAATTATAATTTTTCACTTTTTTTTTTATTTCATTTAATTTTTGATATTATTTATGTTTTTTTTTTTTTTAACATACTGTCACCCTAGCAGTACAGTGTCACCATAGTGACACTGCACTACTTGTGGGGGGTGATGAAGATTTTTTTTTCTTTTTTTACACTGATTATTTTTACACCCATAAAGGCTGTTAAAGCAATCATTTCTCCTTCTCTTTGGCTGCATTCCTGCAGCCATTGAGAAATTCTGTGTGAGCTGTGTTTGGTCACAGCTTGTCACATGATACAAGGCTGTTGTGAATAGCCTTGTACCATGTGACCTCTGTGATCATTCACAGATTTCACATGTAGCAAGCAATGATGTCAGGAAGTGACATCTTGTTTACTACTATTCATGTGCTCACTGATTGGCCAATCAGTGATCACATGAATCGGGACCTCACACAGAGGTCCCGTACAGCAATCGCGGTTCTGCTTGCTCCCAGGGAGCGTGCACAGGCAATGGATGCGGGGGGACATTTAGAAACGTCCGTCCACATCCTTCCGGACGTTTATCGACATGGGCTGGATGGGAAGAGGTTGATGCAAAATACTGTCTGTCACTGTTTTACAGGGACAGATATAGATTTGGAAGGAGAATCCTTATAATATCCCTGGAAATGTCTATGATTTTTTGTTAAGAAATTAAAGTTAAACTAAAGGCAAAACTTTTCTTTTAAATTTGGATAGAGTGGCAGGGGATAGATTCCTGTTAGGTTTTTATTCTTGTCTGTGCTCCTGTTAAGTGAGATTTGGTTTCCCTAACTATCCTGGCAATGAAAATAATGGTAAATACAAGACTTTGAGTTGAAGAACAGAAACAGAGAGAAAATCGTCCAATTGGTACACTTGTTTTCATAAAGGACTCTCTATGAAGTGATTTCCCTCATATTGCTAAGATATCCTCTCACTCCCTGTTAAAGCGGAGTTCCACCCTTTTTTAATGTCCTTCTGTTAATACTGTTCCTGTTGTGTCCTTCACGATTAGAATAATCATATATTGTTTTTAATTCTCCAAATACCTGTAAATAATGTGCAAAGACGGCACTTTCGGTCCCGGCCGCCTAGGCAATGACGTATTTAGGCAATTTGCAATGTCTCCTGGGATGTCGGGTCCTGTATCCCAGAAGTCCTTTGGATTCCTAGTTGCTGGCTATCGCATTAACTTAAAACCAGAAATGACGTGAATGGGAGGAGTTTGGCACCATTTTACTGGAGTCCTATCTGTGGGAAGGAAGTGCAACAGCTGTGCTGCTGACTTTGCTGGGCTATGTAAACTATCTAAAAAAAAAACAGTGCAGCGCTAAAATAATAAATATAAATTGAAAATGAATGTGTAATATAATCAGTAATATTACTAAATCAAATCATCCAAACTAAATAGTGACATATAATATAAGTGAATAAAGCACTATATTAGGCACCAAAAAATAAATGTGATCATGTGAACAGTCTTTTAACAACAAAAGTGTTCATAAATTAGTGCAGGCTTGACACAATCAGGTCAGCATACAGTGCTTCATAAAGTCCTAATGCCCTTGTGACATCCAATAAGTCCGTGTGACTTAATCCGTGTGAAAGACTGTAAGAAATACACACTCACCAGATGCGCATGATCAATGCGCAATATGCTGAATATGAATCTGTAGGAAACCCCCTTTAAATGGATCTGCCAGACAGCATGGAACCAGGATCCCTCCTCTGGACACAAGCCTTCTCTGCAGCCACGCTTCCACTGGGGTCCTGGGAATCCTTAGCTCAAATCAAAGCCAATAACAAAATGCTCATAGTGTAGTATTAATGTTACTTTATTGTAAAAAAAATATAGGCTATATGATCATCCACATGGAAATGCTCAAATATCAGCTTAAAGCAGCTTAATATTAGCTTTCAAAGACAATGTGGCTGAACAGCCACTCACTAAGATGGCTGCCGGACCTTCACGGGGCTCCGGCGGAATGACGTCATGGTGTACGGCTCCTCCTTAGGGCTATGTAAACTGTACATGCACAGTGTGTGTATTGCACGATCTGTGAATGTAATTTGGGCACTTTGGTGTGGTAATCATCTTTTGCCTGGGCATTGTGATTTTTGACTCTGATGTGGTTACCGCACTTGCCTTCCCCATGGTGTGTTTTGATTGACAGGTTGCAATAACGGGGCGAGAATGTCCGCCGTCCCCGCCATTGTTATGGCAACCTGTTGTATACAAATTGCACCAAGCAGTGTCATTACTGCGCAGGCGCGAGATCGAGAGGTGCATGAAGCACCTACTCCCGGATATTTAGACCTGTGGGCTTCAGATGCCCTCATCCATCATGGCGCCTGCCTGCTTCCGAGATCAAGGTAAACTATTACTTATTTACAACTAATAAGCAGGATATCAGAAATAACTTCATTCATTTATGAAAGATTAGACAATACTGGGTCAGCTTTAAAAAAAAATTGTTATGGGGGCTGGAGCTCCACTTAAAGTCTACAGGACAGGAAGTGAAGCCAAATCTCTCCAAAGAGATACAAATTAGATACCACAACTGTTAAGTAACAATCTTTGATTATTACATTACCTAAAGTACTTACAATGAAGATGATATAAATGTATATCTAAATCCAAAACCTTTTTTTGAATTTTGAAAAAGTGGGGAAGAGTTAAAACAATTTTTTTTCCTGCTTCCATCCCACTGGGAAGAATTATTTTCAGTATTTGTATCATAAAGACAACAAAATGAAGGGGCAACCCTCTCTTTCACAGTTGTTACTGCAATAGGTATCCCTGTCAGAAAATCTGATTACTGAAAATTTTGGCTATCACTCTCTATCTCAATAACGATGGCCATCAATACAGATAGAGAAGGTGGGTGTACCCACCTGGCAGTTCACTGGACACTGGCAGTAATAACAACTTGGCAGATTTTCAAGCTCTATCCAGAATTAAGAAGGACACAGGTTGGCTGAAATCAGCCAGTACAGCAGATACCAACCAACATTCGGCCAGTGTACAGGTCCTTGTTTGACAGAAGCCGATCTCACAGGCAGCTTCTGGTAAATGAGCATGCTGGAAAACCAGCTGCCAACCGGCATCCGATCAGCGCTCGCAGCCACTGGTTCCGCCCACACAGCTGCGTCATTCATTCACAGTGTTCTATAAAAGAATGAGCTAAAAGTCCCAATAGCCTTTGTGGCTGTAGTTCTCAATGAACTACCATGGTGCTGTGGAGCGCCGTGGTAGTTCAATGATTCTTCCTGTCAGTATATCTGCTTTCTCATACATCACATACGGGCAAGAAGATATACTGACAGGTCTGCGGAAGACCTGCATGGCACCAGTGTTCTGCTGATCGCTGGTGCAATGCTTTAGAGGTTTCTACAACAAAAAAATAATAAATGCACATTTTTTTACCTGCAAAAAAATGAGCATTTATTATTTGTTGTAAAAAGGTGAACTTATCCTTTTATACTTGTTCTCAGTAGGCAGAAACCCACAAATACGAAAAACTGCTAAAGTTAGGGAAAAGTTATTTTTGACATGAAATAATTTTACAAAATTAAGCATATATAAAAAGAGTGTTAAAAATGGCTGCTTCCATCACAAGCTTTTCAGACAGGTATAGCAAAACTTGTGTATGCATAACTCCAGTAAATCCAGTTCTTGAACTTCCGCAAGAAACATGGATCATGAAAAAATAGCTCACATAGTGTAGGATAACCTACTGTGGATATAAAAAGTCTACACACCCCTGTTAAAATGTCAGGTTTCTGTGATGTAAAAAAGGAGACAAAGATAAATCATTTCAGAACTTTTTCCACCTTTATCCTGGGTTCACACTGGTGCAGTGCAGAATTCGCAGTGGTTTCTGTGCGAATTCCTTACCGCATCACAATCGCACCCCATTCATGCAAACCGCTGTGGTGTGTATGTTAAGTTAACAACACCCCGAAATCAGTTCGCAAAACGCAGTGCAGAATCGGATCTCATGGGTGTGAATACCTATGCGATCTGATTATAGTGCGGACCAAAAAAGGGGTTCTGCACCTTTTTGGTGAAGATGCAGTGCGATTTGAGCCATACAAAATGTATGGCTCAAATCACACGGCACGGAATTCTCATGTGATTTGCACAAGAATGTGGTGCAGTTCCAGTGCTTATCACATGCGATATGCCGCACCGCATATGTGTGAACCCAGGCTGAATGTAAACTATAAACTGTAGAATTCAGTTGAACAACCAACTGAAATCTTTTAAGTGGAGGGAAGTAAAAAATAAAAAACTAAAATAATATGGTTGCATAAGTGTGCACACCCTTAAACTAATACTTTGTTGAAGCACTTTTTTATTTTATTACAGCACTCAGTCTTCTTGGGTATGAGTCTATCAGCACAGCACATCTTCACTTGGCAATATTTGCTCACTCTTCCTTGCAAAAACACTCCAAATCTGTCAGATTACGAGGGCATCTCCTGTGCACAGCCTTCTTCAGATCACCCCACATATTTTTGTTCGGATTTAGGTCCAGGCTCTGGAAGGGCCATTCTAAAACTTTAATCTTCTTCTGGTGAAGCCATTCCTTTGTTGATTTGGATGTATGCTTTGGGCTGTTGTCATGCTGAAAGATGAAGTTCCTCTTCGTGTTCAGCTTTCTAGCAGAAGCCTGAAGGTTTTGTGCCAATATTGACTGATATTTGGAACTGTTCATAATTGCCTCTACCTTGACTAAGACCCCAGTTCCAGCTGAAGAAAAACAGCCCCAAAGCATGATGCTGCCACCACCATGCTTCACTGTGGGTATGGTGTTCTTGGTGATGTGCAGTGTTGTTTTGCGCCAAACAATTTGAAATCATGGCCAAAAAATTCAACCTTGGTTTCATCAGACCATAACACATTTTCCCACATGCTTTTAGGAGACTTCAGTTTTTACAAAATTTAGCCAGGCTTGGATGTTTTTCTTTGCAAGAAAAGGCTTCCGTCTTGCCACTCCTCCCCATAGCCCAGATATGAAGAATACAGGAGATTGTTGTCACATATACCACACAGCCAGTACTTGCTAGATATTCCTGCAGCTCCCTTAATGTTGCTGTAGGCCTCTTGGCAACCTCCCAGACCAGTTTTCTTCTCGTATTTTCATCAATTTTGGAGGGATGTCCACTTCTTGGTAATGTCACTGTTGCGTCATATTTTCTCCACTTGATGACTGTCTTTACTGTGTTCCATGGTATATCTAATTCCTTGGAAATTCTTTTGTACCCTTCTCCTGACTGATACTTTTTAAAAATGAAATCCCTCTGATGCTTTGGAAGCTCTCTGCGGACCACGGTTTTGCTGTAGAATACGACTAAGAAAATGTCAGGAAATACCTATTAGAGCAGCTGAACTTTATTTGGGGTTAATCAGAGGCACTTTAAATGATGGCAGGTGTATACTGACTCCTAGTTAACATGATTTTGAATGTGATTGCTTAATTCTGAACACAGCTACATCCCTAGTTATAAGAGGGTGTGCACACGTATACAACCACATTATTTTATTTTTTTATGTTTACTTTCCCCCCTAAAAGATTGTAGTTTGTTTTCAACTGAGTTGTACAGTTTATAGGTCACATTAAAGTGGAAAAAGTTCTTAAATTATTTATCTTTGTCTCATTTTTAACTCATAGAAACCTGACATTTTAACAGGGGTATGTAGACTTTTTATATCCACCCTATGTTAATAAACTGTGCAACATCAACTATGTTAATTTTTTGGCATATGCAGCCGTCATGTGACTTTTTTGACAAAAGAGATAATCTGTCATGTTTTGTCAGTGATCATTATGTGCATTTCACATTTCAGTCTTATTCAGAACAACAGCTAGCAACATTTTTGCCAAATATCCTCTGGATGTCACTCCTGCAGGCTGGACATTTTCTATATGGTCGGTAATTTATATTTGGAATGGACTATGGATTGTATATGTCTTCTCCACACTGTTCAGAAGGTAAATAGTAAACTGGTAGTGGAAATAAAAAAATACACTATATTGCCAAAGTATTGGGACACCTCTCCAATTCATTGGGTTCAGGTGTTCCAATCACCTCCATGGCCACAGGTGTATAAAATCAAGCACCTAGGCATGCAGACTGCTTCTACAAACATTTGTGAAAGAATGGGTCACTCTCCGGAGCTCAGTGAATTCAAGCGAGGTACCGAGATAGGTTGCCACATGTGCAATAAGTCCATCGGTGAAATCTCCTTGCTACTAAATATTCCACGGTCAACTGTTAGTGATATTTCAACAAAGTGGAAGCAACTGGGAACAACAGCAACTCAGCCACGAAGTGGTAGACCACTTAAAATGACAGAGAGGGGTCAGCGCATTCTGAAGTGCACAGTGCGCAGAAATCGCTGTCTGCAGAGTCAATAGCTAAAGACCTCCAAACTTCGTGTGGCCTTCAGATTAGCACAACAACAGTGTGTAGAGAGCTTCATGGAATGGGATTCTATGGCCGAGCAGCTGCATCCAAGCCTTTCATCACCAAGTGCAATGCAAAGCGTCGGATGCAGTGGTGTAAAGCACGCCACTCTAAAGCAGTGGAGACGTGTTCTCTGGAGGGACCAATCACACTTCTCTGTCTGGCAATCTGATGGACGTGTCTGGGTTTGGCAGTTGCCAGGAGAATGGTACTTGCCTGACTGCATTGTGCCAAGTATAATGTTTGGTGAAGGGTTATTGTGTGGGGTTGTGTTTCAGGGGTTAGGCTTGACCCCTTAGTTACAGTGAAGGGAACTCTTAAGGAATCAGCATATCAAGACATTTTGGACAATTTCATGCTCCCAACTTTGTGGGAACAGTTTGGGGATGGCCCCTTTCTGTTCTAACATGACTGCACACCAGTGCATAAAGCAAGGTCCATAAAGACATGGATGAGCGAGATTAGGGTGGAGGAACTTGACTGGCCTGCAAAGAGTCCTGACCTCAGCCAGATAGAACACTTGTGGGATGAATTAGAGAGGAGACTGTGAGCCAGGCCTTCTCGACCGACATCAGTGCCTGACCTCACAAATGCACTTCTGGAAGAATGGTCAAACATTCCCATAGACACACTCCTAAACCTTGTGGACAACCTTCCCAGAAGAGTTGAAGCTGTTATAGCTGCAAAGGGTGGGTCAATATTGAACCCCACGGATTAAGACAGGGATGCCATTTAAAGTTCATGTGTGTGTAAAGGCAAGCGTCCCGATACTTTTGGCAATATAGTATATATTTAGATGGTGGCAGCTTAATGAGAATAGAAATATTTTGTAGCAACCTTGCTCATCTTAGTGGACCCAGCCTCTAGTAGTCATACTAAAAAGAAGCAGAAATTACCTGTTTTTTAAAAAAGAGAATAAATAATGGAGATAAAGATATAACATGCACAAGCAATTGGGAAATGTATGTGTCTGCTGTACTAAGTACTAGTATGAAAAGGTATCCTGTTCTCTTTGTATTGCTTCCTTTGTGTGAAATCCTATCCGTTCCTTCCAGTCCCTTTGCTTTCCAATTAAAAACTGACCATACTAAGCAGGAACATGGTCAGTTATCTGGCTGTGCTGAGAGCTAATCCAATGATGAGGCTTCTGCTGACATGCCACCTCCCTCCATCCCGCATAGCCTTTCACTGGGAAGATCAGTGTGCTGCTGTTTCTCCTCCCCTTATGCAGCTGAGAACGGAGGATTTGTGATCACTTATAAAAAGGAAAAAAAAGGTATTTATGATGTGTTATTTAGTTGTATACACAAATATTTTGTCTTTTATTTCTATTTTACACTGAATGGATTGTTTTACAAGGTTAAGGTTTACATATACTTTAAAATGGTTTAAAAACAGAAATGCATTTTATTGCAGTTTACCAGTTCTTAGATGTGGTGGTTGCATTAGTTTTTCCTTTTTCTCTGGCTTTTTCCCCTTTTTTTCAACTGGTGGTTCAGCCAGTAAGTCTGTAATTTTTCAATTTTAACAGATCAAACTGTCAAGAAAAGGGGCAGTTGAGACAAACCATTTAACACTAACAGAGGGGCTTACAGTGGTCAGCTTTTACTTATTGTAAAACCTTTATCTGAAATTAAAAAAAAAAAAACGGTTGCAGTAACTTCATGAAGAGAGTTACATGGAGTATGGCTTTAAAGCAGAACTCCAGGTTTTAGTGAAATTTAAAGGAGAAGTGTGGGATAGAAAAAACACATACACACACACACTGACAGCATTCTATGTGTAGCCTAATCTAAATACAGTATACATCACGGTCTTCCAGCAAAGGGATGGGAACTTACCCTCCTGCTCCTGGAACAAAACTGAGTTGGACCGAGGGCTCAGCTATTCAGAGGGAGCTTTGTATTCGAAGAATGAATACAAAGCTTCCTCTGATTGGCTGAGATGGAGATCATGATGTGGTCTGCACATCTTAGAATACAAAGCTCCCTGTCAATGACTGAGCAGTGCTCAACGTAACTCACTTTTGTTCTGGGAGCAGAAGAGGAAGTTCATCATGTCCTGTTGCTGGAACTCATCACTGGATACTGTATGTAGATGAGGCTACAGAGTTGTGCGCAAGTGTGTGTGTGTTGATATATATATATATACAGTTGCAAGAAAAAGTATGTGAACCCCTTGGGATTACGTGGAGTTTTGCATGAATTGGGCATAAAATGTGCTCTGAATGTCATCTAAGTCACAACAATAGAATAACACAGTCTGCTGAACATAATACTACACAAACATTAGATGTTGACATGGTTTAATTGCACATAACAAGTAAACATTCACAGTGCAGGGAGGAAAAAGTATGTGAGGCCCTAGCTTAATGACTTCTCCCAGAGCTAATTGGAGCCAGGAGTGAGCCAACCTTGACTCCAATCAGTGGGATGATATTGGATGTGTTGCTGACAGCTGTCGTGCCCTTAAAAAACACACACCTGTTTTGGGTTTACTGGTTTCAAGAAGCACTGTCTGATGTGAACCATGCCTCGCAGAAAAGAGCTCTCGGAAGACCTACGATCAAGAATTGTTGACTTGCATGAAGCTGGAAAGGGTTACAAAGATATCTCCAAAAGCCTTGATGTTCATGTGTCCACGGTAAGACAGACTGTCTACAAATGGAGAAAGTTTAGCACTGTTGCTACTCTCCCTAGGTGCGGTCGTCCTGTAAAAATGACTGCAAGAGCACAGCGCAGAATGCTGCATGAGGTAAAGAAGAATCCCAGAGTGTCAGCTAAAGACCTACAGAAATCTCTGGCACATGCTAACATTTTTGTTGACACATCTACAATAAGGAAAACATTAAACCAGAATGGAGTACATGGGAGGACACCACGGAGGAAGCCATTGCTGTCCAAAAAGAATATTGCAGCACGTTTGAAGTTTGAAAAAGAGCACCTGGATGTTCCACAGCACTACTGGCAGAATATACTGTGGACAGATGATACCAAGATTGAGTCGTTTGGGAAGAACACACAACACTATGTGTGGAGAAAAAAAGGCACAGCACACCAACATCAAAACCTCATCCCCACTGTAAAACATGGCGGAGGGAGCACCATGGTTTGGGGCTGCTTTGCTGCCTCAGGGCCTGGACGGATTGTTGTCATTGATGGGAAAACGAATTACAGAGTTTATCAAGACATTTTGCAGGAAAACGTACGACCATCTGTCCGCCAACTGAAGCTCCGCAGAGGATGGGTGATGCAACAGGACAATGACCCAAAGCATACAAGTAATTCAACAAAACAATGGCTGCAACAGCACAGAATACACCTTCTGGAGTGGCCCAGTCAGAGTCCTGACCTCAACCCGATTGAAATGCTGTGGCATGACCTTAAGAGAGCAATTCACACCAGACATCCCAAGAATATTGCTACACTGAAACAGTTTTGTGAAGAGGAGTGGTCCAAAATGACTCCAGATCATTGTGCAGGTCTGATCTGCAACTACAGGAAACGCTTGGTTGAGGTTATTGCTGCCAAAGGAGGGTCAACCAGTTATTAAGTCCAAAGGTTCACATACTTTTTCCTCCCTGCACTGTGAATGTTTACATGTTATGTGCAATTAAACCATGGCAACATCTAATGTTTGTGTAGTATTATGCTCAGCAGACTGTGTTCTTCTATTGTTGTGACTTAGATGACGTTCAGAGCACATTTTATGCCCAATTCATGCAAAACTTCACGTAATCCCAAGGGGTTCACGTACTTTTTCTTGCAACTGTGTATATATATATATATATATATATATATATACATACTGTATTTAAACAAACAATTTAAAATGTATTAAAACGTGAACAGTGTCGGCAGTGGACTGTTCCAGTAAAGCAGCGGGTGATGTCAGTAGGGCAGAGGTTGATGTCAGTCGGACAGTGGATGGTGTCAGTCAGTAGAGCAGTGGACGATATCAGTAGAGCAGAGGCTGATGTCAGTAGGACAGTGGATGGTGTCAGTCAGTAGAGCAGTGGACGATATCAGTAGAGCAGAGGCTGATGTCAGTAGGACAGTGGATGGTGTCAGTAGGGCAGTGGACTTTGTCAGTAGGGCAAAGATTGGTGTCAGTAGGGCAGTGGACATTGTCAGTTTTATATTTTTACAACATTATTCTTTCTTTTTTTTTTTACAATTTTTTTTTAGGACTCCTGTTGGGGTGCTTTTGTGAAATATCATGGGTCTAAACAGATTCCTGATGTCTCACCTCTGAGACAGAGAAAGGGACTGAGGACAGAGATTCCCCAGTTCCTTTTTCTGCAGTTTCAGCTGCTTTGGACAGTAAATGAATGGAAGGTGCTCTGTGCTGGGCGGCTTCCTATTCATTCATAAACTGAAGCATAGTAAACACAGTTTATTATGTTTCAGTTCTGAATGAACACAGTGGGGGAGATTTTCTAAAAAATGGAACACTCAGAATCTGGTACAGCTGTGCATGGTAGCCAATCACCTTCTAAATTCAGCTTGTTCAATTAAGCTTTGATTAAAAAAAAAAAAAACTGAAAAAAACTGATTGGTTTCTGTGCAGAGCTGCACAAGATTTTGCACTCTCCAGTTTTAGTAAATAACCCCCAGTAAGTTATTGGCAACGATCGCTCACTGTGTTCATTCAGGAAAAGAAAGGTGCCTGTAAATTACATATTTCCTGGCCTCTTCCCTTGCTCCGCCATCCAGAGTGGAGACACCCTAAGACAGGAAGTGTGTTACTGGGTAGATCGCCAGGTGAAAATAAAAGGGAAAAGCCTAAAAAAGAAAACCAACGCAGCCACCACATTTGAGGATCGGTAAGCTGCAATATATGAGAATCTTGTTTTTTTTTTTTTGGTTTAATACTGCTTTAAGTTACACTATTATTTTACAGCATAGGATGGTAGCTGCTTGAATAGCCAGTAAGGTTTAAGCAGAGCTACATTTATTTGATACATTGTTTATTTGATTTTATCAGTTATAAATCAAATGATATTATTAAGTGAATAACCCGTTCAAACATTCCCATCCAGTAAAACAACACATAAGCTGCATATGGTTGTGCAAGATCTCTGATACTGGTGCAGTCATGCAATACTTTAATGATGTATAGTATACAGTAAAATAATTGCTAGAAAATCTTTTGCCTGTCAAAACAATGATGGAATATGAAGAGTGATTCTATGTTGAGTTCTGCTGATGGAGGAAAGAGAAGCAGCTGTCATCAATCCATAAGTAGTTTGGCTAACATATTAAATAGTGTATGGGCATGTTGGATAAAATTAGTATTTTAGCTGATTGTTCGTACACAATTAAAAGCATTATGAATGACTGTGCAAGGCATACAAGAAAAACAGTCAGATTAGTGTATTGTGACTGGTTTCAGTGAGTTAGTACACCACACGTAGTCAGTCCATTGTACACTGCCTTAAAAGAGAAGTATGAGGTTTTCTCTTTTAAATCATACTTCCCTAGGTGGTTGGAGCATCGATCCAATGCTGCATCTGTCCCCCACCAGCTCGAAGGGTGAGAACTGAGTGATCAGACATTGTTGATTACTCAGTTCTCCCTGCCACTCTGAGCATAGAGGTGTGACTGTCAGTCATCGCTCTCTGTTCTGCCCCCCAGCACTCGCAAGGAGCGCTGGGCTGAGGAGGGGGTGGTGGCGGCTGGATCAGACTCTCAGCGGTAAGCAGAGAGGCTGAGCTAGATGCTGGTCCAGGCTCCTGGGTGGATCCTGACCATATGGTCGGGATCTTTCCCTAGCCTGGAGTGACGTCAGCTGAGAGCGGACTTTTGCCCACTGTCAGCTGAAAACAGTTCTCAGGAGTGCAGAAATACAGCCAAAAAGCTTTGGCTGTACTTCTCCTTTAAGCTGGCCATACATGGATTGAAATTCATGTAACTTGCCTACCAGGCCAATTCTGACATTTCTCTCTTACATGTAAAAATCAGTATTTGCTAGAAAATTATTTAGAAATCCCTAACATATATATACAGAAACCCTAGAGAATAAAATGGTGGGTGTTGCAATCTTTTTATGCCACACGATTAAAAAAAATAGCGTTTTTTGAAACACAATTTTTTGGGAAAGCACTTTAAGGAATTTTATTGCACACAAACTCTATATAATACCTAATTTTTGTTAAAATATGAAAGATGATGTAAATAGAATCCTAACACATTTTAAATTTGCATATGCCCATGGAACAACGCCAAACTACGGTACCTAAAAAGGTTACCAGTTTAGAGTTACACGGGAGGGAGCGGCTGGCTCATGCTGTCAGCGGCACTCTGAGAGGCTGAGCCAGGTGCCGGTCCAGGCTCCTGGGTGGAGCCTGGATCAACCGACAGCAGGCTCACAGGAGTTCAGAAATACAGCCAAACAAGCTTTGGCTGTATTTCTTCTTTAAGCTGGCCATACGTGGATTGAAATTCAGTTGGTTCAGCAGGGGTCAGACAAATGTCGATCCGTGTTTGGGCACTGTGGTTGCAAAGTCAATATACTGCCCTGTTGGTTTTTCACTGCTCGATCAGTGTGGCAGGCTATAGACTGCAATGCTGATCAATGTAATGTATCAATGTATAACGGCACAGAAGTACCCCTACTGTCAGGATACAATAGTTCATCAAACTCAAATGTGTAGATCAAGGAATTGGGTCCGTTTTTTTTTTCATTCAACCCGCTGGATGAACAAAAAAACTGACTAGTGTATGGGCTGCATTACTAAGTCACTCTAACAAGAAGTCCTCTGCTTATGTATTTTTTCATCATATGCTCTTGTTTGACATGCCCATGTTGTACAAGATTTACTTTATATTTTAGGGAATTACTGAAGGGTGCACTTGATATTAAAGCCTAACTCCACCCAAGGTTGTTTAAGATTTTGATAGGGCAGTGAAGAGTTCACATTTCTGTTTCTTTGAGTCTCTCTTTGAGATTTCCCATCACTTCCTGTCCTGACAGTACATGGGGGAAATTTCTAATGGTAATACAAACCTGAGCTATAACTTATAAGTGTTAGAAGGAGTTAGGCTTTATTATTAGCAAACAACTGAAAAATGATTTGTGACCAAGGAGATGCTTGGTCTGTGCAGTTTTCTTATAACAATCTTATAGATTACTACAAATTTGTGCAATTGTATAACATAATCTCTTTTATTTTATTAGGAATAAAATGGGTCGTATTTATGCCAAACCAACTATTCATCTCCATGAGTTTTTTGCCTTTTGGATACTTAACAATCTCATAAATATTGGCTGGCTCTTTCTGTGGGATAGAGAGTAAGTTCTTTTCTTGGAATGTATAAAGTGTTACATCAATAATAATGCATTGATATGTGACACAGCATTGTAAATTAAAGAATCTCTATGGTCACAGCATACACTCTAATTTTTTAACATCAGCATTGTAATAATATAAACAATAGTTATTTTTGACAATCCACAAAAAGCTTACTTGAAAAATCTCCTTTTATTTTGTGCTGCTTGTTTGATGGCCATCTCTTTTATTTAATTCCTGGATTCCCTGCATGTGTTGCAATTTCCCCTCTGCTGTTTCACAACTTCCCTTCCGGGCCAATTCTGATATTTCTCTCTTACATGTAAAAATCAGTATTTTTTTGCTAGAAAATTATGTAGAACTCCCAAACATTATATAGATTTTTTTGCAGAAGCCCTAGAGAATAAAATGGTGGGTTTTGCAAAACTGTCACACAGTATTTGCACAGCGGTTTGTCAAAAGCAATTTTTCTAGGAAAAAAAATCAACTTTAATTAATTTTATTGCACACAAACTCTATATAATACCTAGTTTTTTTTGTTAAAATATAAAAGATGGTGTTACGCCAAGTAAATAGATAGCTAACATGGCCCATTTTAAAATGGCGTACGTCTGTGGAACAATGCCAAACTACAGTATCTAAAAATCTCCATAGGCAATGTTTTAAAAGTCTTTAAAGGTTACCAGTTTAGAGTTACACAGGAGGTCTGGAGCTAAAATCATTGCTCTGATGTTCACGACGATACCTCAAAAGTGTGGTGCGATCACCGTTTACATATGCGTTCAGGACTTCTGCATATGTTTGCACGTAAGGACGAGGAGAGGGGGAGTGCTTTACATTTTTTCATATTATTTATTTTATTTAAAACTTTTTTGTACACTGTCTTTATTTTTTTTTTTATCAACTTAATTGCTTTCACAAGGGATGAACAACATCCCTTGTGAGAACATGGACCATGACAGGTCCTCTTTATGGAGTGATCTGGGGTCTATTAGATCCTGTATCTCTCCTCTAGCCTCCAATGCAGGTGATCAGACACAGATTTGTCTGATTGGCTGCTTACCTGGCCACTAACAGCCAGGTAAACAAGAGCCAAATCTGGAAGTGACAAAACCCTCATCATTTCCAGTTTCTGGGGTCACAGAGAGTCAGTTCCCCTCTCTCTCTCTCTCTCTCTCTCTCTCTGTAGTGCCGTTGTTGCTGGGCTCCACGATCAAACAGGAGAGCACGGAACAGGTGGCAGGGCGGCCCCCTTGAGCCGCTTGCAGAAATGATCAAGTGACTTTTTAGCCACTCAAATCACTTCTACTGAAGTGGGAATTGTCAGCTGCAAATATTGATACTGGAATGATGCCTGCAGGTGCAGACATCATCGCGGTATAACTACTTCAACCCAAAGATGTCATATGGTGTCCTACGGGCACAAAGTGGTTAAATTCAATATCTTAGGACTACATATCCCATGGCACCTTGCTGTCTGCAAGCAGTGATACCTGTACTGACTCCGCCTCCTGAAACTACTCCTCTCAGCACCTCAGTAGTGTAGAAGGCAGGCTCTGTGAAATGCGTGACACAGCAGTGCCTACTCACAGGGTATAGTGAGTATGTGTCACAAAATTCAAGGAAGTAAATGTGTGGAGAATCTTCACAACTAAGTTTACACATTCAGATTAAAAGGCTTAGGCTAGAAATAACTGAAATCCAATGTGGAAATGAATATATGATTTTACATATTGACCATAGATACACTTTCTGAATCATTCTATTTTCAGATAAATTTAATAATGGTGACAAATAATGATTGATACATTATGCATTTAAACATTCAAAAAATTAATTGAATACCTTGTGGGTTTTTTTTTATACACATGAAAGAGTTTTGCAATATGCCAACAAAAATTCTCAGCTGGACCCATGGCAACCACTGTTAGGTTCAACATATTCCGCTATTAGGATATTGGGCCTATTTCGAACAATGCTTGGGAAGAGATCTTCCTGACACTTCCTCTTGTTTCACTTTCTTCTTTGCATAGGCTAACCCAGATTTTTATTCTCCATAGGATGTATAGGACATGGGAATTTTTGTGTACTATTGGCCTTAGAGCCGACTTTGCTTGTCCTAGATGTGGCAACTCAGGGTCCTTGATACACCTATTATGGCAATGCCCAAAACTCCACAGGTATTGGGTGGAGGTTGTGGGCACACTTAATGGATTACTAGATGTGGATCTTCCACTTGATCCTCTTACAGGTTTATTGGGCTATGTTAGTTTCTCACTGCTCAAACCACCTAAGCAGATTACTGTTATATTTGCACTGTTGTGGCCCAAAAGGCAAATGGCCCTTAAGTGGACTTCCCTGCACCCTCTGACCTTATCAGATTGCATATTTAACCTCAATAAGTGCATTTCTGTGGAGAGACATACTTTTTTTCTTAGAAACTCATTAAAGCGGAGCTCAACCCAAAAGGGGAAGTTCCGATTTAAGCCTTTGTCCCCCGCTCCCTATTAAGGATTGGCACCTTTGGGGAGCTAATACCCAAATTTGACAGGCACCCGCTCCCACTTCCACTGCGATCGTCTAGGTGATCGGAAGCAGACGTTGTCCTCCTACCCTCCCTCCCCGTAGTCTTCTGGGACACGTAACAGGTCCCAGAAGACTACGGGACCATTCACAATGTGCAGCACTTCTCGCGCATGCACAGTGGGCACCCGGCTGTGAAGCCACAAATTGTAACAGTCGGGTGCCCAGGGAGAGAAGATGGCTGGTGAAACGAATGGTTGTGAGGACACCGCTGGACCGAGAGACAGGTAAGTGTCTGTATCTTAATTATTTTTTTCCAGGTGGAACTCTACTTTAAAGAGTTTTATTATTATTATACAGGATTTATATAGCACCAACAGTTTGCTCAGTGCTTTACAATATAACGGGAGACAATACAGCAACAATACAGTTCAATACAAGAGGGATAGGAGGGCCCTGCTCCTTGGAGCTTACAATCTAGGAGTTTTGACTCAATTTGGACATGTTGGTTAGCCCACATGAGCCCTGTATTGAGTTAAGATGCAGGCCCTTTTAGATTCAGCGGCACTGTCTAGTCTTTTAAAAACGAGACCCATAAGCAACGTGGGATCCAGGCTGGCCGTTATATTGCTCCTTATTAATTTTTTCTCTGTGGACTAAATTAGGCTGGGTGTATGTTTTTTTTTTCCTTTTATGCTATGTATTTTGTTTGTAATTTTTGTTGTACTGCTATGTAACTTTTTGTTTAAGATATTTGTATATATGTGTTTTGTTTTTTTTTTTTTAAAAAAGGAAAAAAATGTTTTCATAATAAAATCTGAATTAAAAAAACAAAAATACAAAAAAAAGACATACGCTGCTGAAAAGTGCAAGAGATATTCCTAATTTGAGCATTGTGACAGTTAGGGAAGAATGAGGTCTTTCTAGATAATAATAATAGTCACTTCCAGCATTTTTCAATTTTTTTTGTTAGCAGGTACCAATTGATCCTTTCTCTAAAAAAAGAGTTAGAAGTACTGTATATCCTAATGTCTGTGAACAGCCATCCTCCATTTGTCATTCCAGGAAATATGATGTGACTAGTCTAAGCATTCCAACAATATGTCTGAGGATGGGCAAATATCCTTCTAGGTTGGAGATCTGCCTGTCTGTAGTGGGCCTAATGCATTCACCAAGATGGTGAATAGTCTGAAATGTATTGGAAGTTTAAAGCCAAGGTCAAGGG
Organism: Staurois parvus; assembly: GCF_062004578.1. Classification (NCBI taxonomy): domain Eukaryota; kingdom Metazoa; phylum Chordata; class Amphibia; order Anura; family Ranidae; genus Staurois; species Staurois parvus. The sequence goes on along the minus strand of NW_028318083.1, from coordinate 34,734,908 downwards.
TCTACTAAAGTATTCATCTATGTTCCCTCCTTCCTCAGACATACCCCTTTGAGTTTACTCTAACATTATCACGGCTGGCCTAAGTTGTGCATTTCCTTACCCCTCGTTGTAGCAGGAGTACATCATTGAAACCTCATTAGAAAGCCTCAGATAATTTCACAGAAAATGTACTATGCAGCCTCACACGACCCTGGTCTGTCAGCAGTAATGGAGTTTCTCCATCCAGCAGAGGTCACCTCCCAAGGCTTTAGTGGATAATAAATAGTGTAGAGGTTAGATGTATCGTGACATAGACATACGCTTTGCGATATTAGAAGCTAATGCATCAGTCACATAGATTGCAGGCAAAATACTTTAAAAAAGACCAGTGCTGAGAAAATATAGAGGCTACAACTGCTGACCTTTCCTTTGGAAAATACTGGTTACCTGCCAATCTGATGCAGTCACTTCTGTATTTTCTGAATCACTGACACTGAACCAGTGTGCATATCAGGAGCTCTGATTTCACTCTATCTTCACTTGCTACATACTTTGCTTTAGGTCATTGATGTAGAAAGTTTTGAAATCAGCAATGATTGAACTAGCATTTTCAGAAAAGCGCACCAGTGGCAGCCCCTGTATTTCTTTCAGGTTACATTAAAAGTGAAAGTGGTTGTAAAACTCTTAACTGAAAAGCAAGCAAAGCATATCCTACTATAGTTTGTACTTGCATCTATCCCAAGCACTTAGTGTCATTTCTGTCTGCTCTCTCTCTTTCCTCTGCTATCTGACTGAGTCACTTTTGACAGGCTACAGTATGCCAACACTAGACAATCCTGGCAGATGGCCCTGCCTGCCCTTTAGCACACAGCAGTTGATTGACAGCCTGAACTGTGCATGTTTCCCTATGTTACTGTGTAGAAGGGGGTGTGTTCATTGCCTCCACTCTGGTCTCAGATTACACCCAGCTTCCTGCTTTATGCTGCTGCAGTGTGTGATGTCAGATCCCCACATCCTGCCTTTTCTGAAACTGAGAAATGCTGTGTAAATCCTGGACTTTCAATGGCTCTGGAGAACAGAGAGCTGCATACAAACAGGTACAACTTACGTAGGAGGATTTGTTTCATTCCTGTATATCACCTAAGGCTAGTCACTTCAAATGGTGTGTATATATATATGTATATATATATATATATATATATATATATATATATATATATATATATAAGTTTTACAACCACTTTAAGTACTGACCCTTTCATTTAGGCTATATAAAAATAAACAGTCCAGGTAAATATAAGCAAATGAAAGTTATACCTGCGGCACCTTTTTAGATGACAAAAGGGGTCAACCAATGTGAAAACAGGCCAGAGCATCACCATCTAGGTCTCTATTCTAAATTGGCATAATAAAGTGACTGTGAGTAAATGAGTGACTGAAAATGGAGTGAAGGTACATACAGGCACCTAGAGGTGTCATGGCTATAGTCCATCTACAAGACACTACAAGTTTGCTATAAATTGTAATTATTTCATTTTTTTGGGAGAATGTCAACAGCACACAGAGGATCACCAATATGGGTCCAAAAGTTTTAATGAACGATCACATAGCCACAGCAAGGCAACGTTTTGGAGTCTCGCAAGATCCCTCCATCAGGCATCTGACCAGGCATGAATTGGTCCTGCGAGACTCCGTTGCCTTGCTGTGGCTATGTGATCGTTCATTAAACATTTTGGACCCATATTGGTGATCCTCTGTGTGCTGGTGACCTTTTCCCTTGCTGATTCTGTTCGGTTCCAGCCGACGGTCGCTGCATCACCCACTTATACACACAGCCAACTTTAACATAGGAGCGTATGCGTTTGGATTGTACACTTGTATTTCATTTTTACGTCACAACTCTTCTTTCAGTCTCCCCTATCAGTATATGTCAGACTCTTGGATCAAGATATTGATTCATTTTGAGCAACTGTAAATACTGAAGTAGGGAGAACAAGAAGAAGCTGTTACCGACCGTGAAGCTTAAAAAATGAGATTTTTGAGGTCATTAAGAAGCCCATGTATTAATTGCCCTACAAAAATCTAGACAATTCTAAATTCCTGGCACTGATGGGACTCTTCTTTTTAAACTGAATCGCAGGCGTTCTTTTTTTTTATTTTTACATATGAACTTTAGCCTTCCCTTCTTGCACAGTTGTACAGGCCCCTCTCCTGTACTGAAATTGTTTGCTTTGATTTTACTGCACACTGTCAGCTTTTCACAGTGTGCATTAGAAGCTTCAGATGTCAGATAGAGCCCTCCTCATTTACTGGCTGTATCACATCTACCCTTTCTTCCCTAGCGTGAATGGTCCTGGCCAGCCTCTTTCACTGGATTACAGTTCTTCCAATCATGGAGGATCAGCATCATGTGAAGCAGTCTGCCTAGGATCTCCGGCTCCTTTACCTCAGGTTCACACTTATGCAGATTTCAGTGCATTTTCCAGTTTGTAGAAATACACTACAGTCCATTTAACATGGTTTCCTATGGATCTAGTTCACATCCGTCCATTTTGAGCAGGTGTGTTTTTTTTTTTTAGAAAAGTCAGGGACTTTTTTTCCCACAGCAGACAGCATGGGGATCAGGAAGATTTTTTTTCCCTGCAGGAGCAAACTGGATCATGCTTTGCTGGGTGTTTTTGCCTTCCTCTGGATCAACTGTGGGTATAGGATTATAACTTTTTTTTAATGTTTGAACTGGATAGACTTTTTTTCTGCCAGACCAACTATGTAAGATTGCGTTTTGTGTGTAATAGACTTCAAGTGTTGCATTTTTGATGCGTTTTGCGGTGGTTTTTTTTCTGCTAATAGGAAAGTATGACAGTTCTGTTCATGTAGTGCATCTTTGATGCAACTTTACATTCTCTGGCGCTCAAGTAGCATCAAAGTCGCAGCAAAGTCACACTACATGAACAGAACTGTCATACTATCCTATTAGCCAAGAAAAAAAAACCCCAAACGCACAAAAAAAGCATCAAACACATCAAGAATGCATGTTTAAAATTCAAAACTCACCACAAAAATGTCTCAACCGCAACCTGCATAGACGTGAACCTAGCCTTAGACTGACAATCCACCCATCAAGGCACTTTGGAATTTAAATGGAACCTCGCAAGAGCCAACCAGCTGAGTGTTGTAATGTGTTTAGGAAGCTATGTACAACACACTGCAGGCCCCTCCCACCAGCCCAGATTTGCCTGCATTACATAGAGAAGCACAGAGGCCTAGTAATGACATCACTTAATCTAAAATAAGGTTTATAATGAAAACACAAAGGTTTTATTTAAACATTTCATTAACATGTTGATGGGGGTGGGGGGGATAGCAAAATGTAGGGAAATTAACCACTTCCGGACCGCCCTATAGCAGAAATACTGCTACAGGGCAGCACAGGTACACAAAAACACGTATATATACGTAATTTTACATTTCTGGGTAGGGGGCGCACGCACACCCTACCTACGCCACCATTCGCGAGCACGGCTGTCAATCACCGGGTCCCGACCGGTGATTACTTGCTGGTGCCCTGTGATTGCCGGGCATCTCCAACGGGGAGGAGAACTGTTTGTAAACAAAACAGTTTTCCTCCCTGTCAGGTCATGCACACTGCTTTGGATGACTGTGCACAGCACAGCCATGTAAAGCAGTGTGCTTACAGTGAAGCACATGGACACAGCTTAAAGTAAAACAGCACACAGCTCACAGTTAACCCTTTGATAGCCCCACATGTTAACCCCTTCCTACCCAGTGCCATTAGTACAGTGTCAGTGCTTTTTAGCACTGATCACTGTATTGGTGTCACTGGGGATGTCAGTGACATCAAGTCAGTTTCAGCCAGTATCAGAATGCCTGCCACAGTCCTGCAGTCCCGCTATTGCTGCCATTACTAGTAAAAAAAATTTTTTTAAAAATGTTAAATCCCAGTATATATACCCCCATTTGTAAACGCTATAACTTTCACATAAACCAATTAATTTACACGTATTGGATTTTTTTTTAGCAAAGACCTGTAGCGGAATACATTTTGGCCTACATTTATGCCGAAATTTGATTTTTTTATTTTTTTACTGGACATGTTTAATAGCAAAAAATTCAAAAATATTGTGTTTTTTTTATAGCGCAAAAAATAAGAAATGCAGAGGCGGTCAAATACCACTGAAAGACCGCTCTATTTGTGGGGAAAAAAAGACATCAATTTCATTTGGGTGCAGTGTTGCATAACTGCATAATTGTCAGTTACATTAACGCAGCGCCGTAGTGCAAAAAACGGCCTGGTCAGGAAGGGGGGTAAATACTCTGGAGGGCAAGTGGTTAAACTTCATCTCCAATGTTCCCAGATCATTGGAGATAATACAAAAGAATTGTTTGATACAGAAGGTATTGGCCCTCTAATTCCTACTGTATCGAACTGTGTTGTAATTGTACTGTCCTCTCTATATTGTAAAGCTCATTGTAAACTGTTGGCCCTACATAAATCCTGTATAATAATAATAATAATAATAATAATAATAATAAAAATAAAGATCAGGGAGTAAGCAAAGAAAGGTTTTGATAAATCTTTGCGAAGAAACTGTTAAGAAGAAGGATGAGAGCACAATTGTTTAAGATAGAGTATGATGTGCCATATTCTTTAGCATGAATCATATCCTGTCTATTATCTAATAAAAATGTAACGAATGGTTGAGATGTTATTCATTCATGAACTATAAGTATCAGCCCTTGCCAACCAGAAGTTTGCTCCATTCCTTGCAAGGAACCTCTGCATATTGTATTACATATTTGTACTTTGTGAGGCCTTTGCTAAACAAATGTTTCAATTCACAAAAAAACGAGGCGCTCTAGGCACGGCCTATCTGACTAATATACAATGCATTCAGATTGTATTTCTATGCAATTCATTTAGAGCAGATTACTTCAACGAACTGCACAAATAGCTCAAATCACTCACAGAGATAAAAATGAATTGTTCCATGTTTAAATAAAAGTTGGAATTGAATAGACCTCAGTGCTCGCTGCTGCGTGAAAATGCTTAATATAAATAGCTGTATATTCTCTTGCAGCAGTAATCCCACTGGAGGGGCAATATGGAAGTCCTAGCTGTATAGACCTTCTTACAGGTTAAACTGTAATCAATGAAACTGAAATGTTTTAGGTATTCTTCGAGACAGGAAATCATTTGATCCAGAAAAAAACAAAAAACACAACAGTTATTTACTATGATGCAAATGTGTACTGCCTTAGCTTTAAACTGACTACCTACCCATCAAATAGAATGGTTAGCATATTACTGAGAACCTGGGAGACCATCTGCAACATGGAAAGGTGTAGGTAAAAATCATAGGGCTCCATAACAAAACATTGACGTAACACCCATTAGTACATTTCTGTTTATATCTCTTAACAATAGTGGTCAGAGGTGGCCAGCCTAAAATCGACCCCTATTAAAATATATAAACATGTCTTAAAGCAGAGCGCCACCACCTTTAAAAAAATCTGCTGGCTTATAAGGTGTTACGTCCAACAAGGTATTTGTCACCTCATGGACTTATCTCTTTTATTAATTTTTTATTTTTACTATCGCTATACTTCTGGCACTTCAACAAGTCTTTGATACAGTGGCTGCACAGTCATATTGCCTGAGCCTTCTCTCATCTTGCCCAATCACAGAAGGTTTTGTGTTATGTGGATGCAGTCAAAAAGTTTTCTGTGAGACGCTGGTAGTAGGGCTGCTGTGTAGCAGAGTGCATCTCTGCTGTCACAGCACTGGGAGTATAGTGATGTTGTACTCACAGCACTCTGTAAAAATGTAAAAAAGGAATAAAAGAAGTAAGTACATGAGCATGTAAACCAGCATAATTGCGTAGTGTTCTTGTATATATATTCAGGACTGGAAAACAATTAAAATGATCTTCATGTTATGGCTTAGTATGATATAATAATATATTAATATGGCATAACAAAATTTCATATTTACAAATTCCAGCCAAAAATTGGCTAACCTTTAATTACTTTTGCATGAAAATCTTGCTTACAGTGCTCAGTAGCTCAAGCTCTAATTTCACACGTGAAAGAGTGAGAAGAGTGACTCATCATCCTTGCTCTTTGCTATCTGCTCTCTGTGGCTTCATAAGACATTCAATTAGACAGATTCTGAAAGGAAGCTGCTTCCAGTATGCACTTTTTGGGAAATCCATAATGTACTGTGACACCAGTTAGAAGGGTGCACCCATTATTAAAGTGGATGTATAGGCTGGGGGGTGGGCCGTGTGTGGCTCGGGATCCAGCCCACACATGTGTCTTATGGTAGTACAAAAAAGAGGATGAGCCCAGAGTAGGTAAGTATGACATGCTTGTTGTTTAGTTGTTAAAAAAAAAAATTTACAATCACTTTAAGTGTTTAATTTTTATGTGAAAAAGATAACACATAGTTTGAAAAACTTAATGTTAGCCAGTATAACCTTACTTTTTTAATTACTTGTGTGAGCAAACATTTAAAGTAGCTGCAAATTCCAGAAACCTCCTGTTGTATGCCCACCATTACAGCTCCTTGATCATTTCCCATGCCATCCTTTTTCTTCCATCCTCATAGACACAGAGCACAGTCAAACATGTAAGCACAATTCGACCACACTCCAGTCTGCCAGTGGATCAGCCCATATTTCTCCGTTTAGGTGAACCAAGAGATGGGAATTCCATTGATTCCTACTACAGCGTATGGCTAGGGCGACAATGAACATTAGATCTCTTTATTACTAAGAAACTACTCATTGGTAGTCATTTCATAACAACACACTGGGGTAGATTTACTAAAACTGGAGCACTCAGAATCTGGTGCAGCTGTGCATCGTAACCAATCAGCTTCAAACTTCAGCTTGTTCAGTTAAGCTAAGTTAAGCTGATTGGTTTCTTCGCAGAGTTGCACCAGATTTTTCACTCTCCAGTTTTAGTAAATAACCCCCACTGATTTGAGCCTATGACAACTCATGCATTGTATTAGAAAATAGGACCGGCTATTGCAGAGGTTGTAAACACTGGTGACCAGGCTACGTCAGCAAGAAGTTAAATTAAGATAAGGCGCAATGGGTATGACCCCTAATATCTAAAAGTTCATGTGTGCAATGTCCATCATCGGAGTGTGGGGAACATCTGTAGCACCTAGGGCAAGCCTCTGGTTGGAGTGGAAGCAATCTCCAGGTAAATCATGTAAAACAAGTGAGATAAAGGCGCCTCTAAGTGTAGACTTGTAGACAATATTTATTCCAATAAAAAGTACAAATGGCAACTCACATTCTTTAGAAGAAAGGCAGGATCTAAATAAAGTCACAGTTGGAATGGCAATGGTCTTCACCGCAATTTCCGTGTCCTCCGCTGTGCAGAGATTCCCTCATCTGTCTCCAAATAGCCGGCCTGTGTATGGAAGAGAAACCAGGTAGAGGGCTGGAATGCACATGGAGCCTTATGCCTTTGGACTTTTTATCAGAATAAATATTGTCTACAAGCCTACACTTGGAGGCACCTTTATCTCTCTTGTTTTATGTCAGCAAGAAGGAAGTGATGCCATGACCTGTATTATCATTTCATTTTTTGCTCATGTGGAAGAGAAAGTCCTAGTTTGGGGGGCACATTATGAAAACTATTTACCCTCCAAGCATAAAAGTTCCAGGTTTCTTTGTGTATTGGTACCCTTACAGAATACAGTGTAACTTATTTTTCTTTTTTTTTCCGTTAGGATTCTCATATTTGCCAATATACTTCTAGCGTTAATCCCAATCACATGCTTCTTGATGCTTCACATGTCATACAGGAGATGTTATCGTTATAGGGCCTGGATGTTACAGCACCAACATTTTGATCTGTGGTGCATAAGAATCTTGGTAAGAGCAGACACTTCCATAATGTATGAAATCTTGAAATTAAAAAAATGTGATGTGTCCCTTTTACTTTGTATACCCATGGATGCACATCTTTGTGGCAGAACAGTTCTTTGTCATAAAAAATATTATTGGACATATCAACCCAGCTACACATTTTACAAATTTGTTTCGGTGGGAGTATCTTGGCACGCAGTGGCTGGTGCTAGTGAGGGGCCCCAGATCAACTTTTCCATCGGGGCCCACAAGCTTCAAGTTACTCCTCTGTTTGTTTCTTTATTTTGTGTCCCTCTTCTGTCAACTTCTGGACATTTGTGACTAAATTTAACAAGAGATCTGTAGGGTTAAAGAGTCCAGGTTGTTTAGAGGAGTCAGAAGACTCTGTTAGGTCTCATGCACACAGGGCATTTTTGCAGCCATTTTTAGAGGCATCTGGTTTTTTTATTGCTTCCAAACACCCCTCCATGTTATCCTATGTGTCCATGCACACATAGACCTTTAGGGTCCTTTCACACGGGCATTCCTTTTTTTCAAAGAAAAAAAGTATGAGTATATATTTGTTTTATCATCCATTTACATCTGAATTTTCATCTGTTTTTTCATCTGTTTTGCATCTGTTTACATCCGTTTTTCATCCATTTACATTGGTTTACATTCATTTTTCATCTGTTTAGATCCGTTTACAGCCGTTTTTCATCCGTTTACAGCAGTTTTCATCCATTTACATCTGTTTTTGGTCCGTTTACATCCGTTGACATCCACTTTTTGTCCGTTCCGGGTTTTTGTCTGTTCAATAAAACAAATGTTAACAGATGCAGACATTAGCAGATGTAAAAAGATGTTCACTCATTTACATCCACAAGTCCATAGCAATACATGAGGGACATATGGAATGCCTGTGTGAAAGGGGTCTTAGAAGCTTTTGCAGCAGTAGCGTTTACCAGCAGGAAAAAAAAGCCCAGGGCCAGTGCGTCTTAGGAGCAGCAGCATTTTGGCAGAAAAAATGCTTGTAGTGTGTAAACACAGCTAAAAGCGTCTAAACGCATGTTAATGCTAGGCGCATTTAGAGCTTGAGCGTTAATTTCAATGGCCAGAATTAATTATTATCCTGGCCAATGAAATGAATTAACACCCAAATGCTTGATGCTTGTAAACGAGCCTAAACACTTGTAAAAGCATTGACAACCATCAGGTGTTTTTTTCTGCCAAAACGCTGCTGCCAAAAGGAGCATTTTTAAAATGTCCTGTGTGCATGAGGCCTTACAGTTAAGGAACCATGAAACCATCTGAGCAGCACAATGGCTAAATGGTTAGCACATCCGCCTGGCAGTACTAGCGTTGCTGGTTTGAATCCCAACCCCGGCACCATCTACCTGGAGTTTGCATGTTCTCCCTGTGACTTGGGTTTCCTCCCGGATCTCCGGTTTCCTCCCACACTCCAAAGACGTGCTGGTAGGTTAATTGGCTCCTGTCTAAATTGGCCCTAGTATGCATATGTATTAGTTAGGGACTTTAGATTGTTCACCCCTTGAGGGTTAGGGACTGATGTGAATGTACAATATATATGTAAAGCGCTGCGTAAATTGACTGCGCTATATAAGTACCTAAAATAATAACCATCTCTTTTTCCCTCTTGCTTGTTGGCAACCAGTATTATCCCTTTTTATCGTACCAATGTGTACAAGAAATAGTCAACTAGATCCTGCACTTTTGTTTGCTAAATGTATACCTAATTGGGACTAGACCAGGGGTAGGCAACCTGCGGCTCTCTAGCTGTTGTGGAACTACATTTCCCATGAGACATTGCAACATTACAAAACTGACAGTTACAGCTATGACTTGCAGAGGCAAGATGGAACTTGTAGTCCTGCAACAGCTGGAGAGCCGCAGGTTGCCTACCCCTGGACTAGACAAAGGTTCAGTATCCAAATCAGAAAGTAATTAGTAAGTTAAATAAAAAAAACAACCAACCCATGTATGTATATACATTACTATGGTATCTAATGAAATTTGTATCACGATTACAATCAGAACAGGTGCTGTTTCTGTTTTTTAGGTACATAATGGATTGGCAACCTATGCCACATGGACATCCATTGCAACGATTGTCAATTTTGGAGTAGTACTCAAGTACAACCTTCACGTACGTTATCCTGACGTCAGCACCATTGTTCTTTCCCTGATTTTCTTTGCTCTCTTATTCTGGTAAGCGTCTGTGATTTTCTGCATTTAAATAAATGGTGTTGTGGGTATACGGTTACTTTATCTAGTAGTACTAGTTAGTGCAAGCTTGGAAAAAACATATTTCTAGATTCTACTGAAAAATAGTCTGCCAGGCAAACCTGTATTACTTGGAGGAAATAAAGAAGCACTACACTGACCTCTTGTGGCAATAAGCTGAATGAGCGGTGATCGAAAACCCTGTGTCTGTCCTGGTAACCATTACAAGGCGTCCGAAGCACCACAAATTTTCCAGGCAGCTCAGAATGTATTTTTGACATAATGGGGTTGATTTACTAAAACTGGAGAGTGCAAAATCTGGTGCAACTCTGAAAAGAAACCAATCAGCTTCCAGGTTTTATTGTCAAAGCTTAATTGAACAAGCTGAAGTTAGCAGCTGATTGGCTCCCACGCACAGCTGCACCAGATTCTGCACTCTTCAGTTTTAGTAAATCAACTCATGTATGCACAGCAATGATGGTTGCCATCTCATCCCTTTAAACCCGAACACAAATAAATTACACAGGTTCTGTGGCTGATTAAGGTGGTAATAAATAAACTCCAAATACATGCTGGTAGGTTAATTGACTCCTGTCTAAATTGGCCCTAGTATGTATATGTATGAATGTGAGCTAGAGGCCTTAGATTGTACGCCCCTTGAGGGTTAGGGACTGATGTGAATGTACAATATATATGTAAAGAACTGCATTAATTGACAGCGCTATATAAGTACCTGAAATAATAATAATAATAATTAAACTCACTTGGTGCCTTATCTGTAGTAAATTTGCCCCAGAAACTGTGTAGTTAATATGTGTTTAGATTTAAAGGAATGAGATGGCAACCTTAATAGCAATATTGTTCCATTTATTCTAAGGAAAAAAAACTGAATATACTTGAAACTGGAATATTTCAGTAGCTTGAAAATAATTTGCAACATACACTGCTGGCTTGACTGTTAGATGTTGATTTACTAAAACTAGAGAGTGCAAAATCTGGTGTAGCTTTGCATAGAAACCAATCAGCTTCCAGGTTTTATATTCAAAGCTTAATTGAACAAGCTGAAGTTAGAAGCTGATTGGCTACCATGTACAGCTGCACCAGATTTTGCACTCTCCAGTTTTAGTAAATTAACCCCACTAGCTCACCCTGCTCTGCACATGCTCATGTACTATTTTTTGGCACTGATCTGAAAATCAGAGCCACTAGAGGTCGATCTGCTAACAGCCTAAACATTTACCACTGCTCAGGGGCCCTGGGCTTCAGCAAAATCGCAGCCTCCAGCAAGAAGAAACAGGAACAATGCTGGAGGCAGTTTACAGAACACACTAATTTTGGTGACATAAATATTAATGTGAAATGTATGATTCTTGCTAAAGAAAAGTTGTTATGGGTTAGGTTCCGCTTTAAACACTAAGTTCACCTTTCATAACATGTTACATGTTACACCCATATTAAGGGTGTAACATGTAACATGTGTCGATCAGACCGCCCCGACTCCACCCCCCATCTCTGCTTTGATAGCTAGCAGGGGATCTTCTCCTCCCTCGCTAGCTGTCAATTTTTTTTAAAAGTGGCTCCACCAACACGGCCGCATCACTCATTCGCAGTCATCTGTGAATGTGAGACTACAAGTCCCAACATCCTTAGCAGCTGTCAGCTTGTAGTCCTCAATGAACTACCACAGCGCTGTGGAGAACTGTACATACAGGCAAGCGGATATACTGACAGATCTGCAGGAGACCTGCATGGCACCAGCAATCTACTGATCACTGGTACAATGGTTTACAGTGGTGCAATTGGTTTACAATGGTTTTTACCTGCAAAGAAATGTGCATTTATTATTTTTTTCTAAAAGGTGAACTTATCCTTTGATATCTCCCTGTCAGTTGGCTCAGATACCACTAGAAGATGCTTAATTTTTGTTCATTTATAGCTACATTAATATGGATGTCTCTTGTATCGCTTTCACAAAGTGTATTTTTATTTTAAAGTATACCTTTAAAGTAGTATTACACCTTCTGTGTTTTTTAGTGTATCACATGAATGCAATTAAATGACCATTCACAACTATTGTGAAAAAAGTCTTACCCCAGTATTTGCAGTTTACAATTTTCAATGATGGTGGCTCCTACTCTTTCATTTCTGCATCCCTGAAATTCAAAGAAAAGGTTAAAGCCTTAAATTTAGTTAAAATGAAAAAAAAAAGATCAGCGCAAGGGACAACACAGTACTTACTATTAATATGATGTGCCCCTTGTGCTGCATTCCTTGAAATCTTCGACCTCTGATCCCCCATACCCACATCACTGTAATCTTCCAGTACAGATGGGTTTATTAGAGCTGCAAGAGCAGTGAAAGGCACTCATTAAGAGTTCCCGACTATGCCCGCCCTTTCTGCCTCCTTCTAATATTCATTGAAGCCCTACTATAGTTTCTATGAATAAAAAACTATCTCTGAATGGAGGATGGGTGGATAAATGAAAGGTCCACCTTCTCCATTCATAGATTGTGTTTCATCAATAGAAGTGATAGTGCAGCTTCCATGGAGGAGGAGGGCAGAAAGGGCTGGCATAGTCAGGTACCTTTGATGAGTACCTGTCATAGGTCTGTTGGCTTTATTAACCTCGCCTGACTGGAGGATTACAGCAGCGTGGGTATCATAGCATTTCAAGGAATGTAGGAGTCAGCAGCTCAATCAGATTAATAGTGAATATTGTCCTTTGTGCTGATTTTTTTTCATTTATTTGATTGAACTTAGGCTATAAGAGTGTACAGTTCAGCCTTGAACCATTCTGTTAATTTGGAGAAGGGAGGTTAGAGGAGGAGGGAGGAGCAGGGGAGTGCCTTGTCATCCTAAACTATGAGACTATGTGTTTCTATTGATGCACACAGTGTAGAGAGACACAACTCTAGCCCCTGCTTGCAAGGGTGGCTCCAGTGGATGATACCAGAGAAAGGAGCCACTCTGAAACACAAAAACTGGGACAGTGGTCATGGCACCAGCCTAAACAGGAACATGGGCAAGGAATAAAAAAGAAGTTGCATACACAGTAAGTTTTTAAATCAGCTGCTGAAAGTGCTTACAAACTGAGGGTTTATCATCACTTTAATTCCAATGGAAAACTATGCTCGTATAAAGTAAGTGCTGCATCTGGTAGTTGACAACATGGGCTGTTAAATCTATTGGTTTATGCTGTCAGCTACCACATGCAGATCTTAATTTATAGGATCAGAGCCTGCCACAGCGTAGCTTTAAGGTCTATTGTTTCTCTAGGTCCTGTACTGTATTTCAGCTTTGAATATATGCATACATATTATACTGTTACAGTATACAAAGATCTTTATGTTCTATTGCACAGGTTCTTGATGGAAACCTTTATTTTTGAAAAATATGTGCGCTATACTTTTACAGTTTACCCAGTAGCACTTTTTGCTTCAGTTGGCATCTTTGTTGGGGCAGAAGAGTCTTCAAAATTGACAAAAAATGATGTAATTAATGGTGAGTTGCTTCTCACTTACCTTTATATGTTTCTTGTACTGTAGATCGAGTTTTATGAACTTTCAATATGCACATGTTAGGTGCTAATGTGAAGTGTGTCACATTACATCACTGCATTCACTGTGTCACACTAAAGTGCTGAAGAGTATGCTGGGGCACTATGGAAATCACCATTAACTTTTACATTCATAATGCTATTGTAATTAAGTAGTCAGTAGTAGAAAATTAGTGCTTTTTCTTTTATAGAAAACAGCCCACAAAAATCCAGTAGACCGTGCTCTGTGGGTTGATACTACAGAAAAGTTTTCATCATAACTGCTAGACTAGCCATATACATTGAAATTTTGATCACATGCTACCAGCTTTTAAAGTGAATCTGGGGCTAAACTATTGAAATCTGGATCCCTCACTGACCTCTGTAGCTGCAGTCACTTTGGAGGAATTCATACTTAAAGTTTATAGCAGTAAAGTGATAACATAATTTATTCAGGCAGCTCAGCTAACTCTGCTTCGGCCTTCCAGAGCTCTTGCACTGTGTTAGGCTAGGTTTACATCTCTGTAGCTGGGGAACGCAAGCAAAATTGCATGGGTTCCTGACCTGCAGACAAATGTGCTGCAGTTTAACGGACACACAGGGATGCCAATAATTCATAATGGTACCCTTCATGCATCGGCACCTGCAGAGCTTTTTTCATGTGCACCATCTGGCTTGGTGCAGCACAATTTAAAGAGTTGGGAACTTTTTCCCCTGTGTTTCTCACAGGTAGGATGTTGACTTAAGAGGGGTTTATGTATAATCTCCATCAGCAACTATAAATAGATATTTATATAACTATACCTTAACTAAGTCACAAAGTTAGAAATATCAGAGTTTGGTTTGATATAGGTGTACTGTACACAGACATGGGAACAAGAGATCAGGTTTTAGGAATTAATCTACCAGATAGCTTTGTAGTGAAGGAATGTTTGATGTGCTAAACATGTGTGTGCCACAAGGAATGCTCAATTATGCGAGAAGGGGTGTCAGGGCTCCAGGTATGACCAGAGATGTGTGGACTGACACAGGGAAATGCAGGCTTCAGGTATAGTATAAACAATACAATTTATTAAAGACTAAACATAAACACAGTGCAAACAAACCGAACCTCCAACAGATAACAATAAGTACAGTACTAAACGTAGTCGGGCAGGCCGGGTCGGTAGCAAACGGGCAGGCAAGGTACAAGGAGCAGGTGGAAGAGTAGTCAGGAATAGCCGAGGTCGGTACAGGCAGAGTTCATGCAGAGTCAGGATTCAAGCAGGCAGGATCAGGATACAGGGGCCAAGGGAAACAATACACCAAGGCCCTGACTGCACGCCTGGCCATTCCTTAAATACACCTCCTGCAATCAGCCTCAGGTGATGGCTTGATTGCAGGAGTGAGCTTCTGGCTGCTGAGAGCACCCGCTGGCCAGCCCTGGTACTGCAGCCCAAACGGCAGGTGAGTCCCACCACCAGTGGTGAATCCATTCCTGACAAGGGGCAACCACTAAATTAACTACCTTATCTCAGACTTTATGGGGCCAACCTAACTATCTAGACCAGGCCATTTAAATCTTTGTTTTAATGAGGGACATATGCAATGGGGATGGCCATCTGTCCGGGAATGCACAATTTTCCCAGGCTATGACCTTGCATAACTAATGTACCCTCCAAACAAAGGATAAGAGAGCCTCAACCCAGATGCCCTGGTGCCATAACCTGGCATATGTAATTTAATCACCAAAAGGGGAGACTCTGGGAAGGGGTTTAGTTATGCAAGCGATATCGGTTGGGGAAATTGTCCAATCCTGGATGAGATGCGTCAGATATGGGAGATGGTTTAGATAGTTCTACCAATCAGGAGGGCCTCATGAGAGATAGGTGTATATCAGGGTAGATTTTGTGGGAAGACAGGAGAGAAGATCCAATGATCTTAGGGGCCCCCATGCTACACCATTGGTAAATATCAGGACATCTCTCTGGCACTTTACATGTATACATGCTTGTCGTATGTGTTGTCTCTCTTGCTGTTTGTGGGTTCAGGGTATGAGTATTATATTCTATAATTCATTGGTTTGATCTTTTACATTTTGTTTTTCTTTTCCTTTTTCTTATTGTTGTAAAATTGATAGAGTGTGGTATGTTAGTTTAGACCTCCCTACTATTCACAAATAAATTTTGGTTGTTGTGTTAAACCTTTCACTCTTGGTCAAAGAACTCTCATTAACGTTAACCAAATCATATCAGAGAAATGTTATATTTCATAATCTATAGATTTGGTCAACATAGGGTGGTCCATTGAAATAAATGGGCTACGCTAACCGCAACATATGTGTGCAAATGCACTCCCTCAGATCTGAATGGAGCCTTAAATTTAAAGACTAGAAGGCTGGAAGACCACTAAATAACAGCTGGGAGCTGTTACATATAGATTTGAATGACTCACTTGGGTGAGAAAAATCTGAAATGATTTAAAAGGAGTGCATGAGTTATATGATACCAAGGGGATTATGAAACCAAATATGTTGATGAATATAACAAAATGAGAAAGGTGAACCTAACTTCCAATTTCTAATATATTCAATATTGTTAGGTCTTTTAGGAAAATCACCCACTTTCTAAAGAGTGTTATACAACTATACATATTTGTATTGGCTGTTGCAGAATCTATGCATCAATCATCCAAATAAGACAAATGCCTTACTTTTATTCTTATAGTTTCAAGCATGAATAACTCATTCATGTTAATAAAACATATAAGGACATAATCCTTTTGCATAAAATGTCAATGATTGTTTTATATAGTTGCTAATTATTCTCAATGACTGCTTATGCTATTAATATTTATTTTTGCAGTTGTGATCATTGCAGCAAGCTCTGTTTTTTGCCTCTTGCGGTTTGCTCTGCTCTTCTCTTGTGATAAGTTGAGACCCTTGATCTCAGAAAACAAGGTTGACCTCTCCAAAGAATTCCATGTAAATATATCACAAACCGATGGTCATATCAATCCCATGGATATGGAAGGAGATGAGCTATGAGGACACTATTTTATTGATCAATAACACATAAACCTTTGAGAAGAGAGAGAGAGGAATGCATGAAGTACCAATACCTATGACAAGCAGTAATCTGATTGCCTACTGCACAGGGCTGTACTTTGCATTGACTTGTTAAAGTGAACCTTCTTCCAGACTATGTACTTTAAAGTATTTGCTTATTCTGAAGTATTAAAAGCACATTAACACAAGTCCTCCTTCACCTCAGTAGCTTTAGGCATTGTGGGGAAATTCATGTTTACAACACTGAAATCACAACTTCTCTCCCATTTAGTTTAGTTTTACCCAATGATACCACAAAGCTTCTAACTCACTCCCATGTTATCTCTCACCTCGACTGCTGCAACTCCCTCCTCATTGGCTTACCTTTACATAGACTATCCCCCCTCCAGTCCATCATGAATATTGTTGCCAGGCTCATCCACCTTACCAACCATTCAGTGTCTGCTACCCCTCTCTGCCAATCCCTCCACTGGCTTCCACTCGCCCAACAAATAAAATTCAAAATACTAACTTACAAAGCCATTCACAACTCTGCCCCCAGCTACGTCACCAACCTGGTCTCAAAATATCAACCAAACCACTCTCTTCGATCCTCCCAAGACCTTCTGCTCTCTCGATCCCATGTCCCCTCCTCCCATGTTCACCTCCAGGACTTCTCCCGAGCTTCTCCCATCCTATGGAACTTCCTACCCCAATCTGTCTATCTCCTAATCTATCCACCTTTAGAAGATCCCTGAAAAAACTTCTCTTAAAGAAGCCTATACTGCTTCTAACTCGTAAACTGCTTTTTACTTTCTCCATCAGCTCATTCCCCACAGCTATTACCTTTTGTATCACTCAACCCTTCCTCCTAGATTGTAAGCACTAACGAGCAGGGCCATCTGTTTCCTCTTGTACCAAATTGTATTGTAACTGTAATGTCTACCTTCATTTTGTAAAGCGCAGCACAAACTGTTGGCACTATATAAATCCTGTATAATAATAATACTATGAAAGCAGAAACTTGGCAGCTTTCCAATCTTAACACACAGAAGATGTTTCTAAGCTGCTGGCAACCAGCTAAAAATTACTCAATCATTCTTCTGATTTTTGAGAATGAAATACCTTATAATACAAGCAACTACGGAAATAAGGGATGGCTTGTTTTAAAACTCTTTTACTGCATGTTAGAAATATGTAAAACCAAAAATGTCCATAGTTTGGCCAAGGATTCCTTTTACAGTAAATAAACCCAACGGGCTTTGTATATAGCAAAGAGTCATGCACTATTTGTTTTCAATATTCTTATAAATTACAATACCCCAGCATTTGTCAGTACCTATTATGACTAAATCTACCATAACAAATTAATTGATGCCATTGTTACTGTATATATGCCTATGTTCAGATCTACTTATGTTTTGAAATCTGTGTTATTAGAAGTGTAACATACATATTTATTTTAATAAAAACAATAAAACCACTTCTTTTTAAGATATCTGCTGTTAAATCCAACAAAACATTAGTAAAACAAAAATATGCAGGGGATTTCTTGCAACATCACATAACCGTAAAATTAAATGGTAACTCCACTTTTGTGGGAAAAAAATATAGCAAATAAAAAAAACATCAATTGCTATACAAGCCATATTGTAGTTTAATGTTATTAAAGCAGAGTTCCACCCAAAAGGGGAAGTTCTGCTTTAAGCCTTTGTCCCCCACTCCCCATTAAGGATTGGCACCTTTGGGGAGCCAATTTGACAGGTACCTGCTCCCACTTCTGCTGCAATTGCCTAGGCAATAGGAAGTGGAAGTTGTCCTCCCCCCTCCCTCCCCGTAGTCTTCTGGGACACATGATAGGTCCCGGAAGACTACGGGGCCATTCACAAAGCGCAGCGCTTCTTGTGCATGCACAGCGGGCACCCGGCTGTGAAGCCGCAAGCTGTCAAAGCTGGGTTCCCACACTGAAGATGTCAGCGCCAGTGAGAGAAGACATCCGGTGAAACCAGCGATGGTGGGGACACCTCTGGACTGAGGGACAGGTAAATGGCTGTATTTTAAAAGTCAGCAGCTACAGTTTTTGTAGCTGGTGACTTTTATTTATTAATTTTTTTAGGTGGAACTCCGCTTTAAAAATTACCTTTCCTTTTTAATTTGCAGCACTGTAATTTTCTGTAAAATTCACTGCAGCAACCTGGAGGAATTCTGTACACCACTGATGTATATAATGATCCCAGAAATGTCATTTTCTGCTTGGGTGATTGGCTCACTGATTTACCCAGAAGTCTGCAAAATGATACAAGAAGTCAGATTTTAGGCATCATGTGCAGCAAAAATGTCAGTTTTGATGAGATGCGTGTAAAGGGTTAAAGTGGTTTTAAAGCCTAGGCATTTTTACCATAATACATTGTAAGCATTAAAGTAAAAAATGCCCCACTATTGTCCCCCCCTCCCCCAATTCCTAAACACTTAGCTGACTCCTCTGTGGATTCAGCACTTTGCCCATCTGCAGCAGCGCTGCTCTCTCGTCTTGGTCCAACAGAAGACATTGGCTCCTGTTGCTGTCAGTCAAATACTGTAAGGAGAGAGTGAGGGGTACGGCCAAGCAGCGCTGTGTGTGTCTATGGACACTTGCTTGTTGAAGGGGCACTGGTAAGAAGGAGGGGAGTGTGACGGCGGGAAAATCCAGAAAAAGAGGTAAGGCACAGCTTTGTGCAATACCATTGCACAGAGCAGGTAAGTATAACATCATTTTAAAGCATACCCTTTAGAATAATTTTAATCAATTCTAAATGAAGGCACTGCAACTATTTTCATTAGAACTCCACAAGTGCATCAACCCATCAATAATGAGAAAGTCACTTGCATAGAGTATCAGTATCCAAAAGACATAGAGGAACAAAAGGCTATCCCTTCAGAGGAGAAACAGGTAGGAATCTGCAACAAAGTTTCTAAAAAATTCTTGCAATGTACACCCAGAGGGGATTGTTTTTTACTAAACGAAAGTAGAGTTACACTTTAAGCAGCTGTTTTAAAGAAAAATCAAGTTGTAATGATGACTTTCAGTGTTAATTAACAGAACATGCATGGCAGATGCTTATCAAACAAATCTTAAAGTGAATATGAACTCAAAAATCGAAGATTTACTATCATATAGGGAATATCTAGAACTGTTAAGGCTGAATTTCAGGATTGGACCAGTGTAAGTAGACTTGTCCCTGGGATTGCTGTGTGAATCACTGTAGTAGCCACCGCTATTACAGCCATCCTCACTATCTTTGGGGTTCTGTGATCAGCAGCTACCCCAGGGGCTTGTCCGTTTGGCATGGGCACCATTCAGAGAATGAAAACAATGCATCCTGAATGGACAAGGTGGGGATTGTGACATCAGCACTCTATCTATCCATCTTGTCCAGTCAGAGAAAGCTTTGCATTCAATGTGAAAAATTCAAGGCATTCTCTGAATGGCTCCTGAGCGGAGTGGGAGACCCTCTGTGGTTATTATGCAAAATACCAACTGCTCAGTAAGGGACTTGGAAGACAGCAAGAATCACCGTAGTAGTGGTGGCTACTACAGTGATTCTCTGCTTCCACAGAGACTGGCCAAGAACAGAATATGTATACTTTCATTGGTCCATTCTGGAACATCACTTACAGTAACATTTCTATAGGGTTGCTGGACTTCAATCCCCTGCACCCCTTTCAGCTCCCCCCACAGCCATCTTACAAATTGTCACTCATACACAAGAAGTAGTCCATCATGACTTTTACTGGAAGGGTAAGAGGTATGCATATAGATAAGGGAAATGGAAGATAAAGGATTATTTAACAGTTTTGCACTAAAAGTTTACCTTATCTATGCAAATTCTTCAAGTTAGTGGAAATTGTCCATCTTTAGTAACAATACCAAGCTAGAGAAGCTGAGGGGAATTTCCATTACTTGGGAGTTAAACATATTCAAACCTATTAAACTATATAGAATAATAGTTTTTTTTTATGCATCAATTCTGAATGAATGTGAACACCCATTGATTCTGTTCACCTCCTGTAAATGTATCCACGAATGTAAACTAAAAGCTCATGTAAGCAGATATATGTGTTATGTTGGATCCCCTTGACAATGAAGGTCAAAGCAAATCCTAATCAATACTCTTTTGATCCCACCCTAATCTTTATGCCTTCTGGAGGATTGTAAATAGTATTTCACATTTACAGAACTTCAGATACCTTGGGAACATTCTTTTTTCCTACTTCATATTACAATATCTCTTGAATGCTGCTAAAGCATGCCTCCTAGCCAGGTTCAGATTGGTTATAGGGCACACCAGACTGCATAGCCTAAGAGCCAATCGGGCCATATAGCGGGAAGTAAGCGGCAGCCACGGTCCGGCCAGGGCCAACAGAGACCGCGGCCACTGCTCACCTTCCACTATGCGGCTATGCCTAAAGCAGGACCGACAGGAGGAGCAGCAGAGATGGCTCCCACTGCAACAGGAAGCACCCGCAGATACAGCAGCACTGAAAGGACAGGAGTGGCCTCTCTCCTTCACCAGCCGACCCCCTGTGACAGCCAAACAGTCCAGTGGCGGTGCAAGGTCGATTGGGTTGTCTCTTTGGTAGATGGGATGTCTCTTTTGTGGATGGGTTGTCTCTTTGCTGGATTGTAAATCATACAGTGTAAAGGGAATCTGGCGCTCAGCAGGGGAAACAGTCAGTCAACAATAGTATAAGGAGAAGAGTCTCTCATTCTTCTTTGCTGGATTGGAATGTCTTTGCTGGATTGGGCTGTCTCTGTTATATGGACATGTCTCTGCTGGATTGGGCTGTCTCTTTGCTATATGGGGGGGAAGTCTTTTTGCTGGATTGGGCCATCTCTTTGCTGAAGATATAGGTGGCACTGTGATTAGAGAAGAAAAGGGGGGGGGGGCATGACTGCAAGGGGCACTGTGATATAAAGGGGACTGCACTGTAATCAATACAGTGCCCATTTACAGTGCAGTCCCCTTCATATTACAGTGCAGTGGACATTTATTACCTTAATGCAGCAAATGCATGAGGGTAAAATGTTTTCTATTTTTAACCACTTTAAAAAGGAAATGTTTATTTATATTTTATCACCACTTTATGTTTAGGCCATGTTTGATGAGTAGGTGGCATTTGTAACTCCTTTGTCATTTGTTGGCTGCTGTTTGACTGCATTTCCTAGGTCTTGTTATTTTAAAGTGTATGCAACACCCAACAATTAACTTCTTTAATCTGCTCACATTTGATATTCCCTGGATCAACTTTACCTATAAATGTTAGTATTCAGTTATGTACTGTGTATCTAAGAAAGAATCCAGGCCTTTTTTAAAGCAATCCACTGAGCTGGCCAGAACCAACTCTTCAGGGGGTCTATTCCCCATGTTCACAGCTCTCACTGTAAAGAAACCTTTCCGGATTTGGAGATTACATTTCTATTCCTCCAGACGTAAAAAGTGCCCCCTTGTCCTCTGTGATGACCTCAGGGTGAATAGCTCTACACCGAGTTCACTATATGAACCACTGATGTATTTATATATGTTGATTAAACTCCCCCCCCCCAATCTTCTCAAGAGAGAATAAATTCAGTTCCTCTAATCTTTCCTCATAGCTGAGCTCCTCCATGCCTCTTATCAGTTTGCTTGCCCTTCTCTGCACTTTCTCCAGTTCCCCAATGTTCGTTTTGTGAATTGGTGCCCAAAACTGAACTGCATATTCCAGACAAGGTCTTACTAATGATTTTTCCAGGGGTAAAATGATATCTCTCTCTGGAGTCTATACCTCTTAATACAAGAGAGGATTTTGCTCACTTTAGAAACCGCAGCTTGGCCTTGCATGCCATTATTAAGCATGTGATCTACCAGAATTCCCAGATCCTTCACCATTGATTCCCCCAGTTGTACTCCCCCTAGTATGTATGATGCATGCATATTCTTAGCCACCAAGTGCATAACCTTACAAGCCCAATTAAACAGTGCATTGAGGACGGCTTGTAAGTTAAAGACATCCTATAAGGACTTTATTCCACTACACAGCTTGGTGTCATCTGAAATCTTGTAAGAGAACGTCCTGTGCTCTCTGCCTGTTCTGCACTTTTATTATTTCAGTGCTCACAGCTGTCTCCAAGGACTACAGAACACCTACCACCTATGTTATAGGGAAGGGGTTGAGGGGGAAAGGTTTTTTAATCCTGTTTAGGGTAACACAATTTCTTAGCCATAAAAAAAAGTTTGTAAAAAGTGTATGTAAAAATGTTTCCATTTCCAAAGATGGATAATGTATGTGTGTTTACACTGTATAAACACACACTTTATTTTAAGTGGAATCCCAGCCCCAACTAACTATGCTTAAAAATGTTTCTTGCTCCCTTCTACCTATCCTGCCTACCCTGTATATATTATCTATTTTAGTCTGCTCCATGTGATCCCACAGCTGTGGTTCCCATGTGTCAGCATGCAGCAGCTGCAGGGGAGAAGGAGCATCGACAACAGCTGGGATATGAGAGGTGTATACAGATCTCTTTTACACAGTTTAGGCAGGATAGGTAGCATTTTTAAGCATAGTTAGTAAAGTTTCAATTTAAAAATGTTATTCATTCTGGTCTACATTATAACATTTAAACCCATTTTCAGCAACTTACAAACATATTAATCATAATACACACAATCAAAACAAACTAGTGAAAAGAAAAGTTTCAGAAGGTTAAACATGTTTTTCATTTATTAGACCAGTTTAAAGCCTGCTTCTCAAGTATCCATAAGTATAAAATGTTTAAACACAATTAGCAAAAACAGCAACCACAAATCAACGCATTGCAAAAAAAACTACATGTCGTTAGTATCTAATGGATATTGTATGTTTCATGTAAAACAGGCTAATTCACATTATTTACTATTTATTGTACATATTGCATATAAATTTTGGTCAAGAAGAAATTATGTATAAAAAAAGGAAAAAAAAAAATAAAGACATGCTGCTGCATTACAAATTATACATATAGAAAGAAATGCTATGAAAACAATACTTTCCCTATTATTTGTTTAAGCATCCTTGTATAATAACCTACAACATACTATCAGATTTCTGATTTTTAGATGTATTTACGTATGGCTTAAGGGGTTTATAAACAAACTACTACAGCAGTCATGAGGACTCCTATTCTCCTTTTCAGATTTGTAATTCGTTTTAGATCTTAAAAATGCAACAGAATCAGTGAGAACAGCCAAAATTCCTCAATGGGCAGGCAGATCCACCTACAATTGAAAAATTAATTTTGGACAAACTGACACTTTAAATTCTTAAATTATATAAAGCTAGACAAGGGAATTTTAGTTGGACTAAAACTCAATTCAGCAAACTAAAAGACAAGGCCATCAAAATACAGGTTGTTTTTGTGAAAGATCTTTTAATAGCTTTTACAGGTATGTTTACAGCTTTATTGGAAATGAAGATATTTTAGCAAAGGCAAATATAGCAGGAATCTGCATTTTTCCAATTTCTTCAACAATCTTATATATCTCTTATAGAACAGGGGCAAGCACCATTAACGCTTTGGTCACACATCTTCATTGAAAACAAATGCAGTTCAAAATGACCTGCAGTTTTTGTGTGGTGATTATATTTACTAATAGAACACCAATCACTGTACTTTATATGTCAGATGCACCAAAAGCGCTGCATCTAGGCATGGTCCTTCACAGTGCAGCATATATGTATGTATGTATACATATATATATATATCCCCGATTGGTACGATTAGGTATAGGGATACAGAAAATAAAGAACGGTTTGAATGTGATAGATAGGTGGTGTTATGAACTGCACGGCATAGCTTAGATTTAGGTGAGCCCTTTGGGCTTGAGTCAAAAGGCATTTGTTTGGGTCGAAAATGCTTTCCTTCCTGTACAAATCTATGGGAATGTGAAAGCATCTTGCAGCAGGCCAAATGAATGCATGTTGGAAGGAGGCCAACTGAACCTGCTGAATTCTAAATATCTTCCAAGCATCTTGAACAATGTCTCAAGAAAGCTGCATTCACCAATTGACACAAGCCCACAGCTTGTCAACACAGCCTATTAATCTAGAATAGCTGATATCAGAGAACAATGAAGACATATGTGTACTTTACTATGTAAGAACTGAGGCTCTTACAGAGATTTGTGAGGTATTTCTTTTAGTACCATTTTTTGGTTCCAATTTACATGACACCTGAGTATACTTCCTAGCTGGATAGGCATGAAATCCATACTAACAAGGTACTTAAATATGCCTGTACATATAAGAACAAAAACTCGGCGATCAAGGAAAATTATATACAAACATTAAGTTTTATTTTTGATCACAACAACTTCAACAAAAGTAATCTTGAATATGAACTGATTTGATATAGATGTAAGGATTACATTTACAATCAAAGATGGAAGAATGATGTCAAATATGCATAGGCACACAATCTGGGTTTTCAGTCATACTTTTCTGGCCCCTAATCAGATGGATTTTCTGCTCTGTTAATCAACAAGCATATAGACCTGTTTTTTCCCCCTTTATGTATAAAAAAGGCCTACAAATAACTCTGTTGTCTACTTAGCCACCTGGCCTTACTGCCCAATGTGCTTTAAAGTTCGGTTCACACGTGCGGGCTGGTCGCATGTGCAGGATTCGCATCGGTTCCCACACCTGCAAACCACACACAGCCGAATCACACTGCTCCTTCCAGATGTGCAGGGCTGTCATTCATTCTGAATGGCACCCCCACACATCTCAAACCGCAATGATTGCGGGTGCCAGAACTGCATGGTCAAAATGACCATGCGGTTTCCCTGGGCCCGCGTTTTCAAAAAAGGTGTATGTACCTTTTTTTAATGCGGAAACGTAGGCACAGCAGCCCAATCAAAAAAATGGGCTGCCATGCCCGAGTAAATGTTGGCTGCATGACCAGCAAGATTGTAAACTGAGCCTAAAGCCCAACTCCAGGTACAGTAAAAATCCTCCCTTGCAGTGGGGCTGCACTGTTTAGAAATAGGGGACGGGAGAGAGAAGTTTTATTCACCAGGTCTGACAATCCCCCGGCAGACGGTGCTTTGGCAGTAGACTGTTCCTTGGCATCCTCTTGTCCAATGCAGAGTTTATTGGTCCTGCATCAGCCTTGATGTCACGGGCATCCAACTGCCAGACCATAGGGGAGGAAGCACAGAGGAGCATGCAGTAGCGGAGGGTTAGGTAAGTAAAATTGATTTTCCCTGTGCCCTATTTGTAAATGAGCATTTAACCCTTGCAGTGAGGTGGCAGGAGGGAGGATTTTTGCTATTTCATGGAGTTCAGAGCGTGTGTGTGTATATATATATATATATATATATATATAAACAAAAAAAAAAACTTTATTTCCAAGTGAGATACTTGACACAAATATGTACCCCAAACATGTACTAAAATAATAATCGGCAAGCAATGCTCCAGTCAAAGTCAGTGTTGCTATAATGCCTTCAGTCTACTTCATGTAGAAAGCAAAAATCAATTTTTTTGAATCACTGGGACTTTTTCAGGTGCTAGAGATGGATTAAACTATGGACTGGCTATTATAAAAACTAATTTTTTATTCTTACATCACATAAAAATGCTAATCATTTAAAAAATCCATATCATACAGCACAAATACACTCCAAATATTAAGAGGACGTATATTGCAGCTCGCATTTATCCCTGTTTAGCGGACTTCTCCTACTTCAACATTTAGCTTTTGTGCCCCTATGTAATAATGTTATAGAATATAGTTTTGTTTTTTTTTAAATGGTTTTCATTTTTTTATATGATGTAAACATAACAATATATGAGTTTTACATTAGTGTTAATAGTTGTTTCTGGCACCTGAAAAGTCCTAGTGATTCACAAAATTGATACAGGTCTCTGAAAGATGTGGTGTCTATCAAACCACAGAATACAATAAAAATAGTAGTTTATATAGGAGAATGTTGTAAAGTTTCATGGTTATACCATTAATAGGATTGGTTGAGAACAGTCAACCTCTATTACTTAACAGGAATCCAAAATCTGCAAGGATAGAAGAATAAGCGCTGCTACTGCTGACTTATTTTTAAAGGGGTTGTCCTGCTGATCTGACATCACTGCTTATTAAGCCTCTCACCTGGAACAAGAATGCAAGCTCAGACATTTCCAACTTTCTGGCTAAAAAGTTTATTCTAGATCCCTGACTCACTAGGTATTGATGCCAGGATCAAGGTGACATCCATAGAGCCTGCACCTTTAAAAATTAAGTGGTAACAGCTAACATTTCTCTACCTTTCAGCCTCGCTTTAGGACAAGGGAGAGTGTAAAATGTGTATTAACCCCAAGATTCAATCAGAAATCATCCATACAAATCCAATGACAGTAAACTGAAGCCTGTTATGGGTTATTGTACATCATCACTGCTATTAACCTTCCTTTAAAAGTCAAGGCCCTCAATATACAGTATAAGGGAGCAGAGCACACTACGGATATGTACAAATCTGACAGCAGCATTTCTAAAATCTGCCCTCAAGCACATAGATTCCACACTCAGCTGATTAGAAAGAACAGCATGAGTTTTTTCACCTATTATACAGAAAGGAGGTTTGTATAACAGCGTGTATATGGGATTTAAATATGGATGCCACTAATGCTGTCCTTGATCTGATGCTGCTAGTTGCCTTGCTGTCTCTGGCTTCAATAAATTAAAGTCACAGACCTGGAAAGAGTATGCAGATGATGACAGTCTGAGTAGTCAGAGCTTCTGAACGTTCCAAGTTAGGGACTCAGAAAGTTCTGAAACAACTGTATTAGCAAGACACTGGGGACCTAGCATTTTCAGAAAGACAGGTCAGCAATGGTAATTTCTATTAAGGACAAGTATAGAACATGGAGAGCTGAGAAAGGGCATAACAATAAAAACTCTTAGGTGAAAACATGTCACACTTTGTAGTTTGTTATCAGGTCACTTATAAGTACATATAAAAGTTATTAATGGCTCGGATGTCTTAACTGTAATTAGCTGTACTCCCTTTAACACAATTTAAAAGGTAAAAGTCCTGCCTAGATGTAGACATCACAAGATGTTTAACATTTCATGTCCAGAAGCTCCTCTTCTATATTACCCGCTGATGTAGTTTTTTTTAGTTACTGGAGCCTGACTATCCATGACAAGGGTAAGCTGTACAATCGTTTCACTATCCAATGAGACTGACAGTTGCTGGAGCTTGCCTATGAAATTTGGAAACTTCGGGCCCCAGTAACAAAGTACAGCTAAATCAGACGGAGGCACAGAGAACACATTTGTGACGTATAAAGGTAATAGCACATATCTTGTGGTGCCTGCTTTAGGCAAGACTTTATATTCTTTACCAAGTTTAAAATGGAATGCAAATTAATTTTAACGTAATGGATTCAATGAGAAACAGCAGGAGACGGACTTGGTTGGCACAGTTCATACACTACATCTTATTCTGCCATCGTAAAATGATGATCATATTTTCAGGTCGGAAATAGTATTTCTTCCACAATTCCTGTCATATATCTTATTCTTCTGCCATGTAAAAACGATACATTAAGGCAACAATAGCAGCTGATATGCCGGGAATGATCCAGTTACTCCACCAACTGAAAAAAAAAAGTATTTATTAACTGTCATTGTCTACAAGTGTTATCAGCTGTTAAAAAACAAACACAAACACAAAACATGCTAAACCTGCTGGTTTTGTTACCACACATTCATTCTAATGAGCAAAGATCTCATGACCTTCAAAATAAGGGCCATGAGACTTTCAAATTGAACAGCCTTTAGCCCCCGCCCGGTCACATCGGCTGCGATTTTCATGCCAGACCAGGCGACTTCCAAATCGTATGCCAAGATGCACCCTATTGTCCACAATTACAGCAGTCAAATCGGTGCGGTTCCGACTTGGTTGTAGCTGCACTGATTTTTAAAGTAGTACATGCACTACTTTTCGTGAGATTTGCAGAGGCATCTGAGTCAGATGTCTTGCAAATTGCACTTGAAATCGGCACGTCCCCCCGACTTTGAAATTGTGCAACTTACAGCGAAGTCGCACAATTTCAAAGTCGGGTTGATGTGACCGGGGTGTTAAGCAAGCTATATAGGATGCAATTTTCTTTCCTGCAACCCAGGGTTGCAGGAACAACGAAAAAAAAATATTTGCTTGATTCCCCCATCAAACACAGTAAGTGTTGATGGGGTAATCCCTCCCATGGAGCGATTTGTTCTCCCAGCAAATTGGGAGCAGGAAGCCGTCCCTGCTGGGAGAACACACTGATTACTACTAGTGACTATAGCCGCTGGCAATAATTGCATGCTAAAACCCGACAGGCTGTTTGTACCCAGGTCAAGCTATCAGTCTACTTGGGTACAATCAGCCTGTCCATACATGGATTGAACCTCAGCCGGTTCAGCAGGGACTCGAACCATGTATGGCCGACTTTAGAATTTCTCATAAACATCCTACATTTTAAACTGTATAATACAAACTGTCTACATTATTATACGTGTGGACTTTAGTTGAACATACAGGGATAATTCTGTAAATATAGAAGAAAAGGAATAGAGTACTGGGCCAATCTTTCGCAATAGAAATAAAAAAGAAACCCAATAATCCTTGACCCCAGTTTTCCCAATTTTGACTACACTGGGACTTGCAGAGTCCACTTTCGGTAATTCTTTCCTCCTTTACAACAATCCAATAAAAATTATCACTGTAAAAATTAATTCTAAAGCTGCCTGAATAAAGCCAGCTTGTCATAAGAGTATTATGTAGGCAGTCTGTGCTGACCTCTCCTAGTTATTCAAAAGCATTGAAACCAAAGCTTCAGCAAAAGAGCTGGAGATACTTACCAGAAACAAGTACAGAGATAAGACATCTAGTGTTCTCAGCAGGCGGCCAACAACGGCAGCCTGTGTGCTTCTCTCATGACAGGACTACAGCAGGAAAATGTGCCAGTGCCATGAATACATAACAGCAGGCACTCACACACATCGTAATTACACAGGTAATCTGTGCTGATCATGTGCTTGAGATAGTGGTCAGATGCAGTATAATCATACTTTTCTTCTAAGGTGTTTTCTAAAGATATTGTCTTGCTGGGAATTCATAGACTTCCATCTAAACCTGGGCTTTTAAAATGTACATTTTATATAAGGCATGAACAAGTTTGGAAGTCTGTTAGGCCCCTTTCACTTGAAAGGCTTGATCAGGTCTGCCTGTCCTGTTTTTCAGATGAACCTGATCGGACCTTCCATTCACCCCTATGGACCGGTGGGAGTAAACTGACTTGTGTCCAATGTGATTCGGTCTGGTCCACTAAAAACAGACACACAGCGGGCTCTGTTCGTGTCTGTTCTGCATAATCTGAACAGACCAGTCATCCGCCAGCTGTGCTCTGATCAGAGGGGAACAGTGGACAGATCCACTACTGATCATATCAGAGTCTGCCCTGTGTGAAAGGGGCCTTACTTTTAGACCAGGCTCAGTACCACACAGAAGTCTGCAGCAAGCCGTTCAATGATACAAACCAATATAACCAATATAAAGTATTCACTATTACTTTACAGAAGCAATTCTGTGTACATTAGGGGTTGATCACATAATGCAGAGTACATATAGCATAACTGTAGTCATTTATCTGTTCCGAACAATAGATTCCATATAAACAAGGAGGAGAATTTACGAAGACTGGAGCAGACAGAATCTGGAGGCATTGTGTATGGCAACCAGCTTCTAAATTTTAATTTTCAAAGTTTAACTGAACAAGCTGAATATAGATGCACAGATGCTCCATATTCTGTCTGCTGCAGTTTTAGTAAATTACCCCCCAATAATATTATGGCTCCCTTAACTTCTTCATGACCAGATGTCACTGAAGCCTATCGCAAATCTAGCAGTTTCAGCATGCATTAGTTAACAATAGTTCTGTGGCTACATAACTTATTTGATACACAGTTGACTCGTGCCCTTTTTTCAAAGGTGTTTTATATGCGTTGCTTTTCTTTCTTTACCTTGCAGTGCAATGTGTTAATGTAACGGATGTGCATTTGAACACGTTGTGCTAAATAGGAAAAAAAAAAAAAAAAAAATAGAAAAAAAAAGTAGTGCATGCTGTACTTTTTTTCCGTAATGGGAAAACGAAATGCAACGCGCTAGTGTGAACTGCATTCATAGGGAACCAGTTTTTGGTTACCATGCGTTGGGAATGCATTCACAAATGCATCCCAGGGCATCTGGTGTTAATGAACTCTAAAAGGATATTGTACAGTGCTGAGAGATAGAGATAGACAGTGTGCCACCTGCAGGCTACATGTGATCAACACCTTGCCAGCTATAGTGATCACATGATCAGTATCACATCCATTGGTTTCTTACTAGTTTGGCTCATGAACACAGCAGTAAAAGGGCCAAACAGCTTACAGAATGGGTGCATTTCTTTTCCTGTGAGGCACAATTGCAGCACACAGCTGCAGACTGTTAACCTATTCAAATCAATGACACACATTGCGGGAGTGTGGATAATATGATCAGAGGAGTTACATTAGTGCAGTCTTCATTTGAGGCAGTGCATAAGTCCCTGTACACACGTAACCCCTCTAATCTCTTACTTGTACACCTGCATTGCCCATCATTGGTCTGAATAAGTCAGCACTCCATGGCTGTACACCTCACCTGTAACTCCTGGCCAAAGAAATACAACAATTCTGTATACTGTATGGCCCTTTACAGCCAAGTACAAGAGCCCCACGTCTGAGATCTGCAGTTGTAATTAACAGTAGTATCTAAGAAGTAGGGTCATGCACAGGTATTCCAAGCTAGAATGTTGATCACTGTAATGTTTTCATGGCACAGGGAAGAACATCTGGGTTAAAAGACAAAACATCATAAATACCTGGAATCTGATTCAGCAGTAGTAATAAAGGTTTCCTAGAAGAAAAATAAAAGCATACCTTTACCACAAATACATTTTTTTTTTACAAATACCTGGCTTGTAAAGTACTCCATAATTCTAAGTATTAGAAAAAAAAAAAAAAAAAAAAAGCTAAAATAGCTACTTACACCAAATAATAGTTTAAATATATATGTGTGTCTACATAAATGTTTTCATTTACAATATTAAATAAACCCTATGCTAAAGGAAATGCCCATTTCGCCACTGCTGACCTCCATAAAAAAAAAATGCTATTAAATCTGTCGTGTTGATCTTTGGGTTTGAACACATTGTTAGTCAATGACCTGGAGCAGGTAGTTGGAGTGAAGTCATATTTTTTGATGTTTACACTTCTTACAGGTCAATGACTCAGAAAGCATTGCAGCCAGGCAACTGGGATTTCCAGGAGGATGGCAGTTGCAACCCTGTATTTTTTTCAGGGTAGGTTTCTTCTAAAGCAAGAAAAAAAAAAGTGCAAAAAAGTACAAAAAAGTACAAATAAATAGTTATAAAGCTCAACTAATTTTTTTCCTCACACAGTCAAACAGTTTTTTAAAGAAAATACAGAGATGGATGTCTGCTAAATGTCCATCTTACAGTATGTCCTTGTCTAACTGTTCATAGTTTCCAAGTAAAGTGACAACTTACTGTAGGCCTCTGGATTTTGGATCGGTCATCCTTGGGAAAAAGAAAAAAATATTACGGTTTTACAATCTGTACATTTTAGCATCTTTACATTGTGGTATCCCAAACAATAAATTTCACTTATTTGTTTTTGATATGTTAAATAT
The DNA here is from genome assembly GCF_062004578.1 of Staurois parvus. Classification (NCBI taxonomy): domain Eukaryota; kingdom Metazoa; phylum Chordata; class Amphibia; order Anura; family Ranidae; genus Staurois; species Staurois parvus. The sequence goes on along the minus strand of NW_028318083.1, from coordinate 34,702,465 downwards.
ACCACTGAAATGGTTTGGTCAGATCTGTGCACTCTGCTCCTGCTGCACTGAAATCCCTAGCAGCATTGTCAACCCTGGCCACTTCTATCTGGGCTACAAAACACATCCTTCATTATAAAGAGAGGGAGAGTGCGATGTGTTCTAAAGTCTGAAACCAGAGAGCCACTTAGAGTGACAATGCTGCTCCTCTATATAGTATAGTGCGTGACTGTTGTCACCTTAGGACAGGAAATGTGTTACTGGCAAAAAAAATTTAAAAATTGCAGAAAAGGCATAGTATTTAGCACCAAAACACATAGTACTTTGTCACCATGCATTCTGGTCTTCATGTTGATAGGTGCATTGAGGTGCTAAGAATTAACAGCCATGCATCTGAAAAAGGGATGCACTTTTTTGTGCATTGTGGAATTTTGCACACAGTCCTGTAAATGCACAAATGTAAACCTAGCTTAAAGCATGTTGCCTACCCAACTCCTGTTTGGCCAGACTAGAGCAATAATATATTTTCACAACTGTAACCTGATTCTTTCTTTTAAAATAAAAAATCTTAGAGCGGACAGTCACTCAGACAATTTGAGAGTATAGGATGAAGAGCCAGTAACTCATTCTCCAAATAAAAGTACTTTATTAATAAAGGGTAAGTGTGCAAGTTACAGCAGCTTACGCATTTCGGTAAAAAAAAAAAACCTTATTCAAGGCGGTTTTGTTTTTTTTTTTCTCTTACCAAAACGAATAAGCTGGTGTAACGTGCACACTGTACCCTTTATTAGCAAAGTACTTTTAATTGGGAGAACGAGTTGCAAGCTCGCCACCTTATACTCTTATGCTGTTTAAAGTGCCAGGAAGCTTTGGAGCACTGTTGGTCTACCTTTAGGGGAAATCAACCTAGGCGTACATTTTCGTTTGTGGACTCTTCTCACCCAGACAATGCATTTCCTCTTCTCTGCTTCCTCCCCACTCCCTCTTTCACATTTGCAGGCTTTTTTTTTTTTTTTTTAAAATACTGAAAAATATACCTTTTGTTCTTTTGCACAGTCACTTCTGACCCACTTCCTGATTCCTTGATTAAACAAACAGGGGTGGCATAGATCACCCACCTGCTGCCTCCTGGGATATCCACATCACAGATGAATACTCTCGCCACATGAGGCCGGGCATTGTCATGCACCAGGAAGAACCCGGGACGCACTGCACCAACGTAGGGTCTGACAGTGGGTCCAAGGATTTCATCCCGATACCTAATGACAGTCAGGGTGCCATTGTCTAGCTTGTAGAGGTCTGTGCGCCCCTCCATGGATATGCCTCCCCAGACCATCACTGACCCACCACCAAAATGGTCACGCTGAATGATGGTACAGGCAGCATAACGTTCTCCACGGTTTCTCCAGACCCTTTTACGTCTGTCACGTATGCTCAGGGTGAGCCTGCTCTCATCTGTGAAAAGCACAGGATGCCAGTGGTGGACCTGCCAATTCTGGTGTTCAATAGCAAATGCCAATTAAATTCCATGGTGCCAGGCAGTGAGCAGAGGGCCCACTAGAGGACGTCGGCCCCTCAGGCCACCCTCAGTCTGTTTCTGATTGTTTGGTCAGACATTCACACCAGTGGCCTGCTAGAGGTAATTTTGTATGGCTCTGGCAGTGCTCATCCTGTTCCTCCTTGCACAAAGGAGCAGGCACCTGTCCTGCTGATGAGTTAGGAACCTATGGCCCTGTCCAGCTCTCCTAGAGTAACTGCCTATCTCCTGGAATCTCCTCCATGCTCTTGAGACTGTGTTGGGAGACACAGCAAACCTTCTGGCAATGGCACGTAGTGATGTGCCATCCTGGAGGAGTTGGACTGCCTGTACAATCTCTGTAGGGTCCAGGTATTGTCTCATGCTATCAGTAGTGATACTGACCCTAGCCAGATGCAAATCTAGTGAAAAACAGTCAGAAAAGAGGGAGTAGGGAAAAAAAAAAATGTCAGTGGCCTCCACCTGTAAAACCATTCCTGTTTTGGAAGTCGTCTCATTGTTGCCCATTTAGTGCACCTGTTATTAATTTCATTAACACCAAAGCAGCTGAAACTGAATAACACCCCCTCTGCTACTTAACTGACCAAATAAATATTCCAGGAGTTTAACTGCCTTGATGCTATACTTTGATTGAAAAGTGTTCTTTTAATTTTTTTGAGCAGTGTATTTGAATGTGAAATAATATGTATATAGGTACTGCAATTAACATCAACTCACTGGATGAAGTTCTCCTATGACAAAGTCTTTGGACATATTCCTGGCATCTGTGGAATGACCGATGTCTTCAAAGGTCTCTGTTGCATCCCCTCCAGCTTGTTCTCGTAGCACCTCCTCTCCACCTGGATGCTAAAGTCAAATAAAACAAAGCAGTCAATCTGTGTTTACAATTGAGGAAAAAACTAGTAGAAATAAGTTCTATATACAATATATTCATCCTGAGGAAACATGTCTTGCTCAGAACGTCTATTTTTTTTTTATATATAATTTTGTGTGTGGATATTAGACAACCCCGTTTGTTTTTTAACAGGTTAGAGGAACAATCAACAACATGCAAAAGTAGAGCAGCAAAATAATAAATAACTGGTTGCTGCTCTTTAGACCTTGTCCTTTGGCACCATTCATAAACTTACTTGACTTGCCCATGAGAAGTACTGAACTGCCTGTGACTATTACACACCATGCTATTCAAATACTTCAGCAGTACGCAACTGAATTAAAAGTGAAATCTAGAACTTCACTTTGTAAATCCACACATTGTATTCTAAAGTACACATACTCAGGTATAAAATAGTCTGTGTTAAGGAAAACAAAGACATGTATAATCCTGTAATAAAATCTGTGGTGTATAGATTATATACACAGAATAGTGTACTCTTGCAGGCCATAAAACAAGGGGTGCCATATTTTAAGACAAAAAAAAAATTCCTGCTGACCATTACATATAGCTCAGCATGGTAATTCAGCCTGCAGGGAAATCCTGTGTGTATGAGGCATTTGTCTCAACTCCCTTAATGCCATAATGCAGCGCCACTTGATCATAGTTATCCATTTTCCCTTTAAGCTCTGTTTCGCATGGGTAAAACGCTTACCACTATTTGAAAAGTGATCTGCAGTGGATTGCTTTTCATGGGAAAGCATACCAGCTACTGCCGCTTACTGAACCTGTTTTTTTTTTCCATTTTTAAATTGACCAATGCCAATTTTACATTTCAGGACCGTACCGCAACTGTGAGTCAATCAACCATTCGGCTTGCGGCTGCAGTGTAGCCCTACTGGACTCAATGAGCAAGTTTGACAGCTGCTGCCATCTGTGAAACTCTGCAGCCCCAGTTAAAAATGTCACTGTATGTTTAGTGCTTTCAAAGAGTCCAAAGGTCTGACTTTGTGTTTAAAAAAAAAATCAATCGCTACAGGCATAGGCCAATTTCCCCTTTTCCTTCTCATTCTTGCCAGTGGCCCCATACTGGCAATCGTATAAATTCCTGGATCAACTACCTGTTGAACTTGAGAATTCTCATAGTCTTGTATGTTATGCAACCAAGAAAGACCCAACATCCAGAAGGCATGGAGTGCTGAACAAGACTTCAATGAATACTGCACAAGCAACCACTAAAATTAATTCCCTCTCTTTGTAGAATATGTTCACATACCAAATCATCAAGAGAGCAGAATGGCTCAAAAAAAAAAAAAAAAGTCAGCTACTACAGCAAATTCATGTTTACACAGGGCTTTTGGAAAGTCTGGTTTTAAGCCCCATCATCAGTATCTAAAATGCCATCATTGACCCACCATGCCTTGTTCTGCATGATGTCTGTGTGAAGGTAGCCATCTTGGCAGACAGGGTTTTCCTTTTTCAAGTCAGAGCCTCTAGCACGGAGAACAGTGAGAAGCACAGCACTGACACCAAACCTCACCCAAATCTCTTGAGACTAGCAGTCAGAGGCGGAAGTGCCTTAGATCTCACACTGCAGAATCCAGCTATAAATGCTGTATGCACAGGAGTGTCTAGGCAGTCGCATACCAGGAAGTACACTGCTAATATTTAGGGGAATTCAAAATAAAAACATTAATTTTTTCAGGTACTGCTTAGGCACAATTCACATTTCTGATGTTACCCACTGTATAACATAACAAATTGTTCCCTATTGAGTTAAAGTCCATTTTAGGATAAAATGCAGTGATTTGGCACTGAACCATGCCCTCTATGGAGGACTGTGTCACCATATAGGCATGTATAACCTCCTGGATGGGGTTCTTCTTGGACTACCTCATCTTTTCATCTATGACACAGCTTTTCCTGAACCTGTCCTTTTGAAGATACCCATGGTTAGGGAAATTCAAAAGTAATTACTAGCAGGCAAGTACTAAAGACTCAGTAAACTGGCTCCTCAATTATTAGCTCCTACTGTGTGCTCAATGCTTTTGTGCATTACTCTTATTTAGGGCTGGTTCACACCACACAAGAAAAAAAAAAAAACACGCACTCCAGATCCGTTCCAAATGTGTGTCTGCATGAACGTTTTTACCACTTAAGAGCAGATATACAGCTACAGGGCGGCTCCGATGCACAAAAATCACACAAAATTACATGATTTTGCATTTTCCGGGTATGGGGCGCACGCACCACCTTACCCACGCCGCTATTGGCTGTTGGATATGTCAATAACCGGGGCACGGCCGCCAATTTCTGGCCAGGACTCAGTGATAGTCGGCAGGGAGGGATCTGTGTGTAAACACATCTCTCTCCTGTCAGCATGGACATGCTTCTTTGTATCTCTCTACACAGCAGAGAGATACAAAACAGCATGCCTCCCAAGTAATACACAACACACATAGTAAATCACACACTGCACACAGTTAACCCTTTGATCACACCTGATGTTAACCCCTTCCTGCCTAGTACAGTGCCAGTGCTTTTTATTAGTACTGATCACTGTATTAAGTATCACTGGAGAGGTCAGTGGCAGTTAGCTCCCACCCAGTGTCAGAATGCCTGCCGCAGTCCCACTATAAGTCGCTGATTGCCGCCATTACCAGTATTAAAAAAAATAAATAAAAATTCCAACACACACACACGTAGAGGCTATAACCTTCATCTAAATAATTTAATATACACTTCTTGTGATTTTGTTTCAGCAAAGACATGTAGCAGAACACATTTTGGGCTAAATTGTTATGAAGAAATATTTTTTAAATTTTTTTATTGGATGTTTTGTAGCAAAAAGTCAAAAATATTGTGGGTTTTTTTGTTTTCAAAATTGTTGGTATTTTTTTTGTTTATAGCAAAAAAAATAAAAAAAATGCAGCGGTGATCAAATACCACCAAAAGAAAGCTCTATTTGTGGGAAAAAAGGACATAAGTTTCATTTGGGTGTAGCATTGCATGACCGCACAATTATCAGCTAAATTAACACAGCGTCGTCTCCCAAAAAATGGCCTGGTCAGGAAGGGGGGGGGGGGGTAAATCCTCTGGAGGGCAAATGGTTAATACATTATGGATGCATTCCAGATGTTTTGTCTTATGTTTTTCTTCTTTTTCACCATGTACCAGCACACTCCAGTGCCACAAAAATGCAGCACGTTTTACTTTTTTCCCTGGAACCAGAACACCCTGGAACTTGCCCCTGTGTAAACTATGCCATTGGAAATGATTTAACCTACTTTTTATGCATATTTTTGATGAAGAGTGTCAACACTATTTCATGTTACTTTCTGTCTTCTATGTTTCCACTCTCACTCTGCATCCCCAGTTCAATTCTGCAGAAGGGTAAGAAGGGGTGGGTGGACGTTTTGCAGAATTTTAAGTGTGGGGGTACTTTTGGCAGACTGGTAATAGCAGGTAGAGTGGTGTGTTTAGCAGAATGGTGGGAGCTTGGAAGCATTTGGTAGAGTGATTAAAAAAAAGGGGGGGGGGGGGAGGAATGGTGTGGTTGCCCCTCTTATGCCCAGATGCTTTTACACCCTGATCCCCACTCACAGATGACCCAATGACAAGCTGCAATGTACTGCTTCCTACCCTGACCCACTGGTCTCATGTAGATATCAGCTGGATACTGGGCATAACTTGCAAGGTAGTGGCCCTCCTTCAGCAGCAGTGACAGCTAGGCAAAAAAGAAGCCACCACCGTGCCCTCCATTAGACTGTCACCTGGATGTCCAAACTGCACATACGTGAAATTGTAGTCAATGATCACCACAAATATGGTGACAATGACCCATGCATGTGCACCAGCAACTTCACATATCACTGCTTTATCACACATGCATCCTTGCTGCAATATCTACTGTTGTCATTGACAAATCTGCACATGTGCAGTTGAAGAAGCAGAAAGTCTGTTTCACTGTGCGCATGGGGGTCTTCCTGCATCGTGCATGGAAATTCATACTACTGGTTTGTGGAAGGTGGGGACATGCACGTCCCAGCATATGCGCAAGTAAATGCCACTATTATACTTTGTTGTCTGAATGATATGAGCAAAGACCGCACATGCATAGTTTGATACTGACTTGATGACTGCAATTTGCTGCTACCAATCATACTGCCATTGATATGGAACCCTGACAGTACTTTCAAGGTCATGATATTGAAGAATTTATATTTATATGCACGCAAAATATTTAGCTATATTTTCACTCACACGTCTCTTTTTCAACCTGAAGCCAAGGAAAAAAAACAAATCTCCATTTTCTCTCTGTATTCTTCTTTCATAAGTATAGGATTAGTGTACAGCAAATACTTTATTTTAAATCTACTTTACACGGTCGAATAAAAGGAGTTGTTAGAGACCATAGAAAAAGATCACTTACAGTAGTATGAATGATTTACACTCCAAGGCCAAGCTACATGACTCAGCAAAACTCAAGCCACGAGAATTAAAAAAACACCCACATACAACACAACCACACACACAGGAAAGATTGGGCAGCATCTGAACCTGAGATGGTCACATGGTACAATTCACCCTTGAACTGTAGAGATAACTACAGTGTGCCAAAAGAACAAAGGTTTAAAAAGTATATGAAAGATGTTACAACTGAAGGATTGTAGATTTTGAGCATTTTGCAAGTGCACGTTATATTAAAAGTTTATTATTTTTTAAGTCTTTTGAAAAGAAAATACTTTTTTTTAACTGCACATCAGTGGTGGACAGAGTTGGATTCTAGGTAAAACAAAACAAAAAAATTATATATTCGTATTCCACACACACAGTACAGCCATTACAATGGCGACAATGATTTACATGAAATGGGCCAAAGTTTACCAGGTTAGGAATATTAAGTAAAAAAAAAAGCAAACTATTTGCCTATAACATATTATAGAATATTATTTTCACTGCCTAAGACCCCCGGTCACACCGAGTGCAACTTCCCATGCGATTTGCCATGAAATGCGACTTGCAAAATCGCATGGCAAGTTGCAACCTATTATTATTATTTTTTTTTTATAGTTGGACTGGATGGAGTTTTTTTTCAGCCAGACTATCTATATAATTATGTCCGTAATTACAGCGGTCATATAAGTGTGATTCTGACTTGGTGGGAGCTGCACAGATTTCTGAAGTAGTGCTTCTGTAGACTTGCATAGACATCTGCGTCTTGCAAGCTGCAGATGTCTTGCAAGTCACACTCAAGTCCGAATACCATCTGACTTTGAAATTGTGTGACTTCACTGGAAGTCACACGATTTCAAAGTTGGATCGGTGTGACCGGGGTATTAAGGTGAAAACCACAATCTGGATTTTTGGTAGTTATGGGTTTCTGTTTTTTGTAGGATTGCTTTTCTTTTATGCTCATGTTTAATAAGCCCAACCATATTAGCAATAAATTAATTAAGTGCAGTACCTGGAGGCTAAAAACCTATCTCTATTATTTTCACTTTGACATGCCAAATGTTTGATCATGGTAAAATGTACCAGTAATTGAGGTGATAAAATCAGTGAAATAGTAAATGTTTGAAAAGCATTTCCTTCAGATCATCTGGTTTCATTTGCTGAACGTTTGCTGCATTAATAGGTTTGGAAAATTATTAAATAATCAACTTTTTGTGCCTCATATGCATGTTTTTACCTTCATCAGCATCATAAAAGAAATAAATAAAAAAACAGAGGATCAGTTTACAAGATTAAGTGTACCCACTGACATCAGATCTGTCTGATTTTTGTGTTAGAATCTTGCAAACACATGCACAAGTCCATCCTGGATATATTTAGCTGGTTTGTGATAGCAAGCAACATTTTAAGATATGAATTATGCCCCATAGCTCATCAACTTTTTTTCTATGGCAATCTTTAACTAGCACTAGCCACAGAAAGGACCTAGAACTCATCTTATATAGCTCACCTGCACCCAGATATGTCAAGATCAAAATTTCTCTGATCTAGAACACCTCCACTTAAAGCGGAACTCCAGTCAAACTCTAAAAAAATAAAATAAATGTCAGCAGCTACAAACAATCTGTGGCTGCTGACTTTTAAAAAACAAACAGACACTTACCTGTGCCTCGATCCAGGAGTGTCCTTCCCACTGATGATTTCACTGGCCGTCCTCTTAAGTGTGAGCACCCGGCTGTGACAGCTTGCGGCTTAACAGCCAGATGCCCACTGCGCATGTGCGAGTAGCCCTGTGCCTTGTGAATGGTCCTGTAGTCTTCTTGGACCTGTTACATGTCCCAGAAGACTACGGGGAGGGAGAGGGGACAACTTCCGCTTACGCAGCAGACCTGAAAGTGGGTACTTGTCAAAATAGGGTACCTGCTCCACCCACCCACCCCCATAGATTCCAATCTTTACCAGGGAGTGGGGGACGAAGCCTTAGAGCGGAACGTCCCCTCTTGGGAAGAGCTCCACTTTAATTCAACTTTCTTCTTTCCTAAGCCTGCTCCTACACATGACCATTGACTGTATTTGAACATGAGTGCCACATTAAGGAGACCTCTAGAAATGCCCATTATCTTACCTATGAACCATGACTTTCAGAGACCTCACAGTCACCACTTAAAGTTTTACTAAGAACCCTGCATTCACTATATCTGGTCTCCCCCAATACACAGAACATGGACATGCAATTATTTTAGTAAATACAAACTGCTAAACACTTTCTCATCAGCAGTATATTGCAGTGACTTCTATCAGTGTCCGTTCCAGCACTGGTTAAAGCTTGTAGGAGGAGTTTTCATTCACCCGACTGTCCTATGAGGCTGCAGGACACCTGACCCCATCAAGACAGAGCAATGTTTGGCCAGCACATCAGTAAATTTTTGTGTCATAGCATGTACCAGATCCCAACTAGCGTTCAACCGGTATAAATCTGCCTTCCACACCTACACCTCCTCCATCCACGCTGCCAAACAAGCCTACTTCCTGACCCTCATCAATACCCTCTCCTCCAATCCTTGCCGGCTCTTCTCTACCTTCAACTCTCTACTCTCTCTGCCCCCACCTCCACCCAGCAGCTCACTCACCGCCCCCGAGATTGCCAATCATTTCAAAAACAAGATTGACACAATTCGCAGGGACATCGCCGCTGCTCAAACTTCCTCCCCACATATCTCCTCTCACACAGCAACCCCCTAATCACCCCTCTCCCTCGGCCTCACCACCATTCAGACCTCCACCCCACCTAATATCCCTCACACTGAAGCCCCCTCAGCACTTCACTCCTTCGACCTTAATACCACGGAGGAGGTCACCAAGGTCTTCTCTGAAGCCCGCCTCGCCACCTGCCCCCTCGACCCTGTCCCCTCACAACTCCTACGACCTCCCTCCTCCTCCTCCATCCTACGCTCCCTCACCCTTATCTTTAATCTCTCCCTCTCTTCTGGTGCATTCCCTACCCCTCTGAAGCACACGCACATCACTCCCATACTTAAAAAGCCCATCCAAACTCCTTGAGTATTTAGTCTACAATCACCTAAGCTCCCACCTCAATGACAACAACCTCCTCGACCCCCTACAGCCCGGTTTCCGTCCTCTACACTCCACCAAAACTGTCCTACTCAAACTCTCCAACGACCTGCTAACCACCAAAGCTAATGGCCACTATTCAGTGCTCCTACTCCTCGACCTCTCCGCGGCTTTCGACACAGTTGACCACCCCCTCCTCCTCAAAAAACTACATTCCCTTGGCCTCAGAGACTCCGCTCTCTCCTGGCTCTCGTCCTACCTATCACAACGCTCCTTCAGCGTTACTTATAACGCTACCACCTCCCACCCACTCCCCCTCTCTGTTGGGGTCCTTCAAGGCTCTGTCCTTGGGCCCCTTCTCTTCTCCATCTACACCTCCTCCCTTGGCCAACTGATACACTCCCACGGCTTCAACTATCACCTCTATGCCGACGACACGCAAATCTATCTCTCGATCCCTCACCTCACCCCCTCAGTCTCTGCCCGAATCACAAGCCTAGTGAACGACATATCAGAATGGATGTCACTCCACTTCCTTAAACTGAACCTCTCCAAAACTGAGCTCCTAGTTTTCCCCCCAGCCCGCACTGACTTCTCCATCACGTCCAACAATGTCACCATCAGGCCCACCCCGCAAGCCAGAGTACTTTGTGTCATTCTTGACTCCAATCTATCCTTCCAGCCCTAAGTCCAATCGCTAACAAACTCATGCAGACTCCACCTCTGCAACATCGCCAAAATACGCCCATTCCTAACCCCAGAAACCACTAAGCAGCTCATCCACTCCCTCATCATATCATGACTCGATTACTGCAACTCCTTCCTCACTGGCCTGCCTCACCACAGGCTATCCCCACTTCAGTCGATCCTGAATATGGCAGCCAGACTCATCCACCTTACCAATGGCTCCGTTTCCGCCACCCCCCTCTGCCAAACCCTCCACTGGCTTCCGATTGCCCAATGGATCAAATTCAAAATGCTAACACTGACGTTCAAAGCTGTTCATAACACTGCCCCAAACTACATCACCAACCTGATATCCAAATACCTCCCAAAACGCACTCTCCGCTCCTCACAAGACCTCCTTCTCTCTAGTTCCCTGGTCTCCTCCTCCCATGCCCGCCTCCAGGACATCACCCATCTTCTGGAACTCCCTACCCCAATCCATCAGACTATCACCTACTCTCCTCTCCTTTAGGCGCACCCTGAAAACACACCTCTTCAGGGAAGCCTACCCCGCCCCCTGCTAATTGCCGATCTCCTCCACTATTCCTACCACTCCATCCCCCACAGCTCTTCCTCCTGTACCACTATCCCCTCCCTCCTAGATTGTAAGCTCCAAGGAGCAGGGCCCTCGAACCCTTCGTGTCGCATTGTATTGTTATTGTACTGTCTCATGTATTGTCTCCCTTTGCAATGTACAGCGCTGAGCGAACTGTTGGCGCTTTATAAATACTGTATAATAATAATAATAATAATAATGTACCCTCTTCCAGAAGGTATGGAGCTTTGGGCACACCAAAACACATGTAACATGTCTCCCCTATCCAAACTGCATTGCTAACTTGTCTCAGGCACGGTCAACACTGTGTGGAACTGACTACGTGAAAAATCGATGAACCCACCTACTTTGCGGCAATGGTTCTTCAAGGTCAAAGACATTAGACAAATAGAAGGTCTGACCAGCTCCTTGTAAGACACGCAATGAAAGATGTTCTAAAATAAACATGGTTTTATTGAATTCTACTGCACAGAAGAATTTAAAGTGTTACTAAACCCAGGACCCTGCATTCACTATATCTGGTCTCCCACACTACACAGAATATGGAAGTGCAATTATTTTAGAAAATTTAATCTTCTAAATACCTTTTCTCATCAGCAGTTAGAGCAGTCTTGTGACTTCTATCAGGATCCAGCAGAGCACTGGTTAAAGCTTGTAGGAGGGAGTGTTCATTTACCCCTGATTCTCCTATGAGGCTGCAGGACCCCTGACCCTCTGTCTGGACAGCCCTGATTGACCCTGTGCTGATCACATGCACCCTCCCAAAGAAAAAAAAAATCCAGAGCAAGACACACCAAACTGAGCATGTGCAGCTTGCCACCAAGGCTCTGTTCTATCAGATGGATTGGAAACAGTAGAAGCAGGGGAGGATCAGGGAAGACAGGATCAAACAGGTTTTTTTTTTTACATAATACAGATGGTTAACCCTTTAGGTTCCACAGTGAGTATAACAAGCATGCTTTACTGCATATACAGACTGATTTTACTGTTGTGAGTTTAGTAACACTTTAAGAAGATCTTAGCGGGATGATTCTCCTAATTTACTGAACACGTACTATACCTTTGAACTAACTGAGGGGCTACTTAAGGAGAAGCTTCCTTCCGGTCTGCAAAAATTAAACGTCAGCAGCTACATAAACTGTAGCTGCTGATTTTTAATAAAAGGCATTCACCTGTCCAAGGATCCAGCGCTGTTCTCACCTGTCCAGTTCTCCACCATTCTTCTGGTCCCCGGAAAAGGCATGTTAACTGTGGGCAACCGGATGCGAGTCCTTGCAGCTTCACAGCTGGCTGCCCAATGCCCATCCACGAGCTATGCTTTGTGAATGGTCTTGTCTCTTCTACCTTTTTTCCCCACACTATACTAATGCCATAGCAGGATAAGAGGGTTACAGCCAGAGAATGGGTCAATCTCAACAAAGCTCTCTGGGCTATCATTTCTGTTAAGTGTGATCCATATGGGTTACAGTTTGTGAGAAATGTGTTTACATGTTATCCAGCTTCGTTGTTCTGTCCCACCAGTTTCACTGTATGCCAAATTGTGATTGATTGATTGATTATAACGCCTGCTGTACCTTCACACGTTTCAAAATGTTGTAAATTTTGAAAACAACTATAAGCAAAGAATGTATAAACAAAACAAAAAAAAAAAAACACCACCTCATCTTCTGTAAGATCTTTCAGAAATTATGCACAATTGAGCACATTTTCTGTGCCTGGTCTGTGAGATTGCTTTAAAATAAAAATTGCGTCAGGTTTAGCAGCTAGCATTGAGCGAGTGATGGAGCTCTCTTCTCCAGTCATTGTAGTTGTGAAACCGGCCCATCTATAGGCAACCTTAAAGTGAAGCTCCACTCAAAAGTGGAAGCTCCGCTTATTTGCCTCCTCCCCCTGCCACTGCCATATTTGGCACCTTTTGTGGGGGGGGGGCAGATACAAGTTTTTGACAGGTACCCACTCCCACGTCCGGCTCAGTTCGCCGTGGCGAAGTGAACTTCCAGAAGACTGCCGGACCAATTAGGAGGTACAACTCGACTCATGTATGTGCAGTGGGCACCAGGCTATGAAGCCGCAAGCTGTCCCAGCCTGGTGCCCCCAGTTGAGATGTCGGTGCTGTGGGGGAGAGAAGAGATGGTACGGGTGAGAACATTGCTGGATCCTGGGACAGGTAAGTGTGTGTTTATTAAAAGTCAGCAGCTACAGTTTTTGTAGCTGCTGACTTGTGATAAACACAAAAATGGCTAGAACTCCACTTTAAGCTGGCCGTACAGAGATAGAAGAATATTCGTACCAAACTTCTCATTCAACGACTTTGTGAATGTTGTTCAAACGTACTTAAAAAAAAAACAAAAAAAACAAAAAAACTTTGTTTGCTTTTAATATTTAGCTTCGGAGTAAATGGACTTTCCCAAACGAAAACCAAATAAACTGTTACAAAGTCGTTGGGAGAAAAATGTTTCATTACTTCATTCGAGGTCTGCGGCAGTTACAAGAACGCTGAACTAATATACGCATGCACACCCAGACCCTTTATATCGTTAGAAGACTGCATACAAGCCAGCGGGTTCAAAGTACATGCTTGTCCGGATTAAAAGTTACTGTTAGTTCCAGAAACCTCAAACACAGACCATACAGAGTAGGGGACTTCAAACTGCAGTCCTTTGTTAGCCTTTATCAGGTCCTTGAGGCACTAGTCTTCCCACTGTCACCAATAATGGGGCACGATTTCTTCCACAAATACCAATGATGGGGTACTATTCCTCCTACTAATACCAATGATGGGGCACCATTTCTTCCACGGATACCAAATGATGGGGTACTATTCCTCCTACCAATACCAATGATGGGGCACCATTTCTTCCACGGATACCAAATGATGGGGTACTATTCCTTCTACCAATACCAATGATGGGGCACCATTTCTTCCACGGATACCAAATGATGGGGTACTATTCCTCCTACTAATACCAATGATGGGGCATTATTTCTTCCACGGATACCAAATGATGGGGTACTATTCCTCCTACTAATACCAATGATGAGGCACTACTCCTCCTACTGACCACCAATACTGAGACCACGGTTACACTCACTGCTGATGGGCCCAGGATGTTTCCTACTCCCACTAGCTACAATCTAGCCCAGCAATGGGCAAACTACGGCCCGCGGGCCATATACGGCCCGGCGGACCTTTTAATTGGCCCGCGGAGCGCGATAAGAAAAAAAAAACAGCCAGGGCAGGCAAACATTGGCTGTCAGGATGTGTGTAGGCGGGGCAGCGTGACGAACGTGAGGGGAGCTAGGCTCCTCTCACAGTCCACCCTGAAGACCGGAACGGCACGGGAACGCGCGGAGCAAAGGTAAGCAAATTGACACAGGGGACTTGGCTTACTACTTGGGGGGGAATAGTACTATGGGGGATGAAATACTATATGAGGGATGAATTAATATGGGGGATGAATTAATATGGGGGGGGATGAATTACTATATGAGGGATAAATTACTATATGAGGGATGAATTAATATGGGGAATGAATTACTATAGGGGGGATGAATTACTATAGGGGGGATGAATTACTATATGGGGGATGAATTACTATGCTTACTATGGGGGAATATTACTATACTTACTATGGATGGCATGGTAGTGTTTAAATTAATCTAAACATTTAATGTTACAAATTTTAATTTAATTTATATTAATTCACACATACACATCATTCATCTACTCTTGGTCCGGCCCCCGGGTCCAATATATGAACCCATTGCGGCCCTCAAGTCAAAAAGTTTGCCCACCCCTGATCTAGCCCCTTAAAGTCTTGAGAACAGTAAACTTTCCCTTTGTTTGAAATGTTTGGAGACCCCTGATATAGAGTATAAACCATACATTCAAGCATGTTAAAGTGGTTTGAATGGATTTACAAAAGAGATAACTGCCAAGTACAATAAATTACATTTTAAAGCAGAAAGGATCAATATTGTTTGCCAAGGATAGCTGCTGAAGAAATAACTGTACTAAACATTACTCACATTTTGGGCCATATGTGTTTAGGGACACAAGCCCTGATCAGAGAATTCTGCTCTAGGGGACGACATGACATGCTCTGAACGCATACAGCCCTTAACATGAGTACTGCTTGGTACAGTGTCCAGCCGCCATGTATTTCAGCCTGTCGTGGATTTGACAGGCTGCTGGCAGTGGGACTGGAGGCTGTATCTGTGCCTCTCGGACAACTGTAAATTGCTGGGATTTGATGGTGACAGGCCAAACCACCCTTGTTCATGAGGCCTTAAAAGATAAAATAGAAAAACAGAATGGTTAGCCGTACAAACAGCAATGTGGTGTATGAAATCCTTTATTGGAATCCTTTACAAGCAATATAAGAACATGACAGCTCCAAGACAGGGCAGAGGAGCAGTACTGGCCAACCATTCTGTTTTACCATTGCATTTGTGATCACAGATCGGGCCAGCACCTGCATGTCTGTGGAGGGGTTATGCAGATTCAGCACTCACCTGGAGTGGATCTTTTGCACTTTCAGTTGGCCTTAAAGGATAAATTCACCTGCAACCAAAAATAATAAAATGCACTTTTTTTGCAGCAAAAAAAAAAAAAAAAAAAAAAAAAAAAACACACAACAAAAAAAAAAATGCATTTATTACTTACAGCAGATGGCTGGTACCATGCGGGTCTCCTGCAGACCTGTCAGTATATCTGCTTGCTCATAGGGGATGTACAAGCAAGCAAATATACTGACAAGAAGAATCAATGAACTACCACGGCGCTCCACGGCACTGTGGTAGTTCATTGAACACTACAAGCTGACAGCCACGAAGGCCGTCGGGACTTGTAGTTTCTCATTCACAGAACACTGAGTAATGCGACCAGGTGAGGGACGCCCCTTTCGGCAGCGTTTTTTAAAAAGTTTGACAGCTAGCGGGAGGAGAAGATCCCCCACTAGCTGTCAAAGCGGGGGGAGCAGAGGCTGGCCTATTCATAACATGTTACACCTGCAATATGGGTGTAACAAGTTATGAAAGGTGAACATATTTAATCTTTCAAAGGGAATACCTGTTAAGTCGACAAATGTCTAAGGGCCAGTTCACACTACAAAAACACACTCCAGATGTATTCCGGATACGTTTTTGCTTCCAGTTCATACCACACACAGTTCCGGTGCAGTCTGCTATGTTCCAGTATTGTTCTGTGCAGAAAAAAAAATACAGCAGGTTCGACTTTTTTTCTGCACCAGAAACTGACTGCACTGGTGTGAACTAGGGCCATTGGAATACATGGAAAACACTGTGCATGTATTTTTGATGCAGAAAACAAAAAAAAACAAACACACACACACCACAGGACTGCATCTAGCGTGAACTAGCCCTAAAAGATGAAAACTCCTCTCATTGTAAAGATTCCCTTTCACTTCCCGTTGCATCCCTGTGACAGGAAGTGAAAGCAGATCTTCCACACAGGGCACAGCAAAACATGGCAGCTTTCCCTAGTCCATAAGCCATTATTGTTATCTGACGGAGATGGACAATTTACATGGGTCTTGTGATGGGCTCTGCCAATCCGCCAAGAGTAAGCCACCACCTCTAAAACCAGTAGGGAGGGGGAGGAGTGTAGGTGCATGGTTTGGGCCTTCTATGAGCACAATTTCCCCTTCTTGGTGTTAGAGACCCTCCTAACAGAACTACAATCTGGCGGCTAAATAATGTTGTGACCAACTAAGACTGTTGAGACAGATGCCGCCTCCTGCGTTTTCCCATTATTTGTGCAAATATTTTTGTGATTCTATTGTGTGCACCATCACAAAATATTGGCCTCCTGACATACATAAATAAGTTCAGATATGAAAGAAGTTTTTTTTCTCAATTCTCTTAGTGAGCGGCACTTCTCACAGAAACAAACTGAACTAGAAAAGCTACAATTTCTGGGGAAATTGTGTGAAGTGTTCTTGCCTCCACCAGTAGTCTACACCTGGAGTGGGCGGAGTAACTGGGTGGAGTGGCTTGTCACTCTGCTGCCTGCTCACACACCTGGGTTCCTATGGCAACTCACTCTACAGCAAGGGCAGAGAAGAGCGGTTAAAAACAAACTGCTCCAACTTGCTCACTTCACTGGCGGTTGCCATCTTCAAACGGTTGTAGTTTAAAAATTGTAAATCCTACACCGAAGAGCTTTATATTGTGAGAATCACAAGACCCAGACCTACATGTTGATGCATAGTATGTCTCTGAAATATTAAAGATGAAGGCACAGT